>NC_133658.1:770999639-771643235 GCF_037893015.1 Macrotis lagotis | reverse complement strand
AATCTGATCCTGAATAATTTTGAGGAGGGTAATGATGCAAAGAATTGATAGAGAATTATGAATGTAACAGGAAACAAAATCTGTAATCTTTTAATGCTGTTAAAAATCAGGGAGTCTTGTTAAGGGTGTGGAAATGTATTTACTCTTCAGATGTAAATTGACTACCATTGTTTAATTGCTTAATGTAAAATTTTTATCCTGTCTCTTCATTCCCAACCAACCCCCAGTCACCTTAATACCTTAATCTTGTCACTTAAGGGAGAAGGGAGTTCCCCTTTTTGTCCTCAGTGCCTAGATATGGGACAAGATTATAACTTGAGCTGACCTATGCTCAAGGCTGGCTCTCTCTCATTCTCTCTCTCTCTCTTTCTCTCTCTCTCTCTCTCTCTCTCTCTCTCTCTCTCTCTCTATTTCTCTCTCTCTCTCTCTCTGTCTTTCTTTATCTCCCTCTCCCTGTCTCTGCCTCACCCTCTGCTTATTAGGTCTTTGTTATTCATTTTGTCTGAAGTGTTTGATGACCTTTTGGGAGTAAAAGTTTTTTAACCTGCTTACTTTGTTATATTTCATAATAAAATACTGAGTCCTTTTAACATCCCAGAGAAAGCATGCCAATTCCTTTGCTTTTTCAGTGACCCACAAATTCCTATGCTTAGTTACCCTAGATCGCATCGGCTACAGAACCATGGATTACAGAAAAGGGAGAAGTTTTGAGTACTGTGGACAAGTTCATTGACCTTGGCAGTGTCCTTTTCAGGAAGGTGTTAATAATGAGGTTGACACTTGCATTGCTGGAGCTAGCTCAGTATTTGGAAGGCTCTGAAAGAAAGTATGGGAGGTAAGAGGGAGAGAAGAGGTATTATACTGACTACCAAATTGAAGAGCTGTTATGATGACCTCATTGCTATATACCTGTGAAACCTGGATGGTCTACCAGCACCCTGTCAGGAAACTGAATCATTTCCATTTAAATTGTCTTAGGAAGATTCTGAAGATCACCTGGCAGGAGAAGATACCAGACACTGAGCTAAACTGCCTAGCATTCCAACATTACTACAGAGAGTGCAACTAAAGTGGGTTAGACACATTGTTAGAATATCAGATGTGCACTTGCCAAAAAAACTATTTTATGGAGAACTCACACAGGGCAAACATTCACAAGGTGGGTAAGAAGAAGTGATAACAAGACACCATGAAGGTCACATTGAAGAATTAAGAATTGATTGTACAGAATTGGAGACACTCTCACAGGACACCCAGCCATGGTGTGCTCTCATCAGTGAAGATGCTGCACTCTATGAGGATGGTAGAATTGAAGCAGCTCAAAGGAAACCTGACAACCATAAGTTTAGAGTACCCAACCTAGGTGTTCACACAGACTATTTGTACCCAACCTGTGGTAGAATTCCAAGCTCATATTGATCTAATCAGTCACAGCTGGACTCACTGTAATTTGTCTGAAATATAGTGATGTCATTTTGGTCTTCTTCAATAATGAAAGACATGAACCAACCAACTATACATACCTTAAGTAGGAGACATATTTCTTTCAGCAGTAATGATATTGCACAGAAATTGTGTTGAATAAATGTAGGAAACCTGGTCAAATCTCATTTGTTGTCCATCAATTATCTAATTTGAGAATCAACCATTTGAGAATATGGAGTAAGTCTGGCTTTCCATTAAACTCTCAAGGAGTAAGAAAAAAAAGGGGAGGTGTTATCTTCAACCTAATTCATGTCTAGTGTTTGCTTCTTCTCAATTTGGCCAGCAGCAGAACTTTATCCCATCTATGTTTTGATTCTGGGCACCTTCCTAGATAAGCTGACAGCAGCATCTTCATTATGCTGCAAGGGTAGGTGAATTCAAATTTGCCATACTTGTGCACAAATGAATGAGGGAAAAGGACTTAGAGTAACATAATGCTGTGAGTTAACAGTTTGCTGTGTGTGCTTTCTGCATTAGATTCCACTTTTCACAGGACTCTTAGAAATTGGTAGGAGAATGTGTTGGTCTTTTGTTGAGACATTTGCATCAACCCTTTCAACTATGACACTTTGATAAATATTTCTTTCAGAAAGAATCTTAAAATTGACAAGTTAAAATGATTCACACTGGATAATCTTGGGACGAATAACATCAGTGGAGGCTTGAAGCAATGACATTGATATCCCTTCAACTTTTCAGGGTTACCCTTAGAATTCTGAGTGGGAGATAAAACCAAACTAAGGTGACTTGGCTCATCAATGACTCAATTGATGATCAATCATCAATGATAAGGATTCTCAGAGTTTACATGGTTTACTTAAATATATATGTATGCATACATGGACATACATATAATCTCGTTATATATGCAAAAAAAATTATAATAACATTTAGATACTTCAAAACCTGTAAGACAATGAAATATTTTAAAAGTTAATTTGGGTTTCACAACTCACATTTTCTCTTTGTTCTATATCAGGATTTATAGAAATGAATTTCTGTTTTCTATCTTATGGCTGGCAATCTTAGTTGAAATATATCATTAGTGGCAAACTAACCAAAAAGAATATAGTTACCATAAAATGCTGACCCCAGAGAATCAAATTGAGATTTTCATTTAATTAAAATCTTTTTAACAGTGAAAAATAAAGCATGATGTATTTTCTAATTCTATTACATACAATATTAAAAATAGTTTAAGGGTACTTTTGGTAACTTACAAATTATTGAAATTATAATAATTGTAGAAAATATTAAAGCAATAGTATTTTCTACAATTTGGGGAGCCACACTGCTGGAGAGTCTCCAGTCACTGTCAAAAGTCAGGAGAATCAAATCTATTTTCTTCTTGAATGGCAAAGTCCCACCCTTTTTTTTTGTGAAGCATTCTCTCTTTTTTTTTTTTGGTTGTGCTTGATAAAATAACTGAGAAGCAAATATGATGTATTGTTAACATGATAAGGTACACAATTTATCCAATGGAAAGGAGTTTTATATGGTCTAAGTTGCTCAAAAATGTTTTGGACTTTATTCTTTGTTGTTAGCCTGTTCTCTGATTTTTCAAAACTAATGTTTTCTAAGATGTATTGCATAGCATAATGGATAGAAAGAGGTCTTGCTTTGACACATAGTTATATTGACTTGTACAAGTCCCTTGACCTCTGTGACTTGCCTGGATTCATACACTTTCTACAGTCAACTTTTTAAGAATTTAAGTTACAAAGTTATAGACATGCATTGGTAGAAAGAATTTACAGAGGTCATGTAAAACAAACAAACAAAAACACATTTATAGCCAGCCAGCTTCATGGTGCAGTGCCAACCCATTTGACAGCACACCAATTTGACTCACTGCTTTCGTTCTTGCCTGACTCACTAAAACTGCTGTAACTAGAGAGTTGCCCTTTTCATCTTAATTGCAATTATAGAAAAAAAGAGATAAAAATCATTCAAGAAATAAGCTCCCTCTCTGTTATTTTCCTATAGATTTGTCAGGTGTAACTAAATTTCTGACTCCTCCAGATAAAATCTCAATTACTGATCTCTAGCCTTGTATTGCCAGCTCATTCTTCTGCTGCATTGATTTTAATCTGATTAAAGCAGGTAATGACCCAAGTTCTAGGGGTGGAGCCAAGAAAACTGAGAGAAGCCAGGAAGTTGCCTCATTTCTCATTAGTTTCCCTTGAAAACAATGTTAAATCAAGCTTCTAAAAGAATTCTGGAGTGATGATAATGCATAAAAAGACAGAATGAAACCATTTTCAAGGCCCAGATAACTTACAAGGACTCCAGCAAAGATCTGTCTCTTTTGGGTCAAAGGGGAGCACAGTACAATGCAAGAAGCATCTGGGCAAGTTAGCCCCAGTACAGATCTGTAACCAAGACCCCTTGGTTCTTGTTCAGCCAACCAATGCTATAGCAGCCAGCTGTGAGGCAAAATGCCAGCACTAGAACCCAGGGAACAAGTAGCATGTCAGAACATCTTTGTGAAATATGCAAGTGTTAGCTCCAGATGCCCTGGTACAGAAAATCAGTGAACAGACCCTTGGCCCCAAGTTTAAAAAAACTCAGACAGTGCCTCCTATTCCCCAGCAACTCAACTTTTAAAAATGAGCAAAAAACAAAAAAGAGCCCTGAACATAGAAAGGTACTATAGGGCAACTAGGTGGCATAGTGGCTAGAGCACTGCCTTTATAGTAAGGAGGATGGAAGTTCAAATTCAGCCTTAGATATTTGATACTCACTAAGCTGTATGACCTTGGGCAAGTCACTTAACCCTGATTGCCTCACATCCAGGACCATCTCCAGTCATCTTGGTTCATATTTCATCATTGGACCCAGACGGCTCTGGAGGAGATAGTGAGGCTGGAGATTCAGCACAGCATCCTCTCACTCAAATCCCATTCATGTGCTTGTCATGGCATCACCTCCCTGATGTCATGGTCTTCTTAAAGAATGAAGGACAAAAACAATACTATAGTCACCAGGAAAATCTAACACAAACTCAGAAGAAGACACCAATGTCAATATGCCCACATATGAAGTCTCAAAAGGGGATATGAATTGATCTCAAGCTCAAAAGCTCTTCTTGGAAGTGCTAAAACAAGAATTTAAAAAAAAATTAAGAAAGGTAGAAGAAATATTGAGAAAAGAAATGAGAGTCATGCAAGAGAATAATTAAAACATAATCAACAACCCAGAAAAGGAAAGCACGTAAAATGACTGAAGAAAACAACTCCTTTTAAAGTAGAATTGGTCATATAGAAAAAAAAGTTACAAATGGTCTTAAGAATCAAACAAAATCAAAAGAATGGAAAAAAAGAAGAAAATGTGAAATGCCTCAACAGAATATAGACCAAGGAGAGTTAATCTAAGAATTATTGAACTATCTGGAAGCCATGATTAAAAAAAAAGAGCTTGGGCAGAATATTTCAAGAAATTTTCAAGGAAAACTTCCCTTTTATCCCCAAACCAGAGGAAAAAGAATCCACAAAATAATTTCCTGAAAGAGATCCCCAAATGAAAACTCCAGGGAGCATTGTAGCCAAAATCCAGAATCATACAGGTCAAGAAGAAAACATTGCAAGCAGCCAGAAATAAACAATTTAGATATCAAGGAAGGACAGTCAGGATTACACAGGATATAGCAACTTCTACGATAAAAGATCTGAGAGTCCGGAATAAAATAATTCAGAAGGCAAAAGAGCTTGGATTACAAAATAAGAATCAACTATCTAGTAAATCAGAGCATAATCTTTAAGAAAAAAATTCAATAAAATAGGGGACTTTCTTTTTATTTTTTAAATTTATTTAAGACAATGGGGTTAAGTGACTTGCCCAAGGTCACACAGCTCTTGGGCAATTATTAAGTATTTGAGGCTAAATTTGAACTCGGGTCCTCCTTACTCCAGGGCAGATGCTCTAACTACTGCATCATCTAACTGCCCTAAAATAGGGGACTTTCAAACTCTCCTGATGCAAAGATAAAAGTTGAACAGAAAATTTGATCTTCAAATACAAGACTCAAGAAAAGCATAAAAATGTAAACAGTAAAGGAAATAAAACCCATGGTATTCAACAAGGTTAAACTGCTTCCATCTCTAAATGGGAATATGATAACTCTTAACTGTAACCTCTATTAGAGTAGTTGAACTATACTTATAGAGTGTGGGTATAAGTTGACTTTGATGCGATGATTAAAAAAATTGTGTTGGAAAAAACTTGGAAAATAGCAAAGGGTGAGGCAGAATAGTGTAAATTATCTCACATGAAGAGGTATAAAAGACATTTAAAGGTAGAGGGAAATTAGGGAGGGGTGTTACAGTTTGATCTTTATTTTCATCTGCTTTGGGTCAAAGAATGAATAACAAGCAAATTCAATTGGGAAAAGAAATCTATCTTATCTTAGAGGGAAGTAGCAGGAGAAAGGAGAAAGAAAAGGGAGGGGAGGCTGATAAAAGGGAGAATGGATTGGAGGAGACCATGGTTAGAAGCAAAGTACTGGTAAGGAGGAGCAATGAAAAAGAAGAGAGAAAATTATAAAAAAAGGGGGAAAATGGGATAGAGGGAAATACATAGATAGTAATCATAACTTTGAATGTGAAAGCAATGAATTCTCCTAGAGAAGAAAAGTGAATAAGAGTGAATTAAAAACCCAAATCCTACAACATATTGTTTACAAAAAACACATTTTTTTTAGCTAGAGATATACATGTAATAAAAGAAAAGAATGGAAGATAATATATTGTCTTTCAGCTTAAGTAAAAAAGGATTTTTTTGATCTATGATCTTTGATCTATGATCTATTATCTATGGCACAGTAAACGCAAAACATAGATCTAATTAAAAGGAGATTAGGAATGTAACTACATCTGGCTACATAGTACCATAGACAAAGAAATACTATCAATACTAAATACATATACACTAATTGGTACAGGATCCAAATTTCTAAGTTTAAGAGATTTACAGGAAGAAATAGACAACAAATCTGTAGCATTTGGGGATCTGAATGTCCAGCTTCAGAAATAGATAAATTTAACCACAAAGTAAAGTAGAAAAAAGTTAAGGAGTTGAATAGAATTTGAGAAAAGTTAGATATGGTAGATTTCTGGAGAAATTTAAACAATATATGAAAAACTACAGAAAAATTTTATTTGGTATTAAAAACTTCTTAATCCAAAGCAAAAAAGGCAGAAATATTAAATGTATCTTTTTTAGATCATGAGACAACAAAATTATATAAAAAAATTGAATAAAAATTATCTAGGTAAATTACATAAATAAAATTACATAAAGAATTATGGAAAGATAGATTAATTATTAATTAAAAGGTAAATAATATAATTCTATGTAATGAGTGGAACAATCAACAATTTCATCAAAAAGAATGATAATAATGAGATAGCACACCAAAACTTTTAAGATGCAGCCAAAGCAGTACTTAGCAGAAATTTTATATCTCTAAATGTGTAAAAATAGAGAAATATCAGATCAAAGAATTGGGCATGCAATTTTAAAAGACAGAAAAAGGACATTTAAATATCTCCAATTAATTATTAAACTAGAAATTCTGAAAATTAAAGTTGAGATTAATAAATTTGAAAGTAAGAAAGCTATTAAAGTAATAAACAAAACTAAGATTAGTTTTTATGAAAAACCAATAAATTAGAGAAACCTTTGTTAAATTTGACTAGGAAAAAAAGAAAAAGTGAATTAGTGAACAATGAAGAGGAAATTAAAGGCCTAATTAGGAACTATTTTGCCCTATGTATGCCAATAAATCTGACAATCTAAGTAAACTCATATCATTATCTTAACACATGCAGAGAAAGTTTTTGACAATATAGAGTACCCATTTCAATGAGAAATCCTAGAGAGTACAGAAATAAATGGAGCTTTACATAAATTGCTAAGTGATATCCATCTAAAAACCATCAGCAAGCAACATCTATAATGAAGATAAGCTAGAAATATTCCCTATAAGATCTGGGATTAAACAAGGATGTCCATTATCATCACTATTATTCAATATTGTACCAGAAATGTTACCTTTAGTAATAAGAAAAATAAATCGAAGGAATTAGAATAAGCAATAAGGGAACAAAACTCACTCTTTTCAGATGATATGTGACATTCTTAAGAGAATCTGAAAGAATCAACTAATAAACTATTTGAAATAACAAATTTTTCAAAATTGCAAGATGTAAAATAAATTCACGCTATCAGTAGATCTATGTATTACTAACAAAGCATAGCAAAAAGAGCTAGTAAAAGAACTTTCATTTAAAATAACTATAGACAAATATGAAATATTTGAGAGTCTACTTGCCAGGATAAAAACTAGAAACTATTTGAACACAATTACAAAATACTTTTGCACAAATAAATTTAAATCTAAACAACTGGAAAATATCAATTACTTATCGATATTCTGAGCTAATATAAAATAAAGGAGAATTCTACCTAAATTAATTTACTTATTCAGTCCATACCAAATTATCAAAAATTATTATAGCTAGGAAAAAATAGCAAAATTCATCTGAAAGAATAAAAAATAAAGTATATCAAGGCAATTAATGAAAAAAAATGCAAAAGAAGATGGCCTAGTCATACCGGAGCTAAAACTATATTAAAAATCACCAATCTTTGAAACTATTTATTGCTTACTAAGAAACAGAATGGTACAGCTGCAGAATATAGATTAGAGACACTAAACAGTGTTAAATGATTATGGTAATTGACTACTTGATACAACCAAAGAGTCCAACTTGTGGAATAAGAACTCACTAGAAAACTGGAAAATAGTATGGCATAAACTAGGCATGGACCAACATCTCACACCCTATACCAAGATAAGGTCAAAATGGGTACAAGATTTATTCATAAATGGTGATACCATAAGTAAATTCATAAGCAAGGAATAGTTTGCCTGTCAGATCTATGGAGAAGGGAAAAATTTATGGCCAGACAAGAGAAAGAGAACATTATGAAGTGCAAAAAGGATAATTTTCGCTACCTTAAATTAAAAAGTTTTGTGTGAAGGAAAACATTGCAGCCAATATTAGAAGGAAAACAAAAAACTGGGAAATAATTTTTACAACCAGTGTTTCTGACAGAGGCCTCATTTATCAAACATATAGAGAATTGAGTCAAATTTATAAGAATACAAATCCTTTCTCAATTGATAAATGGTCAAAGGATAGTAAAAGGCAGTTTTCAGATGAAGAAATTAAAATCATTTGTAATCATTAGAAAAAAATGTTCTCAAACATCCTCTCAATTTCCGATCACTGCCACTACAACTACTAGATCTGTATCCCAAAGAGACTACAATAAAGAGGGAAAGACCCACATGTGCAAAAGTATTTATAACAGTTCTTTTTGTAGTGGCAATAATAGGAAATTGAGAGGATGTTCATCAATTGAGGATGTAATAGAATACTATTCTATAAGAAATCATGAATGGATGAACTTCAGAAAGCCTGTAAAGACTTACTTGAACTGATGTTGAGTAAACTGAGCAGAACCAGAAGAACACTGTACATATGAAAAGCCACACTGTATGATGATCAATGCATAGACTTAGCTCTCCTCAACATTACTATGGTCAAACTCAATTCTGAAGTATTTGTGAAGGATAATATCATCCACATTAAGAGAAAGAATTATGGAGTCTCAATATAGAATAAATCATACTATTCTCCATATAATTTTTTTTTTGTTTTATGTTTTTCCTTTTGTTCTTATTCTTGTTTCACAATATAACTAATACGGAAATATGTTTAACCAGGTTATACATGTAAAGGCTATGTCAGATTATTCTTTGTCAAAGGAGGAAGTGCAAAAAATGGGAATCTCAAAATCTTATTAAAAATGAATATTGGGGGTAGCTAGGTGGTGCAATGGATAGAACACTGGCCTTGGAGTCAGGAATACCTGAGTTCAAATCTGGCCTCAGACACTTAATAATTACCTAACTGTGTGGCCTTGGGCAAGCCACTTTGCCTTGCAAAAACCTTAAAAAAAATGAATGTTGAAAACTATCTTTGCATGTAATTTGAAAAATAAATTTTTTTTTACTTTTTTAAAAAAAGATGGAAATGTCCTATCTGTCCAAAAATATTCATAATAGCTCTTTTTGTAGTGTCAAAGAATTAGACATTGAGGAAATGTCCATCAATTGGGAAATGGTTACACAGGTCATAGTTTGTGAATGTAATGATATATAATGGTGAGTGAAATGAGCAGGTCCAGAATATTATTATAATACACAATCATAGCAACATTGAACAGAGAAGGCCAGCTAGGAGGCACAGTGGATAGAATACTGGCACTAGAGTCAAGAGGACCTGAGTTCAAATTCAGCCTTATTCTTTTAATACTTAGCTGTATGACCTTAGGCAAATCACTTAACCCCATTGCCTTATAAACAAAAAAAAACAGAACAAAACATTGTGCAAATATTCACTATTGTTGACTTGGCTCTTCTCAGCAATACAATGATCTAAAGACTCATGATGGAAAATGCTATTGATATCCCATGTAAGAACTATGGAGTCTGAAAGTAGATCAATGCATACAATTTTCATTTTTTTTAACTTTTCCATTTTCTTCTATTTTTTTCTTTCAAGAGCATGACTAATATGAAAAATGATTTTATGTTTGCATATGTATAAACTATATAAGATTGTTTCCTGTCTTGGGGAGGAAAGATTGGACGGAGATAGGTGGAAAAGTGAAACTCAAAGTCTTATGAAAAATTAATGCTGAAAACTATCTTTACATGTAATTTAAAATATACAATTTTCCAAAATAAAATGCTCAAATCTTATGAGATTGCATATACAACACATTCAATAAAGTCAAATTCTTAGATTGTAATTCACAATTACTTCATGGTTTCACTGCTGGGCAAAAATTACTTCTGAACAACTCTTTATTATAAAAAGGCATATATTTAAAGAGATCACAAAGAAGATGGAAGGAAAAAAGCATTAATGCAGTATGAACTTATATATGGATTCTGGGAAAAAGTAAAAACATTCCTAAAGCCAAGGTGAAGGAGAAAGCTCAACCTCAAATGTTAATATAAATTTTGGTAATGCCATATTGTACCTATGCTAGCTCTCAGTAGAAGGCATTTATTTATTCAAACTAATTATTTCTATGGGTCTCCCTGGCAGTTCTATTAAACATGGTTTGTAACATATTTTTCTTTTTATTGTTATCCAATATGCTGGGAACAACATTCTTCAGCATTTCCAGCACAATAAATGAAAAATTATATAGAGTTTTAGGAGAGTAGAAATAATAATAATAATAATATTAAAAAATGGACACAAAGCTATCACTTAATGAAAAGCAAAGTATGAGGCTTTGTCTAATGGAAATACTCTTTAATTGAGTGTTATTAATACTTGCTTTTTATCACTTTACTAATGACTTTTTGATCTTGTATAAGTAATTGAGTGGTTTGTAAGATGTGGAAAAAAATTGCCTGCAATTTCACTGCATTTTTATTTATTTTATTTTTCTTTTCTGAGAAATTAAAAAAAATTGCATGGAAATCCTATTGACTTTTCCTTGAATATCAGAGCTGAAAAGGTATCTTAGAGCTCATTTGATCCAATCTCTTCATTTTCTAAAGAAGGAATCTTAACTCAGAGAAGTTGTTACTAATCCAAGGATATAAGACCAGAAGTAAGAGGCATAGAACTTGAATTGAGGCTTACTGACACTCAATCTTAAATCTTCAAGCTCACCACCCCACTATACTACCTTGTTTAGTGCTACTTTGCAGTATTACCCCTTCATTCAAGAGCTAGTTAAATTGCCTACAGACAAATGAAATTATTTCAATTACTTGATTTATGGAGTAAAAGTGATATTTTCTTTTTTCAAGGTTTTTTTTTTTTGCAAGGCAGATGGGGTTAAGGGGCTTGCTCAAGGCCACGCAGCTAGGTAATTATTAAGTGTCTGAGGTCTGATTTGAACCCAGGTAATCCTGACTCCAGGGCTGGTGCTCTATCCACTGCGCTACCTAGCCTCCCCAAAGTGATATTTTCTACAAGATCCATGAACTATTTTTCCTTTATGGTGCTCCATATCATTATTTACTATTTTTAAAATAAGCTCCTTTTAGGTTGTACATGATATCCCTGTTTATCATCTTTCATGGATCTACTTTTTTTTTGCTATTCCTTGGAAATCACTCCCCATTTTTCTCTTCTAATCAAAAGTTTTAAATTCTTCCAATTTTGAGCTTAAAGCTCTCATTTTCCTTGAAATTTTCACTGTATTTCACAGTAACTCTTTGTGTGACATTATTATTTTCTTATTTTATATATATTTTTTCCTTTTCCACTGAAACATAATTATATATATTTTTTTATTTTAAGACACGTATTAACTTTTGATTTCCTATTCAGTGTTCATTTTCTTTCCACATTACATACAGTTAAGGTTCAAAATTTGAGAAATACTTCTTATAGAATAATAAAATGAATTTTACCTCTGAGGTTGATACCAAAGAGGGAAATCTTGCTTTGAAAGTCAGGGAAAGGGGCAGCTAGGTGGCGCAGTGGATGAAGCACGGGCCCTGGAGTCAGGAGTACCTGGGTTCAAATCTGGTCTCAAACACTTAATAATTACCTAGCTGTGTGACCTTGGACAAGCCATTTAACCCCATTCATCTTGACAAAAAAAAAGTCAAGGAAGAAAATGAATAAAGATAAATATGAAGCTTATTCACTCAAATCTGATAAATATCTTTTGATTTAAACTAAATTACACTAATGAACAAAGATTTTTAACCCCCAAAAGAAGTATAAAGTGCCAAGGAATCATTTAAAGACCAATTACTCTAGAAAGCTGAAAAAAAGAGAAGAATAAAATTCTTTAATACTAAGAACCTTGAGTACCTGGAATGTTTGTGTCTTTTCCAGTAATGACTACTATTAACTTATCCTATATAAACATGTATTAATAATCTCCTGTAGATTGCTAAGACATGACAACTTCCTTAGATAATCAGTTGTGGTATTTAATAATGATTTAATAGTCAAAAATACTTTCTATAGGTCTAACCAAAATTTCTATTATTGAAAATCTTTAAGATAGTCATAGCATACAAAGCAAAATCATTAATGTTCTTATTTTCTCCTGTTAAACTGTATCTGTAGTATTGTATTCCCTTTTTTGAGGAAATTTTTGGAAGAAAATTGATAAATAAGCATGATAAAGGGAATGGACACTGGGGAATACAAATTTCACTATATGGTATCTAAGGAAGTTTAACTTTGAAAAGAGATATTTAAGGACCATGACAGCTGTTTTCAAGGATTTGAAAAACTAAGTAGTTAAAAAAAGAAACAGAAACCAAAAATGCTGGGAGTGTGAGGTAGATATTCCAGTTTTCCCACAGAAATCAATACTGAGAGGAATAGGAGTTAGAAGGAGGCAAATTTAAGCTTGACATAATTCCAACATTCTCCATCATTAGAGTTCTCCAAAAGTGAAACAGACTAATTATGGTGATGAGTTCCTTTTCATTGACATTTTCAAATGAAGTTTGGATGGCCACTTATTGGGGATATAGTAGAAGGAAGTTTTATTAAGGTTAAAAAGATATACATTGGGGCAGCTAGGTGGCGCACTGGGTATAGCACTGGTCCT
Source organism: Macrotis lagotis (assembly GCF_037893015.1). Lineage (NCBI taxonomy): Eukaryota > Metazoa > Chordata > Mammalia > Peramelemorphia > Peramelidae > Macrotis > Macrotis lagotis. The sequence continues at coordinate 771,630,074 of NC_133658.1, read as the reverse complement.
GGAGTCAAGGTACCTGAGTTCAAATTTGACCTCAGACACTTAGTAATTACTGTGACTGTGGGAAAGTCACCTGACCCCATTGCATTGCAAAAAAATAAAAAAAGATATACATTAAGTTTTGATTTCCTTCACGATATTGCCTTGCTTCCACATTGATACTAAAGTGCCAAAATTTTTTAAAAATCTTTCTTAAAGAATAATAAAAGGAATCTTGTTTCTGGGGTTGATCCTGAAGAAGGAGATTCTGCTTTGAAAGGTCCTGCAGAAATTAATGCAAGCAAAGCACATATCTTATTTTGGTACATCCCAAATCTAAGTCTTTTATTTAGTAAATTTCTATTCATTTTTATTCCACATCAAGCAGACAGGGAAAAATATTATTCTTTCATTTGGAGATTTCTAAGAGATGCGTTAATCAATTATAGATTCTGTTGGAAGGACCTTATTAGTTGCACACTGATTTTCCCTGACTTGCTTTATATAAAATATCTTTTGGAGGAGGAATGGGCATATAAATACAGTCACTGTTCCTTTAAATATACAATTTCCTTTTCTACAAGTCCATTTTCCTCTTCCTGTTTCATTGGATTGGACCCTTGATTTATATTTGTTTATGTCCAGCATCCTTTTGTGGAAGAAAGATTTAACATTATTTTTTCCTTGGAAAATATTTCACTAGAACTTATGACTTAAAAGAACAGAGCAGAACAAATGAATTTAGAGATACTCTTTGCTAAATGTATTTTATTTTTATATTCTAATTTAGATTTGATCCCTGGGAGAAGGACCATGACTTCTATGTTTAACTGAGACTCTAAGATAGTTAATGTTTATTATTACTAGAATACAATATGCCAATCTGAGATTACCTTTTTTCTAAATGTCTTATTTTTAATTGATTTTGTTTTAGAGTAAAAAAAAATGATAAAACCATATAAGAAATACCTGTAACATTTGTTGATTATTGATGCCCCATTCAGTAAAAATGAGCTTGCACTTACTTGACCTTTAAACTTAACCAAGAAATCTGACTGAAGAAAAGCACAAGTATTTTTATTTATGGTCATTTTTTGCCTCTGTTCACACCTTGTTTATGTTTTTTTAACTATTTGAATTTACTAAAAATAATCTTTACATGAATCTGTGATGTCAATGAATTCAGATAGCAAGTCTTTCATGCTTGCCTATCATTTGTGACTCTTGTTAATATTCTTCCATAAATCATCCATTGTGAGGCACTGGGGGTATAGGTAATCTGTCCTGGAAGCCATGGATATTAGTAACACTCTGTTTTGGTGTCAAACCCAAAGAGTCACAGAATTGACTTTTTTTCTTTACATATTATTTTGTGGTTTTTTGTTCATTTGTACTTATTTTGAGGTTAGGTTTAATTTACCCAGAGTGGAAAAACAGTAGCCACTCACTGCCTAAAACCTAGTGCTGATCAAAAAAATTTGACTTCGGGGAGGCTAGGTGACGCAATGGATAGAGCACTGGCCCTGGAATCAGGAGTACCTGAGTTCAAATCTGGCCTCAGACATTTAATAATTACCCAGGTGTGTGGCCTTGGGCAAGCCACTTAACCCCATTGCCTTGCAAAAAAAGAAATCACCCTAAAAAAAAATTGACTTCTGGGCCACTTCACCCCTTCTTATTTAATTTACCAACTTTCTGCTCTCAAAGACTCACCTTATTTGTACTGATATAGTGTGGGGCCACCCAATTGACCAGTTCTATAGTAGCTCAGAATTCACAAAGTGATGCACTGTCATAAACATAACCCAGGGACCATATGTGGAAAGGCACAACCCCTTGTATTTTGTTGAATTTCTGTATGTCATCTTCAAAGTTTTACATTCATTTGCCTCACCCAAATAAAAAAATATTGAATGTTTTCTATTTAATTGATTCCCTTCCTCAATATTTCACACATTGTTCTATTCAGTCAATACTTAATAAATTACATAAGGAATTTAGTCAGCTACTAGAATAAAGAAATAGAAGAATTGACCCTTCATTTATGGCATTAAGGACTGGTTTTATTTTACTGCTGAGATCCACATTGAATAATGAAATGGGACAAATCTTCATCTGTTTTCTTGGTCAGTGAGAAATATGGAATAATAGAAAGGGGAAATAACTTTAAACTTGGGTTTACCTTGGTTCTGGATCCTACCAATATTGCATGTGTGTTTGTATGTGTGTGTTTGTGTGTGTGTGTGTGTGTGTGTGTGTGTAACTTCAGTAAATCACTTATAATCTTTCAGCCCCAGTTTACTTATTTTTGCCTCTGTTAAATACCTTCTAGAATTAACTATGTGGACCAAATAATACCATTTGTATTGAAGCGTTATGGAAAGTATATTGTTCATTATAAATATATCATTACAACAACAACAACAACAACAACTTTTTTTTGTTTTTTTGTTTTTAGGTTTTTGCAAGGCAAACGGGGTAAAGTGGCTTGCCCAAGGCCACACAGCTAGGTAATTATTAAGTGTCTGATGGATTTGAGCCCAGGTACTCCTGACTTCAGGGCTGGTGCTCTATCTACTGCACCACCTAGCTGCCTCTAAGGATAGTATTTTTAAAAGGAAAAAAACCCTATGAAATAAATTATTTTAAACCTAGAAAAATATGTGGAATAGTAATTATATTATTCTTCAGTTATATACAGGTGACATCTAAACCAACTCTTCTGTTGGACAAATTAATCTGCATTCTAACTAGGGACTTCTACCTTATCCAAAATCTAAATTAAAGTTCATTATTTATGATCCATGGATGGTCTGTCTATTTTATTTTGTAATGACATCATAGAAAACACCTAGTGAAAGAATGTCACCTTAGTCATTTGTGGTGTAGTAGAATTAATACTCTTCTTAGGAGTTAGATGACCTGGATTAAAATCCAACCTGTATTCCTAACTAATTGGACGACCTTGGGTGAGACATTTAACCTCTATGGCTTTTAGTTTTTACTTTTTATTTTATTTAAACTTGCAAAATGAAGAGGATTTCCTAGATGACCTCTGATGTCTGCTTCAGTTCATCATTTATCATCCTATGCTAGTAGGTTTTATGTTACACATCTGGTCTATTTCTTGATGTCATTGCTATGTAGTGGTAAGTGCTGCATCTAGCTTTTATTCATTACTGGAGTCCACAGCTGGTTCATGCAAAATATGCCACTTTGCAGTCCATCTGTTCCAGGGAAGAGATCTGTAACTATGCACAGTTTGGACCAGAGCAGCTTTATTACTGTAGTTGCAGTTTCTAAATAGAACTCAAAAAATAATGATGTTCAGTTTCTACTTTTAGATACCAGTGAGATAACACCTGTCTAGACAGATGGTCTCTGGCCTGTGAAAACAAGGACAGCTGAGAGGCAGGAAAATCAAGTTGGTGACTCCAATGAAATAATTACTATTGCTTGCCTAAACCTTTTAGTCTCTAAATAGCAACTCTTATAAAATACCCGTGGGAAATTTGGAGTAAAGACAAGGATGAGTTTTTAGTGTGTTAACCTAAAACAATGAAGTACATTTTGGAATGAGAATGAAGAATGGATATTTTGAGAGTAATCATAATATTAATAGAAAGTAAAGAAAGTTGTGGTTCCTTGATTTTGGAGCAAATTTTAAATAAGATTATGAAAACTGAATTGGATCAAATGTCAAGTTCATGCTTTTAATGAAAATATAAGCAGGTCATAATTATTAGAAGCAGATTATTGCCAAACAAAGCCAAATAGAATTTTGTCCCTTTTCATCTAGATATTTGCTACGGTGTACACTCAACCTCATTGTGCGCAACAAGGGAAGCTGTCTCTATGCCACAGAATCCTTAACAGTAAAGTCAGGATATTAATCCATGTTAATTACTTTAAGAAAATTAGGGGAAAAATATCACTAATAAAAAAGTTTGAGCAAACTTCACATGAATTATTTTGACTAAATACTGATTTAAGCTACCTATTTATGTCTCTCTCTCTCTTCAAGGCTAATATCTAAAGGTGAAATGCCATACAAACCCTCGTCATTCTTTCTTACTCAGTTTAAATAGTCATATATTGATCAGTAAACAAGTTAATATTCTGCATAATTGAAAATTTTTATCCTCCCAGTTTTATTATTATTTTTTTAAAATTTGTAGAGACCCCCTTTTTTTTGCATGGGGATCAAGAATGAATGATATGCATTTCCTGAGCTTATGAAATTGTATAATATTTTCAAAGTTATTTTCCACCTTCAAAATTAGTCTTAAAAAGATTAATAAGTCATTTTACTTATGCAATTTGGGGTATTTAGTCCGAGTAATATAATATGTTTTATTAAATGTAACATACAATATTGATTAAGAAAGTCATCTTCTACTCCCTTTGCTGATTGCCGGTTTTAATAGGTAATATGACATTCTGTCCTCAGCTCTTATATTTGATGCAGACTTCAACCCCACAGGGGACAGGATCACCAAAATGCAATTACAAATTATAAATTGGCTGTCTTATATAGGAAAAGGATCAGTCAAACCATATCTCATCAACTAATGTATTTAAATATAGGTTGGATGTCACTCCTAAAAATTAAGGACTCACTTTTTCTAGAAAAAAGAACACATTTCCATGTTTCTTCTTTTACATGATTTTTCTCCACATTATATTCAAACTGACTTAAATTCAGGGTTTTATTCACACTAACTAAATTTAATAAAAGACTCCAAGAAAGTGATCTGTTATCAGTTCATTCAGAGGATGGGGCCAGGGCAAAAGGACTTTTCAATTTAACAGAGGAAATTTTCAAGTACTTAAAATTTCTAATTACTGCACATTTATTTTAGCCTTTGTTGGGGTACAAAAATTTATTTCACTTATGCAGACTGGAAGTATGTCCATAATTTATAGACCTAAAGAACAGCTTGGATCATTGAGAAATTAGAGTATTTGTCTAGATTTACCTACTAAGTATGTTTCAAAGGCCAGATTTCAACCTAGGTTTTCTTGACTCAGGTTTATAGTGCTTCTGCATTCACATATGTACATTTCTAACTAACTGTAATTTAGGGCGTAATATTCATAGTTAGTTTTTATATCTGTTTTATTGTCTGCTTGGGGTCTGGGCTTTTTAATGTCTCTTTCCTTTGATCACAATTAAACTGTTGCTCCCAAGGCAAGGGTAAATATGCTTAGTCAGCCTTAAGGCTTACTTTTAGAATTAAGGTTAATTGAGTGTCAACATATTGTCATTTCCCTTTTTTTTCCTAAAATCTCTCTCCCATAGCCTGAAATATATAACCCTCAAACTTCCTCTACCCCTTTCCATATTCTTTCATGGTCAATGGCTTCGACACATTTTTATCCTTTTTTTTTGAGAATAAAAAATCACTGGAGAGAACACAAATGGGTCATGTGGATGACTGCCAATTACACAAAACTGAGAAATGAAGCAGAAAGAGATTTCCCTCTTCAAACTTGAGCGAATTTAGTCCCTTACTATTTTTTGGAAAATTGGATTAAATTATTCTTATTAAAAAAGGAATTTATTTTTAAACATTTAAGAATTTATGTTTAGAAAAATACAGATGCTAGAAATAGAAGGGGCATGATGATAACTGACAAGGACAAATAGATATATTCATGATCAAAGCATGAATTAGATTATTCAGTTCAATTCTTGATCACCTACTCTGTGTTGACACAGTGCTAGGCACAGAGGTTAAAAAGTTCAAAATGAAACAATTCTGGCTTTCATGTTCCCCCCTCCCCCCCAATCTGATATGTATCCCTCTCTATTCCTGTCTAAAGATTTCTTAAAATAAGATTGCTAAAGATTTTAATCAACCTTGAAGAGGTTTCTTACTTCCAGGAATAGTTGTTATGTGTCTCCAAGGCAACCCCAGGATAACCTCTACATAGGATGAGAAGAATCTTTGACAGAGATCTCATGAAATCTGTCTGATACAGAGAGAGAGTCCAATGCCAGTTAGTGAAAGCAATTAGATCAGCTCATTTATTTTCACTGTATTGAATAAGTTACTGAAGTGCTAGACTATTATAATATATATATATATATATATCTATTTATGTTTGTATGTATCTATATTTATTAATCTATATTCATAGATCTATAGATCTATAACATATATGCGTATTTTTATAAACTGATTTATAAACCTTAAGAGTTTATACATAAATCCAATTATTTTGTTCATTGTTGTTATCTGATCTATCTCTCTGCTTGAAAACAGTCTAGTAACTGAAGTCTTTTTTCCCTATATGATTTGGCAAAAGACAACCTCTCATATTTTTTTAATCCTAGGTATGAATTTTAATGGCTGTCCAAGAGATTAATTTTATTTCTTACCACAAAGGACATTTAGCATCACCAAATCCAAATCATGGGTTTTATCAAAAGTGTATTTATATTATGACCAATCTAATTTCATAAAAAGGAAATCTTTCATTGTTTAAAGAAAATATTTTTATCAATGGTCATTATCTAAAATAATTATTTTCCAAATAACTTCAATTTTTTTTAATTTTTAAAAATCATATGCCTTTTTTTAACAATTGATATATTTATCTAGCAGGTATTTTTCCAAGTAATTAATAAATGTATTTCCACAAAAGAGCTACAAATTAATTCAAAGTATTGCCTTCTAAATTAAAAACAATTTTAACATGAGAATATGCCATATTATTTTTCTATATTTGAAACCAATGCATTTATAATGAAGTCAATGTATGATACAAGATATATAATATAATCTATATTAATGAGAGAGGAGGAAGGGAGAAAGAGTAAAGAAGGGAAAGAAAGGGGGAAAGAGAGAGAGAGAGAGAGAGAGAGAGAAGGAGAGAAAGAGAGGCAGAAGCTGGAACAGACACATAATTTTCTCATTACAGGGAGGACAAGAGGGTAAGCATTTATATTACCTGTGATATGCCATGCACTATAGTAAGTTTTGACTATATGCATACAAGTATGTATATATATGTATATTTACATGCTTGTATATCTAGATTTGTGTACATATATCTTCCTGATTTCAGGGTCAACTCTCTGTCTACTATGCTTTTTGTTCTCCATCTCTTTTATTCTCTTTCTTTCCATACATGGAGGGGAGTTATTTTCTGCCATGCTGACCTGATCTTTGTATAGTAAAACTTTCCCAGTCTACCATTCTCAAAAATGAGAAGGATGGAGTTACTCTATATTCTTTATCCTACTTGGAAAATACATTTTTTCAGAGATCTAGGATGTGTGACATAACTGAATAATTACACCCCAACATTTTAAATTAACATTTTTCCATGTGGGGATCTTTCAAATCTGTTCTTCTCATCCTTCTTGATTTATTACATTGTGATGTGGAAGTAGTTGAAGATGAGCTTGTAGATTTGGGGTGCACAAAACTAAGTGATTTACCTTGTCACACTAAACTTTTAAACCGAGAAAATGCCAAGTTATATATTTTTGCTCAAATGTCCACACCAATGGTTCTCTACCCTTGAAAGGGCTTTTCTTCTGGTAGCTGTGTTTGAAACCACAGCTGCCACAACAATCATTCTCTAGGCTTCTGTCACCCCTAGCCACTACTGTGGAGAGATAGTTGACATTCTGATTTCCACTTCTCCATTCTGACTATTTTTTCTTATGTCTTTATATCTAATTCTCACATTTCTGAAAAGATATTTCTCCTCCTTTCCTAATGCATATCACTTTGTGATTTATTTTGTAGTTATCTATATTCATTTCTCATATCCCCAATAGATTATAAATTCATTGATGCATGATGCAACAATCCAATCTTATCTAGTCAAGATCTTGTACATAATAGGGAAAGAAAAAAGTTTATTATTTGAATTGCTCCTAGTGTGAGCATAACACAGATTTAGCATCATAATACATGGGGAGTTATTTTCATGTGTTATGGCATTCAGGAGTTGATGCTTCACCAAATAAGAAGTGTCTGTCTTCCTTCTTCTCGCCTGTCCAGTTCCATGCCTTCCTCCCCCTTCATGACATCACTCCATTCTTCTCTCCTCTCCATTCTCCTTCCCTTCCAACTTCACTTCTCCCCTCCACTTCCCCCTCCTCTTATTCTTATCTATACTTAGCTGTTAAAAGAATTTTAATAGAAACTAGATAAAGCTAGAAGGCTGGACTTAGATTCGACCAGATTATAAAACATATTATGAATTTTTCTTGGTTATTAGTATTTTAAAATTCCCATAGAACATCTTTTGATCTAGAGTAATTTAAATTATACATGTGCATTAATAATAATAATAGTAGTTCATCCATATTAATAACATACTATATTAATTTCACATGATATCATATGTTAGCAGTGCTTTACTCATATTTATTATTATTGACATTAATGCACAAAATCCATTATACTTGTAGAAAACTGATTGATTCTTGTCTTTCATTATCAAAGAAGATCAAAATGACATCTCTATGTGAGAGATAAGTTACAGTGTGCGTCTGACTGTGGTTGATCAGACCATTTTGAAATTGGAATGCTCTATCACAGTTCAGGCAAAAATAGTCCCTGTGAATACCTGGGTGGTTATTCTAAACTTTTGTATCTCTCCTTTTCTTTGACTTGCTTCAATTCTGCCTTGCTCGTAGAGCACAGCATCTTTCTGATGAGGATACATCATGATGGACAGTTCTATGCCAGTGTCTCCCATGCTGTGCAATCAATTCTAAAGTTCTTAAGAGAGGTGTCCCTGTATCACTTCTTCTGACCCCTTTGTGAGTGCTTGACTTGTGTGATGTCTCCATAAAATAATCTCTTTGGCAAAAGCACCTTTGGCATTCTAACTATGTTATCAGTCCATTGTAGTTCCTCTTTCTATAGTAACATTTGAAGACTTGTCAGTTTAGCTCTAGAAAGAACCTCAGTGTCTAGTATCAGAGATACTATGGATATAACATACAAAAACCTTTAATCTCCTCTAGTAGATTGAATTTTCATTTTTCAGGGCAAGATGAATGAAGGATCTAGAAAGCATTATTGTATTGTATCTATCTTCTTTAACATATGTAAATATAATGAAAAGGACACAAAATTTGAATGGAGTGGATCTAGGTTTGAATTCTAAATTGTTGTCTTACCACATATGTGTCCTTGGTCAAGTCATAGTCTCTTTGAATGAAGTTTATTTATATAAAGTAATAAGAAATTGATTTCTTACAGCAATCAATTTAATGAGAAAATCGAAAAAGGAAAGGAAGAAAGGGAAGAAACAGGAACCAAAAAAACCCTAGAGAACAAGAGGCTAACAATGAGTAAGAATGTGAAAGTAAGAGCAAGAGAATAAGATCAAGAGAACTTGTGTGTTAGAGAGAGAGAGAGAATACTGTTATTTTAAACTATGACTAGGGGCGGCTAGGTGGCGTAGTGGATAAAGCACCAGCCTTGGAGTCAGGAGTACCTGGGTTCAAATACAGTCTCAGACACTTAATAATTACCTAGTTGTGTGGCCTTGGGCAAGCCACTTAACCCCATTTGCCTTGCAAAAAAAAAAAAACCCTAAAAAAAATAAACTATGACTAAACTTACTAAATTATAATGAATAAATTATTCACTAAATCACAGGGCACATACATTTGGTTATATCCATCTGCTAATTTGAAAGCATTTACAAAAAATTCCCCTTCTTTCACCTAAATCCTTTCATTCATTAGTTATAGCAATGACTGACTGTCAGTCTAGAAACTTATTCTTCTATTTGTACTGTTTTCACCACACTCTTCCCAAAATTCTTGTTAGCACTTACTATACTCAATAACCATCTAATTATGAAATAAGACAAATAAAACATGGACAATGATTAAATGAAACATGGGGGGATAGACCATATTTTGGAAATCTTTTTTCTGAGTCAATATTTTCTAAGAATTTATTAAGGCAAAAAATGGGAACTGCCTCCTCCTCCTCATATGTTATTTCAGTTAATGTGGTAGACAATAATTTGAAGTTTTGTTACCAGAGAATAGGGGTAATGCTTTTTTTTTCATACGCAAGGCTTATCTCTGGTCTTTAAACTCCATTTGGATTAGCTGTTCTCCATTAGAAGTTAGTAAGTGATACCATACGAGAGAGAGAGAGAGAGAGAGAGAGAGAGAGAGAGAGAGAGAGAGAGAGATAAAATTCCAGCTTTTTTCTCTTTTTTGAAGCTAAAAGGAATTTCAGTTCAAATTCACCTCCCTATGTGATGATTTCTCTGTTCTATAAGGGAAATTTGACCATGTACCAGATAAATAAACTGTTTCTCTATTTTCAGTTGCTGTATTAAATTTAAACTGGAGACTTTGTTTCTGAAGTTTTATCATGATCCTAGCCTGAAACTTTCTGAATTCTGTTGATCTATAAATTGGGCCTCAATACAATATCTAAAATTTTCTCCAAACTTCTTTCTTATAAAAAAAATTAACCTAATACAAGTAGGTACATAGTATAACCTAATTAAGGATGTCAACAAAGAAATCTATAAATCAAAAATCAGAGAGGCTAATTCCATGACAATAAGGGAAACTCTGGACCAGGGGCAGGGAATGTCTGATCCAAGGACTTTTAAAGGTCCAAGAAATCAGTTGGTCTGTTGATATCACAACAACTGCAGTGGGCCTCAAAATTCAATAATCTTGGAAGTTTTTAGGGATGAATTAATCTAAATACAGCAAGCTAATTCTTAGGTTGATAATTTTCTATCGTCTGTGAATGATATTATAAATATCCAAATGGTCTTTGGCAGAAAAATAGTTCCCTGCCCCTGCTCTGGACTGTCCATAAGCTCCTTTGGCATCTTCATAATGACAAGAGAAGTTGAGGAATTTAACAAATTACTGGGTGTATATCTGTGGCGAATTTATGGGAGAATATGTATTAATTTGCAGAATCTATATGATGGGCAAGTAGGAATTAAGATCTGTACCACCTGCAAGAACAAACATCAAAAAATTACACATATATCTTGAGATCTGAACATTCAGTATGCACATCTTGAGATTTGAACAGAGAGTAAAACTTTTACTTTGGCATTATATAAAAGGAACCAACATAAAGACAGATTTAGACATTTGTGAGATGATGAAAATGGTGATTTCCATTATACTTTGTTTTATTGTTTTTTTCTAATAGCAATGGTGAAAGCTAATCTTTATTTTATAGATGTGGATATTTAAACTCTTCTGCAAGAGTAAAACGTTTTTCCAAAACTAAGAGATAGTTTGGCAGAACTTAGTTTTACACCTAGGTCATCTGATTGTGAATCAAGTTTCTTTTGTGCCATATATCTACAGAACTGTGAAGATACTTCAAAATATCTTCTATTTAAGTTATTCCTGTTTTAGAAAGAAATTATCTAAAGTTAAAACCTTAGAGAATTAGTTTCTTATCTGCTTTGCTCTGCAAGTGAAAAAACCTCATGACTAGCTGACATTGTGCAGCTGCCTTTCTAGGAGCAGTTATACAGAAATGTAAGCAGATGTGAGATTAAAGACTAGGGTATGATTCTAAATTGTCTTATGCATAGATTCAGCAAAAAAGTAAAAAATTTAAAAAGTTTTTCAGATTCAACAAGGTCCATAAAATGAATGTACATAATTATATGTGTGTATATATGCACACATATATTGTGTGATTATGTGTGAATATGGGATAAAACCATGATTCCCAGTGTTCCAATATTTCTGACTTTAGGCCTGTTCCAGCATGATGAAGAAATTGACCTGCATAGCTCTTACTTCTAGTTATTATAGTGTATCCCTTTATTAATATAGCTCAGAGGGGTGGTGAAGGAGCACTATCAGTGAAAGTGAAAACATGGATAAAGCAGAGTGCTTACTGAAGATCATGAGCACAGAAGAGGTGGAAGAGAGAGGAGAATTTTCTAGAGGATCTGGATAGTCACTCTAAAAAAGTCTGCTAGTCAAGTCTAGTCAAGATGAGTTCTAGGAATCATCTTTACACTAGACAAGTGGTTGAGGTTTGCACATCTGGACACAGACTCATGGGGAAAAATAAGCAAAATTCTGGAATTCTTTTTTTTTTGCATCCTTATTACTCAGGCTTGAGATAATGTCACTTTTAGCCACTTCTAACTGAGGGAAGGGGTAGCCTGAGTGAATGTAGTGGGAAACCTTTCAGGCAATTCTCTAAGGCTTCTTGCTTTGTCTTAAAGTAACTAAAAATCATTTCATTAAAGTACAGGTAATCTCTCAACATGATTCCAGGTAATCTGTCTCTATATACCAAAGAATGAGAAATAGAAATTCTGTCTTAGAAGTTTCTATATACTTTGAAACTCTATGTAAAGGTCACTATTTTTGCAGGGAGTGTAGCTATCCAAAATCTAAATTTTAATTAACTGTTTGATTTTCAAACTGCTTCCTGTACAATTCCCATCTTAGTCATTCTACTTTGCCTTTACTATATTTCCCATACTGACAGAGAGGAGGTGGGATCAAAACAATAAAGGAAGTACTTATCAAGTTATCAAGCCCTTATGTATAAAGAACTGAAAATGATAGTAACTATAATAATAGCTATCATATCACTTACTATCTGCTCTACAATTGTTTCAATCGACCCTGGGAGGTAGGTACTATTATTATTCCCATTTTACAGGTAGAGAGATTGAGGCAAACAGAGATTAAGAAATAAGTGATTACCCAGGATCACACAGGTAGTAACCATATTTGGCCAGATTTAAACTCAGGTCTTCCTGACAATGTTAGTTCTCTGTCTACTGTGTCACTTAGTTACCCCTAATATAATAGTACTGACATTTTTCTTTAAACCACTCTTAAGGTAGACTTGTGATTTTATCATTTTAGGTAACTCATATGTTCTCTACCAAAAAATATTATCACATATTGTACAAATTACTGTCTTAGATTCCTGGAGCACAGAGAATTAAGTGATGCAACTTTCAACAGTTATACAACTATTATGTCTCAGAGATAGGTCTGGAATTCAGGTCTTCCTGATTGCAAATCAAACATTTTATTGACATCATTCTGTCAATAGACATAATAAAATAACAACAGTATGAATATAATTTGACATATAGTTATTGATAATTTGATGAAGATTTTACAAGGAAACTGTATAAACTCTACAACATATTTTTGCAAACTAAACAAATTTAACCTCTTTCAAGTGTCTAGAAGTACATGAGGCCGGTATGTGGTCTGGGACCTCAAAGTCTTACTATCTATCTGTGTGATTCTGAGCAGTCATAGACTTATCCTCTATCTTCCTTAGTTTTCTCATCAGTAAAATGTGGATCATAACAGCATCTATCTCACAGGGTTGTGAGAATGAAATGAAATAGTATTTGCAAAGCAGTTACAAATCTTAAAATACTACTACTAGTACCACCACCAATACCTCCACTTCACCAAGGGGCCAGATTTATATGCCAAAAGTTCACTATCCTTCACAAACAAAAAATAAATCTTCTATTATAAAAACCTTCCCCACTCCAACCTCTGCAATATGCTTGACAATTCTACAAAAAAGAATTATTGGAACTAGAGTATCAGCATAGATAAGACTATTGTCTACCATTATCCAGATATAACAATATTTCATAAATATTTAGGAACAATGTTGTAATGAATGTGCCATAAAAATGCTCATAATCTAAGAAAATATGGAAACATCATAAAATAAATCAAAACCATGTGGGACTAGAAAGAAGTATGTATCATTCTTGTCATCCTGAATGCCACTCAAGTTTTCCCAAATATATTTTCTATGAGTCAAATGGAGATGGGTTTACATCCAGAAATGCTTATTCAGTACCAAAAGCAACCATTTTATCTACCTATGAAATAGTCTGTCAAACATTCAATTTAAAAATATTAGGACTATGAATTGTCCAAAAAATTTTTATATCTTTATTCCATGAGATAATAGAAAAACAAGAACAAAACCATTAATAATAGCAGAATTTTTGTGTTATTTTAGAATTGTATAGTTTTTGAAGTGCCTTAAATCAATGATCTTGATGATGTTTTTGTCCTTCATTCCTCAAAAAGACCCTGATATCAGGAAGGTGATGCCATGACAAGCAAGTGAATTGGGTTTTAGTGAGGAGGTGCTGTACTAAATCACCAATCTTACTTTCTCCACCAGAGCCATCTGGATTCAGGTATATAATCTTAGTTTATGCTCACAGCATAGAGAAGTTAGATGCTATTTTTATTCCCTTTTTTGCTGATAAGGAAAGCAAAGTTTAAAGTGATTAGATAATGTGATCAGGTTGACAAAGAGGATACTTGCAATGAAATGCATGATTAATAGAATGGATACAGTAACATCAGAGTAGTATAAGTATCCCTTTCACAAATTTACTTATCTCCATAGCAATGAGGAAAAAACAAATATTCTTAGGAAATAGACCTTCCATTAAATATAATAAATTTTGTCATGTAAGTAAAGTTTAGGCATATCCTAATTTTGACTTTTGGCTTCTTATATTCATCCAGTTTGCTCTTCATTTTCTAGTTCTTAAAAACATTAAAGTTTGGGGTTGCTAGGTGGTGCAGTCCCTGTCTGGAGAACCTAAATTCAAATCCAGTCTCAGACGCTTAAAATAATTACCTAGCTGTGTGGCTTTGGGCAAGCCATTTGACCCCATTGCCTTGCAAAAACCTAAAAAAAAAAAAAGAACCACTAAAGTTCAAATATACATATCTTCTTCCTCCTCCTCCATTCTCTTTCTCAAGTCTTTCATAAGCTTCCTTTCATGCTGAAATGTCAAGGTACTTTCCTATTGTTCCTACCTTTCATGATTAATCTGACTTTAATCCCTTCACTTCCCCACTCAGCAGCCCTTTGTACTTCAGATTCAGTGGGTACTATATTAATCTGCACTTGTCAGATACTGCTTTGTAAAAAGTAGTCTTCACTTGTTTCAGAGCCTTGAGTTCATCATGCCCACTTAATGGAGAAACTATCTTTTACTTCTGTTGTATACTGCATAATACAGTTTGTTGTCCTATAAAGAGTAGCTGATTAGCCTTTCCCCATATTTGAGAATCTGATTCCAACGGAGTACATATTCTGTTTTTATCTTTAATTTTTTCATTTCTTCATTCTGACTTTTTCCCCTCTTCTGTACAAAACATGCATCTGATTATATGTGAGGGTTTTATTTTTTAAGACTGAAACTTAGGTTGGACCATAGTATCTTAGAATTGGGAAAGGGACTAGATAGGATGGTACACACCTGGAATCCTAGCTACTGGGAGTCTGAGACTTGTGATCCCTTGAACTCAGGAGTATCAAGCTAATATGGGTTTAATCAAATAATAGAGTGAAGTGAGGACATGGAATATCTGTACTTTGGTCAGACCTACAAAAACAAATGTTTATCAGGTTTTCCAAGGAGGGACTATCAGGAAATGGAGAAAATCAAAGCTCCTTTTTGGTTAGAGTGAAATTTTGAATAGGTCTAGAAATATTCCCTGCCCTTCTAACATGAGTAAGAGAAGAAGTCGCAGTTTAAAAAAAAGGAGACAGAGAGGGAGAGAGAGCGAGGGAGGAGAGAAGATTGTGGAGAGAGAAGAAAAAAAGAAAGAAACAGAAAAAAGTACAGAAGGAGGAAGGTAGAGAGGGAAAATGGAGGAAATAAGAAAAGAAGAAGAAAAGAAAGGAAAGTAGTAAATTGAATATTAGAAATGTGTGTTTTCCTCATGTTTTTCATATATATTCTTGCCTTCTTCCTATTATGGATGTCATTTCTCTTTCCTGGAATGCTTTTTTCCTGCAGGGAAGTCCTACCCAGATTTCAATTAGGTCCTCTTTTCTTCTCTGAAGTTATTTGCATTGAGATCACATGAGAGATTGAAGCATGGAATTGAAAAAGTTTGAGCAACAAAATTTCTGGGAAATTTAATCATATTATTAACATTGCCAAAATTTTAATAAAAGGAGGTCTGTGGTACTCTTGAATGCCAAAGCAATCATGGTGGTAGGCTAGCAGCTTATAAGCCTTTGGAAGAGGGGGGATCCTGAAGATGGCAATCAACTATGATTAGTTAACAATTAATGAGAGAATGGATATTACAGTGAGGGGCTGAACTAATTCTAATAAACTTTGATTATGCCATTTACTTCTAAATTACCCTAGCCTAGGGTAATATATTCAAAGAGTTTATCTCTAGCCCAAGCCTGAGCAGAAAAAAAGTTACATTCTAGATTAAATGTCTGATCTTGTTGAGTGGAGTAGGAATGCCCCAAATGAGGAAAATATTAATCCTATCTTCCATTAGCCTTGTGCTTGACAGAGTGGGCAAGGAAATAGAACAGGGGGGAGAAAGTTGGGGACTCCCCATTTTTATAATCAGTTATTAATATGATAGAGAAATAATCATTTCCCCTCAGAAGTAAATATTAGAATTGGAATTAGAAAATTTAGGCTTGAAACCCAGATTGTCACTTTATAATTTTTGCAGTCTTGGACAAGTAACATTTTGCTTTGGGACCACAATTTCTTTTTTCTATAAAATTAGCCATTGAACTTAATGGTTTGTTAGATCTCTTGTAGCTCTAAATTTATGATCCTATGATTATTGTGGTTTATAGCATTCTTTCTTCTGACACTAGTATGTTAGATGCAGCATGACATAGTACCTGATCATTCATGACTTGTAGTATTTCATGTTGTTAGTTTTCTTTCATATTTTAATTTGATATTTATTTTTTAGGTTTTTGCAAAGCAAACGGGGTTAAGTGGCTTGCCCAAGGCCACACAGCTAGGTAATTATTAAGTGTCTGAGGTCGTTTTGAACCCAGGTACTCCTGACTCCAGGGCTGGTGATTTATCCACTATGCCACCTAGCTGCCCCATAAATTTGATATTTTATCCAATAATTCTGAACTCCATTAGGCAAAAGTAATGTTGGTTGGCTTGTTTTTTAGTGTTTTATAATATATAATTGATTGCTGGGCATATAATTTACATTCAGTCTGCTCTTGATGAAGGGGACCTTAACAGGATCACAAATTTAGGGATAGAATATAGAGAAAGAAGAAAAAAAATAGATGTTATTTAATCTGCCCTGGCTCATCTTACAAATGAGGAAAATGAAACCCATGTGAGGCTTAATGTAATTTGAATTTTGAATGTCAGAGCTCAATTTTTGAACTTTGGTCCTATGACTAAGATCAATACTCTTCCTAATGTGCTACCTTGAATATAATTGCCATTTGATTAATGACTGTTTCATAGGGAATAGAAAGTTAGTACTTCAATAATAGTGAGAATATTTGTTATTAGACATTAATTTCACAATGAGTCTTCATTTATTTGTATAAGCTCCCTTGAGAACATTCCCTTTTGAGGATGGCATATTTGACTCTTTAGATATTGAGATTACTGAGAATGAACTACAATTAATTATTCCCACTTCCCTTCATCCCTCTGTCTCTTTTCATCCCTCTATTTTCTCTCTCTCTCCAAATTTGAAATAATTTTACCTTACATTTCTATAGGATTGTCAGGGACAATTAGAATTTATGTGACTTTCCTGATCATGTAGGTAGTAATACATATATATATATATCAGGAATTGAACTCAACTCTTCTTGACTCTCAATCTGATATTATCAATTAAACCATTCTGTTTCTTAATACATTGAAATATGACAAATAATAAGCAAATGGTAATTAATAGAAATAATGACCAAGGCACTTACATTTCGTTTTACCCCTTAGTTGTTTTGTTCAGTCATGTCTGACTCTTTGTGATCCCATTTGAGATTTCCTTCTCTAAGATTTTGAATTGGTTTACCATTTCCTTCTCCAGTTCTTTTACAAATAAGGAACTAAAGTATATAGAGTTCTTGCTGAGAGTCACCAAGTTAGTAATGTCTGAGATCAGATTTGAATTCAGGAAGATATGTTTTCCTGACTCCAGGTCCATCATTCTATCCCCTAAATGATGTAACTGTCCCCCTATTTTGCCTCTAAGAACTTTATAATTTTCATTTACCAACGAACAGTTTCAGTTTCAGTAGTGCATCAAATCAAGTGTAATAAAGTTTATCTATATAAATTACCACCAGCTAGAAGCTATCTCTTAAGCCTCAAACTTCTTAGAGAACTTTGTTCTGACTGTTATGAAATAATGATCATATTCTAACATGATTTTTTTCTGTATGTAGCATCTACCAGGCCAATTTTAACTTCTTGCAGGAAAAATTGTGACATCTTTTCCACAAAAGACATATATAGTAGGTGATTAATGAATGTGCATAAAATTGAATTACATTGACTCAATTATTTGATCTTTTCAGGTGTTTGAAATTTAGAAGTTTTGTGATGGTCCTATTGTCTGCTATAGAACTCAAGTAAATCTTTTGCTAAGGACATTTTTTTTGAACACCTATTCATTTGTCTTGAAGATAAGGGAGGAAATGAGAATCCCAAGTGATATGTGGATGATTTGAAAATAATTTGGGACATTTTGATAGCAATTCATCATTCCACCTTTTGGGTACTTATGTCCAAAAGTGGATGATTTTGTTCTGAGAAAGAGTCATAATACAGTGCACTCTCCACTCATGCGAAAATTTGGAAAAAGCTTGTTTCATTTAGTGAAAAGTGGTATTTTTCCTGGGAAGCCCTTTCATATATTTGACATTTGCTGGCTTCATTTTTCATGCAAAGTACTTTACCTTGTGGTAACATCCATAATTTCCTCCCCCCCCCAAATGTCAACTCAGATATTTCACTTGCTACAATGAGACAAGAACTGTCAGTTCCCCCAAATTATTCTCATGGAAAGAAAGGAAGCTTTTGTTTAATTTTTTTAAGGGAAAAATTTTCACCTATGAAACTGAGTAGGCCTAGTTTTTTCAAGAATACCCTGGATACTGAAATTTGTAATGCCATATTAACTTTCCTAAAACTGATACTTTTTTTGTCATTAAAAGGATGAACAAAATGTGAACTTTTTATAGCACATCAAAATGGAGAGAGTTTTAGCAACCTTAGCATTAGCTCAGGTTCAATTTTTAGTTTAACTCATTCTACTTGTGTGACACTGGGCAAGTTACTTAAGCCTCTGGTTACTTGCTCTGATTATAAATTGGAGAATAGATACTTATCTTCATTGATGGAAAAAATATCCTCACTGAGAGTTACTTATACCCATAAAATCACAGGTGCTATTTAAAATATATAGAGTGAAGAATCATAGGTACTAAAAGAAATCAATGTGGATCTCTCAAGAATCAGAAGCATTAATTTTCGTTATTATGTATGATTTATCTGGGAACCTTCATGCTCTATCCTAAAAGTAAAGAATTAAAACCCTAATTCTACTACTATTTATACAACCTTGAGTAATTCATTTAATGTTTCTGAGCTTTAATTTTCTCCTATGAAACATAAGGCTAGAGTAAATTTCTTATTTGCTAGTTTTTATAAGACTCAAACAAAAATGTAAGATATATACAAAGGAAGGTACTGTAATGATAACCTAGTGCCTTGAGAAGTGTAGAGAAAAGTGGGTATAGGCAATCAAGGGACAGAATGACATTTTGAAATGTGATGGGAAAAATGTAAATTCTATAGGGTGAGTAACAACTTTAGGTCCTATGACCCTAAGAACAATGTTTTTCCTAATATGCAATTGTGGACTATTGAAGGGCCTTTTTGTGAAAAAGGAAATGCAAACGTGATTTGGCAGAGAGAGTTTAATCAGACACTTCATCCCTATGATTAGATTTATAATGTGTTAGACAAATTTGATTTCCTTATTTTGCTTAGAAGCAAGCATAAATATGAGAAATTAAATAGGGGGCAGTTTTATCTTTGAGCTTTGTATCACTGGCATGCATATGAATATATATATATATATATATATATATATATATATATATGAGTATGTGTGTGCAGGAGGTACTTAATCAATGCTAATTGACTGATAACCTCTATGAATGTTGATCAAGAGATGGTAATTCAGATCCTTCATTAATGTGTTTTATCTGAAGTTGGACACTTCTATTCAAGTTCATAGCCTCATGAAAGCCCTGGATTTGGAGTAAGATAATGAAGAGTTTGAGTCTTCAAGTTTGCTCTTTGCTATATGAGTACCATTGAGGTAGATCATCTTAGCCTCTGACCTTTTTCATATACACAAAATTGGGTAAATACATTATTTTGTAGGCTCCCCATATGGGCATACTGATGATCAAAAGATAAGTATGGGAAAAATAAAACAAAACCATAATATGACACATAAAGGAAATTATTAATAAAAAAATTTTAAGCATATAAATAAGAGCAAGAAATATAGGCCCAGGGGTAGCTAGGTGGCCTAGTGGATAAAACACCAGCCTTGGAGTCAAATCTAGTCTCAGACACTTGATAATTACCTAGCTGTGTGGCCTTGGGCAAGCCACTTAACCCCATTTACCTTGCAAAAAAAAACCTAAAAAAAAAAAGAAAGATAGGCTCTGCCCTTTAGGAATTTAAATTCTAATGGGGAAAGATAACACTGGAAGAAGAGCTAAAAAAAGTACTGCTACAAGGTATGGTGGAACATAGTTCCACTTTCAATAAGGCAAAAACATATGCTTTCTTTAAGGGACTTGGACTTGATTGCTTAAGTTGTCTCTTTGGAAAATATTCTAAACCTCTGAGTTAAATGTAGATAAATGATATATTCTGTTCCTATTTCAGTTTTAAGTAATACAGCATTGAGTGCTATAGTCTTAAGCTAGTTATTTAGTCTTTTATATAACATATAGAAATTTGTTAGCAATATTTTCACAGCTTTTTTTAAAAATAAACCAAGAAAGTGTATTTGTACTTCTAATGAGGTGAAATTGAAATGCTAAAGAAGACTGAATACTTGGCACTTAAAGACATTTGCAATTAGGTTTACCTTTCTAGATTAACTTCACCTTACTACAATGTATACATACACACATCATTTCAATCAAACTGTTCTCTAGCCTTAACATCTCATCCCCTGCTTTTGTGCTTTTGAACAGTCTGCCCTTCCTTCCTGGGACATGAACTCTTTCCTCCTGTCAGTCTCATTAAGCTCCTTAGCTTTTCTTAAGGTTCAACTCTGTTCATGTAAATTTTGTTCTTGTATCCTAAGCACCCTCTATCAGCTGCACACTGCAAATTTTTAATTCCTAAACAGAATGACCATTATCAGGTAATGTGTCTTTTGGTTACCCAAATGAAAATATGCCTCTTTTCCCTACTTCTTCATTCATATATAATCATAAGATTTAAAAAGCAATCTTTTCCAATGCTTTTTGAAAATATTGTCACCAATCAGCAGGGGGAGAATGTGGCAGGCAAGGAAACAGCATGAGTACCATGAGATGGACCAGTTATAACTGCAAAGCCCCTCTAGCAAGAAGTCTGAATCAAGTTGATATTCTTTTAAGGAATTCCTAGGGGCTTTTCGTCATTGCTTCTGCTTTGAGGAAGTTTCAAACTCAATTTCTGTTTCTCTGTTATGAGAAATCTGACCAGGACAGACAGCTTTAGCTTGGCCAAAAGATTGCATCCTTTGAAGTGTACTTGTCTAACAATATTCTGTATTTTCTTTGACATTTGTTGAAGTTCCCCCCCCCCAAACTTTAGTTTTAAGGTATTTAATGTTCCTAGGAAGTAAATAACTGACAGTTCACTACTGGCAGGTTTAGCCATTAGACAATTCTGAGGCATACACATTATTGTTGCTTTATGAATGAGTGTATCTGAAAGACTCACTCCCTTACAGGAGAAAGCTAATTCAGCTAATAATTTAGAAAAATAGAGAAAGTAAAGTTACACAGTGGGAAGAGCACTGGACTTGTAGTCAGGAAAAGACTATAGTTCAAATCCAACTTCAGATATTGTTGATCACTTCCAGTCATAGCCAACACTTCATGATCCCATTTAGAATTTTCATGGCAAAGCGTGGTTTGACATTTCCTTCTCCAACACAATTCACAGATGAGGGAACTGAGGTAAATAGGTTTAAGTAGCTTGTTCAGGGTTCCATAGCAATTAAATATCTGAGACCAGATTAGAACTTGATAAGTTTTTCCTAACTCCATGCCCAGCACTCTATCCACTATGTCTGCCACCTGGCTATTCCAAGTGAATTACTTACCTCTTGTCAAAAAGCTGCCAAATATTTGAGGCTGTGCAACTAGATTACCCAATAGATAAAGATTCATCTTCCTGATTTCAAACCTAAATATTATGATGATCCAATGAAATAAATATATATAAATTGTTTTTATAAACTTTTACTATTATTATTAAAATGGTATATCATCTGAAATGACTGTAGCATATTAGCTGAGATTTATAGAAGTACTCATACAGAAAACTCCATCTAACAATTAAGGTCAGAACCTTCTCTGCAATTTACAGGGTCATCTAGTCAATATATGTGACAGGAGTGGGATTTGAAAAAGATGTCTTTTGGGCTTTAAATTAGCTTTTTATCTATTATGGTTTGATTCTTCTGATATAAACTGACATTTACAAAGTTTGCTGAATGTGCATATATATATATATATATATATATATATGTATGTATGTATGCATGTATATATTAAGGACCTTTGATATGTAAAAGAGAGCAGTGAGATAGCTCCTAAGGGTATTATCATCATTTTGTGGATGAGATAGCAAATTTAAACCTGGGTCTTCATGACTTTTTTGTGTGGCACTTTATCTACTTTAGCACATTATGCTATACTACTTCTCTACCCTATTAAAATCATATAGGGGACATTTTCTAATATTCCACATCTCCCTCCTTCCCCTTTTCTTCCCTTTCATTGACACTTTCCCTCATATATTCACTCATTCCTTCTCTGTTTGTGTTGTGATGACTTAGAGGGCTAATGACTTAAAGTGTGAGAAACAGTAGGAAAAAGGAGCTGGATTTGAGTACTTGTATTTGAACTTTAGCTTTGCTACTTATTTATGTCTGTGGTCAACAGTAAAACATTTCAACCTTATTTGTATCTGTTTCCTCCGTCTAACATATCAAAGTTACTTGCATTTTAGAAGGAGGTTTTTTTTTTTAAATCCAAGGTTTAGCAATTGAATTTCAGGCTCTGTAGTGCTTGGAATTGGGAAGAAATTTGGAAGCACAAAGCCTGCATTGTAAGATGGAGTTTTCTCACTAGCAAGTTACCCTTATCCCTATAAATTTCAGTTAATGTCCTATGATCATTTCAGGTGATGTGTCCTTTTAATAAGAACAGATAAGGTTTACAAAACAATTTACAGATATTTATTTCATTGGATCTTCACAACATCCCAAAGAGATAGGTTATGATTATCTCCCTTTTAAAGATGAGGAAAGTGAGATAGATAAAATCTAAGTTACTTTTTTGTATGTTATTAATCAGATCACATTTATTGTCCTAATACTATTTTCTATCATAATAAAAAGGCATTATTTGAGACCCTCCTAGGTCCTGAGGATTAAAAAATATAAGTCCCTGGTAATAAAAGATTATAATCTAGTTAAGGCAATATGTTATTTTATATATATAAATGATAAGAAAAGATAGCATATACTGAGTGAATATAAGTAGGAAATAGTTTAGGAAATTTGTTTCATTTTAAATCTATCATCTTTTATAATAATGTTTTACAGAGAACAAAGTCAGAAAGGGATTAAATGATAACTATAGCTAGCAGATTTCACAGACAGAATGTAAGTCCATCTTCATTAACTATAGGAGGATCATGCTTTCTGTTATTCAATATAGACATTAGGTATTAAATACAGAAAAGGGAGAATTGACATCTATGGGACCGACCAACAGAAAAGACACTTATATATGAACTTGATAGGATTATCAACACATACTTCCTAGAAAAACAAAAAATTTAACTAACTAGCTTCTCTGCCTATTTTTACAACAGTCTTAGATCATGTGAAAAACTACCTTGTTCCAATCAATTATCACTTTATATGCATGAAATTTTACCAAAATTAAGCTATTTATTCAAAAAATAAAATTATCTCTAATGCATTTGATGAAAATATTCTAAGATATTTTAGCTATAAATAAAAAGAAATTTTTAAAATATTTCATAGAACAATGGAATAGTTAGAAATTTCTTATTAAGATTCTGCTTAAATTGCTTATTTTGTGCAAATAATTTATAAGCACAATAATGTTGATAGTTTAGTTCATATTTATTGTTATATAAGATAGCACATTAATAGCTTTCTACAGTCCTTACTTTCTGAAAAAGCAAATATATGCCAAATAGTCTATTAGTAGCTTATTAGTAGTTATGTACAAATTTGGTGTACAAACTAAATGTATTTCATTGTTTTACAAACCTTAACTGTTATTATTAAAAGGACATATCACCTATACTCATTATCCAACTATGGAAAGACAAAATATCATTTTCATTTTTAAGTACAAAATAGCAAACTTCCACTTGCCCATTAACTTTACTAATACAAAAAACAAAATCCTAGGGTGACTTAAACTATGTCTCTGCATATAAAATCTATTCTATCATAATTATGGTAATGAGTAGGTATATATATATATATGTATATGATTACACGCACACTCATAGAACAGGTAAACCAAATAATAAACTGAACATTTTAAAAATTCACTTTATCAGTCAATTGATTAATCAATAAACATTCATTAAGTGCTTGCTGTTTGCTAGGTACTGTGCTGTGTTATGGACACAAAAAGAGGTAAGACAATCCCTATCCTCAAGAAGCTTATAAACTAGAGAAGAGTTTACAATCTGGGCCCAGAATACTACTAAGTGTAATCTGAATCAGATTAACCATATAATTTCTATCTGATTTTATGTGTTGATGTGTTAATAAAAAAAATGTAAAAAAGTGGTTTTCTAAGTCAAGTGCAGGCTTCATTATGATTTAGAATCTCTGAATCTATTTGAATTTAACACCATTGCTCTAGAGAGATTCCTAGAGCCCTAGAACTCTATTTTATACACACATATATATATGTATATATCCATAATTAAATAGTTATTAAGTCTTGTCCCTCCTAATTTCACAATTCTACCTTCTTACTTACTGTCTTCTAATTTCCTCTCCTATCATATTCAACTGAGTTAAATTCCTTATAATTTCCTGACTACTATTGTAGGATCCCACTAATTATTTTCTTTGGGGATAGTTTTATTTTCCATTTTCCATCCTTCACACTGTGGCCAAATTAATATTCCTAAAACAAAAAGTGGGAACAAATTTATTTACTTGTTTTTAGGGTAAAATAAAAACTATTTATTCCCTTTGGTATTTAGAGTCCTTCATAATCTAGTTCTAACTTTGCCTTTCAGATTCAACTTCTCCTGGTATATTTTATATTCATGCCTAACTGATCTACTTGTGGTTCAATATAGAAAATATTCTATCTCCTCCTTCCATATAATACTGCAAAGATCCTTTTTCTCTTCATACCTAGAATCACTAGCTCTTTAATGTTCTTCATTGGGTCAAGTGTTAGATAAATTTTAAACAATTTGAAATACACAGTAGAATGGACTCTTCCTGAAACCATGGGTCATCTGGTTAGTTTTTGTACCCAAGCATTTAGCACAGTGCATTACTCATAGAAAGAACTTCCTAAATATTTGGTGAATTAAATATAAAAGTTCCCTGCAGAGGGGCATTTACACATTAGGTGCTTAATAGATATTTCTTGGGGACTTCTAAGGGCAGAGTTAAGATAACAAAGTAGAGGAAGGAGCTGAGTTCTCTAAACATTCTTCTCCAATGTAAAATAATTCATTACAATCCCAGTGAGAATTCCTAGAAAAATTAAATAATTATTTTAAAATTCATATATGAATAGTGGAGAAAAAATTGGGAAAAGAAGTGAGATGAATGCAAGAAAATTATAAAAAGACAACAGCTCATTTTTCTTTTTAAAAAGCATCAAAATATAAATGAAAAGAACTCAAAAAAGCAGATTTGTCTAATAGTAAAAGAGGTTCTAAAGCTCAATGAAGATCATAATTCCTGAAAAATTAGATTGGGCAAGTGAAAGGTAATGACTCCATGAGATATCAAGAAACAATAAAACAAAGTCAAAAGAATGAAAAAAAATGAAATATTTCATTGGAAAAATAACTGATCTAGAAATAAATTGAGGGAAGAACATTTAAGAATTTTTGGATTACCTGAAAGCCAAGATCAAAGAAAAAGTCTAACTCTTATAAATTATGAAATCCAGAAGAAAACTACCCTGATGTTCTAGAATCAGAGAACAGAATAGAAATTGAAAGAATTCTCTGATCATCTCTAAAATGAAAGTTCTTAGGAATATTATAGCTAAATTCTAGAGCTTCAAGGTCAAGGAAAAAATATAACAAGTCACCAGAAAGACACCATTCAAATATTATAAATCTACAGTCAGGATCACACAAACCTTAACAGCTGTCACATTAAAGGAGGGCTTGTAATATGATATTCTAGAAGACAAAGAAACTAGATTTCAGTTAAGAATGATCTACCCAGGGGCAGCTAGGTGGTGCAGTGGATAGAGCACGGGTCCTGGAGTTAGGAGGACCTGAATTCAAATCAGGTCTCAGACACATAATAATTGCCTAGCTGTGTGACCTTGAGGAAATCACTGAACCCCACTGTCTTGCAAAAAACTAAAAAACTAAAAATAAATAAAAGAATAACCTACCCAGAAAAACTGAGAATACTAATAAAGAGTGAAATGGACATTTAATGAAATAGAACAGTTTCAAGCATTTCTGATGAAAAGATCACAGCTGAACAGAAAATTTGACTTTCAGATACAAGACTCAAGAGAAATATAAAAAGGTAAACACGAAAGAGAATTCATAAGAAATTGAATAAGATCCATCTGTTTGCACTCTTGTATGGGAGGGTGATATAGGTAACTCTAAGAACTTTATCATTTTTAAGTCAATTAAAAGGAGTTTGTATAGACTGACAGCATGGCTATGAGTCAATTATATTAGTACAATTTTTTTTAATGGATGAATAAGAGAGAGGGATGCATTCAGAGAAGGATCAAAGGAGGAAAAATGGAGAAAAAAAACTTCGCAGAAAAGATGCTTTAAAGGAAGAGCTTTTACATTGGAGAATGACAAGGAGGGGAGGGGAAGTTAATGCTTGTACCTCACTCTCACCTGAACTGGTTCAAAGACAAATATACATATATATTTATGTATATATATATATATATATATACATATATATGCTTTGTAATATATAGAAACATCTTACTCAACAGGAAAGTAGGGGGTAATGTATAAGAGGCAGGAGGTGATAGAAAGGAGGGAAGATCAGAAGCAAAACAGACAATTGAAGGGCAACAGGGTAAAATGAAGATCAATATAAACAGAAGAAAATACGATAAAAGGAAATGCATAATTAATAATCATAACTGTCAATGTAAATGGAATGAATTTATTCATAAAATGCAAGCAGATAGCCATCATAAAAATAAACCAAGAGGACACATAATCAAGAACAATACAATATTATTACAGACAGAATGATTTTAAAGAAATCATAATATTTTTTAATAGGTTGAATCTCAATTTATTTATTTATTTATTTTCCAGCAATTACTTTTTGAAGGTTTTGAGCTTCACATTTTTCTCCCTTCTACTCTTCCCCACCTACTCCAACTGACAGAGAGACTATATGTGCATAACCATGCTAAAAATAGCTCCATATTAATCATGTTGTGAAAGAGGAATCAAAATGCAAAGGGGAAAATAAAACAGAAAAAGAAAAAAAAACTTTACAGAGGAAAAAACTATAGGACAACTTTTTGATATTGAAGATAGTGAGCTCTGATCAACATTTAAACTCCATATTTCCTTCTCTGGATATGGATGACTTTTTTCATCACCAGTCTTTTAGAATTATCTTTGATTATGTTATTGCTGAAATGAACAAGTCCGCCATAGTTGAACATCATCCACTGTTGCTGTTACTGTGTGCAATGTTCTTCTGGTTCTGCTTACTTCCAGCAGCTTCACTTCAAGTGATTTTTTCCAGACTATTTTTAAGTTCTGTCATTTGTAGAAATCACAAGGTTTCACAGAATCTCTCTCTCTCTGGACTCAGAATTAGAATATTTGTTCTTGTCTTCTGGCTCATTAAGGAAATATCAAGCTATGGAGGAGCAAGGGAGGTACTGAATTCCCTCTTCACTAGAAGTCTTACCTATTGACCTAGTCTTGAATGATGCAATTAAGCTTTACCACCTCAGTTTCCTCATCTGTCAAATGTTGTCAGTGTTTTGACTATAACATTTCAGAGAAATATTATAAGGATCAAGAAAATAATAAATGTCTAGTAATTTTAAAAGTTTAAAAAGAATATAAAGATATAAGGTATTATTTTTGCTGCCTTCAAAATAAAAGAACCATTTTACTAAATTGTCCATGCATTGTTATAGAGGGCAAGGTGCTACTAATGGTTCTTATTAGAAATGCTTTTTTTTTAAGTGACTAGAAGAAGAACATGATTCTCTTCTCTCTAGAGTGTATGGATGAGCTCTGATTCTTACAAATAAATGAAAGATGTTTGATGGCTGAGTCCGAAATTCAGTCTTAAGTCATGATCTTTGATTTAATGACAGTCATGTATAAAATCATGTTTGATCTTGAGGATAATGGATATATAACTAATTTAGCATCACATTTTCCTCATCTAATGTAATGTGAAAAAAAGATTAACTTCCCTACAGTTAGAATTCTTACTGCTTAAAACTTTCATTGGAGTACTCAATTCCTACAGTTTCAAAAATATTCCAAAAAAAAACCAGATTCAAGGATATCTTGTGATATCTTACTTGCTCTATTTAATGAGAAATTTTACCAAACAATAACATAATCTCCTGATTTTTCCTAAAGTACTGATGAACTGTAATACATTTAATTAAAAGACAAATTAATTTTTTTAAGGATAATGTTTA
This sequence comes from Macrotis lagotis, assembly GCF_037893015.1. Lineage (NCBI taxonomy): Eukaryota > Metazoa > Chordata > Mammalia > Peramelemorphia > Peramelidae > Macrotis > Macrotis lagotis. The sequence continues at coordinate 771,601,086 of NC_133658.1, read as the reverse complement.
TATTCTCTCACTCCTCACTTGGTCATGAAATAAATTTCAAAATACATCTGCTTGAGTTTTAGTTAAGGCATAAATGTAGTAAGAAACTGTTAAATAAAGGAGGAAAGTCTAATGAACAGTAAGAAAAAGAATAAGATACATGAATGCAAATTTAAAAAATTGATCAAAGAAGAGTAAATCTTCAGTTCTTTTCAGAGTAGAGTAATATACGTATTTAGAGCACTCTTTATTTTTAAAATCAATGTTTGAGTTATTCCAATTTATTTCTATACCTATTTCAAAGCATGGAATGGTTAGCATCATTAATTTCACTTCTTTAAGTAATGAGGTATGGAAAGGTTAAGTGACCTTCCAAAGGTTACTCAGTTAATAAGTAGCAGAACTAGGACTAGAATTCATGTCTCTTTTTCCCTAAACTGGTTACTCATTATTTTATATCAAATATAGACTATCTGACCCAGGAACACAAATTCATAGATTTAGAGCTGGAAGGGACAAGGCTAAAAAATATAATTCATCAGTGTCTTCTGCAAAGTGTTACATTTTTTTCTATAAAATTCAGTATCAATTTGATTTATTATTGTGAATAGATGTGACATGTTATGTTTCTCCTTGTTATTATGTCCTTTGAGTTTTTTGAGAAGGATGTAATGCAACCTTTGATGATAGTATCAATATAATTCATGGAACTCTTCTTGTTTTTGCCCTCATTCTGAATTCAAGAACATTCTAACAACTATTTTTATGTGATCCTAAAACTACAGGTTGCTTAGTCCTGACAAAAGGAAGCATTTTTAGAAGAAATAACACAGATTTCTGCTTCAGAAGACCTGGGCTTAAACCCCAGTTTTGTCATGAGCTTTGTTACTTCTGGCAAATAACCAAATGTTCCCATACCTTTTATCCCTTATTTATGAATGGTAATAATGTTTGTATTATCTGTCTTACAGATTATTTGTTAATAACATACTATGTGAACTTTAAAGTCTTATAGTAAGGACATTATGGTTACCACCTCTACTGACACTGTTATCTTTTCCTGGGGTCTTTTGAGATGAAAATATTCTGTATAATTTCAAGACAATGATAATTATGAGAAATCATTCCTAGATCATGGGTAACGCTAAAGTCTAAGGAATAGAAAACATCCAATTGTATGTCTATTTATGAAAAACAATAAAAATACCAAGTAGAAACTGAACAATGTCAAATTGTGGGTAGAGACAAATGGATTTGGACTAAGAAGTGATCTTATGGCATAGTATTTTCAGAAAAGTCTGGGTCGAGAATGAGAAATTGAATGAATATTCAGAATATCCATATTAAATAATGCTTTTATCTTAAAGGAGAGGAGAGGAGAAAAGAGAAGAAAAGAGTGGAAAGCAGAGAAGAGAACAGAGGACAAGATGCAAAATAAGGAGAGGAGAGGAGATAGGAAAAGAGAGAAAGGCGAAATAGAGAAGAGAAAGGAGAGGAAGAAGAAGAAAAAAGGAGAGATTGGAGGTAAGGGAAAAAATAAACATTTATATGTTCCAGTAAGATAGTGAAATTTATTACATGATTGTTAGATATAATTAAGAAAGGTTTTGTATTATTAGAACTAGGACCAGTCTCAATCAAAACTGAGATAGAGAGGAAGAAATTTAAAAATTCAGGAGACATCTGTAAAATAAGATATCAGCTTTTGGACTTGATGGCCCTGAAGATCCCTTCTAGCCTTACATTTATGATCTTATGACATTTATTGCTTTTCCTATTATATTCAATAAATGATTCATATTTAAATATCATCTATTAATATTTCAGAGGGCATCATAAATGAGTGTAAAAATTATGTCTAATTTGAGCTATAATTATTCAGAAAGTGATCCACTAATTTCCACTAAATTGACAAATAACATGTATGTGAAATAAACTATATGAATCTGTAAGGCAAAAGTGATTTTGCACCCCTCAAATTTAAGTCTAAATATCATGATTTCTTTTTTGCTATTATTAAATTTTTCCTTGTACTATTATTTCCCTATATGTCTCAATATTCCTCTTGGATCATAAAATCCTTGAAGAAGTCTCTCTCTCTCTTTCTCTCTCTCTGCAGTTGGGGTTAACGAACTTGCCCATACTAGATGCCTTCAAGAAAAAAAACTGCTGTGATTATCATAGGGTAATAATAGCAATAATGATGACAACAAAAGTGGTGATGATGGCATTCCAGAATGTATACCAATTTGAAAACTAATTCTAATGATTGATAGTAAGAGTACATTATTGAATTTGTATAATATTACTGAAAGCAGTTTACATGAGGAGTTTATGGCAAGAGAGGTATCAAAGGCAACCCCATTAGTAATTTCCATATAAACTAAAAAAAGCAATATTTGAATAAATACTGAAAAATGGCTAAGTCATGATTCATTGTTTGCAGAAATAAATTTTATAATTATAATTATATGTATGTATGTGTATATAGATATATGTTTTCTATAAGTAAACAAATATGTAAAAGACCCAAAGTTAAAGGGGATAAATAAAAAATAATTAACAAAGGGAAATCACTACAATTAAAAGGTATTAGAAAATGTTTCCTATAGAAAGTAAAATTTTAACTTGGACTTGAAGAAGTATAGGAAAGCCATGAGGCAGAAATGTGGAGGGAAAGAATTCTGGGCAGAGGCAACTGCCAGAGATAATGTTATGAGCTGGGAAATGAAGTGCCCTGTTTGGAGGAAATACAAGGTTATTGTTACCGGATCAAAGAGTATATAGTACATATAGGATGTAAGAAAACTCGGAAAGTGGTGACAAAAGGGAGGATATGAATGGCTTTTTTACATTTTATCTACAAAGTGAAAGGAAGTCACCAGAATTTATTAAGTAAAGGGGTTTTATATTTGAACCAAAGAGTTTGGAAAATCATTTTGGTGAGTTTAGGATGGATTGGCGTAGGGAGTTATTTGTGTCAAGCAAACTATTGTAGTAGTAAAAAGATGAGGGACTACATTAGAATAGATAGTAGTGCCAGAGGAGAGAAGGGGATTTATTCTAAAAATGTTGCAAACAGAAAAATAAACAGGCCTTAGAGACAGATTGACCATGAAGGACAGAGAGTTTGGTGGTAGACTTGACAATAGCAGAAACGTTTGGAAGTGAGAAGGGTTTAAGAGGAAAGATAATAAATTCAATTTTGAATAGACCGAGTTTAAGCTGTCTATAGTTTAAGGCAATCAGATGCATGACTATAGGTCAAAACTGTGGGAATAAGATTTTTATTAATTTAATTGACTTCTGTAAGCACCCCAACTACAAAAATGACTTAGAAAAACTGGGGCCAGAATCATGAGCTTTTTGGCAGAAATTTTGCTGCTGGTATTTGTTTATTTGTTTTTGTTAAAAAAAAAAGAGAAAGAGAAAGAGAAAATTAAAAATTTTAAGGCAAATGTGGAACTTCCTTTCTGAGTTTCAAGTTAAGGGGTAAACAGGTATTCAAAACCAAATGATTTTGTGACATCAATTGAAAATTATCATCCGTTTAAGGTTCCATGCTATCACTGAAGAACAAAGTTATTTTAATTAATATCCATTTCTCTTTTGAAATTGCAAGCATTCTATAATTTTTTATCTCATCCATTAAATGCGGTCTTAATATTTTGCTAGGTAAATTAAGGAAGAATTTTAAAAAACAGCATATGTGCAAAACTTGGTTGCTGATTAACTCTTTCCCATAGGAAAGATAAATCCATGAACTACTCTTTCCCAGATGTGTTCTAAGTTATCTTTTTGACTGTAGTCTTAAAAGTTTTTCTTTTATTTCCCTCCTAGTTCTTAGCCCTATAACTCCAGCTCACTATATATGTATATATATGTATATATGTACACTTCAGTTATATCTGGATCACTTCCACTTAATCACTGGCAAATCTGACTCTCTCGGCATAGTGGAAAACTCATTTTTGTTTGTAAATTTGTTTGAATACATCTTTTTCTAGTATTAACAAATTGTTTATTTTCATTCTTTTTCAATAGAAGAGTCTTTTTTCCCTGCACTTATGGATGGGAAAAAATAGAGTCCCATTTCTTGTTTGTAAATGTAAACCACTTCAACTTGAAGGCATGGTCTGCTTTAAAAAAGCAGAAGAAAAGAAGCTAAAAAATTCTGTGACCCCTTGTATGTATGTATGTATGGTATAAAGATGAGCATAGTAGTTTTTTAAAAAAATGATTTGAGACATTATGGAATTATTAGATGGAATAACAGTGATCAAGAATAAAATGGAAGATAATTTAAGCCTAGTAAACTAAACATAAAAGGCATCTAGATAGCACAGTGCACACAAAATGTTGAACTTGGAGTAAGGAAGACGAGCATTCAAACCCTGCCTCAGACTCTTACTAGTTGTGTGACCCTTGGGAAATCTTTTAATTTGCCTCAGAATTAGTTTCTTTATCTTTAAAATAATAACATCTATGTCTTGGGGTTATTCTGAAGCTAAAATAAGTTAATGTGTGAAATGCTCTATAAAAAACTGAAACAATTATACCTATTATTATTATTATTATTATTATCATCATCATTAATTGGAGTCTTCAATGTCCTAATGATTTCTAGAGAAAGGAATATCACAGAGATACAAGTTGTAATTTGATGGGGATAGATATGAATACTATTATTTTTTCTTTTTAATTAGTTTATTGTTCTAATAATATGTATATAGTTTTTGATATTCATATTTGTAACATTTTCTCCCTTCAGTCCTTCCCTGCCCCTACTCCAAGACAGCAAATAGACTGGTAGAGGTTATACATGTACAATCATGTTACACATATTTCCATGTTGGTCATTATGTGAAAAAATAATCAAAAGAAAAGGAGGAATACAGAGAAAGAAAAAACAAAAAGAAAAGAAAAAAGTGGAAATATTATGCTTTGGTCAGTAATAAGATGCCATAGTTCTTTCTCTAGATTTGGATGGCATTTTCCCTCACAAGTCTTTTAGAATTATCTTTCATCACTGTGTTTCTGAGAAGAGATAAGTCTATCACAGTTGATTATCACACAATATTGCTGTTACTGTGTACAAAGTTTTCCTGATTCTACTCAGTTCATTCAGCCTCTGTTCATGTAAGTGTTCCCAGGTTTTTCTGAAATCTGCCTGCTCATTATTTTTTTATAGAACCATAATATTCCCTTGCATTCATATTCTACAACCCATCTAACCATTTCCCAATTTTCTAACCCATTCCCTCAATTTTCAGTTCTTTGCCATCACAACAAGGGCTGTTATGAGTATTTTTGTACATGTGGGTCCCTTTCCCTTTTTCATAATCTCTTTGGGAAACAGACCTGGTGGTGGTATGCACAGTTTTGTAGTTCTTTGAGCATGAATACTATTATTAATCAGAAGAAGACTGATGATGATGTTTGTCTTTTGCTATCAAAGAAGACCATGGCATCAGGAGGTGATACCATGACAAGCACATGAATTGGATTTCAGTGACGAGGTAACTATGAAGTCACTAATCTCACTTTCTCCTCCAGAGATGTCTACGTCTAATGGTCAGATATGAATCAGAATGACCAGAGATGGCCCTGATGTGAGACAAGCAGGGTTAAATGACTTGCCCAATGTCACACAGATAGTAAGTGTCAAGTGTCTGAGACTGGATTCTAACTCCTGTCCTCCTGCCTCCAAGGCCAGTGCTATATCCACCATGCCACCTAGCTGCCCTATAGAAGATGATGATCCCCAGGGTATAGGCAATCAGAAGCTAAAGGTCTCACATTTTCACATGTTCTATTTTTATATACTGGCACAATGTGCCATAGATAGGATGCCTGAAAAATTAAGGGATTGGAGATGAAATATATCTAAACAAGCCTAATTTAAGCTTAATTCCTCTTTTTAGGAGTTAGTGAGTAAAGAATTAAATATAACAAAGAGAGAATATGGTATAGTAGAAAGGTTGCTAAATTAGAGACAGATTCTCTAACAGCTACTTATGTTATTACTGACCAATAAATTTAACCTCACTGAAACTCAGTTTCCTGACCTATAAAAGGAAAATAATAACAATTCACAGGGTTTCTGTAAGGTTCAAATAATATAATATAGTATAAAACACTTTAGAAAACTTATGGTGTAAACATAAGCAACATAGCTATTACCTCAGAATTAGCTGAAAGGGAAAGGTATCTCCCACTCACCAGTGAAGGAGCAAATGAGAGTCATATGCCATGGACCCTCACATTCATAATATCAAGGAATAACTACTTCTAATATGACTGAAAATAAAGGCAATGTGTGTTGGTGAAAGTAAATAAAATATTTTATCTAGAGAAAGAAGAAATTGGATTTTAAGTTTCCTTCAAATATTGTGAATAAGTCATTCAGTCTCTTCAAACTTCAGTCTCTTCATCTGTAAAATGGTGATAACAATTGATATATTTCACAGGGCTGTTCTGAAGCTCAAATGAGATGGTGTTTAAGCCATTATAGTAATGTAAACCATTATAATTGCAAATTCAAGGAGTAAAGTTGATGTTTGCTTTGTTGTGTGCACCCAGAGACCCACACAAAGGATCAGTTAAAGAAATGATTCATGAAAGCTTCTAAGAAAATTTGGAATAAACTTCTCAAATCTGTGGTTCAAAAACATGGAAAATTATTAGATAAATCTTTCAGAGAAAATGAAGAGAACTTCATCACAGAATACACAGTGATACTAAATGGAATCTTGAAAAATCTTTTCATCTGTATTCCTATCTATGTTGTATGTTTATTGGGTTAAGAATCAATCCAGTTAAGTTAATGTGGTTGTTGCTCGACAGTTAATTCTGAAGAGTCCTACTCAATAAAAAGCACTAAACACGTTGAAGAGCCTGCAAGCTGGGGATTTATTTCTTTGACAAGCCAACCCTTTCAATTTTATGGAGACACGAAGGAGAACATATGTCAGGCTAATAGAAAAAGTGAAGTGCAACTAAGCCAAATAGAGTGTTTTGTTTTCAGGCATTTAAAAAGTATCTAGTATTATATTTTTATAGAAATTGTTGGCTTTTAAACATCTGCTTTGGAATTCGATTTTTACCACTCCATCTCCACTCTTCAAAATATTTAAAATCTTTGAACTTCTAAAGGTGGAGCTGAATTCTCCTAGAAGCAAATTTTGTCAGGTTCCATTAGCATGACAACAGGGACTATTGAGAAATCACCTCAATTATATGTCTTAAAAGTCTTTTAATTTCTTACATCATAAATCTAAACAATTTTCTGACTTTTACCCTCTCAGCATTTGTTGAAGTTCAATTGCTTCAGGCAGGGGTTTGTGCCTTTATTTGGAATTTTTGGAAAAGATACTTAGTTGGTTTGCCACTTCCTTCTCCAGCTCATTTTACAGATGAAGAAATTGAAGCAAACAGGGTTATGTGAGTTACCCAGGGTCAAACAACTAGTAAGTGTCTGAGGCTGGATTTGAACTCAGTTTTTCCATTCATTGTACCATCTAATATTCCCCAACACAGAAGCTCTGTTTCAATCTAGCTGATTTCTTTAGCTTATGAATATAATGATTATTACTACTTGTTATAGTAAAATAAAGCACCAAAGACTGACTCAGTATTTCACAAATCATTCTAAAATACTAAATCCTCTAGGGCTAGGTTGCTGAATGGCAAATAGAGGCTGCAAATTTCCAGTGTGACTCATTAGAAGCCGGAATAGCGGCCCCAAGAATGTGAGTGGGATATGGTGGAGAGAGAAGAGTGGAATGGTCTTTATGATACTATTTTAGATGATAAGATGAGGATATAAATTTAATTGGAATTCTCTGAATAGAAAACAAAAACAAAAAGTACTCCACATCTATTGTATCTGGCCTAATAGTAAGTTGGAGAACTGTTGACAGAATTCTGGCAAAGCTCTTATATCATATCACAGTATCCTAGCTGATGACTATGTTTGTACATATCACCCTCTAATTTCATGTCCTTTTGGGTAAGTTTCTAGGATATATGTGAGAGAATCCAGAGATTGGAATTTAATTTCCTCAATGATCAGAAAGAGAACAAGAAACGAGAGACATTTTATCCAATAACCCTGGAAGAATGTCATCAGTATAAAGGCCATCATTGCTTTCTTTCTTGCACCCACACTGTTGAACATATTGAAAGCAATGTGATATCCAATAGCTTAACACAATTTTGATCAAGACTGTTTTTAAAAGCTGATATAATTCTCCTGGTTGTAGTTCTTTTGGTCCTGGAAAAAACTCCTTATTTTAAATTTCTGATTACCTGTTAATGCTCATGCTGTCGAACAAAATAAAAGGAAGCAAAATATTCCTGAGTCTCTTGACTAAACACATGAATCCTATGCCTAGGCATGTCACAGAAGAATGTCCAAACTCAATACAGGAGCTTGGTTTCATGAAATCAAATCTACTAACACAGCTTATACTCGGTCTCTTGAGTACCAAAGGAAAGTGAATTACAAGTGGCTCTATAATAGCCAAAGCAGAACTCAATTCTCCTCTGTAAAAAATGTATAAGATCTGTAGGGGACTGGAAAATAAATGAAACAAGCAAACCCTTAACAAAAGAAAAGAAAATAATATTATGAAACATTTGGAGAAATTCATATAGACAGCAAGAAAGAATTTCCTCTGTTTCTAAAATGTGTAATATATACAAGACTAGACTCAAATGGATTGAATTCTGGATTATCTAATGACTGAGGAATATCTACTCTGTGATCCTAGGTCACTCATTTAACCTTTCTCAAGGGAAAGTGAATTTAATAATAACTTTCATGTGTACCTCACAACATAATTGTGAAGCTAATTAGAGAATGTATTTAAAGTAGTTTGGAAATGTCAGGTATTGTTTTTTCTATTCCCATCTTTTCTGTCACTTTCTTCTGATCTCTCCCTCATTTTATTTTCATCATACATTGTGAAACATTGTTCGTGAATCAAAGAAGAAACTATTTATAGGAAACAGGCAAAATAAAGCACTGGATACTGTGTGATAAAGATTGAGAGAAAATGACTTGTTTTTGTACAACTTGGCTTATAGTATAATCAGAAATCTGATTTTATATCTGTCACAGTTATCAGTATGATAAAAAAATCAAAGTAGAAAAATTATGCTTGTCAACCATCTAGATATTTTGTCTATCTATTGTCAGGTTATCTGAACATCTGTAAAATCTGTGACCTAGAAATCTTAAATGTATATTTTTTCAAGTTTTATCCATAATTTGGTCCTCCTATAGTCATGACTGTCATTCTATGGGTCCTTCTATTTGGAAATGTTAAATAAAAAATTCTTATTTCAATGGATAGATTATTTGTCAGAAATAAAGTATGTGTCTACATGAAGTAAATGATTGCAGGGCATTCAGGTGTTAGGAAGTAAAAAAATGATGGTTTTGAGGCATGGCTGTACAAGTTATGTTACATGAATAATATGGAATATTTTGTTCTATAAGAAACCATAAGTGAGTTACAGGATCTGATGCTGACAGAAGGAAGCAGATCCAAGAGAAGAATGTACACATAAACAGCAACATTATGAGATGATCAACCTTGATAGAAACAGTTCCCCTCAGCAGTTCAGAAAACTAGTACAACTGTGTTAGATGGGTTATGGACAATGTTATCCCCATCCAGAGGAAGAAAAACAAAACAAAACCAATCCTTTGGAATCTGATGAAAACTCTAAAAAAATTCTCTCTCATGTATCTCTTTCCCTTAATCCTAATCCCTCATACTGAAAATGACTGAAACATGTTTAACAAAAATATGCATATATAATGTTAATGTGGCTGTTCACCACTGAGGGGAGGAGGGTGGGAAGTGAGGGTGCAAGGAAATTTTGTAGCTTAAAAATATACATATGTATATGGATGAATATTGAAAAAACTTTCATAACATGTATTTGGAAAAATAAAATATCAATTTAAAAAAGGAGATGATTTATCAAATCCTACCTCATTCAATTTTAAACACTCACATTTCTCACCAGGAAGGATATTATTCTTAAAAATCCAACATTTATATATATATGAATCATATTAGGATAAAACACTCAAGATTTCATCTGATTTGAAAATTTTTTCAAGGTAGTGCATATTGAAACCCAAATAGCTCATTGTTTTATCCATGTAATAGTATTATTTGAAAGATGGGTAAACTTATGACCTATGAGGGTCATAGAACAAAGGTTGTTTGTTTCTTACGACTTTTTTCCTTTTGACAATTTTTTCCATAACTGTCAAAATTTATTAAATAGAAAGGAGATAATGTTAATAAAAATGCAAAGGTGATAAAGTTGTTGAAAATAAATATTATTTATAGAAGTGATAAAATGTAAGAGATTCTCTGGTAATGGAAGAAAGCATGTTATTGCGATTTTCTTTTTATTTCCATTGCTATGAGTTAGCTTCAGGGCTTAGACATTGTTTCCTAGTCTTAGTTCTTGTTTGAACTATCTCTTCTACCAACCAATAACTTATAATTTAAATGCTTACTGATATAATGAAAAATTTCAATAAAATAATTGTAAAAATCATCAATGTATTTGCATACTTTGGTTCTTAATCATTTGTTAATTCATAGTTGATTTCATCAACAATCCAAAATTTTTACTTCCATTGCTTCCTTAGAAACATCCATAGTTGTTGATTTTAAGAAACCTGTTTACTTAAAAATAGCTTAATTATTGCTTTGAAAACATTTCATTTTCTAATTTAAAATAATTTCATAATTTATTTGCTTGTCAGAAAAAAGATGTGATTTCCAAGAATATTAAGGGAGAAACTAAAAACAATGTTTTTTCATTTTATTGATGTGTTACTGGAGATGTGCAGACAATGAATAATTCATGAGTGCATAGGATCTGTAACTAATTCTAAATACTTTTTTTCTGTTTTTCACATGGACACTTCTATGGAACATATATAGATTTGAATTCTAGATACCTCTTTATATTGTCAAAAGTTTACAATACCACATCCATTTTTTACAACCCATTTTCCCCAAATTTTATCCTAACCAACTCATTTTGTAGCATATTGAGAAATATTTCATTGTATTACTGAAAACTAATAATTTTCTTGGTGATAAAAGAAATATCTAAATCATACATATGCTTAAAATTTAAATCTCTATCTTTGACTTTATGTCTCTATTTTATTGCAAATAATTATCAGTAGTATTTAATGTCAATGGCTAATGATTAAACATTGTGCACAAATAATATAATTTATTATATCTATAATCCAATATTAGATAATATTATAATAAACATTTCACAGATAAGGTGGAGGGAGATATTCCCAGGTGTTATGTCATGGCTAGAAATTTGAACTGGGAGTTTTTTTTTTTTGCAAGGGAAAGGGAGGAAAGAAGGAATTTGTAATAAGCAAAGGAGTAATATAGATGTGGAGATGACTTACTTGTTAAAAAATAATTAAGGGACATAGTCTTTCTGTAGTTAAAGGATCTTATTGATAAATTTAGGGAAATAAACATTAGAAAATTTAAGTATGACATTTTACAGGGTCTTAGTGTACCCATATGGAATTTGCACTCTATTTATATTCTTAATTGTTAAATGTAATGATAAACACATTTTATTCAGATTAATAGTAACATATGAGATAAATTATAAAGAAGATATTAGAGGTCAGGCTAGCAAAGGAATCCATGCCCTTAACTTCCTCAAGCTCTCTGCACCATGTGACCATATGTCACTTTGATGTGGCAGGAACTTCTGATAGCTCCTTTCACAAGCATCATACCTTCTTGGTTTCCAAATCCTACATTTCCTGGTTCTTTCTCCTCATTCTCCCAATCTCTTTCTAGATCTACATTTCCAGATAGTTATTGGTTGTCTTCATGCTTACATCCCACAGATTCCTTAAACTTAACACATTCCAAGTCACATTTAATTCAGTTCTCCTAATTTAGTGTTCTTAACATTCCCCTATGAGACATTCTTTGACCATCAATTACTGAAGAGATTCTGACATGAAGACAGACATATAATAGTAGTTCAGTAGTTATTCTCTGGATCTCTTTTTTAAAAATCAAATTGATGTTTGGGATACTTTAAAAATGAATGAATTGGGGCAGCTAGGTGGTGTAGTGGATAGAGCACCGGCCCTGGAGTCAGGAATACCTGAGTTCAAATCCGGCCTCAGACACTTAATAATTACCTAGCTGTGTGGCCTTGGGCAAGCCATTTAACCCCATTGCCTTGCAAAAACTGAAAACAAAATGAATGACTCATGAATAAATGTTTGCTTGTAGTAACACTTAAAATTCAAGTTTAAGTAGTGCTGCATTTGGAGTTGAGAAAACCCAGGATTTAGGTATTTACTAATTGTTTGACTTAGGATAAGTAATTTAATCTTTCTGAACCCCAGTCTCCTCATTTATAAAGTGGGATTACAAAATATTTTGCATTTCATTATACTGTTGTGATCAAATAAAATAATGCACGCAAAAAGTCACAAAATGTCAATATTATTTATCCTAATGGTATATTGTTCCTATTTGAGAGTCCCTGCTCACCCTATACTCCAGTCCTATCTCCAATTTTAGTATTTGTTGATGGTATGCCTATCTGTATTCAATTAATCTATGCTTTTCTTGAATTTATAGAATATAAAGTCAATCATGCCCAAACCTAGGCTTCCCCATTTAAGAAGGAAAAATTGTACTTATTTTAAGTTGTTCTCATAAGGCAGCTCCCTTAAACACATTTCACTCTTGTTGGCTACCCTTAATTCTGTTGCATATTTGGAAGAAAGTTGTGACCTGAAATACATATAGTATTCCACATAAAATGAATGTTTTCATGACTTTTGGCGTTATAAAATATGGTAGGTATGTTACGTATAGTAATAAAATTACTATTTAAACATTGCTGGCATGTTTTGATTTATATCTTCAATATGATTATCTTAAAAGGTATACTTTTAAATGAAAATATCTTTAAGAAATATATGACAAGGAAAAAAGGTCTAAGAGCAAAACTTCCCTCCTCATAATATGTGGTTCTTCAAAGAGGGCACATAAGTAGTGGAGACAGGAGGTAGTTTTGGGGAGTTGAGCACTTTGGAGAAACTTGGTAAATCAAAATAGTTAGAGGCAAGAGACATGTTAGGAGCACAATCACCCTGATGTAACTAGAGGAAAAGACCATTAGAGAACATCAGGGAACCACATAGGAAGAGCAACTTCTAGGTCAGTTGTGACCCCATGGGCAGAAAGGCAGAAAAGTCAAAAACCACAGTAGCTATTTTCTGCATGAGGAAGAAAACATGTGTTACTGGTCAGTGGTTCAGTTCTCATTAGCAGAAGTGGGATACCTGTCTGTCACCTACACCTGAGGCAGCTAACTAGCTAATTAAGTTCTTCATAGCAGGAGTGAGAAAGCCTAAGGGGTAAATTTTCACCCACCCTCCTCACCACAGCTAAGTTGTAAATCAGACTCCTGGACTAGAGACCTTGAAATTCTCTAACTGGAAGGAAGGACAGCTGGTAAGGATTATTTCTTAAATTAGGTAAACTGCAGAAGTCAGGTAAGCAAAAAGATAAAAGTGTGGTGTGTGTGTGTGTGTTTTGTGTGTGCATGTATATGTGTATATATATATATACATATATATGTATATATAAAACAACTTTTGTGAGTCTAGATTTATGAAGCTTAAAATATCTTTCACTTTCTACCCCTTCCCCCCAGTCAGGAATGTTTTATCTTGTGTTAGTCTTCCATTGATTATCTGCTACCCCATTCTTTCCATCGGCAGAACTGCCAATATGCAAAATTCCCTTTATTAATAGAGCAATTATTTTTAGGAAGATTTTATATCATTAGATATGTGTGCTGTAAAAGGGCTATAAAAAGTATCTGACATCATGAATTCCAATCCCACCTTCTCATTTAACAAATAAAGAAACTAAGAACCTCTTGGTGGCCAATATTATAAAGAAAGATGGAAGCTACATTAAGTTACAGATATTTTAAAGGGAAGTAAAACAACAGTTTAAAGGGCCATGGATTGTGATTCAGGAGAAGTGAATGGTATACTGATTTCAACAAGTTCTGTTAGGTTTCCACTGATTCCTACTTTAACAGAAGAGGAATCCTTTCTGCAAAATCCCTGAATAAATCAACACTAAATCTTCCCCTGAAGACCCTCAGTGAGAAGAATTAAACTGAAGTAGCCTCTTTCTCTCTGGAACAATCCTAATTCCTAGGAAGCTTTTCTCTTCATGAACTTCATTTTCTTTGAAACTTCCATTCATTGTTTCTCCTTCTTTCTACTCCCCTATCCCCGCTCCCCCCCAACAAAGGGACTAATTTAACTTTTTAAATGACAGCACTACAAATAGTTGAAGAGAGCTTCTTTGCTTCTTCTAATGATCTTTACATGGAATAGTTTTGAATTTTTCACTGTTCTGTTTGTCATAGTCTAGACATCCTCCAGCTTGTCAAAGATGTCACTCCCTCAGAAAGAATAGTCTTTCCAGGACTGAGTACAACAGGATTAATATATTTTATCTAGTATACTCTGCTTCTATTAAGATGACCTATAATGGTATTCACTATTTGAGATGCCTCCTCATATTCTAGACAACATAATACTATTCACTTATTCTTATTGGATCTGGATTATTGGTCTAAAACTCCCAAGTCTTCACATTGTTTTCTAGCTATGTACCTTATAAATTTTACCAGTATAGTTTGATTTTTTGAGCCTAAACAATTTGATATTTAACCTTTGTTAACCTATTTGCTCCATCATCCTACTATCAAACTATTTGAAACCCAATTCTGTCATTTAGCTATGTCTTCCTTTCAGTTTTGTGTCACCCACAAATTCGATAGCATGCCATCTAAGCCTTCACTACTTAGCATATACTATTTACCTCAAAAAGTGATTGTGAAGTAATTGTTATGTAAATTCAAATGAAACAGAGTAATTTCTGCTGTGCACTGGAAGATTGTTTCACATTTCATAGATGCTAAAAATGAGATATTCACCTTTTTGTACTTGCTCCTAAGGCTCAAGGTAAAATGCCTGGGGGCTAGGATGCTGGTAGATCCTTGATGACTAATATTTTTTTTATGTGCTTTCCTTCTTTTCTTCTGATAGCTGGTCCTCCTACGTGCTCAAATGCATTTATCTGCAATTAGCAGATTCCTGCTATTCCTTAATGCTGTTAGCTGCTGTCTTCAAGTACATTTATCTGCTTTAGTATTTGCAAAGTAACTGTAATTATCCCTAATTTACATGTTTTTTAAGCAGATAAGGAAACTGAGGCTTAGGTAAATATATAATTTTCACAGGTCACATTGGCAGAATAAGGACTAGAGTACAGATCCCTTTATTCCAAGTGCTTTTACAGCACATGACCTCTCACTAGTCTTCCAGATTTAAAGCATTTGGAGGTCTGAGATTATGTGTTAATTGTCATTTATCTCTATCAATTAATCAATCAACAAGCATTTATGTTCCAGGTACTGATAGAAGCTGTGGATGAATATGTAGAGCGTGAAACCACCCTTCATCTCAAAGAGATTTTGTACTCTCTTACTATTAAAGAATGATTGACAATGAATTAGGTATTTCTACTCCTAGAGGTAATACCTGCTAATTATAGACATTGCAAGATCAAATAGTCTTCCAGTATAAACTATAGGATATTATAATTTGAGATCCTGTGCCCAACAGTGAATATGATATTTTAAGCAAACAATCCTACCAATTATACTAAAATCATGGTTAGGTTACTTGACTTCTGCCTGCCTCTATCAGTTTCATCATCTCTAAAATAAAAGAAAAAATCTACATCCCAAAGTTTTTGTGAGGATAAAATGAGATCGTATTTGAAAAGTACTTTGCAAAACTTAAAAGAACTATATGAATGTTAAGTATTATTATTAACACAGGAAGGAAGGAAACAAATTTTTATAGCACTTATTAAGCAATAGGTACTGTGCTAAGGAACGGGGATACAAATACCAGCCCTATCACCTATCAATGATAAGACTATGGATAAAAGAAAATTAAATATTTTGTTGCATAGAAAAATTGGCTTGAAGATAATGTCCAGGAATTAAAGTATGTTCTTTCTTCATGCCTAATGGGAATAAGAATCTCCTCTTCCTTGACCAATTAAAAGACTCAAGATTAAAAATGTTAACTAAGAATCTAGAAATGCTTTTTATCTATATCAAAGTACCTCTATTTCTCTTGAGAGTTAGCCTAGTATAATAATTAGAAAGACAGCCTGAGAGTCATGAAAACTGACATCTGATTCTTGCCTCTGACACATATTCGCAATAAGACTCTGAACATATTACTTAATGTCTCTGTGTTCTAAAGTTCTAGGCAGTTCTCAAGATTATAAATTGCAGAAAGGCAAATAGCCCTCTGAGTTTCCTCATTCATGAGTTTCTTATATCAGTGGAATTACTTGTATGCATCTGATATTCCTTCTACTAGCCAACAAATACATTTATATCTTATAGTTTTAATACTGTTTTACCTCATTAAATAACCAGGTTTGAAGTTACTCAGTGCTATGATTCAATGAGGAAAATATGAAATGGGTGGCAACATTACAAACAATTCTCTTGAATACTTTTCAGTCTTAAAGCACAGGGAGGGAAAAAAGAGTAGGACAGGCTAATGAATACAACATAACTTTCAAACAGATCTGGTTTTAAATAGAATATCTTGGCTCCTGTATTCCCATCTACTTCTCAGTGCTAAATTAATTGCCCATGAGATAGTTCCCATCCAACAATTTATAAAAATGGGTAGTCTCTGGTTTCCATTTCTACTATTTATAATGGTTCCTACTCTCCATTCTTCCCATATAAGATAAAAAAAAAGAGTTGGAAGGAGGTCAGCAAATAACTATAATAGAAAAATCGGGGTAAAGATGAGAGTGATGTGATAAATATATGCATTCAACTCTAGAAAAGGATTAGTGGGAGTGAAGAGAGCCTTATAGCATCCAAGTCTGTTAACAACCCAGAAAGAAAAGCTAAGGAAGATTATTATTCCGGGTACAGAATTCAACAATTTTGACCATAATTATATCAACAGAGGGCATTACAGCCATGTCTTCTGGCAGAGAGATTTCCTCTATCTGAAGACTGCAACCCTACCTGCCCCCACCCCCTTAATACCCCACCCACTGGAGCCATATTGGTATACTTATCCCTACTTTCATTCCAAGGGATGCTCTCTAATGTATAGTTGTCCTTAAATTTCTTCACCACCAGGAATTGCTTATTAACTATATTACTTTTCTGGCTGGAAGGCACATAAGGTGGCCTAGATAGTTGAATAAACCTTATTTGGCTGCTTTCCATCATGAGTATACCTCTCACTTTCTGGACATCAAAAACATGCCTTAGTTGCTGTCTCCTTCTGAAATTTCCCTTATCATCCTGAGCTTCCTCATCTTAGAACATCCAACTAACCCCATAGAATTATTACCATGGAATATTCGTAAAGCAGAATGCCTCTTTTCTCCTATTGGTAAGCTCCCTCTAGAACCTACATTTTATGGAAGAGCCCAGGCCAGCCAGCCTTCTTCACCTACTGGCTCTTGGCTCTGTCCTGATTTTCTGGACATCTAACCCATATCTTTCACGTTCCTTTTATGGGTAATCTTCTAGGCTCCCTTTTGTTGTTATCTTCCACCATTATAAGGTATGCTCATTTAGGACAGAGATTGTCTGACTTTGGGCTGGTATTTTTATCCCCGTTCCTTAGCACAGTACCCATTGCTTAAAAAGTGCTATAAAAACATGTTTCCTTCCTTCCTGTGTTAATAATAATAATAATACTTAATATTTATATAATGCTTTTAAGTTTTGCAAAGTACTTTTCAACTATTATCTCATTTTATCCTCAAAAAATCTTTGGGAGGTAGATTTTTTCCTCTGTTTTAGAGATAATGAAACTGATAGAAGTAAGAGTGACTTGTCTAGGGCCATACAACTAAGAAGCTTCTGAGCTGGAATTGAATTCATTTCAGATATATATAAGATATATATATATATATAACATATATACATATATAATGTCTCTCTCTCTCTCTCTCTCTCTCTCTCTATATATATATATATATATATATATATATATATATATAGCTCTATCTACTGTGCCATCTAGTAATGCCTCTGAGAGCTATCACTATACGTTTTTCACAACTATTACCATTTAGTGCTTCTTGATAGTACAGATATTCAGCCTGGCCAAGGATGCCAGATTCTTACTGGCCTATTTTAAATCTAGCAGGGTATTAATGAAGGTCTTGAAGACACCCTTAACAAGGATATTGGTGTTTTGAATCTCCAACAGTTAGAAGAGGAAGTTAGAAGGAAAATGCTGACCTTCTGAATATTAATAAGATTTCACATGTATTAATATCATCCTGAAGAGTAATCTTCTAGGGGCAGCTAGGTGGCGAAGTGGATAGAGCTCCAGCCCTGAAGTCAGGAGTACCTGAGTTCAAATCCGACCTCAGACACTTAATGATTACCTAGTCGTGTGACCTTGGGCAAGCCACTTAACCCCATTCATTGCCTTGCAAAAAAAAAAAAAAAAGAGAGAGTAATCTTCTATAGGTAGTTGTAGCAATGTTGATTTTATAGTCTTTCTTTTTGGTCCTCGAGGAATATTACATCCCACAAGAAAATAAGTCTCTTCAGTACGTCATAGAAATATGCATGATCTTCCTCTTCCCCCAAATGAATACAAACATTCAGCTTTCAACAACCAGCACCAGAGCTACACTCACATTCACCTCAGATAACCAATAAACCATCTGATGCTGTGATCTCCTTCTAGCTCCTATATCTCTGGCTCTATAGTACCAATGAATTCAGATGCCCTTGGTGCTCCCTTACTATTTCCTCACTGAAGTGTCCAAGACAAATGCTACAATCTTTTCTCATAAGAACATAACCTTCCTATATATGGAAAGTAATTTAGAGAGCATTCTTTTTTCAAAACCTTGATTTTAATGGATGAATAAGTGGCGATATGACTTTGATGGAATAATACTGTGCTATAAGATAGGATGAGCTCAATGATCTTAGAAAAAAAATGGAAAGATTTGCAGGAAGTAGTTAAGAATAATATGAGCATAATCAAGAGAACATTGTACATGTTAATAGAAATTTAGTTTTAAGAATGACTTTTAGGAAATTATTTTGACTTACAATTATAGTTTTCTATTATATATAATAGAAAAATAAAATTATAGTATAAATAGCATGATATATATTATATATATATTCACACAGTCAAATTAAATATAAAGCACATATGAGGAAATAAATTATTTGCATTCAAAGAAAGAACTGATTAATAAAAGTATGTACACATACACACACACACACACACACACAGACACACATACACACACACACCCTCCTATTTGTTTCTAATAGTAGTCTAATCTAAGATGGGGTGAGGAAGAAAGTAAAGAAAAAATATTTTATTGAAAAGTTTTGTTCAATATGAATCTGTTCATGAGTTACTATTGAGAAGAAATATTATGCAAGCAGTAGAAATGAACCTGAAGCTTTTTCATTTTGTTGAACCTGCAAAAGCTTGTACCAAATAGAAATACCTCTCACTTCCATATAACAATGAAGTATTAGAATATAATTTTAGTCCTTATCATGTTTTTGTTCTCCTTATTTTTGTTTATGCCTTGGGGTATGTTTTGAATTTCAATGTGACTGTTTTGTAAATATAGATAACTCTTTGCTGATGCAGATAACAGCAGATCTATGTCTTTGTAGATTTAACTTCCTAAGGTTTTATGGTCAAAATTATTAATTACATCACAGACAGCCTTCTTGTTATGAGCCTCTCTGAATGTAGGTAGGTTGATCTACAGGAGTTGACACAGGTCTCATTACAGGGTTCACACATGCAAACTCTACCTTGTAGACATAGTATTCAAAGCCTCAGTGTTACATCTACCCCAAGATGAGGTATAGAAATAGAAAAAATAGTAGATACCTTTTCAGACCTTCTCATCTGTAAAAAAAAATAGTTGTTAGAGGAGATAATAATATATTTCATACATTTGTCTTAATTTTTTGACAAAAAGATGATACATAATTTTTATTATTTTCATGTATATGAATATGTATGTCCTTGTATATATAAATAATTTTAAGTACATAGTTTTGTTTGTTCCAAAGAATATATGACCATAGCCATAAGAATATTAGTACTTCTCAAATTAATTCATCAAAATGTTAATATTAATAATATAGAATTATAAAAGACAGCTGGAAAGTCATTAAAAAACCTTATATAACAATAAGTTCAGCTTTCAATATCCTCAATAAGAGGTCATCCAGTCTCTGTTAAAAATTTCAAATGCCAGGGAATTCATTCCAATCTCTCCCTTAAAGCAAACATTTCCATTTCTGGGGATTGATAGTCATATTTTTTCATATTGAGCTAAAAATCTGAAACTGTCCTTCCCCCAGCAATTTCACACATAGTTTCTAGGTCTGCCATTTGAGTTCCACACACAATATATTTTGCTAAGAAAAAAATAGCGTTGATTATTTAAAATAAAAACAAGGCTGTG
This sequence comes from Macrotis lagotis, assembly GCF_037893015.1. Lineage (NCBI taxonomy): Eukaryota > Metazoa > Chordata > Mammalia > Peramelemorphia > Peramelidae > Macrotis > Macrotis lagotis. The sequence continues at coordinate 771,580,438 of NC_133658.1, read as the reverse complement.
TATAGTGTGCATGTATATGTGAGTATATATGTATTTGTGTGTGTATAAAACTTTGGTCTAGGTGTGGCTAGGTGACTCAGTGGGTAAAGCACCGGCCCTGGAGTCAGGAGTGCCTGGGTTCAAATCCAGTCTCAGACACTTAATAATCCCCTAGCTGTGTGGCCTTGGGCAAGCCACTTAACCCCATCTGCCTTGCAAAAAAAAAACCTAAAAAAAAAAACTTTGATCTAGCAGGGATCAAAAATGATATCCTATCACTAAAGAAAGTAAAATATCTTTTATTATTACAGTAGTAAATTTATGATTCCTGAAGAATAATTGTCTCTATAGGTAAGAATCACTATATTTTAGATAAATACTATTTTTGAAATCTTCAGACAGAATTGTTATTGAATGATATGGGGCTGCTTGTATCACAAAGATATTTTAGCTTATTTATAATTATTTGGTGTGCTATTCCTTTTTCCCTCCATCTATATTTTGACACTGCTTATCTGACTATAAGTTAAAGACAAGGATTTCAAGGAAATATCAAAAAAGCATTGCTCTTCATATGATCAAAAGAGTTAATCCATCAGCATTAATATAGGACATAAGGTTTAGCTGCACCATTATTTCTAGTCTATGTACCACTGCATCTTATTCCATAATACTTCCTTCTGGGAAAAACCAGTATCTTTTCCATAAGATTAATGACCTCCAAAACAATCCACACATTTCTTTCATTCACTAAAAAAACACTGAAGCAGAATTATGAAACAGTTCTGTATGTCTAGTTACATTTGGAGATTTAACAGGAGCAGGCTCTGTTTGTTACAGTAGTATTTAAATATTCAATAAAAGAAAACAGAATCTAAAAATCTATAATATTATTCTTTTATTCTATCTTCAACCTAAAGGATAATAATAATATAGAAATTATAAGCCAAAGGAAGGATTTATGTTAGGATTTTTTCTTATTTATACATACATATATTAATATATATATAAATAAGTAAAATGTATATGTATATGCTAACACAAATATATATATATATAAACACACTTTATATTTATGTATGTATATACTTTTTTTTACTAAGTACTAAACAATGATAGATTCATTTTACTTTGGAAATGTATTAATATATTAAAATATCTTTTCTCCTAGGAAAACTTAGATTCAAATCTAACCTGGGCATAAAAATGAAGCTCTTTGAGATTCATTTTTTTCAGTCGTAAAATGAGTGTATTGAACCAGATGGTATCCGAACTTCCTTCCGATTCTAAATCTAACATTCTATAAAGCTTAATTCTTTCCCTAGAAAGGGAGCCTACCCTTATAAAGTGTTGCCATGCAAATGATATGTTAAAAGTGATAGGCCCATTTTAAACTGTTGGCATACCAATGTGTGACTTAAAATTGTTAGAATCAACTATGTGTTTATAAGATGGTGACAATCAAATGCTATTTTCTCCTAAGCATTTAATTATTAAAACAAAACCTATGATCTAACTAATCCTTATTTTGTCCAAATAATATTGGTATGAAAAATTCTAAAATTAATTACAAAGATACAGTCAAACCTCTTGTCTAAGCCCATGGGAAGGCTATTACATAGCAGTGCTTCTCAACTAATGAGAAAATACTGTTTTATTCATGTAAGCTTATAGTTTTCTGTTCTGACAGCAACCAATTGAATTTAAGATCATCATATCTTCTTGGCACCAATGACTGACCTGGTTATACATGAAATGATTATTAATGAAGATAAAAAGAGCCTTCTGGTTTTTCCAAATATAATAATCATTTTGTCATTTGTTGCTGCAATCCTATCACAAGAGGCTTCCAAAAAAAAGAATCTAATACTTTGTTTTTAATAGTTTAAACCCCCTTTCCCTGTTAACTGAATGTATGTGTGCATGTATGAATGCATCCATGTATATAGCAGCTAGATGGCTCAATATCTTGGAGTTAGGAAGACCTGATTTCAAATCTATTCAAAGATATTTATAAACTATGTGACCCTGGTCAAGTCACTTGATCTCTGTTTGCCTTCATCTAATACCTAAGGAAATTGCAAATCACTTCAGCATCTTCACTAAGAAAACTTCGAGGTGTCATAAAGATTATAACACAACTGAAAAAAACTAAACACACATGCATGTATGTGTATATATATGTGATATAGAGTGTAATATATATTATATAGAAATAGTATATATTAATTCATATATCTCACATATAGGAAATGACCCTCATTTTGACATAGTTCAAATTTAGCAAATATTTATGATCTACTTTGTTCAGTGCAATAATATAATGCCATTAGGTATCTTAAGCAAAAATAAAATAAAATAAAATACTTCTCGGCCTCATAGAACTTGTATCCTATTGGGGGTTGGGAGAATAATAGAACAAGTATATAAAAAATACAGGTTGGATTAAAAGCTAAACAGTTAATACACATATATGTATAAATATCCATATATAAAATATAGACATACACAATTTATATGTATGTGTATATATATATATATATATATATATATATATATATGCAGGTACATATGCATATTAATAAAAATTCTCAATAACATGTTTTATTAGGCATTCATTTACAATTAATTTTAAGGAATATTAATACAAATTCAAATTGAACAGAAAATAACCTCTAACAGAATTTTGTATCAGATCCAAAACTGTCCAAAGCACTAAAGTCCACAGGCCATATTTCAAGAACCATTGATCTTTGGTATCTAATGTACTAGCACTTTAGAAAGTAGGAATAAACCATAGGAGACCTTCTCCTAGATAATATAGGACATACAATTATTAATAGAATACTCTGAAAATTTTACTTCAGTTATGCTTGTTCATAGCCAAACTTTGGAATATTTAGACTCTAATTGATAACAAAAAATTAATAGAATACATGTGTATACACATATATTATTATCAAAATATATACATATACATGTGTATATGAATATTATGTGTATTTGAGAGATGAAATATTACAGCACTATTAACAGAACTATTAATAGAGAGTGAGACTGGAAATTCAGAATGCAAAATGTAAATAGGATATTACAGGAAAGTCAATAATATTTGGCAGTAGGATCTATTCTAAATGCTTTTAATGAAAATGTGAATTCTTTGTGATGATTCTGAATATACTAAAATGAATATGTAACTCTTTCATAAGTAGGAAAATGATTGTCAATTAAGTTGCTTAGAAATAAAATAAGATTATTTATCATGTTCCTGTGATATCCTATGGGCATGTTTCCCTCTGAAAGAGAAAGTAGCAGAAGTAAAGGTTATGAATTTAGATCCAGGCTTATTTTCTGCTAAGGAGAACTCTAGAGGTTCTCATCTTCACTAGGTAACACATGAGATCATCTCATGACATCCAACAGTAGTTACTTTTAGAAAAAGACTATTTCTTTGAATTTCAGCACAGATGGAAGAGAGTTCAGATAAGTATCAGAAAAGGACCAATTCTCCTCTCCAATATAATAGGAGTTATAAGGGGTATCTAGCCAAAAATATCTCCCCTTGGAATTTTGGTACTGTATTTACCAACAAGATTTTCACTTAAGGAATTTAATAGGAAACAAATATAAATCATTCTCTCTAGAAAATGATTATTAAAATGAACATATTATTGGGGAGGAGAGCAAACATTCCTAATAAAGGCCATACCTTTCTTTTCTACTCCTAACATTGTTATTAAAACCTTTCTATTAAGTGATTTTATGAAAAGATTCTGGAAAAATCTTTGTAGCACTTCCAGTGACAGTAAGTTACTCCTATCCCCAGCACACTACAAAAATACATACTATAACACTAACATTAGCTAAGGCATATTTTATAATATTTAACCTCCATGTCCTCCCAGTGTTCTTGTTTAATAAATCATGTAGCAATATAATCTCAGAAGAAACAAGATTCTTGGTCAGACAGTCAGTTACCAAGCATTTATTAAATAAGAGTCATATTCTGGATACTGAGTGAAGAGCTAGGAAAAAAAATCTAAAGGATAGTAGGAAATCTATTCACTGTAGACTGAAGCACATTACCAATGATGATTTATGATTGACAAACAAATATAAAAGACAACATCAAGGGTATGTAAGAAAAAGAGGTGAATTAGTCATTGACTGAGAAAAAGCAATGAACAACTGATTATTAATACAAATCCTAGGCAAGAACCATTAATGAATTGTTTGAATAGTCTAAGGGAAATTTATGGGAAGATAAAGCCAAGAAACGCAGGCTGGAACAGAACAGAACATATTATGATCTTTAATGGAAAGGGGTATCAAACTATTAAAGCATAGTTTATCAATGAGTTAATTATCTGGAGTATGGCTGATAGACTGAATAAATGAGACATAGGGTTAAATTTACCGGTGGAGAATTCAAAAGCAATGGTTACAGTGTAAATACTTGAAGAAAGAAGGGTTGGCTTTGATTATTAGGGAAATTCAGGATGGAATCATGAACTGGGGTTTGCAGAAATAAAAGAGAGTAGATATGGGATATAATATTAGGGATGGAGGCTATAGTTCTAATAACTAATTTCTTGAACTAAAGTTTAAACAATTTAGTCATTTTGGACCTCAGTTTCCTTCTCTACCAAATGAGAATATTAACAGTTTATTCAGATCATGGACTAATGATTCAAAAAAATACTAATGATTACACAAATGCAAAGTATTATTAAAATCATTATTAACAAAATGTCTATTCTGCCTTCTTTATAGTAAATAAACAAAATACATGAATTTGTTGAATATTTTGTAGAGGTCAGTGAGTTCAGGAGACTTTAACACAGAAGACTTAAATTCAGATCCCTAGCCCTGTCATTTATTAACTGTCTGATTTGGGATAAATCATAGGATCATAGATTATATGATCATATTTAAAGGTGGAAGAGAGTTAAAGATCATCAAATGTAAAATCTTCTTTTCAAAAGTGAAATAACTGAATTCTGCAAAGTTTATAAAGGGCTTACTCAGGGACAGACAAGTTGTTCAATTTTTTAAGGCAGGATTCAAACCCAGGTCTTCCTGACTCCAAATCCAATGTATTGTTCACTTCATGACATTGCTTCTTAAGACATTTAATTTATCTGAAATTTGATTATTTGAATCCCTTTCTGTACCTCAATAGTCCTATCTCTTAAATAGGGTCAATATTTTTATTACTATTTCACAGATTTGTTGCATGAAAAGAGCTATATATCTATTGGTTAATATATTTAAAATTACATATATATATATATTTTTCAGTAACATAACAGCAAAATTCTTAGGCACTTATGAAAACTATTTAGAAAGAGGTATGGGAAGGATTGATTAACAATTTTTGATTTAGCACTGAGATGTTTATATTAAATATAAAATAAAATAATTAAGAAGTGACAAACAGTGATGAAATATGATATCCATGAAAAAGAAGCGATTGAGTTAGGGTTTAGAATGAGACATATATTTTTGTATAAAGCCATTGAGGGAAGTTGTTTTGCACTCTGCATATTTGCCAGAGAAATTTATGTTTTCCCCCAAACACAGTGGCGATTACAAGGGAAAAAATATTCTGGTTTTTTTTTTAATAGTTGTCTCCTAGAGAAATAGGTGGTGGTCCCAGAGAAATGAAATGTTGCATGTATTTTCACACAATATCATTTTATTATTAGTTTTACTTAATTGTTTTACTTTGTTAAATGTAATATAAAATCAAAATATCAATAAAACTTTTTAAAAAGAATTGGGGAAGGTACTAAATATCATAAAATTGCAAGTAAATCTATTGTTGAGAAGATTAAAAAAAGTCAGGTTTAGGTGGCTTCTGAAATAAAATGCGAGTTATAGAAAAAATGCTTATCTAAGACAGAAGTTTTCTATCTTGGGAATTCCCTATTTTTTTTAGTTTTTTTTTTTCTCAAGGCAAATGGGGTTAAGTGGCTTGCCCAAGGCCACACAGCTAGGTAATTATTAAGTGTATGAGACCAGATTTGAACCCAGGTACTACTGACTCCTAGGCCAGTGCTTTATCCACTACGCCACCTAGCTGCCCCTGGAATTCCCTATTTTAAAGAAATCATAAGCCCATTTTTTTATCCCTTCCTAATTTTCCATCTTCCCTCCCATGTGTGTTTCTTTTTCAAGCTATTTTTTAAAATTCTGAACTTCAGAAACACAGGATAGTAATTCCAGATCCAACAGTAGGAAAAAAGACAATTTTATATGAAATGCAGATCTTTATTCTGTATAACTTATTTCAATATAAGTATAATTTTAGTAAAGTTTTAATGTACTAAATTCAAGATGTTAACTTCAAAGCTTTCTTGCTTTTCAGTGTTTCCTTAGGAACTTTCTTCTGGTCCCTTCTGTTCATTTTCATATGCTTAACCATTTACTTCTAATTTTTCTCCTTTTTTTTATTTTGGTAAAACACTATCAGCTTATCCCTTATTTTTAAACAGAGCTCAAAATTTTAAAAAATATTTGAAAAAGAAGCAAATTTAAAAAAAAAAACCACTGTCCCCCTTCTCCCTTGAAATAATATGTTCTGATTTTTTGACATGAATTTTGAAGTTAGCACAACTTCAGGAAATACATAAAATTCAACAAATTGAAGGAAAGAATGATTCTAACTTTACAGGAGGTCTTAGAGATAAACTGTTTAGACTCACTGAAGACAACAGATAAAAATGCAGTGATGTGTAAAATTCTCCAAGCTTACAAGAGGCGACACAACTATTATTCTAAGAAGCGTGTAATAAAAATTACCTGTGACCAGATTAAATTGTGCTTCCTGAGCGTGGTTCACTTTTGTCACATTTCAATGAAAATATTAACCATTGACCTGTATAGCAGAGTCAGTAATTCAACTTCTAACCTGAAAAAATTTAACACAAATAGAAAGTCTGAAAAAGAAAGAGAACATCTTGATATAAATGGGTATCATATTTCTTATCTCAGTTTAATTACACCCTAAAGGACTGAAGGAATTTATACTGTAACAAACACTAACTTGGAAAGCATAGTTTCTGGATTCAAATCCCATCTCTGATATTATAACCCTTGGAATCTCTTGATTTCCTAGTCTGTTAAAAAAAAAGAGTGAGGCAAGATTGTATCAGATGGTCTCTTGAGATCTCTGATTCTTCCCTTTTCAAAATGTTGTAGCTGATTCTACAAGTCTTTAGGAATCAATGAGAACATGATAAGTACCAAAAGAAACATCTTTCTAAAAGGAAGAAAGTTGATTCTTTAAAATGCAAACCACCTGCAGAGAACTTGATTCTAATCCATGCTTAGAATTCAAGATAAATTATTAAATGGGTATTTTGTGAACATTTAGTTAGTGGTGATAGATAGCAACATAGAGGGAAGAACCAAGACCAGTAGCTGAAAATTGGAGAGATGTAAATTCAGGAACAATATAAGGAAATAAATTTCTAATAGTTACAGATATACAAAGGTGAAACGATTACCTTGGAGGTAATGTATTTGCTTTTCCTGTTCATTTTTAAGCCAAGAGTGGATGACTATTTATTGAGTGCATTATATCAAGGATCATTTTTCAGGTGTGAATTGAACTAAATGGTTAGTTAAATCCCTTCTAATTCTGAAATTCTTTTAAACTCAATAATTCCATGCTCATCAATAATTCAAATCACTGTTTCTATGTTCTTTAGATTAATGATCAGCCCTTTCCAAAACAAGTTCATCAAAATCTTCTAGAAACTCTTTGAAAAACAAATTTAAATAAACTTGGTTGAGGAAAAGATTTGATTTTGAGGTCTTAGAAAACACTGCTGTTTTAGGGAGTGTTTTGATCTTTTTTTTGGTATCCTCAGCATTTAGCATTTGACACACAGTAAGTTCTTAATAAGTATATACAGCTTGTTGACTTGATTTGATTTCAGTAAAAACTTTGAGGTCTAGATGATGACTGGAATGTTGGTGCATAGATGGTAGAATGATAGTATCTATCTATCTATCTATCTATCTCTAGTGTAATGGAGAAAGTTTTCTAGTGATATGTCATAGTCTTATCCTTTTAAATAGTGATAACAACTTAGAGAAAAGATAAATTTAACAAATACAGAGATAATATGAACTTAAAAGGGACAGTATATAATAGCATTACAATAGAATCATTGAATTAATCATTTAATCAATCAAATACACTAGGAATTATGTTTTTCTTCCTATAATCAAATCAAAATTTGTAAATAATGCCTATAACAACCGGAGTCAATGATAGGGCTTTATCCTTTAGATGCTGGTCAAAGGTATCTTACAAAGAATACCCCATGAAGGTATCATAATCCAATACACACATCTATCCTAGACAAAATTCAATACTATTCTCAGTAACACAATGATCCAAGACAGTTCTGAAGGATTTATAATGAAAATGCAAACCTTCTGCAAGGAATTAACTGGTGGAATTAACTGAATGCATTTTAACTTTATATTCTTGTTTTATTTTACTTTTGTATGTGTCTTCTTTTTCATCATGACTAATATGGAAATAAGTTTTGCATGTCTACAAATGTATAACCTATATCAAATTACTTGCATTCTCAATGAGGGAAGAAAGAAGGGAGGAAGAGATTTGGAATTCAAAAATTTAAAAAAAGAATGTTAAAAGTTGTTTTTACATATAATTAGGTAAAATAAAATATTAAATTAAAAATAATTTGGGCTTCAGGATAATGGATTAATTTTTGTTTTTTTTCTAGTCATGGAAGAAAATATTTAGTCTTACATAGTGGTTTAGCTCTGCACTGATACAGTGAATTTCTATATTGATAAAATCGAGTCCCTTGAAATATTGACATAAGAATAATAGCTCACATTTATATATTCAACTACTTAAAAGCTAGAGAATTTTGCACACATTATTGCAACTTATACTCATAATAATCTTGTAAATTAGGTAGTATAAGAAATACATGTATGTTTATGTAGTGAATATTGCAAAAAATAAATTTAGGCAAGATGTTAGGGAAAAGTTAATGAATTCAGCTTTGCAAAAATGTACTCATCAATAGTCATATAAAATGTTTTAAATCCCTAATAATTAGAGAAATGCAAATTGTAGCTCCCTCATCTTTCACTTATAAAACTGATATATTTTTATAGAAGTGCAAGACTGAATTTCTTCCTATTCAGTTTTACCTCATTAGATTTAACCTAATGATCTAAATACTCAGTCTTCTTGTACACTTATATTACCTTTCAGTATCTTAGCTACTCTTTTCCTGTTATACAATCTGTAAATATTATGAGAATACCATCTATGCCTTTATCAAATTATTAAAAAAAATTGTTAAGTAACTCAGGGTCAAGCATAGATTTTTAGAGCATGTTACTGGAGATCTTCTGCCAAGTCAGTATTGATCTATGTTTTCAATTCCTTGGTGTCCAAATCTATATATTATTCTCTAGTTTACATCTCTCTTTCTTTTCACACAAATACACACACATATATATATATATAAATTATTTCACACATATACATACATATACAACAAATATATATTAGAATATAATTATATGATAATTATATTCTAATAATTATATATATTATCAGAAAAGCTCCAGAAGTCATATTTCAAAATTTTTAAAATTTTTAGTTACAAATTCTCTCCCTCCTTCTACCCAGTGAAAAGGCAAGAAATAAGATAACCATTATACAAATGAAGTCATTCAAAACATTTCTACATTGGCCACTTGGGGAGGGGTGGTAGACTAGAAATATAAAGAAAAAATATGCTTCAATCTGTACTCACATTTATCAGTTCTCTCTCTCTCTCTAGAGGTGAAAAGAATATTTTTGATGAATTTTTAATATGTAACAAGATGCTTTTTTGCTCTGTCTTTATCAAAGAACTCTTCTACTATTGAGTCATTGAATTAATCATCCAATCAATCAATAATATACACTATTAATTATTTTTCCCCTCTCTATCACGTTCATCCAAAATTTTAAAATAATGCCTATATCAACCAGAGACAATGATAAGGTTTTGATCTTTCGATGAAGATCAAGGATGATACCTGGAGAATAACTCATGAAGGTATAGAACAATCTAATACACATCTCTACAATGTCATACAAAAGTGGAAAGTCAATCCAGTGGTGTTTTAACCCTGTGTCAGAAGATTTCAAGTTTGTGACTCTTTGCTTAAAGCAGTATGAAAATAGGCATTTTTACCTCTACTGCAGGGCAGAGGGAGTCACACCGATGACAAATATTACAACTTTGGTTATATGGCATAATGTCTTATGTCAGCAATGAAGTACAATGGGTAGAGCACTGGATTCGTTGTTAGAATGACTCTCTTCCTGAATTCAAATCCAGTCTCCCATAATTATTAGCTATTTTATTCTCAGAAAATAATTTAACTCTGTTTGCCTCAGTTTCTGCATTTGTAAAATGAACTGAAGAAGGAAATAGCAAACCACTCTAGTATCTTTGCCAAGAAAACCTGAAATGGGGTTATGAAGAGTCAGATATGACTGAAAAAGAACTGAATAACAAATTACATAAGAGAAGCATGCCATCTACTAAGTTAAATTAGTTTGTCCAAGTTAGGAGTTGTGAGTCAACTCTACCACATATGTTCTCTACATATGTGTTTCTCTACCATTGTACTCTATATTTAAACATTCTTCCAGGAACCCTGTGTATATTTGAAGAACAGAGTGACTCAGGATTCTGGGAGGGATGTTGTCAGCAAGTGCTTTTGTTGAATTCTAATTCAGTCAAATGACTTATTATTAAAGGGACATATAGCAGAGGGAACTCAACTGCAAAAATATAAAACATTATAGATACATAACCTTGAGAGGGTAATAGGAGCCACCTTCTTGAGACCCCACTCATATACTGTGAGAACAAGTTGAGTCAATGATCCCCAAAAGAGGGGATAAATTCATCTGGGATATCAGAAAAGTGCTTTTTTCAAATATAGGTTTAGCTAAGTGCCCTCTATGGTCTCCTCTTAAAGCAGAAATAGAATCAATTTATGAAAATTTCAGGGTGGAAGATTTTTTGTCTCAATTAAAGAATTTCTAATAATTAATGTAATCAAGAAATGGAATGCAATGCTTTATGATACAGTGTGTTCTTTGATACTGTAAATATTTAAGGAAGAGGTTGAATTAATTGTAGGGAAAGAGGTAAAAGAGATGAGGCAGCTTAGATGGCATTGTATAGAGCACAAGCAATGGTGTCAGGAGGACTTGAGTTCAAATCTGAACCTAGACACTTAATACTTGTGACTTTTGGCAAGTCACTTAACTCTAAAAATAATTAGTGTGAATGATGTAGAGGGACTCTTAGATCCTTCCTATTATATAATTTTATGATTCTGAGAAAAAATGATTAAGACTCTCAAAGAACAGAAAACATATATCATCTCTTTAGAATACATAATTGCAGAATTTAAGCATTAGAATGGACATCAGAAGTCATTTAGTCTGAAACACAAAAGGAATGCCTACTATGGAAAGTGATATTCTAGATTCTAATTAAAGGTATCTCCATAGTGGAGATTTTTGTAAGATTTTTTCCCCCTTGCCATCAAACCTAAATTGTCCATTTAAAAAAAAAAAAAAAACCTTTTTAAAAATTTCATTTAAGGCATTGTGGCCAAGTGACTTGCCCAAGGTTACACAGCTAGGAAGTTACTAAGTGTCTGAATCTGGATTTGAACTAAGGTCCTTCTGACTCTGGGGCTGGTACTCTATACACTCTACCCAACTCACTGCCCCTAAACTGTCCATTTAAAAATTTTTAACCATACTCTCATTTCTGTTTCCTAGAGAGTTATGGTTGGTCCTGTAAAGTTAATACATGCAAAAAATCAATTTTTCATATAATTTTCATATATCTGGCATGTGTCTGTAAATAATTTCCTTCAGTAATTGTTCAGTTGTTTCAGTCATGTCTGAATCTCTTTGACCTCATTTGGAGTTTTCTTGGCAAAGATATTAGAATGGCTTGTCATTCTCTTCTCCAGCTCCTTTTAGAGATGAAGAAACTAAAGCGAAATGATTTAAGTGATTTGCCCTAGGGTCACAAGAGTAATAAGTTTCTGAGTCCTTATTTGCATTCAGGTCTTCCTGACTCCAGATACTTCACTCTATTCAAAGTGCAACCTGACTATCCCAATTTCGTTCAGTACAAAACACATACTTAGAAAAGAGGAGGAGGATTATGTCCCATAATGCAAACAAAAATGATTAAACAATAAAGTGAAATGCAATATTGAAAATATTTCTGGTAACTATTGTAATGACCAAGAGAAAACACGAGATTCACTAAACTAGAGTCCCTCTATCTGCTTTGAAAAATGAAACCAGAAAATATTACCATGAAAAAAAGTGTTTAAAGCCCCTGGCTTTTAAAAACTAATTCAGAAACTGAAAGGTGGAAACCTGAGGGTGCAAGGCTAGAAGAATCTTGAAATTGAAACTGAAAGAAGCCAACCTAAAAGCAACATTCAAGCTTGCCCAGATCATCAGTGTGAAGGAAGAAAGCCTGAGGGCAAGAAAGCATTCTGGCCCAATGGTGAGTTTGAAAGGACAGCTTCAGGGCAGATTCCTTCCAGCCCTAACAATAAACTAGAATGCATAGAATTTAAGGGTTGCCTGTACTAATGCTGGGAAATTGAAAAAGTAAGCAGATAACCAGGGGCTATGTGCACTTTTACATACACACACACACACACACACACAAACACACAGACACTGATAATGAGGCTGATTTGCAAAGGCTAGAATATAGTGTGCATTCTAAATGAGCATAGTGGAGCTTCCTAGGAGATGAGAAATTGAAAGAGAAAAGGAGAAAATGGGAAAGGCAATAGGGCAAGACTTAGAGATTAAAAACAACATAGGCTGAAATATTAGGGAGACAGGCCCATGTGAAAATCTAGACAATCAGTATTACCGACTGGTCTGATATTTTGCATAATGTGAATTATGTCAAATCAAAATAAGTTGTACTCTCTGTTAATTGATGTCTACTCAGGAATGACTTTACAGAAGCAGACTTAGATTTTGAGGAATAAGAGAAAACTCAAATTCCAGGACTTCTTATACCTTAAAATAAAATATTATTTCTTTATAATTTGTAATATATTATACAGGAAGATTTCAGATTATAATTCTTCTTGGAACCAAATGTCTTAAAGTTTAAAAATAGAAGCATATCGAATGTAGAAAGCAAATTATTTATTGGGTGTACTTTAAGACTGAGCTCTAGAAGAGGCATATCATTATTGTTTCCAAAAATTATGTATCTACAGAACAAAATGAAAACCAGAAAGTACAGAAATGTCACCTTCTAAAAACCAAGCACAATAAACTCTTAGATAGCCACAGCACCAGTGGGAGGCAACAGTAACTGATAATGAGAAATAATGAGTACTGTGAAAATCATATTTATCTTTGGAATGAATTATTATTCCATAGCCGATTTACTTTCTTAATTAAACCTTGTTTAAACTAATGGTAAAAAATTGGGTTGTCTTTGCTGAGCACATACTACTTGGAGAATGGGGGATGGTGTGTATATACTAGGCAGTAGGGGAAAAAGCAATTTGGGAATCAAGGGTTTTCCCTAGTAATTAACAAAATACTTGAGTCCACCCATTTACTATTTATCTTTAGTAGGGATTTTATCCTTCCAGTTCCCTAGGTTTATAATCCTGCAGTCATCTGTTCTCTCTTTCACATCCTTTCTATTTCTAAATTTTGTCATTTTTTTCATCAATTTCCTTAATTCTCAATTCAATCCCCAAAACACTAGTTAACTACCTCCTATATACAGAACATTATTCTGGACCCCAGTCAGTCTGTAAACATTAAATAAGACAAAGTTTTTGCCCTAATAGATTGTTCAAAAAAAGGGAATATACACAAATAATCATGATTCACAATAATACATTATGAGCTAGTGAAAGTTGCAAAACTTTAGTGAATGGGTAACAATTTTACCTTGGAAATAAAGGAGGAAATTCCACACCTAGAAAACTCAAAGAAACAGAATGGAATCAAAAGAGCATAAAATGTACTCAGACTTAAAAACAGACTACTGTGTGCCTGAAATATAGAGGAGATGGAGAAAAATGATTTAAGTTAAGGCAGGAAAAACAGGGTAAGTCTAGGTGTAGAGAACCTTATATTATACTAGAAAGGCAATACAAATCACAAAAGATTTTTGAGGATAGGGGATTCTTCTTTCCTTTCTAGCTTTAAAATCAAGGACCTAGTTCTTATGACTGTAAATTGTTGTCTTGTTTTTCAGTTTTATCTACTCTTCTTGACCCTTTATGGGATTTTCTTGACACAGATAATGTAGTGATTTACCATGTCTTTCTCCGGATCATTTTATAGAGGAGGAAAACTGGGCAAATAGGGTTAAGTGACTTACACAGGGTGACACAACTAGAATGCATCTGAGGATGAATTTGAAGATAGGAAGATGTGTCTTTCTGACTGAAGTCCTATTCTCTTTCCACTGTGTCACCTAGTTGTCAGGTGACATCACCAAATCTTTAGACATAAATTAATTTGGAAGAAGTAAAAAGGACACTAGTAGATATAGGTTGAGAGAGGGATAGCAGATAAGGGAACAGAGATAACTTTGGTCCCAACTAACTTTCTTACACCTCTTATAAAATCATTGATCTAAAACAGGAAGGAATTACAGAAACCACATAGTTCTAGTCCTTCATTTACAGATGAATTAAAAAAAAAATAGGCCAGGAGAAGTTAAGTGATTTGTTGAAGGTTAACTATATAAGTAGCAGAGGTGGGATTTGGTCATGGTCTAACAAATCAGTGAATTCATTTCCACTCTAAAGGGGAGATAATGGCAATGTTTCATTCATTTATCTTCCTCTTGGGAAGAAAATGCTTAAAGTAAGGGAGTCAGTAAAGCATAATGGAGAAAACTATGGCTTCCAAGTTATATGACTCTGGACAAGTCACTTAAAGTTTAACTGCCTCTATTTCCCTACCTATAAAATAGGGTTACTCCACAGTTGCTTGTATAAATTGAGGTAATATTTGCAAAGTCCTTTAAAAGCTTGAAGTATATGTAAATGCCAGCTATCATTCTCTTTTATCATGAATAAGGTTGACTTTCCAGTTTTCTAACCTCTCATTTTTTTTAATGTAGCAATTCATCAGTGAGTTCAATTAATCTTTTGGGTGATTTTAACATATCTTCAATGGTGTTGGGCCTATTTTCCCTGTTTTGACACAAGCAACTCCACATCTGTGATTCCTCTGCAGCTCCCCCTTGGAGCACTTAGCACAATGCTCCAAGCTTCATGTGTAGTCAATACCTGCTGTTGCCTATTGTAGTAGAATAAATTTGCAGAAGTAACCAGCCTTGTCTCAAGCAATGGAACTCCCCATGGTGATTTGGGGTGTGCTAAATGAAATCACCACAGGAAGGGTTATGAATGATACACTGAATATTCCAAATGAATGTCATACTTTCAGACATAGCACCCTCGGTTGCAATCTTTATAGATCTCACAAATTAAGCAAGATGGGGCTTAAAAATTTGAAGGAAGGAAACCCTGGTTAGCATTAATTAGTTAGTAATTTGTCCATTTTCCTTTGAGACACTCTATGCCAGTGTTCTTGCAGGGATTAAGGGAAATTAAAGATAATTTGTCAAATCAAGGACAATAAATATAACCACTGGGTATGTGATCATTAATGATTTTGGGGTACATCAAAAGAGTATCCTTCAACCTAATGTAATTCCCACCCACAGTCCTAATGATTTGATTATCCTGTATCATATTTAATAATTTGTTATTATTCCATGAATATTTATTAAAACATATTATGTTTAAAGGCAATGGACTCTGCACTGAAAATGACAAAAATAATACTTGATTTGTTAATCAGTTAGTCATTCAACAAGCAATTATTAGATGTTTTCCATATTCCAGATACTGTGTTAAGTGCCAGGGATAGAAAGACAAAGAACCCAAACCAAAAACAACTCCAATCCTTTTTGACAAGAAATATATTTTCTAATGGGAGACACCATATAAATAATTAGATATTGGCAGGATATATACAGAAGTAAAAACTGTAATCTGTAAGGGAAAAACATTAGTAATTGGAGCAACCAGGAATGCCACCTGAAAAAAAAGTAAGATTTGAACTGAGTCCTAAAGGAAGCCAGAGAACTAAGGGGGATATGACTGGAGAGAGCTTCTCAGAATTAGGGTCCACCAGTACAAAGAAAAGGAGAGGTATTTGAAAAACAGCAAGTAGGCCAGTACAATTGGGATGGGAAGTAAATAAGGATTTAGATGTGTGTCTCAGCCATTGTGCTATGCTTTTTTAAAAAGAAATGTTCGGGGCAGCTAGGTGGCATGCAGTGAATAGAGCACCAGTCCTGGAGTCAGGAGGTCCTGAGCTCAAATTTGGCCTTAGACGCTTACTAATTACCCAGTTGTGTGACCTTGGGCAAGTCACTTAACCACTTTGAAAAAAAATTATCTCATTTTCTGGTTATCAAAAGCATTGAATGCCAAATAGAAGATTTTAATTTTATCTCAGTATAACATGGAGCTGAAAAGAACTTGCTAAGTCCATCCCTCAAAGATATCCCTCTGCCCACCTCCTCAATCACTCACCATGAGTAACTAAGAAGGTTCCAAAAGAAGCAAAACCTAATGACATCCTAATTTATTTCCTCAGTTATTATCTTTCTTTTCCAGAACAAGACCAAGTTCTGCTTGACCTGTACAAAACAGGTTAGAAATCAATAGCTTCCATGGTGATCTAGCTAAGGTCCTGGAACCTCCCTTAACAGATCCACTGACTATTCAAACAGTTGGAATTATTAATAAATACTGCATTAATACATATTAATAAATAAGTGGCAAAACTGAGAGATTTTTACTCTCCTTTCAAGTTCCATGACAGTATAGAAGAGAATATTATTACTGTCTGGAGGACTAGCTGGTACTCTATTTCTTGGTTCCTCTCTCTCTTCTTTCTTTCTCTTGTAATCAGCTCACTTTTCAGAATCTCAAACTTTCCCCTACCAGTTAAGAAAACTTTGCCTTAGGCAATCAATTCTTGCCTCTCTGGAGTCTTCTGAGCAGCCACATCTTCCCAAGACTTGTCTCAGTAAGGAAAGAAAGGAAGGTGTGGAGCCATTACTGTGCCCCAGTGATAGGATTGCCTTATCTTTCCTCCAACCCAGAGTTGGGATGAGTGTTTGGCCATTTCCTGCCAAAAGTAATGTTCCTCTATCTCCCTTATCCCTAACAAACTAAGTGGTAAAGGAATGGATAATTAATAGTTGCCTTGAAATTTATTAAGTAGGGGGAAAGGATTGAATCTTAATTTACATTTTCATATTATCTCTAATGCATCTATGTCTATTTGTAAATGAAGGTGGTTAAGGTAAAGAAAGGTATTATAAAGAGTCTTAAGAAGCCTTCCACAAAGACAGTGTCATGTCCTCTATCCTTGGTCCAGTTTGGCCAGTTATTAACAGACCTGGGGTCAACAAACAAATCTGAGGTTAGTAAACAAGTCTGAATTTTAATTCATGGTCTTCCTGAAGTCAGAGAAGGAAAAGAGATTCCAGAGCAAGAGGGGAGAAGATACTTGAAGATAAAGATTAAAAGATAACAGCAAGTGGACTAGTGTACATAGGGAAAACTTCAGAAAATAAAATGAAAGTGAGATTATCAGTTTCTTATAGGAATTGACTTCATATACTTGGATTACATCCATTTAGATCATTTCCTACTCACTCACCTGAGCTGCTGTCTGATAGAGATAAATAATGTCAATTTAAATAGCACATTCTTTTCTCTGTGTTTGAGATAAAAATGGCAAAACTGAGAGATTTTTTGACTTTCATTCCAAGTCCTATGTCAAAATAGAAAAGATATTATTGCTGTGTAGATGACCAAACAATAACCATATGATGGTGAGTAGAGGAAGTCCAGGCTGACATGGGATAGATGAGACAAATGTCTTTACCAAGATTTTTACACTTTTTCCCCTCCTGGAATCATGTTTGTTGAGAGCAATTGGTCTTATTTTTGTTTTGGTGGGGCAATGGGGTTAAGAGACTTGCTGAAGGTCACACAGCTAGTAAGTATTAGGTATCTGAGATAAGATTTGAATTCAGGTCCTTTTGACTCCAGGGCTTGTGCTCTATCCATTGCACCATCTAGCTGACCCAGTTTGTCCTTCTTTAGATCCTGCCATGCAATGTAATGCAACTGTAATGTCAATGTAATAGTAAGCAAGGAAAAGAAAATATTTATATGTCTCAAAAATAACTCCATTCAGGAGTAAAATAAGAGACCTTATTTTGTTATAAGGTATTTCTATTTTCCTTTTAAAATATTTTGAAACCATATCATTCTATTCAAGGACTACTTTTGAAATAACAAAGCTAATTATAACAGGAATTTCATAGCACTTTGAGATTTATTAAGCTCTTTAAGTATTACCTCATTTTATCCTTAAAACTTTGTGAGAGAGATACTACAATTATTATTTACTTCATTTTTCAGAGGAAGTATTTAAGGTTCAGAGAGTTTTATGTGACTTGGCCATAGTCACACAGCTAATAAATGGCAGAGACAGGCTTTCAAGTCAGGTTCTTCTGAATTCAAATTTGCTTCTTTTTAAAACTGATTTTCTACCTATCTTGAAGACTGATAAGTGTTTTCATTAAGATGAAAGTGACTAAGCAGCAGAACCAAGAGAACAATGAACACATTAACAATGACATTGTGAAATGACCAACCTTGATGGAAGCAGCTCCTCTCAGCACTTCAGAGAGCTAGGACAACCTTATTAGATCGACAATGGACCATGCTATTCCCATACAGAGGAAGAAAACCAAAACAAAACAAAAAACCTTCTTTTCTAAATCTCATATATTTCTTTTTTAATTTTTTCAAAATTTTTACTTATTTAAGGCAATGCAGTTAAGTGACTTGCCCAAGATCACAATTATTGCAATTAGTAAGTGTTTGAGGCTGAATTTGAACTCAGGTCCTCTTGACTTCAGGGCTGGTGCTCTAGACACTGCCTAGCTGCCACACTTATGTATTTCTTTCCCTTAATCCTAATTCCTCTCCCCCAAAATGACTAATCTGTAAATATGTTTAACACAATGTATATGTACAATATTAATCTGACTATTCTATGGTGAGGGGAGGGGAGGGAAGGGAGGGTAAAAGGAAATGAATGTTGAAAAATTTTCATGGAAAAATAAAATATCAGTAAAATGAGATGACTTTCAAATCTTTCTTTTTCATTACTATCATCATCATGATCAACCCTAATTAAATTTGTCTTGAATGAAATTCTTACATTTTTATTGTATAATTTGTTTTAAAGTTACTTCTGTATATGTCTTACTCTCTTCTAGTAGATCTTACCCTCATTAATGACAGAAACTGTCTGATGTTACCTTTGAACTAGAAATTTCAGAATTTTCCATTTTATTCTTTTAGAGTCATTGCTAATTAAAATAAAATGAACTTTCAAAAAAAATTTTGTGCTGTCATTACTACTCCTCACTCTGACAGCAAACATATTTCACATACCTCTTAATGAATTCAAATAATTTCATAAACTGATTTCTCTGTGGAGAGAAATCTGTCCACTAGAGAGATAGTATTACATAACTGATAGAGTAGATCAGAATGACAAGAAAACTAGAATCAAGCTGCACATTTGAGACATACTGACTGTATGATTTCCTCAGGGGTCTTAATTTACAAAGAAGGTGCCACACTAAAATAGCAAAAAGAGACTCACCTATGCAATTGAAAAAGAAAGTCTGAATTTCAGTAGAGAGAGAGAGAGAGAGAGAGATGTATAGTATATGTATAGCATACAAGTTCACATACACACATATAAATTCTTCTCATGTTT
The DNA here is from genome assembly GCF_037893015.1 of Macrotis lagotis. Lineage (NCBI taxonomy): Eukaryota > Metazoa > Chordata > Mammalia > Peramelemorphia > Peramelidae > Macrotis > Macrotis lagotis. Next base: position 771,560,466 of record NC_133658.1, on the reverse strand, counting down.
TCTATTTCTACTTTCCCTCTTCCTGAAGTGTCACTGAATGCACCTCATTGAGAAGAGTTGACTGTTTTGTTTGACAGTTATTCTCTATACCCAAGAATTATGGATGTAATCACATATTATAAGAATGTGTTTCTACTAGCTCCAGTGCTACAGTCCTTGGATTTCCAATTTACAAGTTTTAAATTAATGACTGTTTACTCTGCTATATAACCAAAAAAAAGAATAGTCATCATAGAAGCTAATTCAATGTATGGTACTTTTGCTATCTCTTAGATTCAAAATATTTTCCATTCACAGGGAACAAATAAGCAATATAATCAACAAGATTTTTTTTCTTTTGAAAGGCATGTGGAGAATATTGATTGTCAAAGTCATGTATTGGGGTGAAACATAGGTATCTAATTTCTTTTAATATTATGTTTTCAGGTTTATGATGATTAATACTTAAAAAAGAATAAATGGGACTCTCTTTAAAAGGTGAGATGAGTAATCTGGTTAAGGGAAATGCATGAGTTAAAGCAAAACATTCTTCCTCAGGTTATTTGGTGAATATTACTCATGTTCTCTATGTCTCCCACTTCTCCCTTAGAAGAGATCCTATAAAGTGATAGTTCATATAATTTTCTTGGACACAGTAAGTAATAGATAATTTTCACACATCAAAAATTTCTTGTGATCCATAACTAATGAGAGACAGGTACTGTGGTTCATGAGCTCTAATTTAACACATATAGTATGTGCTGCAAGTTGAATTTATGCCATTACATGAAATGGAAAGCAGCAAGAAATAATGGAAAGTCAGGAGCCCTATCTTATTGGAGAAATGGGAGTTTAAACTCGATGTCCACTTATACTGTCTCAGTCTTTGCCTCTAACTCAATATTCCAAGGAATCAGGTGAAATCATCTTTATTATTGAGCAGAAGTTTACCAGTGCATGCCTAAGCATCTTGAAAGGAGTGTTAAGAACTTCTTTGAAAGATTTTGGGTCACTTGAAGACCATCTGGTAAAATGAAAACATGATAACTTAAGGGTATAAATTCTTTTAAAAATTTGTTTCTTACAGATAGTAATTATTCAATAAATATTTTGATGATAAAAATAATATAATACATGTAAATATAAGGGAGAATGGGATCATTAAAAGTACTGTGCTCTTTTTCAGAGTTGTCCTTACCACCTCCTACATCTCTTACCCAACTTTGGGGCTAGATCATTCACTGTCCATCTGAAAAAAATATTTAAAATAAATACACTGATTAACCTATTTAATGGGCTATTGTTCAGAGTAGATGTCTCATTCTAGAAATTATGCGTTTTTCATTCCCTCCTTTGATTTTTTTTTACTGAAGATGATTATAGTAATCTGGGGAAAATATGCATTTTATTTAGAATCCAAAGTAATGGGGTGGAAGAAACAAAGAGGAAAATTTAGACTTGATATCCTCCCTCCCATAAAACACCACCAATAACAGTAAACAACAGCAGACCAACAAATTTCTAACAATCAGAACTAACCACAAAATGTAATCAAATGCCTCAGTAACTGTGAGGGGGTTCTTTCTCAGTGCAGACCTTCAAAACAGAGGTTGAATAACCACTTAACAGATGTGCTTTATTAAAATTTTATTTTGGGGCAGCTAGGTGGAGCAGTGGATAGAGCACCGGCCCTGGAGTCAGGAGTACCTGGGTTCAAATCTGGTCTCAGACACTTAATAATTACCTAGCCATGTGGCCTTGGACAAGCCACTTAACCCCATTTACCTTGCAAAAACCTAAAAAAAAATTATTTTTATGCTAAGGCACAGAGAACTGAAACTGAAGTCAAGGAAACAAACATACATTTAAATAGCATTGCTAAGAGGTTTAATCCAATTTATACAGTGCCATTTGCAAAAAAAAAAGATACATTTCAAGAATTTTACCTTCAATTAGGAATATTTTCTCAATCAAACTCCATATGGAAGATATCCTTTAAACAGTAGAGAAAACTTATTTTATGCCTTTTTTGATGTTAATACTCAGAAAATCACAGAAGAAAGTTACCTAAATAGTCATATATGTCATGAAATCTTGTAATATTTTACGACGTGTGAGAGAAAACTAATTTGAATATAGTCTTTAAAGCTGTTTTTGTTCCATTAATTGAAATGATTATCAATGATGACAATGGACACAAAGGGATTTTGCATTCTCTATATTTCTTAAATAGTCTCGTGACTGTAAAGCTGTATTCTACACATCAGCATCTATAGAAGCCTTTTTTTTTTTGCTCTTGATTTCAGCAGCGAAAATCTGGATATTTGCACAAACTGTTCTCATAAAGTTTTTATAATGATAAATGAGGAGATATGTGGGTCAGTGGATGATGTCTTCTCATTGCCTGTTTTTTTTTTGAGGGGGTTAAAAAGGCATCTGTGATCTACTCAATTCTTTTGAGAAAAGTCCACTCTATAATCATGAAAAGGACTCAAATTTTAGAGATCATGAAAATTCACTTGAAATGCAAAATTTTATTATGGCATAATGATTTACATGTATATAGACCCAGCTATTTTTGCTCTACTCATTTTAAAAATTAAGCCTCACAAGAAAGTATTGTGTTTTGTGGACTTCATTTTCATTTGGCTTTGACTCCTGAGTACTTAGTCTGTGACAAATACTATTGGAGTATGCTTGCAGAACCACATGCAAGATGATGATGATGATGATGATGATGATGCTTGTTCTTTGTCCTTGAAGAAGACCATGACATCAAGGAGGTGATGCCATGACAAGCACATGAAATGGATTTGAGTGAAGGGATGTTGTGCTAATCACTAGCCTTACTTTCTTCTCCAGAGTCATCTAGGTCCTGTGACCAGATAAGTATTGGCATGACTGGAGATGACCCTTGATGAGAGATAGACAGAGTTAAATGACTTGCTCAACTAGTAAGAGTCAAGTGTCTGCTCTATCCACTATACCACTAAGGGTGACCTATATACAACAAGGGGAATAGTGGTGGGAGTATAAAGAAGAAAGTTGAGGTAGCAGCCACAGAAGTTTCAAACAATCATAAGATATTTCATTGAACTGGCAGCACTTTCAAGGAAATTGAAACAGACTTTTAGGTCATGTTTGCACAGCAAAGGAGGAAAAGAAGAAAGATAAGCAATTTCAAATGAATTTCAACAGACTAAAGACTTTCTTAAAGATGTAACAGAAGGGTATAACTAATGTTACAGAGAATAGTCAAGCAGGATTTTTTTTTTCGATTTTGTCAAACCCTACTGAAATCTTTTAACGTTTTCCCTTCCTTAAAACTAAAGTATTAAAAAAATAAATTAGGAACTAAAATTGCTAGTTGCATTTTTGGCAGAGTAATATGTTTTCAAAAGTGTTGGAGTAAATTTTTTAGTTAAAAATTTAGTTACTTTTTTTGGGGGGGAGATATCAAGTCTAAATTTCCCTTTTTGTATCTTCTACCCCAATTAGTTATTTTATTAAAAATAAAATATTTATTTTGCATACATTTATTATGTACATGTTAACTCATTTGTTACCATATAAACTCTTTGATGGAAGAGTCTCTAGCTTCTAGCATAGGATCTACCCATTGTAGAATCAGTTCAAATTTTACCCTCTATATGTAACTTTTATTGATTCCTTCAAGAGCAGATATCTTCTTTATAAGATTGCTTTGTATCCATCTTGAATATGAATTTATGTATATTTATATATCTGTGCATATATGTATCTGTATTAGGATTATTGTCTATTACCTATTAGAATAATTACTTACATTCCCTAGCTGATAACTAGTCAAAGTATATGAACAGTTTTCAAATGAAGAAATTAAAACTATACATAATCATATGAAAAAGGCTCCAAATCATTACTAGAGAAATGCAAATTAAAACAACTATGAGGTATCACCTCACACCTATTATTTGACTAAGATGATAAAAAGGGAAAACAATTGGGACATTAATAAATTATTGGTGGCATTGTGAACTAATTTCAACTATTCTGGAGAGCAATATGGAACTAATTACAGGAACTGGTGCTGAGAGAAGGGAGCAGAACCAGGAGATCATTGTACACATTAGCAACATCATTGTGAGTAACTTTTGGCTGTAGCTTCTCTAGGCAGTTCAAAGCTCTAGGAAAACCCAAGGAGACCTATGGACAACAATATCCACATCCAGAGGAAGAAAAACAAAACAACAACAACAAAAAAAACCCCTACAAAATCTGAATGAATATTACACTCACTTTTTGAAAATTTTCTCTTTAGGTTTTTTTCCCTATCTCCTGGTTTTCTTTCTTTTCCTTTAATTCTAGTTCCTCATGCAGGAAATGATCAATCTGTAACAATGTTAAACACAAATGTGTATGCATAATATTTGCTAGACTGTTTGATTCTGAGGGGTATGGGAAGGGAGGGTGAAGGGAAGTTATATAACTTAAAAATATGTAACAAAAATACATGTGTATGAATGTTGAAAACTTTCATGGTATGTAATTGAAAAATAAAATATCAATTGGAAAAATAAAAAAAATAATTACTTATTGCCTAATTACTCATTTAAAAGCAAAATTCATGAGGGCAGTAATTGTTTTCATTTCATGATTCTTTGCATCCCCAGTTGATTGATTGATTAAATAAATTCAGAAAAGAGGGTATACAAAACATATAACATATTCAATAAGAATAACTGAAACTTCTGATTTAAGTTACGTAAGGCTATGTCAACATAGCATGTGTGCCCAAACAAGGTAGAAAGATGATACAAAGGGTCCAAAGATGTCCTATGAAATTAACATATGATTACCAGTCATTAAGAAATGAATTTTTAGAGATCAGAATGTGGACCAGTGGACAGCCTGTAGTATTGAAATTATTGATCTCTGAAAATATTATTTTTTGCTTGAGAATGAGAAAACTTAATTTGATAAGGTATTACAAAATCATTTCTGTGGGATATTTCCTTGATAAAAGAAATAAAACTAGAATCCAGATTGGAAAAAAATACAGTATTCAAAAATTATTTAAAATTTATATTTAATGCATAAATTTATTTGAATGCCTGAATTTTAACCAGAACACAATATTTCTCTTCATTTTTGCATTACATTTTGGTAGCTTTGCACTGGCTTATAGTAAAAAGTAAACCTATTTAGGACAGCTTGCTTTTAAAACTGCTCCATTGATTTAGTGCTTTGGGTCACCTTCAATTTAATCTGTAAACTGACATCTACAGTTTGATTTACTATCATTTTAAGACCAGGTTTGTGCATGGACTGTGAAGCCCTCTGGGCAAAATTCAAGAGCAGAAGAGGGTTATTCTAAAAATGTCTACTAGGGGTGCATGATTTTATTATGCTCCTGAATTATAGATACATCAGCTCATTCAGTCTCATTCACAAACCTCATTTGGACAGAAGAAAACATGGTTAGTAATTTCTCCATGATCCAAAAATATGGAGAAAAAAGATTAAGTTCATGGTAGACTTTGAAGAAATATAGTTAAGACCTACGTGTATTTTGCAAGTCATATAAGCTGTAAAATATATAGACTACAAAATTGAACATCTGCTAAATTTGGTGTTAAAATTATTTAAAATTTAAATAATCACTAGCTAGGGACAAGATCTGTGATTTCATTACTGAAGGAAATCCTTAATAAGAAGCTTCCTCTACCGAGTCAGAAACCTGCTCTATGACATAATTTTATAGAATGCCTAAAGAACTGAGAGAGTAAGTGATTAGGATGTGGATATCATTGTCCATAGCAGGCCTACTTGAGTTTTTCTAGTGCTTTGAACTGCCTAGAGAAGCTATAGACAAAAGTTACTCACAATGATGTTAATGTGTACAGTGATCTCCTGGTTCTGCTCCCTTCTCTCAGCATCAGTTCCTGTAATTAGTTCCATTAGTGCTCTCCAGAATAGTTGGATTAGTTCACAATGCCACAATCTGGACTTGAATTTGTCTTCCTAATTCTTTATCCTCTATACCATACTGCCTATACTATTGCCAATGATCATTTTAAAAATGATTTGATAGAGTAAAAGGCAATCTTAAAAATGTCTTCCACCAATTATCTCCAATGCACATATGATAAAAGATTGTCTTATAGATGCAAATGGTACAATAACTTTGTTCAGCTATCCTCTAATTATTGCTATCAAATGTGACAAAAACCAGGCAAAAGTATCATCACCAGAGGTGTCCACTAAAGTTCAAGTGAAAGAGAAATCTGGGAAAACAATGTTGAGATTCTCTAGAAGATCCTGTTTACATCTTCTAATTGTATCTAAAATAAAAATAATAAATGGTAGAACACATTGCTTAATAAAGACATGCATATGAATAGGTAATCCACTGAGTGGGTGCTAAGTATTAGTCAGTCATTACTAATAATTTGAGTTCCAAGAGAAAGAATAATAAAATATGCCGAAACAAGTAGAATAAAAGAACCCATAAATAACAAAACCCACAAAATTTAGTTTAAACAGTGGAGATGGAGGAGAGATCTTGGATGTTAGAACAAAAGGAGAGAAAAACGTTCTATGAATACCTAGGCTTCTACTAGAGATGCTGTTGCTGGGAAATGGAGCAGGATGGGATCAGGAAAAAGGAAGAGTTCACTCACCTGGAGTATGACTGCTAGTAGAGTGAAAGTTTAGTCACCTGATAGCACTGTATTTTAACTTTTCACTCTTGTTGACTAGATGCTAAACATACTTGGTTTCACCTGATAAAGGAATGCTAGTGTTTTCAGTGCCCTTTAAATTTAATTAACCTGGATTAAAGTCCGACTTGTCCCAATCTAGCTATCACTCTAGTTATTATCAATCTTGAATTGTACTATACATCACAGACAGGCACTACAGATTGGTAATTAAACAATAGAAAAAAGTTTGTTCCAAAATGCATTGGGAAAATTGTACGGTTTCCATTATTTCAAGCTGATTTAACACATACACACACACACACACACACACACACACAAACACACATGATAGGCGTGATTAGAGCAGCATCATGCCAATAATGATTGTAAGATGTGAGACAAAAGATAATAATGAATCATTGGAAAACAATCAAATATGTAGAATTAGTGATACATATAGATAGTTAAGTGCTTGTCTGATACTCAAAATATTAAAGAAATTAGGTAAGGCCTCTGATGAACAAATGTACAATTTCATAAAGGTTTTCTTCATGAAGGTATTGCATATTATATAAGATATCCTTAACTTTTTTAGAACTTATTATTTAATGGATAAATCCAATTCAATAAAATTAACAAATACACAATTTCAATTGCTCAGTCTCAGACTCAAGTAAACTTTTCAGGAAGATTAGTAACAGATTAGCTAAAGTTTGTATTGCTGGGGGGAAGACACCCATTATAAAGTTTGGCAATCCATAAAGTGTGGACACATTATAATTAGGTATGAAGATTATATATGACTTAAAATTTTTTATGGAAGCAATGTAATATGATATTTTGGCATCCATTTTTTGGTTCCATATTTCTTAAGTACTCTTTGGGAACAGATTATTATCCTAGTCATAGGAAAGATATGACATTTGATAAGATTATGATTTTGTTCAAGGCTCAAATACAAAATCATATAATCAAAATTTTGAACGTTACACAAGTACATTAAAAAACTCTAAAACAAATCTCTTGTGAAGTTTGAAGAAGGAGGTTTTTGTCAGTTGGATATTTCAGGGCATAACTGAGATAGAATTTGACCTGAGCAATAGAATTTCAATAATTAAATGAAGTGATATAAGATGTTCCCAGTCACAGACTGAAAGTATGGTGATAGTAGCAGGTTATAACAGAATACTTTGAACCTTACTGAGATTTTTCTTATTCTATTAACTTCTTTTTATTAATTTTATCATGAGCAGAAACATATTTGTTGGATTATAGGTCTATAATGAAATGATCTCCTCTAACCCTCTCTTTTTATAAGAAAACAGAATTGGACAAGTGACTTGTCCATGGTCACACAAGTAGAAAGAATCAGAAACGAGTCTGAGATTCAGGTTTTCCTGAGTCTGGGACTAAGTAATTTGGTAAGATTATTGAATTGGATTAACATATTAGATATTAAATTTCCTAATGATAACAAAGATATCTTACATAATTATATATAGTAAATATTTTTGAGTTAATAATTTGTAATATGATTATTATTCAGGAATCAAACTATATTCAGTTTAAGTTCTGAATGACAATAAATATCTCCATTTAATTCACAAATAAGGTACTTTAAAAAAGTTTACAGAGAAGATATTAATTACAATTTGTAATTGAGTTATTGTAAAAACATTTTTTTCATTATTTTAATGGGAAAAAGCATAATTTTAAAGTATATATATACCTGACAAATAGTCAAAAACATTGTAGACCCAACCATGAAAAGGTTGGAGCAAGTCCTCTAGTTCCAACCCACTCATTTGACTGAGAATTGGGAGCAACAAATGAGTTAAATAATTTTACCAAAGAATCATAGATAAAATCTCTCTCTCTCTCTCTCTCTCTTTCTCTCTCTCTCTCTCTCTCTCTCTCTCTCTCTCTCTCTCTCTCTCTCTCTCTATCTGACTCAACATGACTAATATGCAATTATGTTAAACACAGATGTAAATATACTACTTTTGACAGATTGTTCATCACCATGGGGGGGGGAAGAGAGAATGATAGAAAAATGTGGAACTCATAAATTTGCAAATGAATGAAATTTGGAAAAACTATCATTACATGTAATTGGAAAAATAAAATAAAATTCCAATTGAATAATATATATCTGTGACTTAAAATGTTTGGCAGATCAATCTTCTGATCCCAAATCCATTGTTCTTTTCAGTATCCTATAGTGTTTGCCCCCATGGTGCATAGCAAAATATTCTGTACACAGAAAATCAAAAAACCAAATGGATGTATGGATTTTGAGTTAGAGAGTTAAAGTTCATTTAACTTTTCCCTCAAGCACAACCTCCTACTTCAGATCTTTCCTGATCCTTAAAATTGATGATGCTTCTCCACATATCTAAAAATATTACCTTAAGTAATTTACATTTCTATCTGCTTATATATCTATATGTAGATCTATATATCTATATGTATATCTACATATAGAATTAAAAGTCCAAAGGCACAGGAAATATTTCTTTTTTATGTCTGTATTTCCAATATTTTGAACAGCTCTTGGCATAAAGTTTTATAATAATTGCTTTTGTTCTGATTTATTTATTAAAATATAACTTGTATGTAAAGGATGAAAGTATGTTTGAAGGGAAGGCTATTCAAGATTAAGGATTCTTAATTTTTGAGCACTGGATTGCTCTGGATTGTTTCCCAGAATAGCATTTTTAAAAACATAAAATAAAATAAATAGAATTTCAAAATAAACTAATTATATTGAGACAAAAATATCAAAATCATGGGGGGAAAATTAGTTTAGACTCTAAGATAATAATTCTGTTTCTAAATGAATCAGTTGAAAAAAGTAGCTGTAGAATTTGAACTGGAAAGAAAACTTTAGAAGGGTAAACTGCTTCATTTTTTCTGTACTAGATGGTATAATTTTTAGTATATTATATATTTTAATTAAGAAAAGATAAAAAAAACCAAGAAAACAATAGCACTGATTTTAATACCCACTCATCTTTACTCCTCACATGATAATCACCTCTTTTATGTTTGTCAGGTACCCAACAGGTTCTCCTTTAATCCATTTCTCTCTCAACTTTAAAATTAATATTTAAAGATAAAAGCTAAAGTAGATATTTTTAAAATATAAAACACTCAATCATAGTGTAAGCTAGACAGTATAAACAACAACTTGAATAAGAATTTCATGAGTATTCTTTTTTATTAATATAGTCATTCTTATTACTTGCATTTCTGAGCTATAAATATGAGCCTACCAGACTGTTTACAATATTAATATTAAGAATTCTAAATTCAATTTTTCTGTTAGCAATTGATTCTATAATATAAAGTTTGGTGAATCACTTAACCAACCTGAGAGCTAATGTCACTTGTTGGAAAAAGCAGTGGATTTAAGTTCAGAAAAGAAGTTATTTTGCTATTCTTATCAGTTAAGCTATTTTAGCCCTAGCTCAGTCAGTCAATTGTTAAGACAGTGCTAAAATTAATACTTGGTACATGTATCATTTTAATATACATATATATATATATATATATATATATATATATATATATATATATATATATATATATACACCAATCCTGTTTTGAAGATAGATCCTTGTGATGAAGTGAAAAATCTAGTGGTTATGAAGTCAAAGTTTGTTGGAAAGCTAGCCTTACCAGCTATGCAGTCAAGACTGTTTATAGCCCTAGTTTAAAAAAAAAATCACAAATTACTACTAGAGAAATACAAAACTGCTCAAAGATATTGAATGACAGATAGTATAAAAGGAAAATGACATATCTATAAGAAAACAAGCAACACTGTTACACCGTAGGTAGTTCTACAAAATAATTTGAGATTATTCATAAAAGAGGTATGATGCATTTAACATGTAGAATGAGACATTTAATTTACATACAGACTTGAGGGAGTTTATTTTCCTTTGTGTTTGTTTTAATTTTAAAATTTGCATTTTTTCAATGGATTGGGAAATGGGAAGGAAAGAAACTAGATTTTTGTTAATTTTTAAAGAGTGGTTTGGGACAGTGCTAAGGATGTGAAATATTGCATGCACTGGGATGAGGTCATGGTATTATCAGTTTTGGTTAACTAATTTACTTTGTTACAAGCAGCACCTTGCAAAGAGGAAATACTCAGTAAATATTTTTAATGTAAAAGCAAAACATAATGCAACTTTAAAAAATGATCATCACATTTGCTCTCTGTTGTCTGCTTAACTGTAAAATGAGGAAGTTGAACTTGTGGATCCTCATGTTCCCTTTGAATTTCATATTATATAATGTTATAATTTTATTCCAATATTACTATTTGCAAGATTACAAAGTATATTTATATAGTACTTTAGTTGTAGAAGTACTCTCCTTCAAACAACTCTGTCAAATAAGTAATGAAATAATCATTTTATAGAGTAAAAAGTAATCAAATCAAATGAAATATAAATCAAAATAAACAGCAAAAATCTGTATTTGAACCCAAACATTTCCTGTGATCAGATCAAATATTTTTACCGTAATACTAACTAAAAGTATTCCTCTATTTCATTTGGCTTCTCAATTTTTTTAGATCATAACTGTACACAACATGTTCTGATTATTCTTTATATTTCTTCTCGTTTTGTGATATTATCATGTTCATTTGTTGCTCATTTTGTTGATTCGATTTTCTGCTTTCTTCTTTTTATTCAGATTAATCATAGATTTATCAGTTTTAAGACTTTTCAAAGTTTTTTAATTTTATTTTTTCTGTTTTTTTCTAATTTATCTAATTTCCCCTCTAATTTTAATAACTTCCCTTTTGTGCTTTAGGTATTTATTTGGTGACTAATTTTTTAAAAGCATATTAAATTCATTAATTCTCTCCTTTTATCTTTGTTTGATGCATGCTTTTAAAGATAAGATTTACCCCGATTACTCTTTTAACTGTATCTATATCATCATTGTCATTTTAATTTTCATGGTTATTAATTGTGATTAATTATGATCTATTCTTGACCCAATAATTATTTAGAATTTCATTGTTAAATCTTTCTTTTGTTCATGGTCTCTGAATCAATTAATATTTTGATTAGATTATAGTCTAAATGGGATGTAAAAAGTGTTTTTGTCCTTTTACATTTTCATAGAGTCTATGAATCCAGTACATGGTAATTTATTCTAAGAGTTCCATGTGATGTTGGGGAAAAAAAAAAAATATATATATATATATATATATATATATAAAATTTTGCTGTCCCACTTAAATGATCCTAAATATCTACAAATCTAGCTTCTCTGTAGTTTGTTAAGTTCTGTATTTTCTCTTCTATCTTTCTGTTAGACAGCCAAAACTGATAAAAAAAAAAAAACTATGGGGAATCTTCTGTAACTATTGTCTTACTGCTTATGTTTTCTTGCAGTTTTGATGATGTTTCCTTTATGAATTTGGATGCATTTGGAATATTTTATTGCTGATATTATTTTGTTATTTTTAGTTTTTATTCATATTTATTCCTTTTAATTTTTTGAAGTTTGTTTTTTCTTTGTCAGATGCCATGATTACAATCCTTTAAAAAATCTGCTTAGTGTATAGTTTGTTTTTCTGTCCGTATTCATGAGTGTATGTTTTTATTTTAGGTTTTTAATTTTTTTTTAATTTATTTTTCCAACAACAAGCAATAGTAGTTTTCACCAATTATATTTTTTGGCAAAGTTTTGTGTTTTACATTTTTCTCCCTCCTTCCCTTGACAGAAAGCAATCTAATATAGGTTCTACATTTGCAACTTATGCTAAACATAGATCCTTAGTAATCATGTTGTAAAAGAAGAATTCAATCCAAACAGAAGGGGAAAAAATTAGAGAGAATAAAACACATAATACATAAGACAACTTTTAAAAATTGAAGATAGTAAGTTTTGAACTGCATTTAAACTCCACAGTTCCTTCTCTGAATATGTATACTATTTTTCATCCCAAGTCTTTTAAAATTGCTTTGATTATGAAAAAACCGAAATGAAAAAATTCATCATAGTTGATCACCATCTCACAGTGTATATAATGTTTATCTTCTGTTTATTTCACTCACATAAATTCCTATAAGTCTTTCCAGGCTTTTCTGAAGTAATTTTCCTCATGATTTCTTATAGAATAGTGTTCCATCACATTGATATACTAAAGTTTGTTCAATTATTCCTCAACTGATGTGCATCCCCTCAATTTACAATTCTTCACCACCATGAAAAGAGCTGCTATAAATATTTTTGTACATGTGGGTTTTTTACCTTTTTTTCCATGATCTCTTTGGGATACAATCCTAGTAGCGGTATTGTTGGATCACAGGATATGCAGTTTTATTACCCTTTGGACATAATTCCCAATTGCTCTAACAAAAATGTTGGATCATTTCACAACTCCTCCAACAATGCATTGGTGTCTCAGTTTACCACTTCCCCTCCAACATTGATCATTTTCCTTTTTAGACATATCAGTCAATATTATAGGTGTGAGGTGTTAACCTCAGCATTGTTTTAATGTGACTTTCCCTAATTAATAATGATTTGGAACAATTTTAATATTATATAGATAGCTTTAATTTCTTCATCTGAGAATTGCCTTTCTGTTTCCTTTGATCATTTATCCACTGGGGAGTGGCTTATTTTCTTATAAATATGATTCAGTTTTCTATATATTTTAGAAATGAGTCCTTTGTCAGAAACACTAATTGTAAAATTTTTTACCAATTAAATACAATCCTTTAAAATTTGTTTGCATTGATTTTTCTTGTGCAAAAATCTTTCAATTTAATGTAATCAAAATTGCAAAGTGTCTTTTATAATCTTTATAATGTCTTTTATTTATCTCTTATTTGATCATAAACAGCTCTCTTTTCTATACATCTGACAGCAAAACTATTCCTTGTGGTACAGTGGATAGAGCACTGGCCTTAGAATCAGGAGGACAGGAATTCACCAGACTGACACTTACTAGCAGACTTACTGGCCTCTCATTTAGGGCCATCTCCAGTCATCCTGATCCATATCTGGCCACTGGACCCAGATGACTCTGGAGGAGAAAGTGAGTTGGTGACCTAGCCCAGCACCCCCTCACTCAAATCCAATTGATATGCTTACCATGGCATCATCTTCCTGATGTCATGGTTTTCTTCAGGAATGAAGGACAAACATGAATTGTCTTAGGCTATCACTTTTTATGTCTAAATTCTCTACCCATTTAAACCTTATCTTGGTAAGATTGTGAGATATTGGTCTGTGCCTAGTTTCTGCTATACTATTTTCCAGTTTTCCTAGCAGTTTTTATCGAAGAGTGAGTTCATTTCCTAGAAGTTATAATCTTTGGGCTTATCAAACAGTAGATTACTAGTCATTTACTACTGTTTCTTTGGTACCTAGTCTATTCCACTGATTTGCTATTGTATTTCTTAACCAATGCCAAACAGTTTTGATGACTGATACATTATAATATAATTTTAGATCTAGTATGGCTAGATCTCCTTCCTTTGCATTTTTTCATTAATTCCCTTGATATTCTTGACCTTTTGTTCCTTCATATGAAATTAATTACTGTTTTTCTACTCAATAAAGTAACTTTTTGGAAATTTGATAGGTATAAAAGTAAGTAGATTCCCATTAATTTGAATATGATTTCTCTTTCTATTTCATGCTTCTGTGGCTTGCTAATAAATATAGAAATGCAGGTGATTTTTGTGAATTTATTTTATATCCCGAAACTTTGCTAAAGTTGCTAATAGTTTCAAGAAGTTTTTAGATGGCTTTCTAGGGTTCTTTAGGTATACCATCATATCATTTACACAGTGAGAGTTTTGTTTCTTCATTACCTATTCTAATTCCTTCAATTTCTTGTTCTTCTCTTATTGCTGTTTAACACTTCTAATAAAATGTGTTTTATTTTAGTAGAAGACCACATCAAGGTGATGCCATGACAAGTACAGGAATTGGATTTGACTGAGGGGGATGCTATTCTAAGTCACCTGCCTAACTTTTCTCCTCTGGAGCCATCTGAGTGCAGTTGGAGGTGGCCCTGTATATGAAGCAATCAGGGTTAAGTTACTTATCCAAGATCTGAGTGAATGTGATTGGATTCAAACTCCTGTCCTCATGGTTCCAAGGTCAGTGCTCTATCCACTGTACTACCTAGTCACTCATTTCTGATATAAAATTGAATAATAGTGGTGATAATGGACATCCTTGTTTCACCTCTTATAGGAATGCTTCTACCTTCTCCCCATTACATATACTGCTTGTTGATGGTTCTAAATAGATACTACTTATTGTTTTAATGAAAATTCCATGTATTCTATTCTCTTGTACTTTTAATAGGAATGGGTACTATATTTTGTCAAAAACTTTTTCAGTATCTATTTAGATAATTATATGATTTCTGTTAGGTTTGATATTGATATTATCAATTGTGCTGATAGTTTTCTAAATATTTCACCAACCCAGGGGCAGCTAGGTGGTGCAGTGGATAGAGCATTGGTCCTGGGAGGAGGGAGAATCTGAGTCCAATTCCAGCCTCAGACACTTAATTACCTAGCTGTGTGACCTTAGGCAAGTCACTTAACCCCATTGTCTTGAAAAAATTTTTTTCACCAACCCTTCACTCCTGGTATAAATCCTACTTGATCATAATGTATTATCCTAGTGATAATTTGCTGTAATCACTTTGATGAAATTTTATTTAAAAATTTTGCAATCACATTCATTAGGAAAATTGGCCAATAATTTTTTTCTCTGTTTTGACTCTTCCTGGTTTAGGAATCAGTACAGTTTTGGAATCATAGATGGACTTTGACAGGATTTCTTCATCTATTTTTTCATTACTTTAATATCCTCCTCATTTGTGGTGAATTCACTTTTTTCATTTTTGATACTAGTAATTTGGTTTTCATCTTTATTTTAAAAATCAAATTAACCTAAGTTTATCTCTTCATTGCTTTTTTTCATAAAATTAATTTATTTTTATTTCTTAGTGCAATGATTTTCTTACTTTTTATTTTATTAGTTTCTCCTTTGATTTTCAAAATTTCTAATTTAGTGTTTAATTGGGTATCTTAACTTTTTTGTAGATATTTCAGTCATAAGCCAAATTCATTGATCTTCTCTTTCTCTGTTTTATTCATATAAGCATTTAGAGATATAATTTCACCCTAATAACTGTTTTGACTATATCCCTCAAGTTTTGGTATATTTTTTCCTTATTGTCATTGTATTGGATGACATTATTAATTATTTCTATGATTTGTTGCTTGAACTACTCATTCTTTAAAATTAGGTTATTTAGTTTCCAATTAATTTTAGGTTTATTTATCCATGGTCCTATATTCCATGTGATTTTTCTTGAACCATGATCTGAAAGGACACATTTAGTAGTTTTGCCTTTCTGTTTTTGATTATGAAGTTTTTATGCCCTAATGTATGATCAATTTTTGTGTAGGTGCTAAGTACTGCAGGAAAAAAAAAAGATGTATTCCCTTCTATCCCTATGAAATTTTCTCCAGAATTCTATCATACTTAACTTTTCTAACATTTAATTCATCTCCTTAACTAATTTCTTAATTATTTTATAGATTTATCTAATTCTGAGAGGAAGGTTGAGATCCCCACTAGAATGGTTTTGCTGTCTATATCTTTCTGTAACTCATTTAACTTCTCCTCTAAGAATTTGGATGCTATATCATTTGGTGCATATATGTCTAATATTGAAATTACTTCATTGACTCTGGTCCCTTTTAGGAGGATTATTTTTCCCCTTCCCCTTCCTTTTCCCTTTAAATAAGACCTATTTTTTTCCATTGCTTTATCTGAGATAAGGATTGCTACCCCTGCTTTTTTTTCACTTCAGTTGAAGCATAATATATTCTGCTCCAGTCTTTTACCTTTATTCTCTGTTTATGTTTCCACTTCACATTTGTTTCTTGTAAGCGGCATATTGTAGGATTCTGGTATGTATTCCACTCTCTTATCCCTTTCCACTTTATGGGAGAATTCATCCCAATCACATTTACAGTTATAATTCATACTCTTTATTATTTTCTATGCTATCTCTCCTTTTTTTGTATTTTCTCCCCCTCTTTGCATCCTATCCCAAATTAATAGTATTTTGCTTCCTAAACCAGTCCCCCCTTCTATAAACCCCCTTCCCGTTTCTATTCCTTTCCCTTTTCCCTTCTTCCTTCCTTCCATCCCTTCTATCTTGCTTCCTCCTTTCCCCTGCTAATACTTGAATGATACAATATATTTCTAAACCTGACTGAATGCATGTGTTAATTCCTCTGAGCCAAATCCTATGAGAGTAAGATTCAGTCATCATCCCCTCTCTTCTTTCCCTTTACAGCAATAGATCCTTTGCTCCTCTTCATGTGATGAAATTTATCCCCTTCTGCCTCCCCTTCCTCCTGTTTCATTACAATCCCCTTTTTGACTAAGTCATTTTTTTTGTAAGGCAATGGGGTTAAGTGGCTTGCCCAAGGCCACACAGCTAGGTAATTATTAAGTGTTTGAGGCTGGATCTGAACTCGGGTACTCCTGTCTCCAGGGCCAGTGCTCTATCTACTGCACCACCTAGCTGCCCTTTCCATTTGATTTTTAAAAACCTTTGTGATCTTTTCTAAGAAGACTTTCTGGGCTGGAAACCAACTCATATTCTCCTCCATAGCTTCACATGCATCACATGTATCTGCTCTCCTTTTCTGTTCTGGTGTTTTGCCTATCCTTATCTACAAAGTAACTTTCAATGGAGCTTGGTTTTTCTTGGATCTTTCTTCATTTTGAGATTTTTTTTTTTTTACCTATTGCAAGGTTCTCATCTTGAAGGAGGTGCTTACAAACCTTCAGTGTTGAGAGACCTAGAGGCTTGCTAACAGCTATGGGCTGTTGATGCTAAGAACTCCTAGGGGTTACTAAGTGGAATAACAGGTAAGAGATGTCTGAGGCTCTCTCCATCTCTGCGCAGTCTTTGTTGGTGATGTCAGCAGCCCACTCCCTCCAATGGACTGGGACTATCTCTATTTTGTCCAGAGGCAGTCTAGTCACTGAGCTATGCTGGTCAGACTGGAAATGCCAGAGGCTCTCTCATCAAGGGGGAAATCAGATGCAAAATCCCTTCTTGGAGGATGTGGAAACACATGGGTTTATGTCTGAGCTATTTGTGCAGGAAGACAGAAGCTCTTTCACTGGATTGGCTATCAGTACTGGGGAACGCAGTTGGGAAAGGCAGAACAGCTGAGGCTATCTCTGGTCTGTTTACACTAGAAAGTCAGGTTAGAAATGCTAGCTAACACAGTGAGGGTTGGGCCATGTACACCAGTCCATGGGCTGAATGTGGATCCTGGGTACCCATGCTGCTGCAGCCCACCATGCAACCAAGTCCTGATTCCAAAGCTTCTCCTACCACAGCTGAGGATCTCAGGTTAATTCTCCTGCCTTACTGGTGTTCTGGGTTTCTACTCTCCTGGGCTCCCCCATGACAGACCTAATGGAAGATGTTTCACTCTGCTTTTTTGGTGCATTTTTTTCACTCCAAAATCTTTTAGGAGGTTTGATTAATGTTGGTTCAGAGGGAAACTCAGGATCACTTCACAGAAATCTTGGTTTCTCTCTGCTGTCTCGACAGGAAGTCTATATGTTTTTGCTTTTTAATTTGTATTTCTTTTAAGTAACATTGTAATTTTATTTTGTCACTTTTTTATTTAATTGATTTGTTTAACTAATTCACATTTATAAATATATGATGTATGTATGTATGTATGTATTTTCCTTCATCTCTCTCTTATATTGGTTTTTCTTTTCCAGTTATGCTTTTATCTCCTCTTCTGCTATACAGTATAATTTTCCTTAAGTTACTTTACTTTTTTTAAAATGTCACATTGTTCTTTCTCTTTCCCTTAACTCTAATCATCTACTTTCATTTGCTGTCCCTTTCCTTTTGGAGTTTTACTAATTCCCTAGCCCTATACCCCGTTTCTCTCCTGTTTTTATCTACCTACATAATTATTTCCCCCATTTTCCCCCACTGACTTACTCAAGTAGTTATCATCTTCATCTCCTTCCTTTAATAAACAGCTCAGTTCATTCATTTTATTTTAATTCATTATTTTGCCCTTTCCAAAAAATAGATTTCTCTTAATCTGATCATTACCTCTTCTTTTCTTAGATTTTAGGAAATATTCTTTGACTCTCTTCTAACCTATCTGATCATTCTTCAATTTCCTTGAATGGATCCTCACACAGATCACATACTGTCCTGAGTCTTCTCCTCTTCTCCCCTAATATTATTTTACTTGGTTATCTCATCTTTTTCTATTGATTTAACTATCATTTCTATATTGATTAGACTCAAATCTATGTATACTGCCCCAACTTTTTTACTGTCCTCTCTAGTGTCACATCTTCAATTGCCTATCAAAGCTCTTCAATTGGATTTACTTTTCTCCACTCTAATCCATACTCCAGCCCCTGCTTCCTCCTTTCCCCTGCTAATACTTGAATGATACAATATATTTCTAAACCTGACTGAATGCATGTGTTAATTCCTCTGAGCCAAATCCTATGAGAGTAAGATTCAGTCATCATCCCCTCTCTTCTTTCCCTCTACAGCAATAGATCCTTTGCTCCTCTTCATGTGATGAAATTTATCCCCTTCTGCCTCCCCTTCCTCCTGTTTCATTACAATCCCCTTTTTGACTAAGTCATTTTTTTTGTAAGGCAATGGGGTTAAGTGGCTTGCCCAAGGCCACACAGCTAGGTAATTATTAAGTGTTTGAGGCTGGATCTGAACTCGGGTACTCCTGTCTCCAGGGCCAGTGCTCTATCTACTGCACCACCTAGCTGCCCTTTCCATTTGATTTTTAAAAACCTTTGTGATCTTTTCTAAGAAGACTTTCTGGGCTGGAAACCAACTCATATTCTCCTCCATAGCTTCACATGCATCACATGTATCTGCTCTCCTTTTCTGTTCTGGTGTTTTGCCTATCCTTATCTACAAAGTAACTTTCAATGGAGCTTGGTTTTTCTTGGATCTTTCTTCATTTTGAGATTTTTTTTTTTTACCTATTGCAAGGTTCTCATCTTGAAGAAGGTGCTTACAAACCTTCAGTGTTGAGAGACCTAGAGGCTTGCTAACAGCTATGGGCTGTTGATGCTAAGAACTCCTAGGGGTTACTAAGTGGAATAACAGGTAAGAGATGTCTGAGGCTCTCTCCATCTCTGCGCAGTCTTTGTTGGTGATGTCAGCAGCCCACTCCCTCCAATGGACTGGGACTATCTCTATTTTGTCCAGAGGCAGTCTAGTCACTGAGCTATGCTGGTCAGACTGGAAATGCCAGAGGCTCTCTCATCAAGGGGGAAATCAGATGCAAAATCCCTTCTTGGAGGATGTGGAAACACATGGGTTTATGTCTGAGCTATTTGTGCAGGAAGACAGAAGCTCTTTCACTGGATTGGCTATCAGTACTGGGGAACGCAGTTGGGAAAGGCAGAACAGCTGAGGCTATCTCTGGTCTGTTTACACTAGAAAGTCAGGTTAGAAATGCTAGCTAACACAGTGAGGGTTGGGCCATGTACACCAGTCCATGGGCTGAATGTGGATCCTGGGTACCCATGCTGCTGCAGCCCACCATGCAGCCAAGTCCTGATTCCAAAGCTTCTCCTACCACAGCTGAGGATCTCAGGTTAATTCTCCTGCCTTACTGGTGTTCTGGGTTTCTACTCTCCTGGGCTCCCCCATGACAGACCTAATGGAAGATGTTTCACTCTGCTTTTTTGGTGCATTTTTTTCACTCCAAAATCTTTTAGGAGGTTTGATTAATGTTGGTTCAGAGGGAAACTCAGGATCACTTCACAGAAATCTTGGTTTCTCTCTGCTGTCTCGACAGGAAGTCTATATGTTTTTGCTTTTTAATTTGTATTTCTTTTAAGTAACATTGTAATTTTATTTTGTCACTTTTTTATTTAATTGATTTGTTTAACTAATTCACATTTATAAATATATGATGTATGTATGTATGTATTTTCCTTCATCTCTCTCTTATATTGGTTTTTCTTTTCCAGTTATGCTTTTATCTCCTCTTCTGCTATACAGTATAATTTTCCTTAAGTTACTTTACTTTTTTTAAAATGTCACATTGTTCTTTCTCTTTCCCTTAACTCTAATCATCTACTTTCATTTGCTGTCCCTTTCCTTTTGGAGTTTTACTAATTCCCTAGCCCTATACCCCGTTTCTCTCCTGTTTTTATCTACCTACATAATTATTTCCCCCATTTTCCCCCACTGACTTACTCAAGTAGTTATCATCTTCATCTCCTTCCTTTAATAAACAGCTCAGTTCATTCATTTTGTTTTAATTCATTATTTTGCCCTTTCCAAAAAATAGATTTCTCTTAATCTGATCATTACCTCTTCTTTTCTTAGATTTTAGGAAATATTCTTTGACTCTCTTCTAACCTATCTGATCATTCTTCAATTTCCTTGAATGGATCCTCACACAGATCACATACTGTCCTGAGTCTTCTCCTCTTCTCCCCTAATATTATTTTACTTGGTTATCTCATCTTTTTCTATTGATTTAACTATCATTTCTATATTGATTAGACTCAAATCTATGTATACTGCCCCAACTTTTTTACTGTCCTCTCTAGTGTCACATCTTCAATTGCCTATCAAAGCTCTTCAATTGGATTTACTTTTCTCCACTCTAATCCATACTCCAGCCCCCAAAGGTCAGATATAATCATATCATTTTCTTATTCAATAAAATCCAGTCACCCCCTAGCACCTATGGAATTAAATACAAAATGTTTTGCTTGGCATTAAAATCCTAGATAATTTCCTCTGCCCCATCCATTTTTTCAGTTTTCTTAAAACTTACTTCCTGACACATGTTCATTCTATGGTTCAGTGACAGTGGCATCCTGGCTGTTCCATAAAAATATGCCATCTTTCAGTTCAGAGCAATTTCTTTGTATGCCTGGAATAATTTCCCTCCTCAACTACATCTCTGGACTTCCTTTAAGCCTCATCTAAAATGTCATTTTTTAAAACAATAAGCCTTTCTCCAAATGTCTTCATTTTAGAACTTTTGATCTGTCAATATAGCTTACTTTTTTATATTTTCTTTGTATAATTGTGTTATTTTCTACTTACAGATTCTAAACTCGAGAGAAGTAGCTGTCTTTTGCCTTTATTTGTAACACCAGCACTTAATGCAGTGCCTATCACATAATAGGCATTTAATAAATGTTTAATGATTGATAGATTGGTATGCATCCTCTCTTTTTATTCTAGACCTCATTCTTTAATTCATGATCATTGTAATTATCTTGTCTATTTTTTCTGTGTTCCCCATGCAATCAGAGCTATCAGGGCATCCATTCTATGATATACCCTATAGGCAGTTTTTGACCTTGCATTGTATTACTTATATCAGAAATTCCCTTACTTCACTGTGTCTCGTTCTCAAAATGTCATTTATTGAACAATGCCATTTATTACTAGTGCCACAGAGAACATTGCCCCATGGTAGTACCCTTCTTCTTCCATGCCCCTTATTATGCAGCTCACCATTTATCTATAGCCACCTCTGACCACCTTTATTCACCCAATTACCTCAAAATCTTTTGCTAGAATCCATGGCTCCTACAACCCCAGGTGTTCCAACTTTCCCTTTAACAGTGGATAACAAGAAAAAATTTTCAAGTATCGAATCTCCCAGTCCACAGAAAAATGTTAAGTCTATCTACCTTCAGAGACAATTTCTTTTCCTTTAAGGGGGAATTCATCAGTGAAAACCCCTCTCAACTCTGAAGTATCTACTCCTTTTCTGTTCCTTCTCAATCCTTCCCCTCCCCTTACCTACTTCCCTATAAGCTCTGCACTTTTGGGGAGCACAAAAGTCAACTTCCCCTCATTGTTAACCTTTGATTAGTTCCCAGTATGTCACACATTCCTCTCTATTTCTATTCCTCTCTCTCCTTTCTTTTTCTCTCCCATGTAGTAGTAATGTAGTTACACAAAACCAAAACTAAAATAAATCTCTTCATTATAACTTTCGCCAGATTTCTGCTTTCATCCCTATTTCTTTGTATATATTCAGAAAGAAATTTCTTCCTTGTTTCTTAGCTGCATTTGTTGCTACTATTTTCATTGACTGCTAGATTAATTCACTTCTCTAGCATGTCAGATGTTTTGTTCAAGAAAAAAAATTTGTTAAAAAACAAATAATATCTTAAAGTTTTTCTTCTAAAAATGTTTCAAATGCCTTTTTATTATTGCACAACCATTTCCTTTCATGTATGATTAAGGTCAGATTTGCAGGTTAGGTCAGCCTAGGCTGCATGCTGAGTTCCATTTCTCTTTGAAATACATTATTCAAAACCCTCCTTTTTTCTAAGGTGTGAAGAATAATATTACATTATTTGAATGTTCTTTCCTTTGTATTTGAAGGGCTTTCTCCTGGATTGCTCACAATCCTTGTTGATTCTGAAATGAATTTTTAAATTTAACCAATGTCTGTTTTGCAGTTTTGTTTGAGCTTCTTGATTTTTTTTTTTCTGGAGGCTATTTCTGAATTCTTTTAATTTATATTTTATTTTTATATGAGGTTCTTTGAAACTCTTTTCTAATATTTCCTTCATTATGTCATTAAGTTGTGTGTGTGTGTGTGTGTGTGTGTGTGTGTGTGTGTGTGTATGTGTGTGTTCTTCTGGGAGATCTATGATAATTAACTTGTCTCTATGCATCCTGTCTTCAAAATCAATTTGTTTTATTTCCATAGTGATTATATTTTCTTCAAATGTTATTTTCCCTAAATTATCCTCCACATCTGTGTATTTGCATTCTAATCTATTGTTCTTTTGCTTCTTTGGTGAGAGTTGCCATTGCATATTCTAAATTTTCTGTTCTATTCATCATTTTTAAAATTCAGGATATTAATTTTGCTTTCTAATTCTCATTTATTTTTTTGAATCACTCAGAAATTACATGTATTTGCTTCATGTTCTCCTCACATTCCATAGGGTCCTCTGTCTCATCAAGAGTTGTATGGTTTTCCTCCATTTTGTAGGATATATTCAATAAATTTATTCACTAAATTAATTTACTAGCTCTGGAGGTCATATTTCCTCCTATTGTTATTGTTCTTCCTATTGATATATCAATTTCTCTTCAAGGTCTTTGAATTTACTTGTTCCTGAAATGCTTGGTGATTTTAGTTTTTCTCAACCCCTTGCATTCCCCGCTTCTCGCTTTCTGACTCCCTTGCCTCTGATTGTGTTTTCCTTTGTAGAAGGATTTCAAACCATCTCTATTCTCTGATGGTGTCCATAATTCACCAACCTTAGTCTTCCCTAAATGACTTTTGGGTGGTCAGAGCCAGTCCTTTCTGGATTATTCTCTCAGTATTGTTTGTTCCCTCAGTGTTAATGAAGTGCTGCACAGGCTCACATAGCCACAGTGTTCTAGCCCAGTGTTCTGTCCTATTCCCTTTGTTCCTTCATTCTTTAGTCTGGTACCAGAAGGTTGGAGTTTGTTAGTGCTGTTTCTATGGAATAGTGGCCATTGTTAGGAGTTTTGCTTCTCTGTCACAACCAGAGCAAATTTTTATAGTCTAGAACAAGTAAGAGGAAGGAGAAACTGGAGTGTGGGAGTGAATTTGTGGATAAATCAGTTCATAACGTAATAATGTCTGCTAATATAGCCTCCAAATATTTGCCCAAGAGGTAGGTATGTGATGTTAAGTGAATTCAGACACAATGAATGTCATATGTTTTGGGGTTTGGTTCATATTTAGCCTTCTTTTGGATTCTAGCTTTTCTAGACTATATGACAATAGCTGATTTTTTTTTAATCTTTGATAAAGAATTTCCATTTTGAGAGGGACTAGCTCTCCATTTCTTTGCTCATATTCCCTAGATTTTTTTTCAAAGCTCAGGTCAAATAACCATAACTACATAAAAACCTTTCCTGTTCCCCCAGTTGTTGAACTCTTTCTAAAATCCCTTAAAGGACATGAAGTCACTATGGTAGAGTAAAGGTAGGGATTCATCTGAGTCCCCTGAAAACCCTACAAATATCTTTAAAGTAACTCTAGAATAGCAGAATCCACAAATAGATAGAGTAAAACAATTTTATAGACCAAGACAACTTAGAAAGTTGGCAAGTAAATTCTGTTGCACCTAAATGAGAATGGAGCAGAGTCCAGTGCAGGCCTTGCCAGGATAGCCCTAGCTCCAGTAAAACTAGGGAATGAATGAATCAGCCATGTCAGCTGCTGCTTCCAGAGCTCTCAACCTGAAGAAGATTAGAGGGTCTAACAGCTGATCAAAAGGTGATCATAGGGATCTCTTAGCTAGTAAACTCTATTGCTTTGCCCATATTAGGATTTGAGTCACAGTCCTGCCTGGCAGTCCTGGGGCCAGTAGGCCACTAGCATACCACAATCTGTGGTCTTAGGGAAGTGGGAACTGTCCTCACTCAAAGACCAGAACACAAACCAGAAGAGTAATAAACATGTCTTTCTTTATATCATATCACCTTGGAAGAACTTAAAAATTATAGATCCCTTGAAATACCTCTTGAAACAAGTGTACAAAGTGCCTGAAATTTGGAGCAATATGCTCTCTACTCTGAAAGCAGAATCTTACTTTACAAAGAGTTAAAATCAAATCATAGACTAGGAAAATGAGCAAACAGAAAAAAGTTATAACCATAGAAAATTACTATGGTGACAAGAAAGATCAAAATATACATTCAGAATATAAGTACATCAGCTCTCCTATATTCATACTCTCTAAGAAAAATATGAACTGATCTCAGGCCATGGAAAATTTCAAAGAAAATTTTTTTTTTAAATCAAGTAAGGTAGAGGAAAAATTGGGAAGGGAAATGTGGCTTATGCAAAAATAATCATAACAAGCAACTAAAAAGATTGATAAAGGAGATGGCTGAAATACCTCAAATACCTCAAAAACAGACTAGGCCAAATGATAAAGGTCAATAAGGAGAGACTACCTGAAAACATAGAAATGGTCAAATGGAAAAGTGAGATACAAAAGTTCAATGAAGAGAATAATTCCTTAAAAATTAGAATTGAGCAAATGGAATCCAATGTGGTTTTTTTTTGGAAATAAAGAAACCTTTCAAATAAATCAAAAGAATAAAACAAACAATGCAAGATATCTTATTGGAAAAACAACTGACCTGTAAAATAAATCAAGGAAAGATAATTTCAAAATCATTGGGTTACCTGAAAGCTATAATAATAAAAAAAGAGCCCAGACATTATCTTTCCAAAAATTAACAAGGAAAACTTCTTTCCTTTCTTAGGGTTTGGAACGTAAAACAGGAATTGAAAGAATCAACTGGTCACTTTTTGAAAGAAATTCTAACATGAAAACTTCCAGGAATAATGTACTCAAATTCCAGTGTTTCCAGGTCAAGAAGAAATTACTGTAAGCAACTAGAAAGAAACCAATCAAGATTTGTGGAGGCACAGTCAAGATAACATAAGATTTAGCAGTTCCTACATTGAAGGATTGGAGGGTCCAGAATACAATATTACAGATGGCAAAAGAATTTGGATTACAACCATGAATCAAATGTCCAGTAAAGTTGATCATACTTTTACAAAACAAAAGATGGACATTTAATGAAATTGGGAACTTTCAAACTTCCCAGATGAAATGAACTGAACAGCGTCAAGTGAACATAAAGAGGTAAACAGGAAGAGGAAATCACAAATAATTTAATAAGATTAAATTATATACCTTCCTATATGGGAAGGTTATATTGGTAAGTCAGAATTCCTTTCTCCTAGGAAGGAGGATGAGAAAAGAATGCACTGAGAGAAAGGAAAAGAGAAAGGGAAAGGTAGAATTGGATAAATTATCTTACATACAAGAGGCAATAAAAAGTTTTTTACCCTGAAGGGGAAAAGGGAGGAGGTGAAGGTAAATGAGTCAAACTTATTCTCATCGGAATTGACACTCCATTGGGTATAGAAATCTATCTAACCCTACAGGAAAATGGTAGGGGAGGGGGATAATAAAAGGGGGTGGTTACAGGGTGGGCAGTTTGGAGGAGAGACTTATCAGAAGCAAAACATTTTTGAGGAGGAACAAGGTAAAAGAGGAAAAACAGAATAGTATGAAGGGAAATACAGGTAGCAACATTAATTGTAAAAAATATTGAAGCAAATTTCTCTGACAATGGTCTCATTTTTTACATAGAGAACAGATTCAAATTTGTAAACACAAGAGCCATTTCACAAAGCTATTTATAGTCATATATAAAATATTCTCACTATTGATTAGAGAAATGCAAATTAAAACAATTCTGAGGTACTACCTCATACCAATTAGATTTGTGAATAGGACAGAATAGGAAAATGACAAAAGTTGGAGATAGAGAAAAATGAGATTAATACATTGTTGGTGGAGATGGGAACTGATGCAACCTTTTTAATTGAGCAATTTGGAACCATGCCCAAAGGACTAAAAATCCAGGCATACTCTTTGAGCGAGCAATACCACTGGTAAGTCTGTATCCCAAAAGAGATAAAAAAACAAAATTCTGCAAACAATACTGATAGCAGTTCTTTCCCAGTGGCAAAAAATTGGAAATTGAGGGGATGTCCATCCCCTTTTGGGGATGACGAAACAAATTGTGCTGTGATAACAATGGAATACAATTGTGCTATAAGATATAAAGAGCATAATATTCTCAGAAAAATCTATTAATATTTACATGAGCTGATGCAAAATAAAATGTATTGTGTACGAAGTAACAGCAATAGTATAAGATGACCATCTATGAATGATTTAACTTTGTCTGCAATACAGTGATCCAAGACAACTTTGTAGGACTTATGATGAAAGATGCTATCCATTCCCAGAGAAAGAACTGATATTGTCTAAATACAATTTGAAACATACTGTTATTTTATTTTTCTTGAAATTTTTTGGTCTATTTTCTTTCATAACACGACTGTTTTGTAAATATTTTGCAGAACTACAAATACTTATCAAATTGAGTTGAAGGGGAGGAAGGAAGAGAATTTGGAACTCAATGCTTTAAAAATAAATGCTAGGGGGCGGCTAGGCGGTACAGTGGATAGAGCACTGGTCCTGCAGTCAGGAGTACCTGAGTTCAAATCTGGGCTCAGACACTTAATAATTACCTAGCTGTGTGGCCTTGGGCAAGACTACTTAACCCTGTTTGCCTTGCAAAAACTTTAAAATAATGCTAATTTTTTAAAACATTTATCTGAGGAAAATACAATAATACCCCTTATATATGCTGGAACTTTTCCTAGTACCTAGCACAATGATTGACAAATAGTAGGAACTCAATGCTTGTTGACTATGACTAATTGATTGATTTATACATTCCCTCCAAAAATGTAGTTGGAAGCATATTTATATCTGCCCACCTTGGATGTTGTCCCATAAGTTTGTCACAGAAGAGACTTCCTTTAACTTTTCCTGATATATTGAAGATACCAGTGAGATGTGTGTGTGTGTGTGTGTGTGTGTGTGTGTGTGTGTGTGTGTGTATGTGTGTGTGTGTATAGTAAATAGATAAAGATAGAAATAGATATAAATATTTATATCTGTAGATATTAAAGAAGTAGAATATATATATATATATATATAATCCCCAACCTTAGTGATTCTTAAAATATTACCTTAATCAAAAACTCAATAGGGATATTTTTAAAGCTATTATGCAATAAGAGAATAATTGAAGAATATTGTACATGCAAAATAAAGTAGCAAAAATAATAAAGAAAATAATTTGAATGCAAAGAATCTGCCAATGAAACAAGCTGATGAATAGGAAATATTTTAAATTGCCAGCCCTTTGAGCCATCTTAGAGCAAGTAAAAGATGTGCACATTATAAGTAGACATGTTAGGTTTAGAGAAATATTAAATCATTGAGATTATGATGATTAAAGGAAGACAGTTGATGAAGAACTTGCAAATGCAAAGCCCAATGTTTAAATTTGCAGTATTAGGTAAAATGCAATCTTTCTAGGTTCATAAATTGGGGACCATTTCTGAAAATGTTTTGGGAAGATTTTCTGAGTATTATTATAATATATTTTTAAAGTATCCTAAAAGTAATGATGCTCTAAGAAAACAAATTTCTTTTCAGTGAGCAACATAAAACCAGTGGTCTGAGCAACAGGCCAAATAGAATACTTAACATTTTAAACTACAAACAGGAATGAATGGAGCAATTCTACAAATAATTTAGCATAATACAGTAAAAATTAATTTACAAGGTAAAATAGATAAGATTCATGATTTGTATAAGAGTAAGGATGAAGAGCTTCTGAGATTTTCTTCCAACTGTTGCTTATTGTAATTTTGAGGAAATATTCATTTTGTCAAGTGATATTCTGAAGCAAATTTTTATTTTATCTTATGCAGAGAAGCAACTATGCTAAAACTATTTAGCTGGCTATCAGAAAGTTTCTGTGAATAGTTTCTGTGAAATAGTAAAGTAGTTTCTGTGAAAAGAAAATCTGAACATCTGCAAGCAAAAGTTATACCTTTTAAAGTCACTCTCAATGATATTTATCCTGCTAAGCATGTCTAGGTTTTCATTAGTAACTTGTGATGACAATAAAAATAGTAAATATCTTTATTCATGGAAATGAGTTTTTTCTTTATATTGTGACCATTTTTATTGCCATTTTCCAAGATAAAGAATTGTATGAATTCTCAAAAATCACAATAAAACCTTTGATTCATCATAACATATGCACATATATTATACAGGTCATGAACATATATATATATTTACAATAATTAATATTAAATACTGAACTAATGTCTAATTTTGAGAGATTGAATTATTTGAAAAAATGTAGCTGCACATTTGATTTCAAAATGTTTATCTTTTATAATCAATCCAAGAACTATTTAAATAGATCAGAAACTATATATATATATATCTATATCTATATCTGTATATATATGTATATGTATATGTATGTGTATATGTACTATATATATATTCTTTGGGGGAATCCATTTAATATAAGCATTGATATTACAAGTAGCATATTAAGTTGATAATATTGATTTAGAGATAAAAGTCAAACTCCATAATGTTGCAAATAAGAAATCTGAGGTTCAGAAAGGTTAACTGACTTGCCATAAAGTTACACAGCTACAAAATGTCAGAGACAAAAATTAAACCAGCTTCTCTGATTCTAAAAACTGTATTTCCTTTTCTCATAATACACCCAAATTTCATTGCAGTATTTTCTTTCAGTTTATTACATGATCCTAAGCTGACTTGAGTTGGTGAAATCTGATTATATTTGGAGTTTAAGGGAAATGAATTTCCTTGGTCAAGATCAAAGAGGAATTGCCTTTTGTCTAGGTAGAATAAGGATAAAATAAACTATAATTTCAAAACCACTTATTAAGCATATGCTATGTTCTTTTAATTGTTTATTTGTTTATTCTTATTTTTGTACAAATGATGTTTTTTATACATTACTAAAATATTCTTGTTTAACAGTAAACATAATACCCCTCTCTCCAAAAAATGCTATGTGCTTTTGAAATACTGATTATAAGGAATATTAAAACAAAAAAGGAAATAGTCTAATTTTCAAAAGTCCTGTATTCTATAGGATTGTATTGAGAACTACAATATGCCTATGTCTATATGTATGTTTATACTTTGTGTGCATAGGACACAAATGTGTGTTTATTCAAATTGCAAAGTATTTTAGTTTTTTTTTTTTTTTTTTTGCAAGGCAAATGGGGTTAAGTGGCTTGCCCAAGGCCACACAGCTAGGTAATTATTAAGTGTCTGAGACCGGATTTCAACCCAGTTGCTCCTGACTCCAAGGCCAATGCTTTATCCACTACGCCACCTAGCCACCTCATATTGCAAAGTATTTTAAAGAGAGATTACTAATAACTTTTATAAACATTAACATTTTCTTCACAATCAAAATAGTTAACATTTATATATAGCCTACTGCATGTCAGTTGCTAACCATTCTACAAATATATCATTTGATCCTCAAATCAATCCTGAGAATCATGTACTATTGTTATCCCCAGTTTATAAATGATAAAACTGAGGTATGTAGAGGCTGAATGACATACCCAGGATCTATCAATTAGTAAGTATCTGAGACTGGATTTGAAATAAGATCTTCCTGAATCCAAATTCAGCATCACCACTGAGTCATCTAGTTGAAAATCTTTATGTAGGAGGCCATTGATAAACTGTGTATTAAATGAAGCAAGGAACTCTACAAGATAAAGGTGATTGAAGGGTTCGATATTTTCATACCATCTAAAAAAGCACAGGGCAACTGTCATATATGGAGAAAAGTTAACAGGGCAGTTTGACTAAAATGAAGTGTCTAGGAAAGAGTGATATGAAATGACTGGAAGACTAAGTAAAGGTCAAAATGTGGAGGGCTTAAATAAATGACTGAAGATTTCATATTTTATTTTCCTAGTACTATGAAGATTTTTGATTAAGTTCATGTGATATTTTCATAGTTTTGTTTTAGTAGTATCAATTTGACAGTTTTATATTGGATTGATTGGAGAGAAGTCATAACAACAAAGACAACTGCAATTGACTAAGTAAAAGGTGATGGATGAGTACTTGATCACAGATTATGCATGAAGGAAAAGAAGAAGAATGAGAGTCATGTCCTTAGAACAAAACTTGTAATGGACAGGGAAAAATCAAAAAATATTTTAAGAAAGCATATCTACATGATCAGAAAAAAGACAAGTTTGAAAGAATATGGACATTGGGAATAATGTAATGAATTTCATTTTGGACTTTGAGATATCTAGGAGGCAGTCAAGTGATGATATCCAGCTATCTGTTTTCAAAATGGGTTGAAGTTGAAAACAAAAATTAGGAGTGGCTATACTGACATGGAGCTTTTTCTTATGTCAAGTCTCAAGCATAGGAGCTGTTTTCTGAAAACTCATAGACTTTTCCTATCAACAGTATTTCATTGATCATAAAAGTAATGTTTTTCAGTTTGTATACACTTTAAAAATGAAATTGAGGATACTGAATTTAAGAAATCTATCACTGCTGAACAAGGAGTATATGCCAAAACTTCTTAATCATAAACCCTCTAAGTCCATGGTTTTTGTGCTTGACCATTTTTTAATCCCCATCAATTCACTTAAAATTAACATGCTTCATTTTTC
This sequence comes from Macrotis lagotis, assembly GCF_037893015.1. Lineage (NCBI taxonomy): Eukaryota > Metazoa > Chordata > Mammalia > Peramelemorphia > Peramelidae > Macrotis > Macrotis lagotis. The sequence goes on along the minus strand of NC_133658.1, from coordinate 771,528,554 downwards.
AGAAGAGGAAAATTTGAATATGAAAAATATGATAGTATTTAATATTAGAACATTAAGAGGATTAAGTTAATGGTCATAAAGTAAATTGAGATTCTTAGGTGAAAGACATTAAAGAATTAAATACTAACTATGTTTTAGATTCTTTATTAAATACAAATCTCTCCATAGTCTTTTTTATTAATATCAAATGACCATTCCTTAATTATAAGTCATTATGTTTTCCCGCTGTTCTCAGGCTAAGTACATCCCACCTGATCTTTGATAGTATAATTTCTAATTATATTAATGCCGTAACATAATGAAATGTAAGTTATCAGTGAGAAATTCTTAAGGCACTTTGTTTTAAGCTTCTAATTCATAGCAACTATATATGAAATGGACTGCACAGGCACAGGTGTTAAAACACAATTTTAATGTGCATTTTCTTTAACTAAAATTCCCTAAATTACAGCAAATTTTCTATCTCAATATAAATAATATGAACTTGTCATCTGCAATTTTAAAAATTATCTTCCATTGCATAGCTATCAAATTCTTCCTATACTTCTAATAAAATTTTTCTTGTCCTCTGTCCCAGAGGTAGGTAAATGAGACTTTGAACATATCCTTCCAGGACTGAAGATAAAAATTCTTTCTGGCCATAATGATAATGTAGATGCCTCCTAGAAGATAATGTCCCACAATATCTCATATTTATTTTTATATATTTATATATGTATATATTTTCTACCCAATAGATAGGATAAACTCAATTGAGGAAGGGTTTTCACATTTTTTTCTTTTCTTCCTTTTCTTAACACATGGTGCCTAATGGAAGGTGTTAAATCAATATCAATTGACAAATGGATGGATGAATGTTGAAGATGATTGATTTGATCCATTATTTGGAGTTTTAAATTGTTTGAAAGTTTTACTTACTTTATCTCAAGTAAGCCTCCTATTTACTCAACCAGAAGATGATACATGTAATATTATTCCCATTAAGAAGATAAGGAAATTGAGTCTAAGAAATATATATCTACAAAGTATAAGAGAAGGGATTTGGAACTTGATTTTCCGATCTCATGTCTATCACTGTATTGTCTGTGTCTGTGAAGCATACAAAACATTCAATGACAAGAAAAGATCATTTGACAGCTAAGAGATGTTGAAATAATCATGAGAAATTTAAATGCATTCTCTTTTAAAGGATTTGGGAAATCCCTGGAGAAATAGAGAAACATACTGGAGAAGAAACTGAAACAAAGAATTTTCATTCTCAGGAATGGATTCTAAGCAGCCATTTCAGATTTTCTCTGTAGGCAAACATTATTCATTTTGTCACTATGAAACAGAAAGTCTTTCTTTTTATCAAAAGCATTTTAGGGGAGCTGCTAGTCCCAAGGTTCTGTTAGAATGTATTAGACAATCAGAAATGAAATATTTATAGACCAAGAATGATGCAGTGGAAATAGTGGAGAATTTGAAATTAGATGCTGTGTGTTTGTTTTGAAGTTCTACTATTTACCTGTGTGATCTTAAATAAACCATTTAAACTGTTTGGATCTCAATTTCCTTAACACTTAGATGAGCAGGATAAGATAGATTAATCAGACTATGTCTTCAGGTTGTCTTAAATTCTCAAATTCTCCATTTTCATTCTGTTCTCTTTTAAGTAACTACCCAACACTAACAACTTTTCGGTTTTGTCTCTTTATATCTCTAGAGATTACCACAGGGCCTTGAAAATACTGGATTTTAATAAATGTTTATTGATTGATTGTAATGTATTTGTAACATCTCTATTGAGTAATGCCAGACCATACTCTGCAGGTAGAACACTTTGGTCAATTATCTGCAAAAAGCTTTTTTTGGGGGGGTCAGTTAGGTGGCACAGTGGATAGAGCACTGACCCTGGAGTCAGGAGTATCTGAGTTCAAATCCTACCTCAGACACTTAAAAATTACCTAGCTGTGCGGCCTCAGGCAAGCCATTTAACCCCACTGACTTGCAAAAACCTAAGTATTTTTCTTCTGTTTCACTGTAGTTACTATAAACCGAATTTTGAAGATTGTATTTTCCTAATAACTCTAAAATTATGTTTAAAATGTAAAATCTAAAAAATTCACATTATATTTACCCTAATGGGTATGCTTAATGAATGATCCTAATGAGTTTCAATATATAGAACACTAGCTAAACTGAGTATTATATATTATATATTATATTTTGTTTTATGTTTTATGTTTTATATATTATATATCATATGAACCTAAGAATTGATGTATTAATATTTGAAATGATATTAAATATATGGCTAAGAACATAGCAAAATCTTGGTGATTTGTCAATTACTATGTGCAAAGTACTGTACTAATTGCTGGGAACATAGATCGAAGCAAAAATGTTCCCATTCTCAAAGAATTTGCAGTCTAATGAAGAGAAAAATAATTTAAATGAATCAGCTTCATAATCACAGGATGGAGTAATAACCTACAGGAAATGAGTCAACATTATGAAATGTCAGTCTAAAAAGCTTCAATGTTCCTCTGTAAATTTTTTAAAAGGGACAGTGTCCAGAATGAAGGAGGTATTAATTGCCCCAAACTTGGCCCTGAGCAGGCTTCATCTGCAATATTCTTCATCTATATTCAATAATTGATATTTTCTTTTAAAAATATAGACAAGGGGCAGCTAGGTGGTGCAGTGGATAGAACACCAACCCTAGAGTCAGGAGCATCTGAGTTCAAATTCAGCCTATCTGTGTGACCTTGGGCAAGTCATTTAATGCCATTGCCTTGAAAAAATTTTTTAAAATGTAGAAAAATTAGAGTGTATCTAGAACAGGCAAAGCAGGGTAGTAAGTGGGCCAAAGAATAGTTCTTGAACCATTAAAATTGCTTTGCCTAGGAAAATAATGCTAACTAAAAAGAGGTATTCTGGTAATTATCTTTAAGGGAATGGAAAAAGAATAAATACTAAGTGCTAACCATTTTGCAAAGCATTTTACAACTATTTTCTTATTTGGGTCTCAAAATAAAACTGAGAAGTAGGTGTTAACATTATATTAATTTTATGTGAGAAAATTGAGGTAGATAGAGGTTAGGTGTCTTGTCCCAGCTCACACAGCTAGTAACTATTGGATATCAAATTTCCATTCAGATTTTCCTGAAAATTTTAGAAAATGGAATGAATTAACTGTGATTTTCAAACAATGCTGAGTAATATCTTATGAATCATGTATGCATGTTTGTGCATATTTGTGTGTGTGTGTGTGTGTGTGTGTGTGTGTGTGTGTATGTATGTGTAGGGGGTGGTGGTAGTGGTGGCGGTGATAGATCTTTTTCTAGTATGTTTTGTAGTATATCGTCTCTTAAGTTCCCTCCCAATTCTGAACTTCCATGACTCTTTGAATAAGAAAAAAGCAGATGTGTGACATGCTGTCTACAGATAATAGCTTGAGTAAAGATATGGAAGGGGGGAAATACTAGCAATTAGTAGACAGAGTAGAGTACAATTGTAGGAAGTAAAGAGTACTTGGGAAAGAAAATTAAAGGATTAGAAGAAGATGAAAAACTTGGGTGATAGCACATTATGGAGAACTTTGAATTACAGAAAGTTGTTGGACATTTCCTTAGTAGGTCATAGGTTTAAAAGCTATGTGACTAGCAATATAAAAACAAATCAAGGCCTTGATTAATATAAACAATGTGGAGAAATAGTGGCCAGGTTTGGAGTAAACAAGATGGAAATTTGATTCTTGACTTTGATATTTACTAGCTATATTCCTAAGTAATTCATGTAACTACTGTGAGGCACATTTTTGTCATCTGTAAATGGAGATGATAACACATAAATTTTCTACCTGCAAAGTTTCCACCTGTAAAGTTCAAATGAAATAAAACAAGCAAAGCACTATGAACAATTTGAAGTACTAGATAATGTCATTATTTATTATTCTAAAATGAATACTTGACTGATTATATTATCATCATAGAAATGCCAGGAGCAGGACAGAGATCTGTACACAATGTTCATTAAAGTGACCAAGGTCTTTGAAACTGGCAATTTTAAAGACTTGTGAAAGTTCATGGCAAAATTTAGTTGTCCAAAAAAGTTTATCAGTATTTTATTGCATTGTCATGATGACATATTTGCAGAATTCTGGATAGTGGAAAATGCTCTCTCACTTTCTCATTCACCAGTGGAGTGAGGTAAGGCTGTGAGCTTGCTCCCATTGTTATTCAGTGATGTTGTCAAGATGCCTTCAATGAGGACAAAAAATCATCTAGGTCAGCTGCTGCACTGATGGTAAGTTATTTAACGGTGAAAAGGCTATAAACCAAGAATATAATGGAGGTAGAGTTAGTGTGCAACTTTTTGTCTGCATATATTTGTGCCTCTGGGGCTGAGATACATCAAAGTATGGTCTAGCAAATTTTGATCCACCAATTAGCATCAAGGATCCAGAGATTCTCCACCAATTAGAACTGCAGCATCCATATATTGTTCTATCAGTTATGGCAAGTGCAGAAATTTTGAATATGTGGATAACTTTACTTACCTTGATAGTATACTTTCCAGGGATGTATATATAGATGATAAAGTTGATGCACATATGGCCAGAGCTTGATGTTTGGGAGGTTCCAAAGGAAAGTCTGGGAGAAAAGAGGCATTAGACTGCCTACCAAACTGAAGGTTCAAGAAAACTATTGTGCTGAACTCATTATTATATGCTTATGAAATCTGAACAGTCAACCAGTTCCTTGCCATGAAACTGAATAGCTTACATTTGATTTGTCTTAGGATCATTTTGAAGAATGCCTAGCAAGATAAGGGTCTATATACTGAGGTCTTTTCTTAAAGTGACCTGCAAAGTATTCAAACTCTACCACAGAGGGGGCCACTCCAATGGTCTAGTCATTTTTTTTTGAATGCCAAACCTATGTTTACCTAAAAGACTATTTTTACAGAGAACTTACACAAAGCAAGTGCTCAGATGGAGGTCAGATACAAGACACAAGAGACTCCCAAGAGAGACACTGACAAAGGACCACCCAGCATGGTGTGTCTGAATCAAAGATTATGCCCTATGAGCAAAGCAGAAGTGCATTAGCTTAAAAAATTGTGAGATGTAGATTTTGAGATATTTCCACTCCAAATGTTCATGTGGATTATTTGTACTGTGGTAGAATCTCCCAAGTTCTTATTGATGAGTTATCAAATTGATACTGTATTTTGACATCAACATAGTAATACCATTGACCTTGGTCCTCTTCAAGTACAAAGAATAGCAATCAACTTCATCACTATATGTGAAATTAATCAATAAACTTTCTTTTTATTATCTTATATTTGAACAACTAATTATATACACACATACATACATATACATAAACACACACACACATATATACATATATATATATATATGTATATGTATCCCTAATAAAGTCACCTTGCAGCTGTATCTAAAGATCCTTTAGGGTAACTACATTATTTTAAACCATCTTCTGGTCTTTGGGAGCTTTATTAAATATTGTATTTGAAGAACAGAGACAAATAGATAAAAAACATCAGATGCTTTAATTTTCAGTAATTAAGTACCTCTTCATATCCTCACAAAACTCTACATTTGCTAAAGCATTGTTTTATTTTCCTGACCTTTTACCATTTTATACACAGTTTTATTTCTAAATATCATTTCAGTAACAGCCTTCTCAGGAACCTGGATTATCATTCCTCAGCTGCTAGATAGATAATTTTAAGACTGACATAAAAATGTGCTTACATCTTTGGTACAGTGCTTAATCATACCAATATTGGGCAAGATGAGAAAAGGAAAGCAATGGTAACTTGATTAAGTAATTCAGTACTGGCTGGCCCTTCTAAACAGCACTTCAGGAACTATTGTGACATTCCCATATTTTCTCTCAGAGAATCACAGAATTTTCATTCTGGAAATTTCTTCAAAGGTTATTTATTATAATTCACAATTTAAAAAAAATTGATCATGTTTAGAAGGGGTTAGAGGTATTCTTTGCCTGATAAATCTAAGATGTTCTGCCTTTAAAATATATCAAGGGATTTTCATAGAAATTTGAGAATGCTGGAGAAAGATTCCTTTTTACTTCTGACATCTAGCTTCTAATATCTCTAGGCAGCCAATTTCTTAACAGGAATAGTGCAAAATCTCATATTGCTATTGCTATTTTTCTGCTTATGGAGTCTGCTCAGTGGCAGGTACATAATCTCACCTGCCCTGCCTCTTGTTAACAGAGTCCTCAACTTTCTATAAAAGCACAGTGAAGATAAGAAAATATTACTGATGTGACATAGAAATGTAGGTGACTACATCTAATGTCTCTGTGTTTAACACCTGCAGGCCCTTTATTTTTCCCTTATCTCAAAAGCAAGTCTTCCTACATCTTTTTGCTTTTATTTTTCCTCTTATTCAGCTTCTAGCCATCTTCTATACTGGCAAAAACCAGACAATAAATGACAGCATGAGTTTTCTCCATTTGTCTAGTGGAGGAAAGAAGAGAATGGGTGCTTTATACAATTCTATAACGTCTCCTAAGGTTGGTAACTATTGATTACAGGGTGTTCATGTTCAGGCAAGATTGATTCAATGGATGATTCTTAGTGATACAAGGCAGATGGGCAGAACTAACAAAGAGGATAATAATAACATAAGCCTCAGACTTAAAGCTTGTCATTGAAGCAGGAGACAGTGAAATCCATCTGAGTTACCTGGAAGTGAGCTTTCAACTCTTTGGTACCATGCCTTAACAAAAGCAATAGTGAGAAGGAAAGATTTTTTTCATCCATTTGCTACATAATATACTTGATATTTTTTAATATGGTCTAGCATTGAATCAGTTGAAAAAGTCAAGTTCTGGAAGAGGTAATTCAAAAATAAGAAAGATTTGTGGGGAAAAGATTATTTATCAGTATAAAAATAATTTCTGAATTAGGTCATAGTAACTATTTGTGGGACAGTTAACTACATCAATATAGTCATGGTGTAGATTCTTCTTTAGATTTGGGTTTAGAGTTTTACCCATCCTTCTAAAGACCTTGATAGTTTGTTAAATAGAAAACCTATCAAGCAGTTGATAAAGTTTAATGGATTTCTAATTTGTTTATACACAATAGTTTTATGAAACCTTATTGCTTTTCCATTTTTAGTTGTGTCTGACTCTTTGCCAAGGGATTTTCTTGGCAAGAATAGTGAAATGATTTCCCATTTCTTTCTCCAATGTGTCCTCATTTTCTAGATAAGGAACTGAGGCAAAAAAAGGTTTAAGTGACTTGGCAAGGGTCACACAGATAGTGTCTTAGGTCAGATTTAAACTCAAATTTTTCTGTCTCCATGCCTAGGACAATAGACACTGAATCACATTGCTGTTTGTGACATAGAAGCTAGCAATGAAATTTATTCTTTCCTGAGTCAAAAATGTGGCTTTTACATTGTCATCACTTATAATTTATATTTCAGGGAAAATGGTTTAACACTAAAATTCAGGCTCAATGTCTAAGTCACTGCTACCTCCCGATCATCCCTTTTATTCTAGTGTATTTCTTAAATTGCCCTGTAATACAATGCACATTCATCTTTCTTTTTAAGTGTTAATTTTTTTAGAATTACCATGGTAGTTGCAAATGATTTATGAAATGAAAACTTTTTCTTCATAATTTGTACTGTACCCATGCATCCTCAGTTACAAACAAATCAGATATAACTAAAAATAAAAAAAAATTCAAGAAAATCTGAATTAAAAACAAATTAAATTTTCATTTATCCTGATTAATTTAAAGATAGATTTTTAAAATACAATTGGAGAAAATCTTTCACAATGTATGTGTCTTCTCTAAGTTGCTGGTAAATAGATTCAAATCAAGATCTTAAAACAGACAAAATATGGAAATACCTATTTCGTATAAACTGTGTTTATCAAAAACCTCCTTGAGTAAAATTCTCATCATTATTACTAATGTATTAGGAATATTTTTTCCATATGACAGCAAGAAAATATTTATACAGGGTTTCTCAAAAGTTCCAAGGAAATTTTAAGCTGTTAGTTATTTGTCAAAGTTTTATCAACTATAAAATGGGGATAGTAAGAATACCTACCTGGAGGGTTGTTGTGAAAATCAAATGAAATAATGTTTGAAAAGTTCTTGTCATATAGTAGATGTTATATATGAATATCATTATTATTATATTTTAAAATTTTTATCTTTTGTCACTTTTCTATTTTTATTATGTTACTTTAATTATGTGTCTCATAAAAAGTTTTTGGTAAACTTCCTTTAGCTATAGTTTTTCACCATTTTCTGAGGTAATACCGCACATATTCTTCTATCAGCTTTGTAATAATTTATATACCTACCAGTATTATCATTTTTTTCAAATTTCTCAAAGTACTTTTGTTCTCCTTGCTGTTGAAATTGATTTTCATTAAAAAAATTCCTTATCAAATGGTGATAGTCTTTTGATATCCATTTTATCTATTTTCAAGGAGGGTGGTAGATTGGCATTAGTGACTAAATTTAATAGGATAGTTTGGAATTGTCTTAATATTTTCTTCTCATTTTTATTGTTCAAAATTAGTATTGAACTTAGTTGTTCTAAAAAGGTGGTGTTTTCAATATGCATAGATATATGGGACAGTTACACGAGTAACTAATTATTCATTTCTTTTCAGTAAAGATGTAACTAATTTTGTGTGTAGGGACATGATTTGGTTCTTGACAAGTCTAGTGTTTTCTGACTCTTTGTGAAGAAGGGGTTCATGATATAAAGTCATGAGACTTTTGTGTGATTTGATAAAATAGAATAAAATAGAATAAAATAGAAGAGGTCTTATATTTTTCCTTTTGTACTTCTGATTATATTATTTAAAAAAATTGTCTTCCTTTTTTGTGTCCCACTTCACTTAGTATTAAAGAATATGTTGATTGAATTCATAGGGTTTTACTAACTTCCTTGCAGAATTTCTCAGCCTCATCATCCTCTACTATAAATGCTGACAAGTAAGTTACAATTCTCTCCAAGTGGCATTTTTTATGAATTCTCATCATAAACACAATACAGTACAAGGTGAATAGTATGCTATGAAATTTTATTTCTTGTCACTTTTGGACATACAATTAAACACCCCCCCCACAAATTCCTTTATTTGTCTTTCTACAGAGGATATCTGAGTCATACCTTTTATTTACATTCATTTTCTTTTGTCTTCTAGGGTGCCTTTAAAATGAGGTTGAAAATACTCAAAAGATTCCAGTCTTCCAAAGTATAACTGCTGGTCTCTGGACAAGAATATCACATTCAATGTCTCAACAGTTAAGTAAATCTTTATAGAAGTTCTAAAATTATGTGATTCTAATTACTCTCTGACTCCTTTTTCATCATTCTGTCTGTAGAAGCAGGAGGAAGTCCCTAGAAATGAAGGTTACTTTATATTAAACATTTTTTCATGACTGGCCATGACCAAAGATTTTTCTTACCATTTATAGCTTTGTTGTTTAATAAAAGCAAATAATATCTATAGCCAGGATCCCAGTTAAAAATCCTTCAATATAATAGGAGTTTCAGATCTTATTTCCCTCAGGCAAAAGTCTTTGTAGATTAATACAATAATGTAATTATATAGTAAGTGCTGAATAAATGATATATTTTTATTCATTCATTAATTCACATTCATTTTAATAATCATGAATGTGTATATATTTGTGATTATATATTTGTTATAACAAAACTAAAGATATTATGTATAATTGCATGTGTAATACAGGAAATTAATTTCATCTATTAAAGGAAAACTACAATTACAAAAAATTGAACTGTTTCTCCTTTTGTAAAATGATTTTGTTGTTTTATTTAAGGCAAGGGGTTAAGTGACTTGCCCAAAGTTACACAGCTAGGCAATTATTTTTATTTGAACTCAGGTCCTTCTGACTCCAAGGTCAGTACTCCACCAACTGCACTACCTAGCTGCCCTCCTTTTTTTGATTTCTAGCTAGAAAAGGTATAAAAGATTTAGACATATAAGTGACCTTGTAGTGCATTTAATCCAACAGCTCCTTTTACTGATAAGGAATTGCAGTCCAAATTTGTGTAATAAAATTATTCCAGGCCACATTGGTAGTAATGACAGAACCAAAGATTGAAAGTCAAGTCTTTTAACTCCATATTCAGCAATCATTTCATTGTACCATACTGTTTCCGATCTAGCGGCCTATTTTTGTTCAAATCAACTAGGAAAAAAATGTACTTCTGACACAAGAGGAATTTCTATAGGAAGGAAATAATCTACCAAGTAAATGTTCTACTTCAGCAAATTTTGTACCTATAAAAATATTTCTCTGAGCTAGGAAAAGACATCTGAGCATTAATTGAAGATAAATATTACCTGAATAGGGGGAAAAAAGGATATAAGAAGAACAGGGATAACCATGTAATGAAGAGAAAGATCATATAGGATGTGTAGGAAGCACAAGTGAGAAGTTGGAGAAAGCACAAAAATTCACCTATTTTTCTTTTAATCAATATTTACTCTAAACATCTGTGGAGCATTATTAAATAGATCACAGTTTTGTATAAAACTTGGAAAATCAACTGTGTATTATATCTTAAGGACTATTATCACATAAAACAAATACAGAGAGAAATGATGAAAAGACACATTTACTTTAGATTGAAACATCATCTCCAGGCATATTTTCTTCAGCAGTTCATGATATGAATATTTATTTAATCACTTATTCTTTGAACTGAATACAACTGCTTTCTCTCAGCTCCCTCTCCTGTCTGGTCTGTTGCTTTCTTCACCTGCTTTTTTTTCAGAATTCTACATTTTTTAATAGGGAACTGAAACTATTTTTGAAACACATTATTCCTTTCTAAATTTTATTGCTTAATTTCTTGCCAAGAAACAGTTAAATTGTTGGTGGAGATTTGGTATACCAGCTGGAGAGTTAGATTGGCGGCTCACAGAAGAAGATTATAAATTTGCAAAGAAGAATATGATTCTTAATGTAAATCACAAAATGTGTGTTTACTTCCTGCTAATATTGTAGCCAAAAGTAGCCAGAGTCAAATTCCCTCTCTATTATTAACTAGATGTCAACATTGCATCTATAGGGAAAAAAATCTATAAAACCTGTGAAAATTTTCTTGTTCTCAACCTGTACCTGATGAAATAGTAAATCACATTTTTATTATGTTAAACCCTCTATCAGAAAATTTGGAAAATGCAAAACCTGAAAGTAGCTAATTTTGCTAGCTTTGGACTAATTCAAGCTGTGAAAACTTAGTAAAAATTATAATTCCAGTTTTAAAATTAAAACAATTGTGAAAAATATTTATATTGGGATTGACATTTACATTATATTTTAGGGATTATAAATATTTAAGTTGAAGAATCTCAAAACAGTCAAAAGAGATTATAGATATTATCATCCCCATTTTACATATGAAGAAAGTAAGACACAAATTATATAAATGATAATGCTTTGCTTCTGTTAAGGCTCAAAGAAGTATCTGCTATTGAAATAATGTATAATAAATACATCCTCATTTATAATACTATAAGGAGATTTATTTTGCTTAAATAACTTGAATAACATATCTAGAGAAAAACTGGAGAATAAATATCAATGTATATACAATTTAGATATCTTTCCTACCTCCCAATATTACTGAAGCTAAGATTTATGGAAAAGATTATGGAGAATTACATTCCTAGCAACACATCCTAGAAATGTTAAAGAGAATATAGACAACCAGTAGTGCTAGATTTAAGATCTTAATTTTAAGGTACTCTATGGTTTGGGCATTCACTAATGTAAAAACAAAGTTGGAAGAAATAATCTCTTAAGTTTCTTTAGAATGCTGTAATTTTTAATGGAAATTATGATAAACAAATATTCAAGATATTTAGCCTAAATCTCATACTCTCTGATTTATTGAGAACATTTATCATTAATTAATTAATATTATCTATATCCAAAGCTTCAATCATCACTACTATGCTAAGGACTTTATCTTGATCTGCCACCTGTTTTTATTATATTCTTACTTCCTGTTCATTTCCTCAGTATATCCTCCTAATTAATTACATTCTTAGTTTAGGTCCCAATTTTACCTTTCACTTGCCTCTTTGCCTCTAGTCTTCCTCTGCAGTGTACCTGACATGCTAAATTTGTTTCCCTAAAATAATTTTTTTTGAGCCCAATTTGTTATAGATGGGAGGAATGAACTTTGTGAAAATGGAGGTTTCCATTTCCTCATGAGTAAAGTTGGGGTATTATTGTTTTTTACTATACACCTTTTGGCTACTGAAATAAAAAAGAAACACTCCACTCTTCCTTAATGCCTACTGAAATGTAAGTTGTTCCAGGCACCAGAATTTTCAATGACTATTTTTATGTAGGAAATGCCTCATTATGGCATTCAAAGACCTCTAACTTCACATTTTTATATTTAGTTTGGATCACTTCAATTCAAAAATGTTTATTGAGAACCTAAGATGCATGTAGCACTTGTGCTCTATTTAGCCTATTTATGTTGGGAAAAATGATGCCTACATTATACGTAAGCTATCTGTTTTCTGTCTCAGACATGTCCCCTTATCAGTTATGTCTCTGTTTTCAATCTAAATTCTTATTCTGAAAAATGTAGCCATATGTTCCATTTTTGCCCTCTTAATTCCTAATATTTTAAACTTAAAATAGAGGCTAGATTTTCTAATTACTCTCTTTTTTCAGTAATTTGTATGTTTTTTTAAATCCCTAGAGCTTTAAGCTATATTATTTGCACTTTTATATTGGTGACTAATTGTTTTATGTTTCTATGTTTAGTCTTTATTACCTGACTTCAAGAACTTCCAGGACAGATCCAGAAATTTCATTTTTATTTTATTCTCCATGAAATTTAATGCTAGGTATGCAGTAGTTTTTTGTCAGATACAGATTTAAGAGAGAATTAGGCTACTCTATTTGTAGTGAATTTTTACAAAATGAGCCATATGCCTTAAAGTACAATGTAAAAACATTTAATTGCTGTTCTAATTTTTTAAACTATCAATGCTTTGTTGCTCTCAGAACTACTTCTTTTGATCTTCATTTAGGAGAGTTTTATGTCCAAATATATGACAAATCATTAGTGTTCATTTAGTGATATCAGTATTACTAGTATTAAAGTGGGATTGTTCATTTGAGGATATCAGATTGAAGCTGTTCAAAGTCAATTTAAATACTAAATTCTCAAGAACCAAATGATATTTTGTTGTTTACAAATATTTAGAGTATATTTTTCAAGACTTGGCTTACTACCTTCTTTAATTATTTTTTTCCTCAAAATGGTAACAGATTATTTTTCCCTCAGTGAAATCATCTTACTTCTAGTACAGGTTGGACAACAGCAACAACAATAATGATAACAGTTCCTTCTTTCAATTAATCATCAATCAATAAATAAACATTTATTGAGGACGCACTCTGTGCTATAAACTGGGTACGAAAAAGAGGCAAAAAGATAGTGTCTGTCCTTGAGTTTACAGTATTAGGGGGGAGAATACATATACATATACATATATATATACATATACATATACATATACATATACATATACATATACATATACATATACATATACATATACATATACATATACATATACATATACATACACATATACATACACATATATACATACATATGCATATGCAATGCATATATACATGCACATATACATATGCACATACATATACACATACATATACATATATATGTACATATACATATATATATATATATATATATATAAATATAGGAGATAATTAACAGAGTAAAGATTCTAAAATAAGAGGGGTTGGGGAAGGCTTTACATAAAACATAAGATTTTAGTCAACTTAGAGAAACTAGAGAAGTCATGTAAGAGTGAAAGAAGGAGAACATTCAAGAATTCAGGGACAGTTAAAGATAATGTCGGGTGCAAAGAGGTGGAGTATCTTTGAGGAACAGTCAGGATCGCCAGTCAGTTTTGATGAAGTAAGGTGAAAGGAAGCAGGGAGTTAGGTTATGAATGATTTTGAATGAAAAAGAGCATTTTGAACTTGAACCAGGAGACAACAGGAAGCTACTCTGGATTTTATTGAATAGGGGAAAGACATGATTGATTGGATTTAGACTTTGGGAAAATCATTTTAGTGAATGATTGAAAGAAAAATTTGAGTGGAATGAAACTTGAAGCAGGCAAATCTACTAACAAACTCTGGTAATGATCCAGGCCTGAGGAACTAAAGGCCTGAATTGTCAATGTCAGAGGAGAGAAGAGGTTAATTGGTGAGAAAGTTGAAATAAACCTCATCAACAACTTGGGGATGAGGGGTGAGAGAAAGTGGGAAATTCAGAATGACTCATAGGTTGTAAGCTTGAGGGTCTTTATAGTAATTTAGAAGAGGAAATGAAGGTTCAGGGGAAAGATAATTAATTACATTTTGGACATATTGAGTTTAAGACAATGAACATGCAGATCAGTGATAATAATGACTCACTTAGAATTTTAAGTTACAATCTAAAAAATAACTTGCAAAATAAACTATGGTTTTTTTAAAGTTTCAGCAATATTCTCCTATAATGTCAATAATAATATCTATGTAGAAGACCTCAGATCTACTTAACTATTTCTGAACTCCAAATCTCCACTCATATCACCAACTGTCTTTTAACAACTCACATTGGAAGTAGCATAGATATCTATAATTCAAAAATTTATAACAACTATTTTCCCTGTATACCTTTCTGTGTTCATAATTAATCTACTATAAAGAGAACCACCATTACCATAGTCATTCATTCAGGTTTCCAAGTGAGGTATCATCCTTACCCTCTTACTCTCTTTTATCTCTACTCCCTAAATATTTATGAAGTAAAGTGGAAAAGTTTTAACCTTCATGCTATCTAATATATTCTTCTTTCCTCTGATCCTGCAACTATGCTGTTGAAGGTCTTCATGACAATCATGCCTGTACTATTCCAAAAGGATATTATGTGTTCCCCCAATCTCAAGTCTCTCCCTATTGCAATTCATCCTCCACTCAGCTGTCATATTGATTTTCCTAAAATGCAAGTATGGACATATGACCCTTCACCTCTGTCCTGTATTCAATAAATTCCAAAGGCTAACTATTACATCCAGGATCAAAAATAAACTCCTCTGTTTGATCCTTTAATACCAGCTTCCTGATTGTTCCTTCCATATGGCTCTTCATTTCCTCACTCAGAGAACATTGTCACTGAGACTACACAGAAAGGAGTCAGAAAAGTGATTTGAAAGAACAAAGGAAGATAACAAAGAGTAAACAGGAAGAGAATCACGAAACAACAATGTCACTGAAACCAATGGAGGTGAGTGGTTCCAAGAGAGATGAAGAACAAGTGATTAGGATTAGTACCTAACACATCACAATGAACATTAGTAGGAATCATGAGACATGTAGTTTCAATTAATTGGTAGGGTCCAATTATATTTGCCAAAATATTTGAAAGTGACTAGATAATATAAGCACAAGTATACACAATTTGATAGATGACATGGTTGAAAGGACAAAAAGCATACTCTTGAAGACTGAGAAAGTTGGTTTCAGTTCTGCCTCAAAACGATCCCAGTTTTTTCACCTAGATAAGTCATTTGACATCATCTTAGTTTCTTTCTCTGCAAGAGGTTAATAAAAACAATTAGGTCACCAGATTGTGAGGATCAAATAATAAGAAATATGTAAAGAATTTTGCAAACTTTAAAGAGTAATATAAAGGTTAACTATTAGTATTCTTTTTTTATTGGAAATTTGGCACAAAAAAGAGTGAAGAGGATGACAACTTACTATGATAACAGGGTCAAGTAAACTACCCTTTAGCAGCACTAAAGCTAATAAACATAAATGTAGGCAAAAGAGAAAGAGTAAATATATAGAAAAGATTGTGAAAATAAGGGACAAAGAAGGGAAAGATAAATGTAGTATGCTAAGAAATAAGAGGAGACAAAATTCAGTACATCATTTGGTGGGGGGAAGAAAAGAGCTAGCCTTAGGGAAAAATAGTAACTTAGAGTAGAAAAGGAAAGAATGAATAAACATATAGTGGGCTTTGGAAGCAAGAGGAAAAAAGAAAAGGGATTTATATTATTATAATTTGTTGCCTTTTGCACTTTTAATGATAGCAGGCCTGGACAATTATAGGCTAAAGCTGGAGTGATAGACATAATATATAGGGTCAGGAGGGGAATCTAAGTGGATGTAGTGAGAATGAAGATTTCAGTAATGATAAATGATCAATGATAGAAGCAGAGTTTGAAAGCTAGAATAGAGGAAAAGAATAAATACCTACTATGTGCTAGCTAGACAATGGTGCAATTAGGTTATAATGGATATCATGCAGTCAGGAAAACCTTCGTTAAAATTCAGCCTCAGACACTTGCTATCTCTGTGTCAAATCCATTCACTTTTATTTGACTCAATTTCCTTATCTGTAAAATGGGAAAAGTAATACCACCACCTATAGTTATTGTGATTATCAAATGAAATAAAACACTTAACATAGTGTCTGTACTTACATATATGATTATTATATAAAGTTGTGATCATTATTGATGGTAGAAGAATTAACCAAATTAATAAATTCCCAAACATTAAATTATTGAAATATTACCTTCAAATGTCAATAATAACAAAGGGGGAAACCAAATAAAAATAGGAACAAGCTGATACTTACCAAGAAGGGCTGTACATATTTAATCAGTTGAGAATGTAGTCTAAGCAACAGATTCCAGACAAAAATATGATATTTTCTAGTGACTACTAGGAGAAGAGGCATAGTATAGTGGCTATGGGATTGACTTTTTAATTAAAGACTTGAGTTCAATCCCTTCCTCTGATATATACTAGTTATGTGAGCATGGAGATAAGTTCTTTAAACTTGTTTGTATTTCTAGGCAACTCTAATGTGATGAATTAAATAGTAATTAACCATCTGCATAATGAATGGGATTTCCATTCTGATAGTTACCATCAGCACCAGTAAAATCTTGCAGGTTTAAACAACAACAGCAATAAAAAGTACTATTTAGCATAATATTAGTCTCATTAGTCTCGCTGCAACTTACACCAATACCAAAGTTAATAACCACAGTGATATAAAGGTATACTATGCAGTGACTATAACTATAGTCACATTTATTTCAACTTCGCTTTGCTTGGATTATCAAAGAATAGATGGGAGGTAGTAACTAAAATCCAAGATTTAATGAAAGGAAAAGTCACTAAGGGCATTAATGATGACTAACTGAATTTAGAAGTACAACTTACTGCAACATAACTTTGCCATTGACTTCTGGGAAGCAGAAGCAGCCGTTAAGAGAATCGATGCTGTGCAATATTCATAGGTGGGATGATTCAATTGGAAGAAGAACACTAATATCAACCTCCCTGTAGGCTCAATCCAATACTAAAAATTTTACATCTTAATTATTTTTAGCTTTTTGAAACATTGTAGTATGTATTACTTTTCATTTATTTTGCTCTCTAGGGTATTTCTCAGGAAACCCAGAGGGAAGACTGCAAAATAAATATATTTCTCTGGGTTTTTTTGTAATTTTTTATACAGTAATAATCCATAAGACCAATATTGGTTCATGTGTCTTTTAATAGCAAGAAACTTCAATTCCCCAACCAATTTGGTAAACCAAATATTCTTTAAAAATATTAAAGAATTCCAAGCCAACCACTCTGAAGTTCATTTGTTTAGAGTCCTTTGAGTTTCTAGGAAAAAAAAAACTGCCATTACTGTGCTAAATAATGTATACATGTTACATACTCATTGAGGAATAGATAAGATACACTGTTTTAGTAATATCTACTAACATAAATAGTAGCTACATCACAGTCTCATCTTTATGTGGTGTATATTAACAAAAGAATGGTTCCACATTTTTATCTCTCAATTAATTGAAAAAAAATTCTTTGAAAATACTTACTAGTTAAATCCTCAGGAAGTATAATCTGTCAGAGAATTTTATAAATCTAAGTACAGTAGGTTGCCTCATCTGATCATCTTTGTCATTGGTTTGACATATTCTTCTTTAGAAAGAATATTGTCTAAATATTGCTTCCAATTATTCTTCAAGAGCTTCAGAGATTTTCCTATGGAGAAATTTTTGACAACTTCTAGTTTTGGATATATTACCAGAAAATAAATTTAATTTATTCACTTAATAATTTGATTCTGTATATTTAATAAGATCTTTTCCTGTATTAAAAGATAAGAATGTATGTAATTTTTTTACCTTACTCCTCCCTTAATGCAATAGATCTATTTTTCAAAGTAGACTATCTCATGGTTTTTTAAAAGAAGTTTTTAAAAAGTTTAACATTTTCTTGATCATTCAGAATGCTCACTTGATGCTATTACACCATCAATTCTATTTTAAACTAAGTTTCTTTGCTACTGCAGAAAAGAAGTCTATTGTGATTTTCAATACAATATCAGTTTATTTGCATTCCTAGATGATCCCTAGAGATTTTTGAATACTACTTGAGATTATAATTCAGTCTTCTTTAGAAAAAAAAATTTAGAAAATCTATTTTTTCCCCTCAGAGCAACTTATCCTTTATTTTTTGCTATCTCTATCCAAGTTTGCAATAATGCAGAAGTTAGTTATTGCCTACACTGCTTTACATGACTTATAGTTTCCATTTCATTGAGTGCCCTAACAAGTGAACATTTTATCACTGAATAAAGTGCCTGTTCAGCCAATATGAACAAAAGAAAAGTTTGGTCCCTAACATATGTATAGTTAATTGTACACTGAAAAAAATTTTAGCTGATGTATTGTCAAAGCTTGATGTCAACTTTCAAATTCCCTTCTTCCCTGATCCATCCCTTGCTTCTGAATAGAAGTTTAGCGTAAAATCACTTCTTGTCAAATGATCAGTGTTGATCTGTTGAATTATGTCTTCAAACCATTCTTGTGTGCTCTGAAGTTATTCACAACTAATAGCCACATTGCTTCCAGTTCTATCAGCAAAATATTTCAACAAATTGGCTAATTTTGTAACCTTTGAAATTTCTATTATTGAAAATGTAACATCAAAAGCTTCCTCTAAGCACAAGTCCATACTCATAATAGCTCTGAGAATAATAGATTAAAAATGTTTATGCAATATAAATGATAATTGCAGGCTTATGCTACCAAGCTTGATCCCAGAGAAAAGAGGACTATGATCTAACCCTAAAGAAAGTTATTGTGTTAAACAGAATTGGAATAGAATTCAAATATAGGCTCTGTCTTTAACTATATGGCTTTAATATGTCAAGTCATCTCTGTGGAGCTCAGTTCTTTCATTTGTAAAATAAAGTGGTGGGACTAGATATTGTTAAGGGTTTACTGCAAGTTTAAAACACAAAGGATCGGGCAGCTAGGTGGCGCAGTGGATAGAGTACTGGCCTTGGAGTCAGGAACACCTGAGTTCAAATGTGGCCTCAGACATTTAATAATTACCTAGCCATGTGGCCTTGGGCAAGCCACTTAACCCCAACTGCCTTGAAAAAACAAACAAAAAATAAAACCCACAAAGGATCCATGTGAATCATTGCTACCCAGTAGCAATTGCCTAAAATCTGAATAACAGAAATGCAATTAACTCTTTCTCTTTACATATCTATCTATCTATCTATCTATCTATCCATCGATCTATGTATTTATATATAACAAATACAAATATATGTAACTATATACATACATATATGTATATATGTATGTAAACATATAAAACTGCTGCAAAGATAAGCACCTAAACATGAAGGGCAATGGACATCTGAAGTATTTTTAAGCAAATATAAATGTAGATTTATCTTTGCTTAAATGAGAGGTTTTTTGGGAGATGGGTTTTTGGTGCTCCCTGCGTTTGAGTACATAGGAAATCATCTCTCTTATATTTTACTATATTGAAACTCCAGTTAAACTAAGCAGGTGATTATAAAAAAAACAAAGTCTTTTGTTACTCACTTATTCAGAATCTTGAAAATTATCTTCAGTTCCTCAACCAACCTTGTCATTGAAATTTTATACTTATGATAAATTAGAAAACCAACAATATACTGACATAACTTTTTAAATGCTCTTTATACACCTTTGATAGGTAGGGTCTAATTGGGTTCTCATTTTATTCACTTAGTTGTCGGGGAAAATAAAGAGTTGGACAAATATAAGAGGGAAGAAAAGCAAAATCTTCATGAAAAATCAACAGGCCACATAGATTCATAGCAGTGTATTGAAGAATTTTCAACAAATCTATGAATGTATCTACTAGTAAATTGCTATTATTTCTAATAATAACATTTATTGTAACAATTACTATTAAAAATTACATTGTGTTTGTTTTTGAACTTTGTAGCTTTATGTTGAATGCTATGACCTGCACCGGTGTATTCAGAAAAAACTGTTAGTAATTTGTCAGAAATTTTGTTTTTTAATTGAATAGCACAGAAAATTCTGACTCTACCTACCATGTATAGTAAGCAGTAGACTATTCCAATGTTAGGTGATGCTGGGAATGTCTCTTTTGAACCACCAATAGGAAGGTCAAATGTGTATCCTTATTAGTAGATAAATAGTGCATAAATAGTAGACAATAGCTTCGTAGTCTATAAATTGGAATCACTTATGTAGATAACTTTTTTCATTCATGTTTTGGGAAAGATAGTGCTCAATTCCTCAGAATGAGGGAAATCTTTTCATTTGTTCCCACCTACCATTAATTATTGCCTTCAGAAACTTAATTAGGTTCAAACTGACTAATAAGTAACTACTTTCTTTGTAATTTGGAAAGGAACATAGGTAGTCAAGATCAAATAGGTAGAGGTAAAATTTCTATGAGCAGGAAGTTCATCCAAATAGATAATAAATCATGCCATGGAATGAGGTTATATAGGATTCATTGTGTAGAAAATTTGGATATAAGAAAGAATTATTTATGCCTTTAGCTGGCACAAGGGGGAGATTGAACCAGCAACATCTTTCCTCAGCATAACATCTTCATGAGCAATTGATACCATTTGAGAACATCCCAATTCTTCAACCAATTAAGAAGGCATTATCATGATGAAAGAATTCATATACATAAGAATTTTTGAAGCTCCAGAAAGCAAAACTCTTCAACAAAAGTCACATTAAACCCTTTCAAAAGCAAAAGTAAAAAAAAAACACATGATTTTCCATTCTTTTTCATTTTCATAATATTATTGTCAATGCTTTTAAGAAATTCTAGAGTAGGAAAAGCACACTTAGAGACTACGAGTTTTTTCAAAGTCCTCAATGAAAATCAGATAACCTTATACTTCTTGGGTTAATCTTTTGCTACTAGGTTTAAGCTAATATACAACTGGATTCTATAGAAGATATTTAAAATCTTTCCTAAATCAAGTACTATGGTGGTATTATTTTGGGGGATGAAGATATAGCACATTTATGTTTCCAAAAAAAAGGCATTGAAGAGAAGAGAACCCTTATGTTATTACCAGATTGAAGTTTGAGAAGCAGCAGTTAAAAAGGTTACTATAATTGAATTATAATACATAAAACTAAGGAACATGCAAACAAGCTTTTAAGTAGTAGTGAATGATGTCTGCTTCAATTGAAAACTCCTTCTTTAGCTGCTACAACTATTCAGAAAGATAAAAATATAAATTCATAAAATTTCCAAACCAAGGTTGTGAGATATATTTTATTCCCATATCTGATTACTGTATCTACCTTTACTTCAATGGCCAATTTCAATCTTTTTAGAAAGTAATTGGATGAATTGATGAAGTTGTTATAAAATCCTTCTAATAGTCACTAAATCCCTGAAACACTGGTGTAATAATTATAGTTCATTACTTTTGTTGACCCAATCAATTTCTACCTTAAAACAAAAGAAATTATTCTTAAATATTACTGTTAACACAATGACTTTTTGAATATTTAAAGTCATGAAATTAGGAAAATATATAGAAATGGCTGGAGGGAGAAAAAAGTGGGTTGATTAGATTTTCTAATTTTTTAAAAGTTATAAGGCTTAAGTGTTAAAGAGTTTTATTCATTTCATTATTTTTTAAAATGCACAAGCCTCTAATGTAGAATATTGATCACAGATGCTCAGAAAATAAACCTCTGCAGGGACTCTACTGCTTTGAGCTTCCGACCAGCCTCTTTCCTGTTATAAACTGCTAAGAAGTTCATGCAACATATTATAATACTTATAAAGAACAGAACAAAAACACAAAGTTATCAGGAAATTAAATATATATATTCCCTCTTATTCTTAGCTTTAGGAATAAGAGAAACAGCTATATAAACTTGAAGTGTTTAAATGAACATTTTAAGGTATCAGGTTATTGAAATATTCTGGCATGTTCAAAATCATAAGGGAAAAAAAGATTTTTCTGAACTCTTGAATAATAATAACTAAAGTCAAAGAGAAAAAGATTTTTTTTCAGAGGACTAAAAGAAACCAGAACTTGTGTAATACTGTAGAGAACAAAATGTCAAAATTCAGGAAATCATCTCAGAACCAAAATTTAGCAAACATTTCAGTGGATTAAGGTCTTGGTTCACTTTCTATTGAACTATTATGACACTATATGATAGTATTAAAATGGTTCATATCCCCCAATCAAGCTTAACTTTCAC
The DNA here is from genome assembly GCF_037893015.1 of Macrotis lagotis. NCBI lineage: Eukaryota > Metazoa > Chordata > Mammalia > Peramelemorphia > Peramelidae > Macrotis > Macrotis lagotis. The sequence continues at coordinate 771,505,836 of NC_133658.1, read as the reverse complement.
AAGTCATTGTGAACTTGCCTTTCTTTTGTTTATGGGGTCAAGACAACTATCTTTCTTTTCTCCCCATCTAAAAAATCAATTTTGTATCCTATCTAGTACAAATTAAAGGAATTGCCCATATAAATTCAAACAGAAAGCACAAAATTACTTTTATTCATTCAGAGAGCTTTCTACCCTTTACTGACACCCTCTGGTCCTTGTGTCTAAGACAGCTTTCAGTTCTACCCAACACTTAAAAATTTACCCTGAGATAGATATATTTTAGAGTGTTAAATAAATTAACTATGTTAATCTGACCCATCAATTCTTCTAAAGCTAGTTATACAGGTAAAGAGCAGGCATTAGTATTTTATTTAAAAACTAATGTTAAAGTAAGTAAATAATTAATTATATATTTAGGTATGATATTAGTTCCTATAATGATTTCTGACTAAAGAGCTAGAACTTGGCTTATCCTGGTAATGGTTCGTTTATTTCTTTCACTTATTCTTTAATTCAAGAAGCAGATATTTTCAACAACCTGGTTCTTAGGGAGCCACTAGTATCTATACTCGATGAATCATGATATAATTGCCAACTTCAAAAGTCTGGATTTGAGTTTTTGCTAGTTATTGTTGCTTGATCTTTTGCTATTTAGAGGTCTATCATTGGATTGTATCATTATGGTCACACCCAGGTTAGGAACTGTTAGTTCTCAAGTTCTTAGATCATGACCTCCAAAGTCTTTAAGTTGGAGGGAAAAGTGGTTCTGTTCAAGTTTTCTACTTTTTGCTCTATAAATATTTCCATTTATATCTATATTATACTTTCTTTTACATAAGCCTTTTACACTCAGAAACACCTCTTACACATATCTATTTTTTCAAAATTATTTTTCCTCCAGTTTTCTTCACATATTTTGGGGGATTTTGTCCTTTCTAAACTGCCTTTACTCTATTGCTTTATATTTCTTCTGAAGCACTTGATATATAGGAATACCTTACAGTATCCACTAAACTTAATTAGCCTTTGTTTCTACTCACTTTTTCTCCTTCTGAATAAATTTGTTTCATACTTAATTATTTCACCTCAGAGCACACATATATCTTTCCAGTTTGGGTAAGATGTATAGGTACACTCATAACATAGACAAAATTAGATACAGAGCATGTTGGTCTCAGAAAAAAATAATCATGAAAAGGAACATGAGCATGTTATTTGAAATTTACTTCAAACTCTTTGATAACACTTCAGGATAATGCTTTAATCATTGCTAATTCCTTTGATATTCAGGATAATTAATGATTAACTCATTTGTTAATAACGTGGATGTCAAAAGTACTTCTGTAGGAGTTCTAGCATAATTCACCGATAATTAATTACACCTCCACTAATTTTTAAATGTCACCCAAATTTTAATTGTTTGATATTACTTCTGTTGCTGGATTTTTGATGAACACATAACTTCTTCACATTGCTCCCTTGCATTTTCCTTTAAAAAATTAAATGAATATGAAATTATATAAAGTAATTCTTTAAAATTGTATTAACCCAAATACATATAAAATATCTAAGTAAAGAATAAAACATGAAAATCCTGGAAGTTTTCTTTTAAGTACCTATACTATATTCTTATTTTTTTTTAATAATATGGGGAATAAAACAACATACAATCCTTTTGTCCTATTTGATGGGAAAAAAAAACAATTGCTTCCTTTCTAAAGGAATACTTCTCAGCTCATCTTAAAGTATATTCATAAGTATTCAAGTCAATACTCTTAACAGTTTTAATTAAAGACACACTGGTGGGCCATCTGAATATTTTTGACAACCTGCCTAAGATTTCAGACATAGCCTTGCTGTAATTCAAGCTTTTGTTTTACTAAGTGTCCTGAACTTGGTAGAACTACTTTCAGCACAGTACTACTACGCTTTTTAAACAAGTTCTACATTGCCAGGACCCTGGAGTCAGTGGTACCTGATTCCTACCTAAATATTTCTCAGACATCAGAAAGACACCCAGCACCTGCAATCTGCTTTCCACTTTCAGAATATTTATTTCTATTGCAGAGACTCCTCAGTATTTCCTGGCATGGCATCTTCCCCACTGTCTAGTTTAAGGAACTGTTTCTGGTTTCGGGAACATCAGGACATACATAAATAGGTCACATTTTTACTCTTGCTTCAACTTTTCTGATGTACAAAATCTCAGCAGAAAGAAAGACATGCAAAAATAACACCCCAATCAGAACCAACCTAAGCCCTCAGCGGAACCTAACTGGCTTCCCCCCCCCCCCCATTTGGATATGCTGACAAGCAAGTAGGAAAGCATGAATTGCCGGGCTCTACTGCCCAATATTGGTCAATGCCAGAAGATGCCCAAGCGCAATTCCCAGGCACCCGCGCCTGTGGAATAAATGTCAGGCACTCACCGATGATGTGACAAAATCTCAGTCCGCTCTCTACCTGCCTCGTTGTCTCTCAGTCTTGGGCTCCCATCCTCTTGGCAGCCACCGACCGGCTGGAGTTCACATCTAATAACCAGGCAGACTGGCAGGCAGGCAGGCAGGCGGGCAGGCGGGCAGGCGGGCAGGCGGGCAGGCAACCAGGCAGTCCCTCGCGGTTCTGTTCAGCCTAGGAGGGAGCAGAGAACTGCGGAGTTCGGAGTCATCCAGAGGGAATCCTCTTCTTTCCACTGTCGCTCACTGAGCAAGGGACGCAGGTGAACGCATCCTCTCCGCCTAGAGCTTTAAATAGCACTTTTACTGCTGGTTTCTTGCAGTTTATGCTTCCTTCCACTCTGGATTTGATTATATTGGGAAATAGGTGAGGCACCTCCTCTGGTTGGTGTTTTTTTTGTACAAAATTTTCTCATCCAATGTCGTGGCTCTTCCCCAGCGCTCTTGCTCTCTGACTGGCTGTGTCCTCCTCGCAAGCTGTGTGTGGATGAGCGTGTGTGTCTTTTTCCCCTTCCTCTGGCTCTCCCGCCCTTCTTTTCTCTCCCTGCCTCACAGAGCGCCTCACTGCCTCTTGGTGAAAAGGTTCATTTAGCATGTCCTCGGGCTTAAAGGACTGTTTGCCTCCAGAAGGGTTTGAGATGTTTCCTTCCACGTCTCAGTAGTCTACGGGTACTTTCCTGTCCTAAGTAATAAGAGATTCCCTCTACCTCACCCTCTCTGCTTTCCTCCTATCCCTGGTCTGTATTTAAAATTCATAGGTTTACTTAGCTAACACCCTAGCTGCTGCTCTCTACCTGCTAGACCTCCTGGAAAGTATATTCCTCTGCTGTCCCTTCCGCGGTGCTGCTACTGCTCTCGCCCCATTGCCTGAGTTGCCTTGCTTGCTTATGACTTCTAATCACTACTACAACAAACCACCACGACCACAACAACAAATACCCTGGCGTGGTAATCTTTGCTTTTACCAGAGCAATTTCTCACTTTTATTTTTTTCTTCTTCTTGTTTTGATGTGATATAGCTCTTTGTTTCTATCCTTGGCTTCTTCAGATTCTTGTATCCTTAGGTGGTTTTATGTCCTTTCCCTCCCCATTCCCCCCCCTCCCACCCCATGCTGTTTATCCCAGAGTCAAGGTAATAGTAGGTTTAGTCTCATATACCAGACTCTTTCTGAATTTTTATACCACAATGGCTGTAATTGGAAAAATAGCACAGGTAGTAAATCCACAGGATGGCAGGTTTAGTGCCATTGTTCTGACAATCCTCTCTATACTTTTCTTTTCTCTGTCTTTGATTCATTCTCTAATTCCCTTGATTCATCTGATTTTAATTGAATAATGGTTGAATAAATTATATTATATCTCTTTTCTCTTAGATTTCTCCTACAGTTATATGGTGCATTATCTGTACTTAACAGAAAAGTAATTCCATTTAATCTTTCATATTTATATGATCATTCCTGACCATGTAAGAAGCAGAATTCTGAAGTCAAACTGCATTTCCTTTTTTTGTGTGTGGCTATGATTGAGTCTGCCTGCAGAACAGACTACCTATTCTTCGAGTTCTCTTTTTCTCTGGTTGGGATATCTTACTGGTTCTAAATAGCATTGAGTCAAGTATTCTAATTCCCTAGCTTAAAGACTTCTAATAATGGGTCAGAATTTTCTTTTATTCTTTCAACTTTTCTCTTAATTCCATTTAGTCTTAGATTTCTCTTTTGCTTCTTACTTTTTACTCATCTCTATATTTTGCACAAAACTTCAGTTTTCATTTTGCTGTCTGTTCTCAGAATTCAACATGATTTTTTGTTTCATGGGATATATAACTCTTTGCTTTATGGACTAGATAACTTTGTGCTTTTTCAATTAGTTTGCCTATACCTTCATATCTTTAACTTTCTTTCCCCATTTTTTCCAGTAACTAGGTTTTTCATATGTTAACATTGATTGTTGTCAATCTAATACTTTTATAAGTTTTTCTTTTTCTTTTTCTGTCCAGTGGACTCCTTTTAGTGGTTTATGGATAAGTAGTACATTTTACCGTTAAGGAAAACTCTTGAACTTCTATAGTTATTCTTAACTATGTTAGTTAATTAATTCACAAGTTTAACAGCTTTAAATTATTTTCACTTAATTTACAATGATGTCCTTCCACTCCTAAATTTTTTTTAAATAAGAATGTTTGTTTTTTGAGTTAGTGAAAGTATTTGCATATTCATACTCATATCTATATGGCTTAAGAAATTTCTGAATGAAATAGAGTGATTATGTTGCAATTATTTAACCCTAGCACCTCAGTGGGGTTCACTAAATTGTAGAAATTTTTTATTAATTTTATTAATATTATCTTTAAAATGGCATACATGCTTCTTTTTGTTTCATTTCCTAAACTATGTAATTATTTTTGGCTTATCAACATGAATTGAAATAAACCAATGAAAACAAGATAAAATGAGCAGTTATTCTAAAAATCATTATGTAACATAACCTCAAAGTGACCCAGACACTTTTTGGAGTTTAAGTGCAGAGTAATTTCATACTTACAAATTGTACAAGGAGCTTTCTCATTGTGGACATCTGCCAGGGAAATTATAGATCTAAAACATGTATAGGACTACTAACATCAATGTCCTTATGAGAAATAATAAAGGTATGCTACATATTTCAGAGGAATGTAAAACTAAGTTTAGAATTAAGTTAAATCCTAGAATGAAGACTTTTTTCATTGCTTCAGTTCAAATACTATGATCATCTAGTGATTATTTCTACTGCTACCAGGTTATGGCTAGCATTTAATTGGGACTCAGATATAATGATGGCATTACTAACCTATGATGTTGTCATTTCCAGTCTTTCCAGATATTTCAAAAAATTGTAACTACTATAAACATGTTTTTCCTTTTTACTAAAAACTTAGTAGTCATTCTAGAATGAAATTTTAGTGGTACTTATTTTCAAATGCATGTGTTTGGAGCATGAATATCATAGTTCACATGCATTTCACATACATTTCATTTCTTGAGATATTTATTGGTTTCAAATATAGGTTTTAAATATTTTTAAGTATTTCAAATGTGAACATTTATAGAATGGGTAAGAAGCAGGCAAATCAAAGTACACAAAAATCATGAAACTATCAGCAGGAATATTTATTAAGAAAATTTATGAATTTTGGATATGTACTATTCATGTTGCAACTCTCAGCTACTATTCTTTCCATTAATTACACTAACCTTTGACTTTGAATTGCCTTCCTCTCTCCGAGAAGGCACCCAGACCCCACTGGAGCCAACAACACATGACTTTTAAAGGTTGCTATATTTAAAGGTCACTTGTTTATCTCTCTCAAATTGAATGGCATTAATAACCTCACTTGCTTATTCTCTACTCTGATAAGGTCACTTTCACCATGAAAACTTCAGTATTGAATTAGATTATATTTGGATTGGGTCATTTTCACTATGCAATGAAAAAAAACTGAACTTCAATTTAGTTGTCATGTTGCTTATCTGATCTCTTTGTCTAACCATCTTTGTGTAAATGTCTTAATCTCTTTTTCTCTATGTCCCTAGTGGGCAAGCAAGCAGATGCAGAACATCTGTAGTATCTGAACTGCTTCTGAGCTTTTGCCTATTTGTCTTATAGAAATCTTTCATTTAAATACTCTTTCTTGTCTTCTTTCATCTGACCCAAGTGTGCTCCTCCTAGTCAAAGTATACTCCTTGATACTATTTTCTCAACCAAACTGCTTGATCTTTCATATAGTGACAGAAGACAAGATTCCTTCAATTGAACTGGAATGAATTGGATATAATAAAAGCCATTTAAAAATGATATCAGTCAACATTTTTGGTTCATTTTCTTGCCTTAAGGGATACATTAGGCATTTGACTTCAACTTCTTTGATGATTTTCCCCTTTGATTACCTGTGCCCAAGAACTACCTGGACATTTGCAAAGGCTTCAGTTTTAACAAAATGAGTCACATTTGTAATAAAGTAGGGTCTTTCCAACGGCTTTTTATCTATATTTTATTTCATTGCAATTTTAGCTTGACATATAAGAATTTATCGAGTTAATGTAAAACACAAATCCCATTTTTAAGGTTAGTATTGAGTCAATAAAATGCCAGATTAAATATATTCAATAATTTAATAATAATGAATTTAGCCAATATGACCCATTAGCATCAATGTGTTTGTCATATACTGAAAACCAAGTATACTCTAAATGTAAATGAAGTGTGAAGACCTAAAAGTACTTGAACTGGGTACATAACATTTTTTTAAAAATCTTCTTGTAGGGTTGTCCAGAACATCAATCCTAGTACTTATAGCACAGCTGTTATATGAAAACAAAAATAAACGTGTCTAAAATTAAGGCTGAAAATATACTGACTTCATTAACTTAACAGCTGCATCAGTAACCAATACCAATGAACAGAACCTTCTTCGTTAATGTCTTGAAAACATCTGTGAGCATCAAAACTATTGGGATTTAGAAGAGAAGAGATCTGATTCTACTGTTGAGATCAGTCACTACAATATACTTATGTATGCTATGGCATGAAATGGTTCTCTTCCAATATAATTTATCAATGAAAATGAATACATCAAAGTCAAACTTCATATAAAAATGTCTCAAAACCTCTTACAGTCCAATTATATTTTTTTCAGTACAGGGAAAGATAGTTTAATTCACATAAACCATTAGACAAAAGTAAATCAGATTTAATTTCCTCCAACTCTTTTTTTAACACCTCTATTTTTCTTATGATAAGATTCTGGTTAAGGTACCTATTAATATTAATGTATTATTGTGTGTCATTCAGCTCTTACCTCCCCATAATGTGCAACTACCAAAGTCATATCTGTAAGATTATTTCAACATAGCAGTAAAAACCAGCATTCATTTTTGCCCCTGGGGGGTATTTTCTTGTATAGTCTCTATCTATAGCTATAATTTTATGGTTTGTTAGCTCCAAAGAGTCTCTGAACTATTGATGGGCCAGATCTTGATAAATCAGATTTATTTTTCCATTGAAAGGCTTGAGTCTTTTCTTTTCATTTCACCTATCAATACTTTATTTAGGATCTATCTCATCTCACAGCCAGATTTTACATCAGCTCCTTAGCTGGCTTTCCTAGTTCTTGTCTTCTTTCTCATCTTTTGCCAAATTAATCTTTCAACATCATTTCATTGTGACACATTTACTAAAAAATTTTCAACTTTGAATGCTGGAAAATTGGAAGATCTATTTGCCTTTAGGATGAATCTTTAAGTTTGGCTTTGAAGATCCTCTATTACGTCAATGACAATAATTTATCAATGAATAAACATTTATTAAGTCTCTACTATGGTATTTTTTGAAAAATGAAGGACAAGCATGTACCACCCATGGCAGTAGTGACTAGCTACTATTAATAGTAACCATATCTTACTGATCTGTGTACTTCTTGTTCTCTACTCCTTATTATGCAATCTCTCATGACATTAGTCAATTCTCCCCACTTTACAGTAGACATTGTGTTCATCTTTCCTCAGTTCCTTTATTCATATTGTCCTAATAGGTATTTTTAGGGTTTTTTTTTTTTGCCAGGCAAATGGGATTAAGTGGCTTGCCCAAGGCCACACAGCTAGGTAATTATTAAGTGTCTGATACTGGATTTGAACCCAGGTACTCCTGACTCCAAGGCCTGTGCTTTATCCACTATGCCACCTAGCCACCCCATATTGTCTTAATAGTGAATGCCACTCCTCATATAATATTCTCCTCCAAATCTTCCTCATCTTTCAGATAACCTCTAAAGTATACATACTTTAGATTGCTCTTGAATCTGAAATAAGACTCAACAAGGAAATGGACAGTAGCAGTCTTCAACAAATCAGATATTCTGCATAGTCAATGATCTCTCTGCTGTACCCAAGAGAAGAGAATACTCAGAAGGGGACTATGTTCAGCAATGTCAAATGCTACTAAAATTCAAAGAGGTAGAGGAATCATATTGAGCTGCCTTATACTGGTGTCTGCAGAAGATATGAAATGCTTCCAAACCCAAGACACTGAGACTAGTTATGTCCTTACCTGTATTCCTCAATTTACTGAACTTCTCTTTCATTTGCCAAGTCAGGAATCAAGTGAAGCATTTTAATATCACATAAAATTTGAGGTATACCTGTTCTCAGAAGAATCCTCAGACCAATTACCAGGCTGAGACCAATCAGGACCCAGAATGCTACTTTCAGGTCGTCTTCACATCATGTCTCTACACACTAAATCCCTCCTCACTCTAGTACTTGTTCTGGGAACAGAAAGCAAATCAAAACTAATATTTCTGGAAAAAAAAGAGTGACCATCAATTGACTGATGGTTCCACTCATCATCCTTATAACTTCCCATTAAGTTGGTTTGATTGTCTACTGGAATGTTAACTACTTGAGGACAGAGACTTTTTTCATTTCTTTATTTGTATCCCTAGGGTTTAGGACAGTGACCTGTCCATTGCAAATCTTAAGAAATGCTTTTGCATTCATTCAATTTTTAAAAATATACTAAGCATTAAGAAAAAGTTAGTTATTAGATGACTGATCTTTAAGAAATCAGTTCCAGTGCAGTTTCAGTTTTGAAGCCATAATGTAATCAAAATGTGGGTGAATAGTGACAAATTGAAAGGAGTGATAGATAATAGACTATGCTTTCTAGAAATTTTCAGTGAAGGGAAAGATATAGTAGCATGGTAACTTGAAGGTATCAAGATTTGTTTTGCAACTAAGTAGATTGAATAGAGATGAGTTAGATATATTCATTTCTGTTTCAATTTTTTCCATTTATGTATGAAAATGTAATGAGATAATTCTTATTTCCTTGTCAATTATTCTTTGAAACTACAAAGTGTATCAATTTACTCTCAGTTTTGTGGCTTAACTCTTGTCTCCACTAGATGGAAGACCTGTATCAATAAGACAAAATGTCACCGGGTGCCCATTTCCTATTTCCTTTATAACAAAAATGTTTTCTTCATAATAACCCTAAGAAATAGACTGTACAAGTATCATCATGCCTCCTTTTTATCTTAGAAATGAGGCAACAGGTATAGGGAAGTGAAATGATTTGCTAAGTGGCAGAGCTAAACCTTGAACCAAACATTGAACTTGACTGCAAATCCATGACTCTTAACATGAATGGATTTCCATAGGCAGAACCAAAGTGTGCTTGCTCTATAACAATGCCGAGTAGTCCAAAAATCAGGAAGTGTTGTGGTTCTTATTTTATATTATTTTGAAATCATAGAGAAAAGACAACATGAAAATAACATAAGTACCTTAACATGAATTCTTAATAAGTTGAAAAACAAATTAAACCAAGCTATTAATTGTTATGTAATATATTATACAATGTCAATAATAATGGTATAGAATGTATACCAATTTAGAGAAGTGTTACATTGAATTGAATCAAAAATAGAAGACACATAAAACTTAATTTATTCTTTTATATTATTTAAATAACTATATATATAACTATATATAACTATATATAACTATATATATATGTATATATGTATATATATATATATATATATATGTGTGTGTGTGTGTGTGTGTGTGTGTGTGTATGGGGTAGTCCCAAATCTTTAGTGTGATTATAAGGTTTAATAAGTTCAGAAGTATGAATACTGCAAAGGGACAAATAATACTTTGAAAAGTTAATTAATTAATATTGGATATAATATATTTCTTATTAACATTTAGCATGACAACTATTCTGCACTATACATTGCTATGATTTCAAACTTTGTAAAAGAAAAATAAACCTTTCATCAGTTGCTACTCAACTGATGCTAACAGAATTACATGTGCATACTTTTCTTAAAATCATGCAAAGAATAAACTATTAGACCACAAATGATAGTTTTTATGTGAATCTATTAGAAAAAAATCTAAGGGAGAAAGATTGGATAATTAAGGTATAAAAATGCTACTAAAAATTCAAAGAGGTTGAGGAATCATATTGAGCTGCCTTATACTGGAGTCTACAGAAGATATGAAAACTATTTAGGGAACTGAAAATTTCATGGGGAGGCTAAGGCAGGGGAGCAACTGAGACACTTCCAAACCCAAGACACTGAGACTAGTTATGTCCCTACCTGTATTCCTGGATTTACTGAACTTCTCTCTCTTTTTCACACACACACACACACACACACACACACACACACACACACACACACACACACAAAATTAAAAGACAGGGTTACTCCATTTGTGAAAATTAAAATTTATTAATTGATGATTTAAAATTCACAAAACTATTTGTAAAATAAATGGAAAAGCTATCATGTATGTTTTGGTAAGATGTATCATTTATATTCTTGAAGTCATTAAAACTTAATATTGCACTGACATTAAGGACTCCTAGTACTTTTGCTTTAAAGAATCATTTATAGATGCAATACAGGATTTTCCATTTTAATTAAACTACAGCTATTACATTTGGTATATAATTCAGATTATATAAACATCCTAATTCAATACAGAAATATATAACCTTAAAAAGTGCTGTTGAATTTGGAAAGGTTTCTATTTATGTGTTCCATATTGTCAGCAAATTTATCTGTAACTAGTTTCTTAAGATTATGTCAAGAGATGCAGTTCTTCTCAGTGTCACCACCCAAAATTCAATCTGGTACCTAAAAGCTACACAGTACTTTCTGCCTGCCACACCACCAGCCATCACTAACAGGACCAATTATGGGATCAGAACTTACCTCGCAATTGTTTTGATGATGCATGATACTTGCTCTTGAACAACAACATTGGCTTTACATGCTGACAGTGGGGAAAACTTGCTTTGTCTTCCTGAATTCTAGAGATATAATTTATAAGGTGCATAAGTAGTAGATGCAATAAAAATTCTGTATACTTAAATCGCACTTTTACTGAAGGAAACACAAACCTCTTTAATTCAGTAGTGAAATTAATCATTATGGCATACTTACAGTTTACTTTTTCTATGTTTTATTTAATAAGACATACAAGGACAGTTACATGCATATATATATATATATATTAAAAGTTAGAGGAAAACCTATATAATAATAATATTTGTACAGTTGAATGTTCCTAATCTGATGATAATAAGATCAGATGCCAAATATAATTCATTTCCATCAAAAAACTTTGCCTCCTATGTGCTGTGGTAATGATATTTATGAGAGGATTCTTTCCATTTCAAACAGACATAAATAATATCTGAAAACATGTGAAAGTTGGGGAGATGGGGCACATTTAAGGAATTTAGAAAAGTAGCAAGAGACAGCACAAAAGTGGCACACTATAGACTCAGCCATCATGGGTTGAGTGATGGCAGCTAATAAGGTGGTAGATACTGATAACAACTCCCTAGCAAAAGGAATCACAAGCATTCACTGGAAGGTAGTATGCGACAAGGAAAAATTGACAATTCTGGCCAAGAAATGACAGTGGTGGGTGGACTATAGTGTCAGTGAGAAAAAGAAAATGAATGAACGAACAAGAGCAGACCCTGTAGGCAGTGACTGTGCTGATTATCCAGAGGAAATCTACGTGCACCATTAATGTGGAAGGAATTGCTGAGAGTGAAAGTGGAAATTGTGGTATATGAAAAACATTGCTGAGAGAACTGAAATTCTTAATAGACAATATCAGTAAGCCAAAGAATCCTTGGAAACAACATGCTGGAAAGGAAAGTACACTACTTTGAGATTTTTGAGTAATCACAGATTCTAAATACTTAGTTTTTAAAAGCGTCTCAATGACCATCTAGTTCTGCACCTCAATCAAAATCTCTTCTAATATCATCACCAGAAAGTAGTTGGCTAACTTTTGTTGAAAATCTTCCAGTAATGAAGAATAGGTTATTTTATTTACATAGTACATTCTATTCAAAATTTTTGCATGTGAAAACCACCTCTGCAAATTCAGCCCATTGTATCTGCTCCTGCTGGACCTGTGATTAAATCTGCCTCAGATCTTTGTTGCAAGACTCTCGGAAAGTAATTTGTCCTTTGCTAACAGTCATCTTCTCACTGTAAAATAATAAATAATAGCATCCACCTTCCAGGCTTGTCAGAAAGATGAAATGAAGTAATATTTTTAAAGTACTTTGCAAAATTTTAAGTGTTATATAAAAGCTATTATTTATATTGTCCAATGAAGACAAGAAAGAAAAAAAACTAAGCCCTCTTTGTCTCCCTGACCCCAGAATCTTCATCTATAAAATCTGAGTCATCAGGGTACCTTCCAATTCTAGATTCATATAAGAATTCTTAAACTATATTTGGTTATCTATTATGTGATCATTTCCCTAAATTCATTCTTTTCTTGAATATATGTAGTTCCTTCAGTTGAATGTTATATAACAGGATCTCTGGTTACCTCACTATCTTGGTAATCCTTCTCTGGATAAGTTCTGTCTTGCTAAAAACTTCTCTAAAAATCAAATTTCCAGAATAAATTCAAGTTCCCTAGATAATGCTAGATGGGATTAAAGTACAATGGAAATATCATCTCCCTCATTCTAGATAATGCAGTTTTGAATTTCATCAGCTTTTTTATCTGCCATGGCATTTCTATTGACTCCTATAAGATTTCAATTTCTTAAATTTCCCTACATCTTATTTCACATAAGTTAATGTCTAGATGAGACATCTTCAAACTTTTGGGGACATGAACTTTATAAATTAAAGCATAATTCTGCATGCTATTTCTACATATTTTATATTTAATTTTAATTATTTATTCTACTATAATCATCGTTATATATGTTATAAAACATGCAAAAATAAAATGATGAGGCTAATATAAAGGTAAGATATTTTATTCAAAATACTATATAAAGTTATCAGAGTTTTTTGAGTAAGGGAATGGCATGGTCATACATATAGTTTAAGAAAATCATTTAGCACTTCTGTGGATTATAGATTAGAGAAGGAAGAGACTTGAGTCAAGAAGACCAATCTTGACACTACTGCAATATTCCAGATAAGAAGTAATAAGGATTTGAATTGGGATGGAAGGTATCTCAGTAAATACAAATTCAGAATGTATTATTGAAATAAAAAATGACATGATCTGGCAATTGATTAAATTGGAGTAAGGAAAATTGAAGATTAAATGATAATGCTGATATAACAAATCTGAGTAATTGAGCAAGGAGTAATAATAGCTTACAGTAGTTTAAGGGAAGTTGAGAATTTGAAAGAATATGTTCTTTTGGGTAGAATGCTAAGGAATTTTGGAACATGACATTGAGAAAAGCCAATATGTTGTAAGAATGGAACTCAGAGGAGATATTATGTCTAAATGTATAGCTATATTAATTATGTACATAGAGATAATAACTTGATATGGGGGAACTGATGTATACTTTATTATTATCTCATTAAAGAAGAAAGTAATTAAATGGTTTAGAGCATTGGCTTTGGAGTCAGGAGGATGAGAGTCCAAATCCAGTCTCATACACTTGATACTAACTGTGTGACCCTGAACAAGTCACTTAACCCTGATTGCCTTGCATCTAGAGCCATCTCCAGTTATACTAACTCATATCTGTTCCCTGGTCACCCATCATGGCATGCCCTCATCAGAGAAGGTGTTGTGTTCTATGAGCAAATCAAAATTGAAGTAACTCAAAGGAAATATGAGAAATACAAATTTGAAGAATTCACCTTAAATATTCATATGTACTATTTGTGTTTGACCTATGGTAGAGCATTCTGAGTTCACTGGTCTGAGCAGCCACAATCAAATACACTATAACTTGACTCTAACATACAGTGATGCTATTTTTATCCTCTTTGAGAACAAAGGACAACAATAATTTAGTTAAATGATGAAGAATAATCATTGACAAAAGCCCATCAGTTTTGATATGAAATGAATCATTCCTAAATTTGAAGAAAAATTTTCAGTTAAGTGAGACAATGATAATTACAAGCCACATGTATCAGGGTCCATGATTGTGATGATCAGAGAACAAATGAAATACTCTGATGATGTAGATGAGATGGGAATTGGTATTGGGAATTTTTCCTTTTGCATTAATTGTATGTGATGTGTTCAGCTTATATTTTAACTTCCCTTGGGGAACATGCTTAGTCAGTCACTGAGTAAGCCAGTGATATTGGTAGATTTGGGAAATGTTGAAAAGGAAAGGGATGGGATATAACCAGAGGTGAGTTGGAGCCATGTGAATATGTACACCTCAGAAATCATCTAAGTCGCAAATCGGGACTTGATTTGTTGTTTGTTGATTGTCTAGACATTAAGAATCTTTGAATAAGAAATGAGAAATAGAAATTAAACTTAAAGTGTGCTGTATATACTTTATAGGGTCACATAAGACCTAACAAATATTTGAAAACATGAGAAATGTAAAGTAAGTGATAATGAAGACCTGTTGTTGTGAACTTGGTGACTTGGAAGATGATGATCAAAGAATTGAAAAAAAGATTTGGGGGAAAGATAAATTATATTTTGAATGTATTTAACTTGAAATTATTTAGGGAACATCCAATTTGAGATTTCTTAAAGTCAGTGAAATGGGACCATATGTGAGGATAGAGACTAGGAGCTGGATATATAGATTTGTGAATTTATATCTTCATATCACCTATATTGAATTGATAACTGGACCCATGAGAGCTGAAGAGATTGTCATATATAAATAGAAAAGAGTTTATGACAAAACCATGAGGGAGGAGAAAGGACTCAGAAGTAAATTTTGATCAATTCATCAGAAGTTTTAAAAAAGTCAAAAAGGATAAGTTTTGAGAAAATGACATTAGATTTCTCAATAAAGAGAACATGTAACTTTGGAGATAAAATATTGAAATATTTCCCCCAAGATGGAGCCAAAGGTGAAGAAAGAAGCGGTTGCCCCCCACCCCCAAGACAAAAGACAAGTTCAAGGTCTTGAAGGCCAAGAAGGCTGTGTTGAAGGGTGTCCATAGCCACAAAAAGAAGATACAAATCTCCTCCACCTTCTGCAGACCCAAGACACTAAGACTTCAAAGGCAGCCCAAATACCCTCAGAAAAGTACCCCTCAGAGAAACAAGCTTGATCACTATGCCATCATTAAGTTCCCATTGACAACTGAGTCTGCTATGAAAAAGACTGAGGATAATAACACCAGGTCTTCATTGTGAGTGTTAAGGCCAACAAGCATCAAATCAAGCAGGTGGTAAAGAAGCTGTATGACATCATTGTGGCAAAGGTCAACACATTGATCCAGCCTAATGGAGAGAAGAAGGCCTACATCTGGCTTGCTCCAGAATGTGATGTTTTAGCTGTTGTCAATGAGATTGGAATCATCTAAACTGTCCAGCTGCCCTGCTTCTTCACCCACAATAAAAAAGTTTTCAAGGGAAAAAAAAATTGAATGATGAGGTCAGAAGACAGATTACAGAGTTTAAAAGCCAGTAGGGAGAGATGTAAAGGCATTGTGTAGTGATGGTTTTCTCAAAAATGTCATCTGAAGAAGGGAGAATATAAGATAAAATGGAGATTTTGTAAGGACTAGCATTCATGTACTCAGAACCAATAGAGCAGCAACCAGTACACAGGAAAGACTGAAAATAAGTGAGAGTGGGGCAATCTGCTGAAGGATTTGAGTTGGAATTAAGAATGTAAGAGGTGTAAGAATTTGCCTTGTCAAGGAAAAAGTACATCTCTTCTTTAGACATAGGAGTAAAAGAAGAGATACTGAGAAAATACACTTGAGTGATATGAGATGAAGACCATTAGGCAAGAAGTTCACATAAGTTAAATATTAAAGGTGGTCCTCAGATGAGAGGAAGAAGAAAAGGAGTTCAATGAGGGGAAAAAATGCATGAAATAGCTCATATGGAGAGTGGGTTAACAAATCCATTAGGGAGTTGTGAAAAGAATTGCCTCATTACATTGAGGGTCTAGTTTGGATTATATGATATGACCTGTATTTATAGTTATATTCACCCAACATAGTTTCATGATTTTCTCCAATTTCATTCAGTGATACACAAATAGTAGATAAGAAGGAAAATTATTGGAATAATTTAATGATGGGTTTTAGTAAAGTATTTTTGATGACAGAAAAAGGGGTCACAAAATTCCACTGTAGAAAGGTATGCAAAATTAAACTGGTTCATCAAAGGATCAAGATAGGGAGGAGAGTAGGGCATAGCCTAGTTAGGGATAATGCCATGAGAAAGAGATGAAGGGGTGGAGGATACTGAGGTTACTAAGAATGTGAAAAACAGCGTTTGGGAAAGACAAAATGGCAAAATAGAGCATTTTGGAGTCCATGAAGAGGAAAGTAGAGGAATTACAGGCAATGATATTGATGGTGTAACAATCATTGCATGCCAGTGATGTGCAATGGATCAGTAGATCAAGGAAATTGAATGGACAGAGGAAAAAGAAAGGAAATATATTGAGAGAGCATCAATATTATGTTAAAATCCCCAACTATAAAAGAAGTGGTTGGGATAGAGAGGAAGACTGTTGACAAGCACTAAACTCATTGATAAGGAAAGAGAATACCTTGGATGATAATTTTAGATCAAACACATCTTAAAGGAGAATTTTTTTATGATGATAGAGAGAGAATTCAGAAGTAAAAATGGGGAGAGAAGAATTGCAACTTCGCAACCATAACTGTTGTATGGTATTTGGGGGATGTGTATGAGAGGAAATGTAACCATTTCTAGTGCTGTGTGATATACTTTTATTAGGAGGGAGTCAAGTCTCAGCTGATGCCAGAGTATGAAGGAATTAGGAAAGGAAAAAAAAAGTTTTTGTTAGAGAGTAGTTAGAGCATTTAGAGAGTTACTTGCCCAGGGTTACACAAATAATATGTATCAGAGTAAGGGCTTAAATCCAAGTCTTAGTAAGCATTGAGGCCAACTCCCTATTAACTATGCCACACTGTTTACTGATGAGAAAGCAGAAGCAAAATAGAATTTGAGTAGGTAGGCTTTTAAAAGCATTATGCTATCATTCCATCTAATCTGCATGATGATTTTATACCACTTTATCTCCTGTCTCAATGTTAGTTAACTCAAATGAATTTCTAATAGTGAAATTTCAGATGGTGTAAGAAAAGGAAGTGAAAAACTTACTAAGGACTGGGGAAATAATGTTTAGATTGGTGGTTACCAGACAGTCCTGTCAAAGAATCTGCTCCTAGAGTTAGCTTCCCTTAATTTTTCCTGCTTGTCACAGCTTCTTATATTTCTGAACCACAGTTTCTCTAAAAAGGGCAAATTTTAAAAAAATTAGTCAGCACATTCTTGGCATTAACAATCCTGACAGTACTGAAGAGAAACAAAGGTAGAGATACCAGAGAGTAAGAGAAGAGAGGAGAATGGGGAGGGGTGGGGAGAGAGAGAGACAGACAGAGAGAGAAAGAGACAGAGAGACAGAGAGAGACAGAGAGACACACAGTGTATTCCTCACTATCATTATCCATTCCCTGACTTTGTTTCCACCTTCTGTACCTCTTTTCAAAATCTGAATTGTTAAATGAGTCCCCTGCACATTCACAATTCTCTCTTTTACAGTTTCTCATTCCCTTCTTTATCAAAATCATTTGTTTGCTTTGTCAGAATTTCATTCCAGTAATCTTCCATCCCTTCTTTCCTTAGCCCTTCATCTAGAATCTTAGACAATGGGAACCTATTGAACCTTTCTATGACCCTGTTTTAAAAACAGAAGAGAATTCAATGAGCTTCTGCCTTTCATTTGCAGTTTTTAAGGAGTTGGTATCATTCTTTCCAGTTCACTGGCATTTGACTGCTTTTTCTTTCTCTCTCCTTTTTTACCAGGCAGAACACGATTCTCCCTTTTGCCAGAGACTAGAGTGTTTTATTTGGTTTTCCTTTTCTGACTAAGCACACTACTGCTCTCCCTTCTGTTTCTCATTCATTTAGAAGGGTTCTTTCCCTTTTCCTTTTTTCCCCATCCTGCTCTCTCTGTCTGGGATCACACATTGTCGCTGCTGTTCATTACATACACCACTGGGGGACATTGTGGAGCCAGTTTGTCCCCTCCCCAGCTAAAAGTCTGTGCAATTTCAAATTCTAAGTCAACAGTCATTTATTATGAGTACAGAGTATGTGCTGAACAGGGTGAAAAGTCATATTTATAACTCAGATTAAAATTACTACAGCTCTAATTCTGACTGCCTGCTACAGACAGTCTCTCGTTTATGAAATAGAGGATGTGTTGCAAAGGTCTGTACATCAGTTGTTTACAGTTCAAAGGCTATGCTCCAATAGAAATGATTTTATAATAGGTGGCTATCTATTTAACCCAGAATGTAGATAAATTATAGCACAAACTGTATTTGCCAGAGTGTGAGGTTGTGACAACCAAGGGTGAAGTTGATTAGGAGTTTTTAAGATACGGCAGAGAATTCTTTCCATTTCCTTGGGTGCAAGATTTCCTGGATCCTACTGTTTTGACTTCTAAATTTTCTTTTCCTCAGGACCCTAAGTGCCCCTCACCATCATTATTTCCTTACGTGGTTTGAACTCCCTTTTATCCTCTGTGCCTGCCATGATATTCCTCAATGTACAATTATTAGTTAGAAATGAAAAAGAAAATTGTCTGATTGAGTTAATTCATACTAATGTGTAGATAATCAACAATCCCTTAACTCTATGAGGTATTTGCGTATTTTAAAAGAAGACTAGTTACTGCAAATGAATTTCTAATTGGTGAAATTTTAGAGAAAGAAGTAAAAACTTTAGTCAGCTTTAGGGAAACATGTTTGAATAGGGTTCTGCCAGATAAACCAGATAACCCTGTCTAGGAATATACTCCTGGGTCAGCTCCCCTAAGCTTTTAATGCTTTTAGCAGCTTTATTCTTCTATTTCTGAACCACACATTTACTAAAAGTCTAAAGTTTTTCCACTATAATGTCCATTGCAGTGGAATGAGAATCTCCTCAAGGGGAGTAGTGGAGTTACCTTATAACTAAAATCTAGGCATGACTAAATTTATTTAACTCACTTAATAAAGATTTTTAAGTATCTTTTGAACAATTAAAATGGAAGAATAGACAACCCTGCCTTTTTAATAGGGCATTTGATGACTAATAGAGGATTGGTAAAATTTAAAATCACCTGAAAAATACCAAATTGTCCATAGCCTTTGGCTCAAGTCTGCAAAAGTAATTCCCAAATCAATTCTGAAACTTATATAGTCAATGTAGTTATTCTTGTGGGCATTATGTATAAAGCAAAGCATTTTCAAATTCAGAAAATATTTTTCAAGTTAGCTGGAAGAGAAAATGGTTTTGCTCACTAGGTTTCTTCTATTTTGAATAGTAGATCTGCTTGATTATTGTAGGTGGTCCTAGATGCAAACTTACCACAAGTAGTAAATAGATAGGGTTGTGTTTTTGGCCACTTTGGGTGGGGCTCTTGTTTTCTTTCCTAGGAAACATTCCTATCAAAATCATTTCTCATGAAAGGATCTAAAACTCACTCTCAGTATAAAACAGGGGTTAATTACATAAAACAAAAAAGTCACTCTTCACCTCTTGAAATGATCTGATGCCTTGATAACTCAGGGAGGTGAAAACAAGTTTGTATCAACCAATCTGATACTTTAGATTGATTGATATCTTATTTTAATTTTTTAATTAAACATTTTATTTATTTTTCCAACCACATGGAATGGTAGCTTTCAACAATTGTTTTTACAAGTTGAGTTTTACATTTTCCTCCTTTCCCCTGTCTCTGATAGAAAGCAATCCAACATAGGCCATACATGTACAGTTATGTTAAACACAGATCCATGTTAGTTATGTTGTGACAGAACCATGTGATCAAACTGGAGAAAAGCAATAGAGAGAAAAAGAACATTATATATATATTATATATATATATATTAATATATATATAATATATATGTGTGTGTGTGTGTATATATATATATATATATATATATATATATATATATATATATAAAACAACTTTTAAAAATTGAAGAAAGTCAATTTTAGTATACATTTAAACTCAACTGATCCTTCCTTGGATATGGATGGTGCTTTCCACTTCAAGTCTTTTAGAATTGTCTTTGATTATTGTATTGCTGAAATGAATGAATCCATCATATTTGATCGTTACCCAATGTCACTGTTAATATGTACGTTCTGGTTCTTCTAATTTTACTCAGCAACAGTTCTTGCAAGACTTTCAGAACTAAAGTTCCATCCTTCCTAATTTGTTATAAAACAAATATTTTTTATCACATTCATATAATATAATTTTTTTCAGTCATTCTCCAATTAATGGGCATCCTCTCAATTTCCAATTCTTACCACCATGACAAGAGTTGTTATAAATATTTTTGTAAATGTGGGTTTTTTACCCATTTTCATGATCTCTGTGTAAGCCCCACTATTGATGTTGCTAGATCAAAGCATATGGAAAATTGTTTTGTCCTTTGGGCATAATTCCAAATTCCTCTCCAGAAAAGTTGAATCAATTCACAATTCTATCAGCAATGTATCATGTATCAGTATCCCAATTTTCCCACATCCCCTTCAACATTTTCCTTTTTGATCATTTGGCCAATCTGATAGGTACGAAGTAGTACCTCAGAGTTGTTTTAATTTGCATTTCTCTAATCAGTAATAATTTAGAGAATTTTTTTTTCCTATGACTATAGATAACTTTAATTTTTTTTCATATGAAAAGTGCCTTTTCTATCCTTTGAACATTTATCAATTGGGGAATGACTTATATTCTAATAAATTTGTCCCAACATATTTTAGAAATGAGTTCCTTATCAGAAATATTAGTTATAAAAATTGTTTCCTAACTTGTTGCCTTCCTTTTAATCTTGATTGGATTAGTTTTCTTTGTGCAAAAGCTTTTCAGTTTAATATAATCAGAGTTATACATTTTGCATTTCATAAGGTTCTCTGTCTCTTCTTTGGTCATAAACTGCTCCCCATCCCAGATCTGACAGGTAAAGTACTCTTTGTTCTCCTAATTGACTTATGATATTACCTTTTATGGCTAAATTCTGTACCCATTTTGATCCATAATCCTGGTTTATGGTGAGAGATATCTAGTTTGTACCACACTATCATCCAGTTTTCCCAACAATCAATGAGTGAGTTATTTTTCCAGAAACTAGAATCCTTATCAAATAAGAGATTGCTATAGTTATTTACTACTCGTTCTTTTGCACCTAATCTATTCCACTGATCCACCACTGTTTCTTAGCCAGTACCAAATCGTTTTGATGACTGGTGTGTTATAATATAATTTTAGATATGCTATAGCTAGGCCACCTATATTTGCATTGTTTTTTATGAATTCTCTTGATATCTTGAACTTTTTTTCCTCCATATGAATTTAGTTACTATTTTTCTAGCTTAATACGGTAATTTTGGGGAACTCTGATTGGGATGGCATGCAATAAGTAATTTAGGTAGAATTATCAATTTTATTATATTAGCTTGGTCTACCCATGAGTAATTGACATGCCTAATTGTTTAGATCTGATTTTATTTGTGTTAAAAGTGTTTTATAGTTGCTTTCATACAGATTTTGAGTTTGGGTTGGCAGATAGACTCCCAAGTATTATGTTATTTACAGCTGCTCTGAATGGAATTTCTCACTCTATCTCTAGTTGTTGCGTCGTTAGTAATATATAGAAATGCTGGTGATTCTTATGGGTTTATTTTATATCCTGCAACTCTGATAAAGTAGAAAATTGTTTCAAGTAGATTTTTAGATGATTTTCTAGGGTTCTATAAGTATGCCATCATATCATCTGCAGTGTGAGAATATTGATTCTTTATTGTCGATCATAATTTTTCAGTTTCTTTTTCTTCTATTGTTGCTAAAGCTAAAAATTTTAATACTGAATTCAGTATTGAATAATATTGAACAATAGCAGTAATAACAGGCATCCTTGTTTCACTCGGATCTTATTGGGAATGTTTTTAGCTAGTACCCATTAATATAATGGTTATTGATTTTTTTTGATAGATACTGCATATCATTTTAAAGAGTATTTCATCATTCCTATATTCTCTAATTTTCTTTCTTTCTTTCTTTCTTTCTTTCTTTCTTTCTTTCTTTCTTTCTTTCTTTCTTTCTTTCTTTCTTTCTTTCTTTCTTTCTTTCTTTTTTTCAGGGCAATGTACTTAAGTCATTTGCCCAAGATCACACAGTTAGGTAATTATTAAGTGTCTGAGGCTGGAGTTGAACTCAGGTCATCCTTACTGCACCACCTAGCTGCTCCCTCTAATGTTTTTAATAGAAATGGGAACTATATTTTATCAAAAGCTATTTTATTCCAACATCTCTTGAAATAATCATATGTTTTCCATTAGGTTTGTTATTTATATGGTCAATTATGCTGATAGTTTTTCTAATATTGAACCAAACCTGTATAAATCCTATTTGATCTTATTGTATTATTATATTGTGTTAACTTGTAATTTCTTTGGTGTTATTTTATTCAAAAATTTTGAATGCATATTTATTAAGGAGATTTATTTATAATTCTTTCCCTGTTTTTGACTCTTGCTGGTTTGGATATAAACAACATATTGGTATCATAGAAGGAATTTAGCAGAACTCCTTCTTCACCTATCTTTTCAAATAGTTTATACACAATTGGAACTAAATGATAGAATTTACTTTGAATCCATCTGACAAGATTTTTGCTTAGGGAATTCATTTATAGATTGTTCAATTTCTTTTTATGAGACAGGGTTATTTATTCAAGCACTTAATTTCCTCCTACTTTAACCTTGGTAGTTTATAGTTTTTGTAAATATTCTTCCATTTCACTTAGATTGTCAAATTTATTGACATATAGATGGACAAAATAAATCTGAATTATTCCTTTAATTTCTTCCTCATTGTGATGAATATATACCTTTTTCCCATTTTAATACTGGTTGTTTTGTTTTCTTTTTCTTTTTTCAAATCAAATTAACAAAAGGTTTATCAATTTTATTGGTTTCCCCCCCCCCATAAAATCAACTTTAGGGGGTAGTTAGATGGTGCAGTGGATGGAGAGATGGCCCTGGATTCAGGACCTGAGTTCAAATATGGTCCCAGGCACTTAATAATTATCCAACTGTGTGACCTTGGACAAGTCATTTAATCCAATTGCCTTGCAAAATAAAGTAAAACAAAATCAACTCAATTTTATTTATTAGTTCAATTGTTTTCTTATTCAGTTTATTAATTTCTCTTAATATCAGAATTTCTTATTTGGTATTTAATTGGGGAATTTTGATTTGTTCTTTAACTTTTTTTAGTTGTAGACTCAATTCATTGAACTTTTTTTCCATTTTATTTATGTAAGCATTTAGGGATACAATATTTTCTCACAAAACTGTTTTGATTATATCCCTCAAATTTTGGTATGTTGCCTCTTTATTGTCAGTGTCTTGGAGAAAATTATTAATCATTTCTATGATTTGTTGTTTGACCAACTCTTTTTTTAAAAATTAGATTGTTTAGCTTTCAATAAATTTTAGACCTATTTCTCCTTGGCCCTTTATTGCACTTGATTTTTATTGCAATATGATCTGAAAAGAATCCATATAATATTTCTGCCTTTCTGCATTTGATTTTTAAATATTTTTATTGTTTTATTTTTCCAAATACATGTTATGAAAGCTTTTAAATATTCATTCATATGTCCTTGTATACTTTTAAGTTACAAAATTTCCTTCCCCCTCCTTTTCCACCCCCCCTACATCTCAGTGGCAGTCAGATTATTGTACATACATATTTGTCTTTAGCATGTTTCGACATGAGGAATTAGGATTAAGGCAAAGAAATACATGAGATTTTTTTTTTTTAATGAGTGTAGTGTTCATCATATTCTGAAGTATTTTTGTTTTGTATTTTTTTTCCTTCCTTTGGCTGGGGATAGCATTTCCCATAGCTGTTCTATTAGGGTTGTCCTAGTTCTCTGAACTGCTGAAAACAGCTGCATCCATCAGGGTTGATCACTCTCAGTATTGTTAATGTATGTATATTGTTCTCTTGGTTCTGCTCCCTTCACTCAACATCAGATCCCGTAATTCCTTCCATGCTTCTCTAGAGTCCTATCATTCATAGGTTCTTATAGAACAATAGTATTTTCCAATAGTAGTCCATGGTATTCATGTATCATAACTTGTTCAGCCATTCCTCAATTGAAGGGCATTCCCTTAACTTCCAATTCTTTGCCAATACAAAAAAGAGCTGCTATGAATATTTTGGATCATGTAGGACTTTTCCTTTTTTTATGATTTCTTCTGGATCTAGACCTAGAATTGAATTGCTGGGTCAAAGGTATGAACAGTTTTTTGTCCTTTGGGCAGTCCAGAATGGTTGGATCCCTTCGCAACTCCACCAGCAATGCAATGATGTCCCAGTCCTCCCACAACCTTTCCAACATTGATCATTTTCCCATTTACTCATCTTGGTCAATCTGATAGGTGTGAAGTGATACCTCATTGTTGTTTTAATTTGCATTTCTGTAATTAATTATGATTTGGAGCATTTTTTCATCTTATTATACATAACTTTAATTTCTTCATTTAAAAACTATCTATTCATATCCTTTCACCATTTATCAATTGGGGAATTAATTGCAATGTAATAAATTTGATGCAATTCTCTATATATTTTCGAAATGAGACCTTTATTAGAACTCCTAGTTGGGAAAATTGTTTCCCAGCTTTCTGCTTTCCTTCTAATTTTGCTAACATGGATTTTTTTACTGCAAAACCATTTTAGGTTAATATGGTCAAAATCATTCATTTTGCAATCTATAATAAATTCTATTTCTTGTTTGGTCATAAATTTGTCCTCTTTCCATAGATCAGATAGAGTTTCTCTTGGCCTATTAATTTATCTATGGTGTCACCTTTTATGTCTAAATCCTGTACCTATTTTGACCTTATTTTGGTATATATAGGGTGTGAGATGTGGGTCTATCCAAGTTTCTACTATACTATTTTCCAGTTTTCCCAACAATTTTTGTCAAATATTGAGTTTTTATCCCAGAAGCTAATGTCTTTGTTTGTGACAAACAGTAGATCACCGTAGTCATTCACTACTATTTCTTTTGAACCTCTTCTAATCCACTGATCTATTACTCTGCTTTTTAACCAGTATCAGTTTTGATGACTGCCACTTTAATAGTTTAGTTTTTGATCTGGTAGAGCTAGGCCACCTTCCTTTACATACTTGTGTTTTTTAATCAGTTTCATTGCTACTCTTAACCTTTTGTTGTATCAGATGAATTTTGTTACTATTCTTTTCTAGCTAATAAAATTATTATTTGGCAGTTTGTTCTGATAACAAAGAATTAATTTAATTTGGGCAGAATTTTCATTTCTCTCTCTCTCTCTCTCTATATATATATATATACATATGTATATATATATATATATATATATATACACACATACCTAACCATGAGCAATATTTTTATTTAGATCAGATTTATTTGGTTGAAGACTACTTTGTAATTTTGTTCATAAAGTTTCTAAGTTTGTCTTATGATCATTTAATGTTGTCTACAGTTACTTTATTTTTAAACTTTTTAAAAATTTTAATTTTAAAAAATTTTCTTTAATTTATTTAACATTACTAAAATATTCTTATTTAAGAGTAAACATAATACCCCCTCCCTCAAAAGAATATAAAATATTGGGGCAGGCTAAGTGGCGCAGTGGATAGAGCACCAGCCCTGGAGTCAGTAGAACCTGAGTTCAAGTCCAGCCTCAGACACTTAATAATTATTTAGCCATGTGGCCTTGGGCAAGCCACTTAACCCAATTTGCCTTGAAAAATCCTAAAAAAAACCCCCATAAAGCCTCAGTAAAAGAAGAGAAAAAAATGTGTTTCAGTCTGTGTTTTGATACCATGAACTCTGTTTCTCATTGATCACATTATTTATCATAAGTCCATTATAGAAGTACCATATTTTTCCATAGTTGCTGTTGTTCCATCCAGTCCTTCCTACTACCGTCTATTACATTTTCTTTCTCCTTTTCACTCTTTCCTTCTTCAAAAATGTTCAGCGGGGAAGCTGAGTGGTGCAGAAGACAGAGCACTAGCCCTGGGGCCAAGAGACCCCCAAGCTCACATCCCACCCCAGAGACCCAGCAACTATCGGACCTTGTTGTCTGGGACAAACCACCCAATCCCACCACTTTGAAAAAAGTAAAAAAAGAAAACGTGGTATAACTGACTATCCTCTCCTATGATCTACCCTCTCCTCTATCACCCACATACTCCCTCCCCTCCCCCTGTCCCCTTTCTCTCCTTTCTCTTCTAGGTGTCTATACCCTACTGAGTGCATATGCTGTTTCCTCTCTTATCCATTTCCAATGAGAATAAAGGATCCCTCATTCCTCTTTGCCTTCCCCCCTTCCATACCATTGCAAAAGCTACATGAAATATCTTTTATATGAAACATTTTAGCCTATTCTGCCTCTCCTTTCTCTTACTCACAGTACATTTCCCTTTCACCCATTGACTCTATTTTACCATATATTATATCTTCAAATTCAGCTCTCTCCTGTGACTCATCTATAAAAGCTCCTTCTACCTGTTCTGTTAAATGAGGTTTATATGAATATTTCCATATAGGGATATATGCAGTTCATCATCATTAAGTCCCTCATAATTTACCATTCGCATTCACCCTCTCTATGTTTCACCTGAGTCCTGTACTTGAAGATCCAACCAGCTTTTTTTTTTCAGCTCTGGTCATTTCAACAGAATCATTTGAAATTCTCCTTTTTCGTTGAAAGACCATCTTTTCCCCTGGAAGAGGATGTTCAGTTTTGCTGAGTAGTTTATTCTCAGTTGCATTCCAAGATCTTTTGCCTTCCAGAATATTATATTCCAATGAGCCCATAATACAGATGCTCCTAAATCCTGGGTAATCCTGACTTCAGTATCACAACATTTGAATTGTTTTCTTCTGGGTGCTTGTAGTATTTTTATCTTTGAATTGGGAGTTCTGGACCTTGGCTATAATATTTCTGGGGGCTGTTTTTTTGGATCTCTTTCCAGGAGGAGATTGGTGGATTCTCTCAATATATATTTTACCCTCTCTTTCTAGCATATCAGGGCAATTTTCCTGTAGAAATTCTTTAAAAATGAGTTCAAGGTTCTTTTCCTGATCATAACTTTCAGCCCAATAATTTTTAAATTATCTGTTCTAGATCTCTTTTCCCAGATCAGTTTTTTTTTCAATGAGATATTTCACATTTTCTTCTAGTTTTTCATTCTTTTGGTGTTGAAGTATTGTGTCTTGAGTTCTTACAAGGTCATCAGCTTCCTTTAGGTCTATTCTACATCTGAGGGATTTGTTTTCCTCAGAAAGCTTTCTTATTCCCTTTTCCGAAATCTGGCCAGTTCTGTTTTTTTAAAGCATTCTTCTCTTCAATAACTTTATGAACTGTTTTATCCATTTCACCTAAGCTGGTTTTTAACATATTATTTTCTTCAGCATTTTTTTGGTTCTCCTTGACTAAACTGCTGGCTTTGTTTTCATGTTTTTCCTGCATCTCTCATTTATTTCCCCAGTTTTTCTTCTGTCTTCCTTACTTGATTTCCAAAAGCTTTTTTGATCTCTGTCATAGCCTGAACCCAACTTCTATATTTCTTGGATTCTTTAGCTACAGAAGCTTGAACTTTCTCATCTTTGTCCCCTCCAACCTCCAACAGAGCCTTCCCATTATTTTCCACATTACCTTGGGCTGCAGAATTATTTCACTGGATATTTCTCTGGGTTCTGTCTCTCAAAAATTTAGTTAGAGTCATAATTTTAAGGTTTTTGAAATATTTTGGAGTGCCTAAGAGAGTTTGTACTCTTGCCACCATCTTGACTCCACCTCTTTACAATTACTTTAAATGAAATTTCTTTTTCTTTTTCTTTTCTTTTTTTTTTTTTTAGATTTTTCAAGGCAATAGGGTTAAATGGCTTGCCCAAGGCCACATGACTAAGTAATTATTAAGTGTCTGAGGTCATATTTGAACCCAGGTACTCCTGACTCCAAGACCAGTTCTCTATCCACTGCGCCACCTAGCCATATGTTCTTTCTTTTTTTAAAGAAAGATTTTATTTATTTTGAGTTTTACAGTTTTACCCCATTCTTGCTTCCCTCCCCCCACCCCCCACAGAAGGTATTCTGTTAGTGCTTACATTGGTTCCATGTTATACATTGATCTCAATTGGATATGATGACAGAGAAATCATATGCTTAAGGAAGAAAAATAAAGTAAGAGATAGTAAAATTGCATAATAATATAAAGCTTTTATTTCTAATTTGATGTTAATAGTCTTTGGTCTTTGTTCAAAATTCCATAATTGTTTCTCTGGATACAGATGCTATTCTCCATTGCAGATAGCTCAAATTTGTCCCTGGTTGTTGCACTGAAGGGATGAGGAAGTCCATCAGGGCTGATCATCACTCCCATGTTGCTATTTTGGTATACAGTGTTTTTCCTGGTTTCTTTGTCTATCTCTTGCTCTTGGCTTTGTTATTCATATATAGAAATGCAGATGATTTATGTGGGTTTATTTTATATCCTGTCATTTTGCTGAATTTGTTAATTGTTCCAGGAAGGTTTTTAAGGTGATTTTCCTGCGTTATACTATCATATCATCTGCAAAGAGAGGAAAATTTTGCTTCCTCATGGCCAATTCTGATTCCTTTCATTTTATTTTCATTGCTAGAGCTAGCATTTCTAACAATATATTGAATAGTATTTGTGATAATTTTTTGTTTTACCTCGATCTTATTGGAAATGAACCAAGTTTATTCCTATTTCATATAATATTTGTTGATGGTTTTGAATAGATACTACTTATTATTTTAAGGAAAACTCCATTTATTTCTTAACTTTCTAGTGTTTTTAATAGGAATTGGGTTGTATTCTATCAAAGGCTCTTTCAGCATCTATTGAGATAATCATATAATTTCTTTTTGTTATGCTATTGATATGTTCAATTATGTTGAGTGTTTTCCTAATCTCTGCCTACCTGATATAAAATCTATCTGATCATGATTTATTGTCCTAGCAATAGCTTGCTTAATCTCATTGCTAAAGTTTTATTTAAGATTTTTGCATAATGTTCATTAGGAAAATTGGTCTATATTTTCTTTGTCTGTTTCTTCCTGATTTAGGTATCAGCTCCATATAGTTTCATAAAAGGAATTTGGCAGAGCTCTTTCCTCCTTTTATAATTTTTAAATAATTTATATAGAATAGAAAATAATTGTTCCTTAAATGTTTGGCAGAATTCACTTAAACTCCATCTGGACCTGGAGACTTTTTCTTAGAGAGTCTGCATTTGATTCTGAGATAATACATATACAATTTTTGTATAGGCATTATGTAACACAGAAAAATAGGTACATTTCTTTCTATTCCTATTCAATTTTCTGTAGAGGTCTCTCATATCTATTTCTAACTTTTAACTCATCTATTGAATTACATTTTGTTTAATTTATTAGATTTAATCTAATTCTGAGAGAGAGGTGCAGATCCCCCCCCCCCCAGTATAGTTTTGCTGACTATGTTTTCCTACAACTCATTTGACTTTTCTTCTAAGAATCTGGATACTGGTACCATTTGAACATGTCATACCACTTCATACTTACTTATTTAGTACTGAAATAACATCATTGTCTATGGTGTCTTTTAGGAGAATGTAGTTTCCTTCTTTTTCCCCTTTAATGATATATATTTGTACAATTGCTTTGTGTGAGATAGGGATTACTATCCTGCATTTTCACTTCAACTGAAGCATAATATATAATGCTCTGGGTTTTTACCTTTAATCTATGAATATCTGTCTGCTTCATATTTGTTTCTTGCAAGCAGTATATTCTACTTTTGATTCAGTCTGCTATCCACTTCCATTTTATGGGAGAGTTCATCCCATTCTTTTTCACAGCTACAATTAATAACTCTTTATTACCCTCCATGGTATTTCCCCTTCTCCATTTGTACTTTTTCCCCTCCCTGAACCCTATCCTCCTCATCAGTATTTTTCTTGTGAATATTGTCTCTCTTAATCCCACTTTTCTTTCCTCTCTCCTTTTTCAACTTCTTCCTTCACTCTCTCTTTCACTCCCCTCCCCTTTTCCCCTAATACTTGCATGCAAGATTTATTTCTAAACTCAACTGCATATGTGTTATTCCCTCTTTGAGAGAAATCCAATGAGAATAAGATTCAAACAATTGTCACCCCTTCACTTCTTTCCCTACCCCTTCATGTGACTCAATTTATCCCATTCTGCCTCCACTTCCTCCTGTTTCATAACAATCCCCCTCTCTTTTTCTAATGTCTTAATTGTTTATACTATTCCATTCAAATCAACTTATGTCCATAACTTCAACCAAAATATACTTCCTCTAATAAAGTTATGATTCTTAATAGTTATCAGGATCTTCCTTTCAGGTGGGGATGTAACCATTTCAATCTTATTGAAAGCAGTTTTTTCTTTTCCCATTTCCCATTTCATGTATCACTTGAGTCTCCTGCTTGAAGATTGGATTTTCTGTTCAGTGCTGGTATTTTCAAGGGGAAAGTTTGAAAATCACCTATTGCATTAGTCATCTTCCCCCCTCCCCCCAAAAAAGTGTATGCTCAATTTTTTGAGTAGTTGATTCTTGGTTGTAATCCAAGCTCCTTAGACTTTTGGAATTTCATAGTCCAGTCCCTTCAATCCTTTGATGCAGGTCCTATGTAATCCTGACTGTGGTTCCTTGGTATTTGAATTCCTTCTTTCTGCCTGCCTACAAGATTTCCAACTTGATCTGATAATTCTCAAGTTTGGCTACAATATTTCTTGACATTTTCATTTCTGGATCCCTTTTGGGGTTTTATCAGTATATTCTTTTGATATTTATTGTGCCCTCTGTTTCCAGGATATCAGAATTGTTCTCCTTGATGATTTCCTGAAGAATCCTAGAGAGGTTCTATTTTTTATCATGGCTTTCAGGTAGTTCAGTTACTCTTTTTTAGTTTTTGCAAGGCAATGGGGTTAAGTGACTTGCCCAAGGTCACACAGCTGTGTAATTAATTGTCTGAGGCTGGATATAAACTCAGGTCATCTGGACTCCAGGACCGGTGCTCTATCCACTGAGTCACCTAGCCACCCCCAAGATCAATTGTTCTTAAATTATCTCTCCTGGATCTATTTTCCAGGTCAGTTGTTTTACCAATGAGGTATTTTTACATTATCTTTTTTTTCCTTTTTTTAAATTTTGTTTAATCAGATTTTTGATTTCTCATGAAATCATTAGCTTCCATTATACCCCTACTATATTTTGGGGAGGTATTTTCTTCAATTAATTTTTGTTTCTCCTTTTCATTATGGTCAATTCTATTTTTTTAATTTTAGAAAAGTTTTATTTATTTTGAGTTTTACAATTTCCCCCCAATCTTGCTTCCCTCCCCGCACCCTTCATAGAATGCAGTTTGTTAGTCTTTACATAATTCCCATAGTATGCATTGATCTAAGTTGAATGTGATGAGAAACAAATCATATCCTTAAGGAAGAAAGATATAATATGAGATATAGCAGAATTACATAATAAGACAACTTTTAAAAAAAATTAAAGGTAATAGCCTTTGTTCTTTGTTCAAACTCCACAATTCTTTCTGAGGATACAGATGGCATTCTCCATCAGAGATATCCCAAAATTGTGCTTGATTGTTGTCCTATTAGTATGAGCAAGTCCATTAAGGCTGATCATCAATTCCATGTTCCTGCTAAGGTATACAATGTTTTTCTGGTCCTGCTCATCTCATTCAGCATCAGTTCATGCAAATCCTTCCAGGCTTCCCTGAGTTCCTATCCCTCTTGGTTTCTAATAGAACAATAGTGTTCCATCACATATATACATATATATATATATATATATATATATATATATATATATATATATATATATATATATATATATACCACAGTTTGTTAAACCATTCCCCAATGTTTTTACCCTTTTTCATAATCTCTTCAGGGTATAGACCCAGGAGTGGTATTGTTGGATCAAAGGGTATGCACATTTTTGTTGCCTTTTGGGCATAATTCTTAATTGTACTCTAGAAAGGTTGAACGAGTTCACAGCTCCACCAACAATGTATTAGTGTCCCATATTTCCCACATCCCTTCCAACATTAGACCAACACTTCACACCCTATACCAAGATAAGATCAAAATGGATACAGGATCTAGACATAAAACATAATATTATAAGCAAACTAGGAGAACAAGGAATAGTTTAACTGTCAGTTCTATGGAAAGTGAAGCAATTTATGACCAAGAAAGAGATGAAGAACACCATTAAAAATAAACTAGATAATTTTGATTACAATAAATTAAAAAGCTTTTGCACAGACAAAACCACTGTAACCAAGATCAAAAGAAATGTAGTAAATTGGAAAACAATTTTTTACAACTAGTGTTTATGACAAAGGACTCATCTCTAAAATATACAGAGAACTGACTCATTTTTTTAAAAAAAAAGACAAGCCATTCCTCAATTGTCAAATGGTTAAAGGATATGTAAAGGCAATTTACAGATGAGGAAATCAAAGCAATCCATAGTCATATGAAAAATTGCTCTAAATCACTAATTATTAGAGAAATGCATATTAAAACATCGCTGAGGTACCACCTCATGACTCTCAGACTGGCTAATATGACCAGAAAGGACAATAATCAATTCTATTTTTAAAAGAATCTTCTTCTTTTTCCAATTGCTCAATTGTATTTTAAAATGATTTTATTTCTTCTGTCATCTTTTCCCCCCAAGACGTTAATTTTCTTTTGCATTTCCTTTCCCCAATTTTTTCTTTTGAGTTTTAAACTCCATTCTGAGCTCTTCTAAGAAGTCTTTCTCCTGGGGCAGCTAGGTGGTGCAGTGGAAAAGAGCACCAGCCCTGGAGTCAAGAGTACCTGAGTTCAAATTCAACCTTAGACATTTAATAATTACCTAACTGTGCGGCCTTGGCCAAGCCACTCAACCCCATTTGCCTTGCAAAATCCTAAAACACAAACAAAAAAACCCAAAAGAAGTCTTTCTCCTCCATGCCCTCACTTATAGCACCCTTTCTGCTCTTTTTTTTTTCTGAGCCTGTGTTTTGCCTATCCTTAACTCCTGCTTTTCTCTGACATTTCTTAGGCATTTTGAGATTTTTTTTTAATGTATCCCAAGTTTCTTGTGATAAGGGCTGGACTTTCTTGCAGATCTTTGGTGTTGAGAACCCTTAGAGATTTGCTAACTGGTCCATGGTCATAGATGTTAGGAACTCTAGGAGAATGCTCAGTGAATTGACTTGTAAGGATTTCCTGAGGCTCTCTCTCTCTCTGGGCTATCTGTGTTGGGGATAATTAGTTGCCCACTCTCTGGGACATGGGGGACCATAGGAGTGCCTGATGCTATCTCCAGGCTATCTACAAGCAATCCAGTCTCTGGGTTAAACCATTCAGCCTGGAGATGGAAGGTGCTCTCTTTCTGAACCACCTGCAAGCATTGGAGCAGTCAGCTACCCACTTCCTGGTCCACTGGGAAAGATGGGACACTTGTGACTGTCTCATATTTTTTTTTTTTTATATGCGGACACAAGGTCCTCTGCTAGGAATATTTGCTAGTCTCAGGATCAGGATCAGGCTGTCCAGTTTTGCTGCACAGGCTGAATGGAGATCTTAGGCACCTGTATTGGGGCTTTCCCATCATTCTGGAGCTCTCCCAGCTGAGTTCTAACTGCAAAGACCTCTGCCAAGGATCTCAGTTAGTCTCCCACCTTACCCTGCTTTCTGGGCACTGGATTTCTGTTCTCTGTCTTGGGTATATCCATGCTTCCCCATGACAGACATTTCTGGAAGATATTTTACTCTGATCTTTGTTATATTCTCTTACTCTGAAACTTTTTAGTAGGCTTGATTAATGATGATTCTGAGGGAAATTCAGGAGAATTTAAAAATATTCCTGACTTCTCTCCACCCTCTTGAACCTAAGACACTGACAGGTATTCTAGATCAAGTATGTAATCTACTTGCTTATTTACTAAATTTAAGTGATATAACAAGAAAGGTGTTTAGATTGGTGAAGTAAACAGTCACATTCTACGGCACATGTATAAAGTATTGTAATGCAAACAATTTAAGAATCTGGCAAACTTTGTATTTCAGAAATCAATTTGAGAAGGAACTTTTAATAATAATTCTCCTATGAAGTAGTTGTGGGTAGAGGTTGGGAGCAAGGAAGAAAATTTAAGCCTTGGCTTCTTCCACCTGTCATGAGAAGATCCTGAAAACTTCCAAATGACTAGTGGCATTTGGATTTCCCATTATTCTACTGGTATCTTTGCAGTGACCATTGGGATAACAGTGGCTGGTGGTAGTTTATACATGTGGAGCCAAGGATATGCAGTACGTACATACTGACAACTCTATAAAGAATGCCTTAGTGTAAATAAACCATACAAAAGAGAACATCTTGAGTATCAAATGAATGAAAGGAACTTCCAGCCATAAAGAGATGTGAGATACACTTTACTAAATGTGCTGTCTAAAACTTTGATCACTCTCTCTTGGAATTTCTCTCTCTCTCTCTCTCTCTCTCTCTCTCTCTCTCTCTCTCATTTTTATCTATCTATCTATCTATCTATCTATCTATGCATATAAATATATATGCTCTTACATATACATATATAAATATATACATATGTTAAAGCATCTTAAGTCTTATTGATTAAATGACCCTTAATGGATAATCAGATTTTAATATGAGAAATTTCACCACTGAGGCCTTTAGTATTTCACCTTAATACTAGAAAGACAAATTCAACAACACCTCAAGGCAATCTCTAATATGCTGAGGGTATATAGTAGTCAATTGGGGATCCCCCTTCAATAAGAGGGAGTTTGGATAAACTTCCTCAAGTATGTGTTAAAATAGTAAATTGTGAATGACTGATGAGCTTAAAATAGATTATGTGATTTTATATTTCTACAAAAATCAAATTCTAAACTTTATGAATTACTTTGAAGAATGCAATTTCATGCGTCAGTAAACTGATAAAAAAAATAGATGGAACAAATGTGGTAGAATAAAAGATACCTGTCCTATGCATTTGAACAATTTGGACTAGGTGTACTTTTCTTACTAAGCTTAAGAAATTTTGTTTTTTTAGCATTTAGATATACAAACAATTTTTTAATTTGCTTTGTACAGCTACTTATTTTCAGAAACCAGTACAGTTCCAGAAAGAAGTGCTGGTAGATGGACTGATAAATCCTCTTCAATGCTGAAAAAAATAGTATTAGGTATTTCAAAACCATATGAATTATCAATATATTTTGAAAAAAGTCTGTAAGTAATGCAAATATAGTTAGCTGAGTTTGAAATAAGTGCAAACATCAAAAGAATGAAATGCAAGAGAAGGTGCTTTAGATTTTGAGAATTCACATTTAATGATTTAGCAAAGAAGGCAGCAGGATTTTTTCCCCACTTGGAAAGTGATTCTATAGCTTGTTTATCTAAAGTTGTCATGAAATTTGAAGTGTGTCACTTCAGCCAGTTCAACACTGGACTAGTCAATGATTTCTTGTCATTATAGGACACAGAAATCTGACGAGATTATGAATAGAATTTACATTTTATGGTAAATGAATGAATAGAAATAGAAATTAAGTCCCTAATTAAAGGACATACAATCATTCTTAGACATCAGATCAAAACACAGGAATATATATTCCTGAGCTGCCTCTAGCTATTAGAAATAAGTAAAATTGACTTCTGGGGTGGAGCCAAGAAGGTACATGAAGCTAACCCGCTCCTGGAGCTTTTCCCTGCCAAAGATAAATGAAGCCTCTACTCTGACATTCACACTACAGATCCCACCAAGAAAAAGAGAAGATTCAAAGAGGTATTCAACTGTAGACATCATGGAAGATTTTCAGTGAAGGTCTGTCTATTTGGGGGAAAAGGGGAGGTAAAGTACAAGAGGCAGGAGAGTGGGAAAGCCAGCAGGAAACTTTTAGCCACAGTGCAATCCAGATCCAGACAGCTTAACAATAGCAGAGGTCCTGGCCACTAGATAGCAAACTACCAGGGAGATTCCCACCTCAAACAAAGTCTGAACCCTGAAAACACTGGGGATAAAAGACAGGAATGGGTCAGGAACAAACCACTGTTAAGTCAGAATCTGGACATAAAGGAGGGGAAAAACCTCTGCAAAGGCAAGGTCTGGATTGCTCGGGCAACATCTTGGCCAACAACAAGCAAAGGGATCAGATCCCAGCTCCAGCAATAAAAAGCTTGGAACAGAATTCAAACAACAAAGATGAACAAAAAAGCTAAAAGAGTGCTCACTATAGAAAACGACTTTACAAAGTTGATCGCAATGCCATGTCTGAAGAAGAAAGCAGTGAAAAATCACTCACAGGGGAAATATCAAAACAGTCTAAAAATTGGACTCAAATACAAATGCTCATTGAAGAGCTTTAAAAAGAATTTAAACACCAAAGAAGAGAAGAAGAAGAAGAAAAATGGAAAAAAGAAATGAAAGTCACGTAGGAAAATTATGAAAAATTGATCAAAGAAATCAACTCTGTTAAAAGTAAAAATAACCAACTGGAAAAGGAAACAGAAGCTAATTGAAGAAAATGAAACTCTAAAAATTCAAATTCAACAGATAGAAAACAATGAATATACAAGACTACCATATTCCATCAAACAAAATGAAAAGACTGAAAAAACTGAGGGAAATGTAAAGTACTTTTTTAAGGACAACAAATGACTTGGAAAATAAATCCAGAAGAGACAGTCTATGATCATTGGACTACTAAAAATCCTGGACCAAAAAAAGAAGCTGGAAAACACCATGCAGGAAATTATAAAGCGAAAAAGTCTAAATCTACTAGAACAAGATAACAATATAACCATTGAAAAAAATTCACAGAATCCACCCTTCTAGAAAGAGACCCAGGATCAAAACTACAAGGGCTATAATAGCCAAATTCTAGAAACCTCTAATAAAGGAGAGAATATTGCAAGCTGCAAAAAGAAAACAATCCAAATATAAATGAAACATATTCATACACACATAGAACCTATCAGCCTCCACACTGAAAGATTGAAAGAATTAGAATAGCATATTTTGGAGAGCAAAGGACCTGGGATTACAACCCAGAATGTACTATCCTGCAAAATTCAGCATATATTTTCAGGGATAAAGATAGATTTTCAGTGAAAGAGAGGACACTTCCAGAATTTCCTGACACAAAGATCAGAACTTAACAGAGAATTCAATCATCAATTATACTACTGAAGAGTTGCATAAAAAAGGTAAATGAAAAGGTGAAAGAAAAAACAAAACAAAACAAATGTTGGTCAAGACCATCAAATTATATACAACCTTAAAAGGAAAGATATAACACTTCTAATTCTTTAGAACTTTACTTCTCAGGATAATTAAAGAGGAGAATATAATGGAAGAGAATGAACTTAAAGGATATGTGTATAATTGGGTCTTATCTCTCCATTGAAGAGGTTCAAGATGATATCACTATGTTTGAGAAAAAGCTTAAGAGCCTCATTATCTTTTGACCCACTTTAATCATATTGTGCTTAGCACCTTCTCTCACAAACTTTGAGTTCCTGAGTCAGTGTCTCTATAACTTACAATCATTTGTAAAGTTCTCACGTAAGACATCCAGAGCTTCCCAATGCTTAGAGATCTTTAAGATTTTTGCAGTTAATTGGCATGCAACTAAAAAAGCTTGAAAAAGAACAAATTAAAGACCTCCAATTAAATACCAAATTTGAAATTCTGAAAATCAAGGGAAAGATTAATAAAATTAAAGTAAGAAAACATTGATCTCATAAATAAAACTAAGAGTTGGTTTTATGAAAAAGGTGATAAAATAGACAACTTTTGCTTAATCTGATTTTGAAAAAGAAAAAAGATAACCAAATTACTAATATCAAAAATGAAAAGGGTAAACTAACCCCAAATGAGGAGGAAATTAAAGAGATAATTTGGAGCTACTTTGCCAAACTGTATGCCAATAAATTGGATAACCTGAGTGGAATGGATGAATATTTACAAAAATACAAACTTCCCAGATTAACAGAAAAGGAATTAAATTACTAAAATAATCCCATTTCAGAATATAGAAACTGAAGAAACCATCAATAAACTACCTAAGAAAAAGTCTCCAAGTCCAGATGGATTTACAATTGAATTCCCCAAACATTTAAGGAACAATTAATTTCTATTCTACATAAACTATTTAAAAAATAGGAGAGGAAGGATTTCAGTTAAACTCCTTTTTATGACACCAACATGATGCAGATACCTAAACCATGAAGAACCAAAAAAGGCAAAGAAAAGTATCTCTCTAATGAATACTGATGCAAAAATCTTAAAGAAAAGTTTAGTAATGAGACTACAGCAAGTTATTACTAGGGTAATACACCATGATCAGGTAGGATTTATACCAGATAGGCAGGAATGGTTCAACATAAGGAAAATATTCAACATAATTAAACACATCAATAGCAAAAGGCAACAGAAATCATATGATTATGTCAATAGATGTTGAAAAAGTCCTTGATAAAATACAACATATATTCCTATTAAAAATACTGGAAAGTTTATGAGTAAATGATATTTTCCTTAAAATAATAAATAATATCTATTTAAAACTATCAACAAATATTTTATGCAATGGGAATAAACACAGCATTCCCAATGAAATCAAGGCTGAGACAAGCATTCCCATTATTACCATCACTATTCAATATAGCATTAGAAATGCTAGCAGTAGCAATAAGAGAAGAAAAAGAAATTGAAGTAATCAGAATAGGCAATGAGTAAGCAAAACTTTCATTCATTACAGATGATATGATGGTATACCTAGAGAACTCAAGAAAATCATCTAAAAAACTTGAAAAAAATTAATAAATTCACCCAAGTAGCAAGATACAAAATAAACCCACCTAAATAATCAGCATATATATATATATACACATATATATGAACAACAAAGACCAAGAGCAAGAGAAAGAAAGAGAAATTCCATTTAAAATAACCACAGACAACATTAAATACTTGGGCATCTACCTTCCAAGACAAACCTATAAACTGTATGAATACAATTATAAAGCATTTCTCACCCAGATAAAGTCAGTTTTAAATAATTGGAAAACATTTCAATTACTCATGTTTAGTTCAATCTAATATAATAAAAATGACAATACTATGCAAATTAAAATGCTTATTCAGTGCCTTATGAAGCAAAGTAACAAATAACTACTTTACCAAGGTAGAAAAAGTAGTAACAAAAGTCATCTGGAGGAACAAAAGGGCAAGAATAGCAAAGGAACTGATGAAAAACATGTAAAGGAAGGTGACCTAGCTCTACCAGATCTAAAACTTTACTATAAAGCAGCAGCCATCAAAACTGCCTGGTACTGAATAAGAAATAGAGTAATGGATCAGTGGATTGGGATAGGATCAATGAAGTCACAATAAATGACTACAGCAATGTACTATTTGATAAACACAAAGACATCAGCTTCTGGGATACGAACTCATTATTTGACAAAAATTGTTTGGAAAAGATACCAAAACAAGATCAAAATGGATACAGTATTTAGACATAAAAAGCGATACCATAAAAAAAGTTAATAGACCTGAGAATACTCTATCTATCATAGCTATGGAAAGAAGATAAATTTATGACCAAACAAGAATTAGAACATATTATAAACTGCAGAATGAAAGATTAAGTTTGTATTAAATTAAAAAAAGGTTTTGCACTAATAAAATCATTGCTGCCAAAATTAGAAGGAATACAGAAAGCTGGGAAAGTAATTTTCACAACTAGTAGTTCTGATAGTTCTGACCTCATTTCTAAAATATATAGAGAACTGCATCAAATTTATAAGGTCACAAGTCATTCCCCAACTGATAAATTGTCAAAGGATATGAACAGAATGTTTTCAAATTATGAAATTAAAGCCCTATATAATCCTATGAAAAATGCTCCAAATTATTGTTGATTTAAGAAATGAAAATTAAAACAACAATAAAGTATCATCTCACACCTATTAGATTGGTCAAGATGAGAAAAAGGGGAAATGATCAGGATTGGGACATTGATGAATTGCTGGTGGAGTTGTGAATGTATGCAACCTTTCTGGAGAACAATATGAAGCTATGCCCGCAGAACAATAAAACTGTTCATACATTTTGACCCAGAAATTCCAATTCTAGGTCTACATCTACAAGAAGTTATTTAAGAAAGGGAAAATTCCTACATGCTCCAAAATATTCATAGCATCTCTTTTTATAGTAATAAAGAACTGGAAACTGAAGTGATGCCCATCAATTGGGGAATGGCTAAACAAGTTATGGTGCATATATACCATGCACCATATTGTTCTATAAGAAACCATAAATGGTCAGACTCTAGAGAAGCCTCGAATGACTTATAGGATCTGATGCTGAACAAAGGGAGTAGAACCAAGAGAACAATGTACATATCAACAACTGCATTGTGAGATGAATAACCTTGATGGAAGCAGCTCCTTTCAACAGTCCATTGAGCTAGAACAACTGATTTAGATTGGCTATGGACTACATTATCCCCAACTAGAGGAAGAAAAACAAAGCAAACAAAACACACAGAAAAAGCAAAAACAACCCTTCCGAATCTGAAGAACACTTTATAAAATTTATCTCATATATCCCTTTCCATTAATCCTAATTCCTCATGATGAAAATTATTAATTTGTAAACATATTTAACAAAATATGTGCAAAATATTAACCTGACTGTTCCCTGGGAA
Organism: Macrotis lagotis; assembly: GCF_037893015.1. NCBI lineage: Eukaryota > Metazoa > Chordata > Mammalia > Peramelemorphia > Peramelidae > Macrotis > Macrotis lagotis. The sequence continues at coordinate 771,464,504 of NC_133658.1, read as the reverse complement.
GGGGAGGGGTGGGTGGGAATGGGGGGTTGAAGAAAATTTTGTAACTTGAAACTATGCATGTGCATATGGATGAAAAGAATAAATTAAAAAAATTAAAAACAAAGCAATAATTTTTGATGATCAAATATGATGAACTCTCTTGGACAATAATCTAAGGGACTTGTGATAGAAAATGCCATCCACCTTCAGAGAAGGATCTATGAAGTCTGAATGTAGTTTCCAATTTTTAAAATTTCTTTTATGTTTTATATTTTTCTTTCATGTTTTTCCTTTTTGTTCTGATTCATCTTTCACAGTATTATTAATATGAAGAATGTTCAACATAGTTATACATGTATAACCCAAATTAGATTATTCTATAACTATGGAAAGAGAAGGGAAGGGGAGAGAGGGAGAAAAAGGTGGCACTCAAAATCTTGTAAAAAACAATTATGGAAAACTTTCTTTACATGTAGTTGAAAAAATTGATAAATTTATTTAAATAAAAAATTTGGAAAATCATAATGTCCCTTGGTCTTCATAATGAATCATTTATATAATTCCAGAGAAACATATAATACCAGAGAAAGACAATAGGAATAGGGATCTCTGTCTGCTCAAATCATTTGGATAGCATGAATGCTTTAGGAATTCATTAAACACTTTTAAGAAAATTTCTTCTTTGTTCAAATTGATTCCAGTTAGACTCAATCTTCTTGTAACATTGGTCAGTGAAGATTTCTCATTTCTAGGATTTTAATTTCTTTATTAATTGCTCCAAGTTAAATTATTCTATGATATTTTAATACCAAAATGTTGTTGAGAATTGTGTTCATTGTTACTTAACAATTTTGGTGAAATTCATAAAATTTTAAAATTCAAATAATGCTTACTGAACAGCAAAGTAATTTTTTTACTTAATTTCTTTTTGACATCCCAGTATTAGCAAAGTAGGGCGAGAGGAAACTAAACAAAGCCCTTCTTTGTACCTAACCATTTGGAATGAAAACAAAATGAATCCTTTACATAAACAAGAAAATTTCAAATTGTAAATTTATTTGATGTTAAATTTGTGCTCCAGCAATTTTAACAAAACATGTATTTGTTTCCTGGTAAAATACTGATAGTTATAGGTATCTCTGAAAGTGTAATTGGTAGGTCTATATTTTTCTGTCCTCTTTGTCTCCAGGGCTTTAATCAGCTACTCCCCTGGTTCAATTTCTTTCTTTCTTTTTTTTTCCTCAAAGCTTAGGGAAATTTTTGGTCATACATTTCTCTTTTTCTGATTTATAGATTTTATTCTAAAGAAACAATTAAAGATACGTTAGCTTGGAGTTCCCAATTAGAAAAATCTAAAATTTAGTCAAATGCATCCAAGGAACAATTGAACCTCTTGTGTAAGGACTTGCTTAGTCTTTTTCAAGACTACTTAGCCTTCTTTGTTGTCCACTTGTCTCCCAACTCTCACCTGTGGTTTCAAGAAGATGTGGCAGGCAAAGCAACCATCTCCAATAAAACCATCTAGTTAGATAGACTGAGTGAGGTTGAGGGTAACGTCAAACCCATTGGTAAGTTATCGCCAAGCATATGAGGACTTTTCATGGTGAAATGGGTAGATGAAGACAATTTGTTCCAACAGTCATGATGGTGGCAAAAGTAGGTGCCACCTAAAAACATGTTCAGGCATTAGAAATGCCCAAGGTCATGCAATTCATTCCAGATTATTGCCACCCTGATTTTTGCCTTACCATTGAATTTCATGACCCCAGAATACAAAGTGAATCTGACAACTATAAACAATTCCAAATTTAAATCTTATTCCAGTGGAAGTCAAGACATCACTTTGTGATATTGATCCTTTTTTTAAAAAAATGAACCAATAACATCAACAACAAAAATAACATTCTAAATTTTTGTTGATTTTGGCTAAACTGACATTTTTGATTTAGGTAAAAAATTTATCCTCCTGGAAATTTGGGGATAAAATTGAATACATTCTTCTTGTCTGTGCATTGACAATAAAAATTGTCTGTCTGTCTATGTATGTATCTATGTATCTATGTATCTATCTATCTTTCTGTTTTATTTATTATGTTTTTGCAAGGCAATAAGATTAAGTGACTTGCCAAAGAACATAGAGTTAATTTTTTTTTTTTTCACGTGTCTGAGAGCCAAACTGAACTCAGATTCTCCTGACTTCAGGACCGGTGCTCTAGCCACAGTGCACCACCTAGCTGCCTGCCCCGCCCCCCATCTTTCTTTCTATTTTCTCTTTGAATGTCTCCTGTTCAATTAACCCTCTTTACCAGAAATTTAATTCCTTTAATTGTTAAGTAATGATGCCTTATACCAAGGATAAATTTACCTCTCTGTAACTTCTACTAATTTATCTTGTCTCTCCAATGATGTTAAAAAAGAAAAAGAAAATTTACTTCTCTACTCCATATTCAAATAGTTGAGGAAAATTATCATATATTATCTAAATTTTCCCTTCAGGTAAACATCCCAATTCCTTCAACCATTTCCCACTAGGCATGAATTTGAGGGCTCTTCATCATTCTGGTTGCCCTCCTTTGAATATTTTTCATCTTATTATTATAGAACTTCACAAAATGTAAGTTGCATGTATGAATATATTAATCTTTCAGCCTAATCAAGATAAAGTTTATCAGGATATATATATATATATATATGACCATTATATATATATGTATATATATATATATATGTGTGTGTGTGTGTGTGTGTGTGTGTGTATTAGGACCAAGTATATCAGGCAGCTAGGTGGCATAGTGGATAAAGTGCTAAGCCTTGGGTCAGGGAGAATTATCTTCTTGAATTTATATCTGGACTCACAAACTTGCTATCTCTGTGACTCTGGGTCCCCTCTTTGGCTCATTTTCCTCTCCTGTAAAATGAGCTGGAGATATAAATTGCCATTTATTTCAATGTCCTCATCAGGAAGAAAAAAAGAATTGGCTTGTTCTGGACCTCATTCTTCTTTAAATGCAGCCTACCATTGTATCATATGATGACTTAAATTGGGCTTTCAGTCCACTAAATTCCCTGAGGCATACACCTCCCACATCTTGTACTTGTGAAGCTACTTCTTTGAATCCAAGTCTAAGATTTTATATTTATCTCTATTTATCTGTATTTAATCATCAAGCATTTATCTTTGACTCATTTATCCAGTATATTAAATCCTAAATATGTCACCTAAATATTAGATAATTATACTGACATCAATATCTTAAACCAAGTCAATGATAAAAAAGGATATAGCATAGCATCATGTGGAGTTTCTTTGAATTTTACACTAAAAACTTCTATAGAGTTGACACCAGATTTTATATTACTACTCTGATGTTCCATGTAATAAATCAGGTTTAAATATATGTGATGCTACAATGGTTCAGCCAATATCTCTTTGTCATGTTAACATGAGAGCCTTTGTAATTAAAAAAAGAAAAGAACTAAATTGTTGCTGCCACATTCCCCTTAATCAGCAAGTTTAATTACAATGCCCCAAAAGACTGTGAAATTATTCTGTGCAACCAATTTTTACTGGTGCTTATTGGGGTCAGTACTTCCTTTTCTAGATATTCAAAAATCATATCTTTAATGATATATTCAAGACATCATTATGAATTGGTGTCAAATGTGGTGTCCTCTGGTTTACAAAAATCTTTTTTTCTTTACTTTTTTTAGGATTTTATTAGATGGAATTAAAATGTTCCAGTTTTTAGCTCTATTTTTTAAAGACTTTCATATAGTTTGACATTAGAATTTTAAAGAAATATGCAATTTTAAATTTTATTTTTCCAGCCTCTTCCACATTCCCTCTAATCCAAGTTCATTAGGCAAATAAATTAACAACCAGTTTGCTGAACTCAACATAAAATTAGATATTGGTTCTGTCAAACTGGTGTGACATGACTGAATCCTACCATTGATCATGTTAATTTAAGGATTTTATAAATTTATAAATAAAAAGGAACGTTAGAGATAATTTATTATGATACTGTTATTGCATTTGGTAAAACAACAAAAATAAGGTGAATGTATAGACTAGACTGTGACATCCATTGTTCCATGGTTGAGGAAAATGAAGGGCTAGAGTATCCTTTCAGACTAAAGCACTTTCTACTGCAAAATTATTTTTCCAAAATATTTTTTAAAATGATCTGAATTTATATTTTCATTTTGGATTTTACAAGGAGACATGAATTTTAATTAACTCAACAGCAGTTCATAATAAGATTATTAGCATGTACAAAGTGTGCAGTTAATAGAAGCAGAGCTAGAGGCAATTAGTGGAATTAGGTGTTTTTCTATGGAGGAACAGTATCCTAAATACAAATTGTTTATACCCATACAATCACTGAAAATATCACTAATAGCATCATTAAATCAATGTAACATTACTTTATAAGCACTAAATAGGCTTACTGATTTGGGATCAGTTGGTACAGTGATGAGTTTATTAAAATTGCCAATGACTTTGTATACACAGGGGCAACTTGGTAGTTTTGCAATCAACATTTATTTTTATATAGTTTTAAATGACAAAAACACAATTATTCTACCAGCATGTATAATGTTTCTGTTGATACCACAGCACTTTATGAATCCTTAGCAAAGGTGTAATTTTTTCTTACTGAGTATATTACTATTACCTTGTAACAAGCAAGAAAAGATATTTTTGTTTTTCACCTGTTGTCTATCCCAACACTATTTCTGGGTACAGAAATCAGTGGATCAGGAGTGGGCAAGATGAAACATCTATTTTTAGAAATGTTCTAGTCTTGAAAAAAATAAATGATTTTAGTGCAATTATTGACTATTCTTTAGTATGAATTAAAAGGTAGTGAGAACATATACTGTTTGAGGAAAGTGAATTTCTTTCATGCATTTCATGTATATAATACCTTGGCAATGTACACTTTATAGGTTTGGGGATGCTGACAATATTATAAAAATGTTCTTACATGTTTTCCCTTTTTCTTTTCCCCCCTCTTTTCCCTCCTTTTCTCCCTTCTTTTCTCCCTTCTTCCTTGTTTTTTTCTTTTTCCTCTCTGTTTCCCTTTGCCTCTCCTTCCTATTTCTCCTTGTTTTTTCTATTTTCTTCATTCTTGTTTCTTTTTTCTTTTCCTTCTCCATATCTTTCTATCTCTTTTTTTCCTTCTGCCTCTTCATCGCCTTATTTATTTTTCATCTTTGATTTCTCTTAATACAGATTTCTCTTTTTTTCTTTCTCTTTCCTGATTCTTTTTTTTGCCTTTTGTCTTTTCTTTCTGCCACCTTTTCTGCTTACTCTTCTCCTTTTTCTTCTCCATTCTCCTTTCTTCCCCATTTAAGACATGGTTAGAGTTCTGGGCCAGACATTAGTGTGAAGAAACTGATGGAAGCTCCTCCACTGCTGCTGAGAAAATTGAGGAATAAAAGTCCTTTCTACCAAAAGATAATCCCCACAGGAGAGAAAGGACTAACAGGGTCAGAAGCAAAGTATCCATGGTCCAATGACAGACATATGATTTTCCTCTAGATTGGGTTTATGAAGTTGATAGATTTGGCATAAATGCTACAACGTGCCAATAAGAGCTCTAACTTTCTTTGATGATGGCAGAACTGTGTTTGAGTTCTGGTACTCATTTTTCATAACTGTGCTCTTAGACAAGACATTTAATCTTTTTAAATTATCAGCTTCCATATCAGTATTTCAGCCCTTTTATCTTTGTGGCACTGCTTTCATTAATAATAATGGAATTCAAAACTCCTTAATGTCATTATATAACTTCTTCATGAGTTGCAAGTGTTTCATACAATTGCTGGTCATGTATCTTGTGATGAGGCCAAACATACAAGTAGGTTGGTTCATAAGCCACAAACCAAAAATCACTCAAACCAAATCACAAACCAAAAAAAATCACAGACCAAAAAAACTCCAAAGTCTTTCCAGATTGATAAGCTTTGTCTGTTGGCATGGTCCTCAAGAACTCAGACTACTCATCACCACAAAGAAACATCTGATGAAAAGCCTTGGGATTTTCACACAGGAGATGGGATTTCACACAAGGGATGAAAAAATCTTTGTACTCTTGACTTCGTGGGGTTATTGTGAGGGAAGCACATTGCAAATTTTAAGTACTGAAGAAATATTAGGTATTATTATCTGCTGCCCTGATGAACTCTTGAGCATGGATAAAATAAATTCCAATAGAAGGAATGAGTTTGCATGGGATACTGAACTGTATAAATTATATGTGGATTAATCTTCAAAATACTTTATAAACTGGTCCAAAAGGGGCAAATTACTGGACAGTGGAATAATATTCTTACCTGGGTTTGTCTATCTGCTTGTTGGGCTCAGAAAGCCATTTAAGCCTAGAAATCTGTTACATTATCCATCATATAATGAATTGTATGAGTTGATTCTTTACCATTCTTTTCAGTATTATAGTTATATGAATGAAAATATATAATAGCCATTTTGTCTTATTAGTGCTTAATAATTTAAAATGTAATAATTATTAGAAGTACATGTTAAAGACCTGATTTCATGTTTTTTAGTATATTTTGCATTACTTTTAGTGAGCATTAATTTATTTTGAGTACCTGTACCCCCATTTTTTGACTTCCTATATACATTCCTAAGCTTCTAATTTATCTTTCTCTCACAGCTCCGATAACTTTGTTAAGATGAAGTGTATCCATTCAAATAAAAAAGATAGTAGTTTCTTTAATAGTAATTTGACCTCTACTCCCTTTCTTTTCTTCTCTTCTCACTCCCCCCTCCCCCCATCCCAACATACTCACTGCTATTACCTTTCAGACTATAGAAGAAACTTTTTGAGGAAATAGAGAAAAGGTATTTGGAAGAATCTTCCCAATTTACCTCTTCTTTAAATGCTGTCCTCCTGAGCCCATTACTGGTACCTCATCAATCACACAGATGGGATATCTAAACACTAACTTCCTTTTCACTGAGCCTGCACATATTGGTTCTATAGAAAGAAATAAGTTGTCAAGTGCTAAAACTCGACTTCTAATAGGATTGAGATAGTACTTAATCACCAAGCCCCACATCACAAATGATGTTTAATATGTTTTTTTGGGGGGAATGGGAAATATGGATAAATGAAATGTCTACATCATAACTTACTAATCACCAAGGTCAACCTATTACCTAAAAGAACTACCATGTAAAATATATTACATATTTATCTAATTTAATTTAGAAAGCATATGCAAAAGTATAGGAAAGAACTTTGTCCCTGCAGCACTGTTTCAGTGTCTTCATTAAAGTATCAAAAGAAACACAGGAAAAAAAAAAGAGTAACAGACCTGGGAACCAGGGACCATGGGTCCTATTTGTTGTTAAGTGTATGATTCTGTCAAGTTCAACCTTTTATCCTCATTCTTATCATCTGAAGAATAACAAGCTTGAACTAGGATGATCTCTAAGCTGAACTTTTACATGTCTTCACTTTTATCATCTTACCAATTTATTGTGTTGTGATATAGCAAATCATTCTGGAACTATTAAAATGGCTTCTTCCTTCTTTGCTGGAGGAGGAGGAGGAGGAGGAAGGGGAAGAAGTTTGACTGTCAACAAAAGTTTTGATGTGAGAAATAGATTGATAGTTTATCTTATCACTTTTGCATTCTTGACTAACAATTATGAAAAACATATTGAAATGTTCACTAAGTAATAAAATGTGTTACAACTCATTAACCAAAATATACATGATTTCTTCCATAGGATTACCTATTAGGCATATTTGAGAATACCTGAATTCCCTCCCATTTTCAATTCATCCTCCACACAGCTACCAAAGTGATTTTCCTAAAACAGAAATTTGTTATGTCACTCACCTAATCAAGAAGCTTCATTGGCTCACACCAGCCTGAAAAATAAATAATACGTGTTATTTGACTCCTGGCTAATTTACCAAGCTGATTACAGATTATTCTCTCCCATGGATTGTACTCCAGCCAAACTAGTCTGCTTTCTGTTCCCTGTAACAATATTAAGTCTCCAGCCTCTTTGTCTTTTTAGAGGTTGCTCTCAATTCCTGGAATGATTTTTGACTTTTTCCACCCCTTGGAATCCTTAGAACACTTTAAGTTTCTCTTTAAGAATGACAAAAGATTTTTTGCTCATTTTCCTATAATTTAAGTGAAGTCAACAAGACTAATTAAGAGCTCAGAATGTGTCAGACATTGTTTATTTATTATACACATATCCTGTATTTGTTAGTGGTGCATATGTCATATCTCCTATAGAAAGAAAGTTTTTTGGGATTAGAGACTCTCATTTTAGTATTTGTAGTTTTAGTACTGAGCATAGTTCTTGACAAATTATTGTTATTGCCATTTTATTTTGTACTTAATAAATGCAAATGCCCTTCTTAGTAATAACTTCAAAAACTAAGCCAATAAAATTGATTACTTGTCATTGCATGAGAATTTTTTTTTATTATTAACTAATTATTAATTTGTGATTCAAACTTTTCTCCTAATTTCTGTTTAGAATCCCATCACTTTTTATGGACAGTTCATCTCTGAAGGGCATGACTGATTGATAAGTTTACTCCTGACCCTCAAGGAACATTCTCCTCAGTCATGGGCAGGATCCCATCCAACTAGGAGATCTAATTTCTGTTCAGAATATAAACAAGGGGCGGCTAGGTGGCACAGTGGATAAAGCACCTACCCTGGAGTCAGGAGTACCTGGGTTCAAATCCGAGCTCAGACACTTAATAATTACCTAGCTGTGTGGCCTTGGGCAAGCCACTTAACCCCATTTGCCTTGCAAAAATCCTAAAAAACAGAATATAAAAAAATCAGTTTGGGGTGAGCTCTTTCTTACCTTGAGGGAAGGAAACCTTGTCCTTGATTGCTTTCATTAGAATTTACGGTGACCCTGATAATGAAGGAAAAAACTAGCCAGAAATGTCCAGATGGAGATGGCTTCCCCCGCACAGATTGCTAGAGGTTGCTGAGTCTCATGATCAAACTACATTCTCAGCAGGAGGAACTGTATATATTTAGCACACCTCCTCATTAAATGTCTACCAATCAAAGTTGATTTTCAGGGGAATTCCCTTTTAGAAGTTACTCAAGCATTTAAGGGTCTCCTTTTTGGTCTTTGGTTGCCTAGAAAAACCACTGACTCCCAATGCTGACTAGCTTAATTAATAAACTGATTATCAACCACACAAAAACTCTTTCTCTCAGGGTTATACATTTGTCGAAACAGATAAAACCAACAGTGAGATGAATCATTTCTCCGAAAATCATGTATATTCTGGTTAATGAGTTGTAACACATGTTATTATTTAGTGAACATCCGAATGTTTTTCACAATTGTTTGTTAAGAATGTAAAAGTGATAAGATAAAATATCAATCTACTTCACACATCAAAACTTTTGTTGATAGTCAAACTCCTCTTCCTCCTCCTCCTCCTATATCTACAATCACCACCATAACTATTACTCTATTGCTAATATTAGTACTACTAGCACTATCCCTACATCTATCTACTCATCACCAACAACACCATCAATACTCATTCCTGTTCTTACTACCACCATAACCGTCATCAGTGCTACTACCACTTCTATTACTCCTAGTAGTTGGCTAGAATGTTTATAATGATTTTAAGTTTGTAATGGACTTTTAAAATATTATCACTTTTCAACTTCATAACCACCCTGGTGTCATAATTATTTTAGTGGAGAAGAAACTCAAGCAAACATATTCCAAGAATAGTAGTAAGCATGGTGAGGCCAGATATGTATTCATATCTTCCTGATTCCAGACAAGCACTACATCTTTTATAAAGCCTAGCTGCTTACCTATTAATAAATGTATCATTAAGTTGGTAGTGAAGTACTATAGTAGATATTGCATTGACCCTGACGTCACAAAGTGCTGAGTTCAAATCCAGCTTCAGTGGATTTTAGTAGCTACTCACTAGTTGTGTGACCCAGAACAACTCATTTGAGCCTCTTTGTTTCAGTTTCCTCATCTATAAATGAGATGCAGAAGGTAAGATAAGCCACTCCAATACCTTTATCAAGAAATCTCTGATTGAATCATGAAGAATGAAATGCCTGAATGACAACAAAGTTATTAAATTGCATAGGAACATATTTTATATAATAGAATAATTAGAGGTATTTTAGAGTGGAGTAAGTCTAATTAGTCTGCAAACAGGCCTTTATTAAGTACCAATTATGTACCAGGCACTGGGTTGTACATTGGGGATACAAAGAAAAGCAAAAGAGAGTCTACACAGCTCACAGTCTAATGGGAGAGACAACATTCAAACAAGTTGTGCATAGTAGATTTGCAGAGAATTTCTTGGCAAAGATAGTGGAGTGGTTAGCATTACATTTACATGTACAATCATCTGTTTTATTGTATTATGTTGTGTCAAGATTTGTTTCATTACAAAAAATTCCATATTAAAAAAACCCTGTCCCTCAGGTCTGGAAAAGTTGCCATTTCCATTGATAGAGGATATACACTCATGAAAGTATAGTTCTTTTGGAATTAATTAATCTGGGATTTAGGCACATGCCTAAAGTAGATTATAATCTCTTTGTGTCTTCTGATCACTTCTTACTCTCCTATTTCCTTAAGGTTCACAGACAATATTTATCAAACCTAATGGAGGCTTTCCTATAGGTCACATACTATATGTAAAATGGTCAAACACTTAAGTGTTCCACCTTGCCTGAAATTCTCTCTTTCCCAGGGCTTGTAAGTCCTTTATAGTGCTATGTCACACAAATAAAAAAATCATCTTTAGCATTATGCTAAATTTCCATTTCTCTTTGGGTTACGAATAATTTTTACTCTTTTGAGATTCTGATGACTGAACATTCACAGACATATAGCAGCATGAAACTGATATTATTACAGGATTAAGGAAATGGATTCCTTTGATAGGGAGCAACTTGATGTCATTTATATTATCGACCATTTTTCCAGATACAATACAGGTCAATTTTCTCATCATTGGTTTTGAACTAGCCATATGAAGTACCTCTTGCAGATATATTCTCTCATTCCCTTTCTCTCTGTCTCTGTTCTGTCTCTCTCATACACACACAGACACATACAAACACACACACACACACACACACACACACACACACAGATGTAGAAATATACTCACCCACAGCCCTACTATATATAGTGGGTTCACTAATTTTCATTGTATCCAATTTTCATAATCCCTTTCTCTTGTTGAAAATACTGGAGTGTTTTGTCATTTGCTTCTTCAGTGTTTATTTTACAAATGAGGAACTGAAGAAAACAGGGTTAAGTGATTTACTCGGGACACTAACTAATATCTGAGGTCAGATTTGAATTGAGGAAGATGAATTTTCCTGACTTTACTCCCAGCATTCTATAAACTATGCCATCTAGCTGCCCCTTATATAAGTTTATATTGATAGTAAAAGTAAGTAAAAAAAGTAAAAAAGTTTACTTGTGGGGAGTCGAAATTGAAATATGGCAAATAAGATACATGATGTTGTCTAATTTAAATGACTTGATATATATCAAATATTTAGTGACTGCAATATATATTTAATTTTTATATATATTAGATAGGTTCATTAGGTAGAATTCTATTCAAATAAGCTGGAAATTTTTTTAAAAATATGCCTTCTTTCTAGATGTTTAATTGTAATCTTTCTTGCACTATTTTATTAAATGCCACATAAATCATCAGCATTTGTATTTATGAATGACAAAGCCCAAGAGCAAGAGATGCAAAGAGAAATTCCATTTAAAATAACTATAGACAATATTAGATACTTTGAGAATCTACCTCCCAAGACAAACCCAGAAACTGTATGAACACAAAGTCAGATCTAAATAAATGGAAAAATGTCAAATACTAATGGTTAAGTCAAGTTAATATAATAAAAATGACAATTCTACCCAAATTAAATTATTTATTTGGTGCCATACCAATCAAACTATCAAATAACTACTTTACTGAGCAAGAAAAAAAAATAATAGAATTCATGTGGAGCAACAAAAGGGCAAGAATAGCAAGGGAATAAATATAAATGCTGATGATTTATGTGGAATTTAATGAAAAAAGTGTAAAAGAAGGTAACCCAATTCTACCAAATTTAAAACTATAATGGAAAGCAACAGTAGGTTCAAAAGAAGTCACAGTAAATGACCACAGCAATTTACTATTTGACAAACTGAAAGACATCAGCTTCTGGGATAAGAACTCACTATTTGACAAAAGTGGAAAACAGTATGGCAAAACCTAGGCTTGGATACATATCTCACATCCTATACCAAGTCAAAATGGATTAAGGATTTATACAAAAAGACTCACACCATAGATAAATTAATACAGCAAGAAATACTCTATCAGATCTTTGTAAAGGGGACAAATTTATGAACACAAGAAAGAGTTCATTATAAACTGCAAAATAAATGATTTTGATTATGTTAAATTAAAAAGTTTTTGCACTAATAGAATCAATGCTGCCAAAAATAAAAGGAAAGCAGAAAAATGGGAAACAACTAGAAGTTCTGATAAAGGTCCCATTTCTAAAATATATAGAATTGCATCAAATTTATAAAGTCACAAGCCATTCTCCAATTGATAAATGATTAAAGGATATGAACAATTTTCAAATGAAGAAATTAAAGGTATATATAATCATATGACAAAAATTCCAAATTATTGATTAGAGAAATGCAAATTGAAACAACAATGAGGTATCAGCTCATTAGGTGGTGAAGATGAGAAAAAGGGAAAATGATCAATGTTGGAGAGGTTGTGGATGGATTGGGACATTGATGGTGGAATTGTTAAAGGATTCAGTCTTTCTGGAGAGTAATATGGAACTATGCCCAAAGAGCAATAACACTGTTCATACCTTTTCACCCAACAATTTCAATTCTAGGTCTATATCCAGAAGAAATTTTAAAAAAGGAAAAAGTTCTACATGTTCCAAAATATTCATAGTAGCTCTTTTTGTAGTGGCAAAGAATTGGAAATTGAGGAAATGTCCATCAATTGGGGAATGGCTAAACAAGTTATGGTACATGAATACCATGGAATACTATAATTCTATAAGAAACCATAAATGGACAGACTCTAGAGAAGCATGGAATGACCTACAGGATCTGATGCTGAGTGAAGGAAGTAGAACCAAGAAAACAACAATGTACACATCAAAAACAACATTGTGAGAAGCACAAACTTGATGGAAGCAATTCCTCTCAACAGTTCAGAGAGCTAGGACAACTGTATTAGACAGGTTTTGGATTATGTTATCCCCATCCAGAGGAAGAAAAACAAAACAAAACAGAACAAAAACACACAAACACACACACACAAACACACACACACACACACACACACACACACACACACACACACACACAAAGAACCTTCTAGAATCTGATGAATACTTTATAAAAATTATCTCTTATGTATCTCTTTCCCTTAAGACTAATTCCTCATATTGAAAATAACTAATATTAATCTCTAAACATGTTTATCAAAATATGTAAAATGCTAACCTGACTTTTCGCTGCTGAGAGGAGGGGGTCAGAAGGGAAGGTGGAAGGAAATTTTGTGACTTCAAAATATGCATGTGCAGATGGATGAAAATAAATAAATTTTTAAAAACTATCTTATTATATTAACTAAATTTTGTCTGCAACTTCAAGGTAAAGTAATGATTTATCTTCTCATTTTTCCTTGTTTCCTATTTATTGCCAGCTCAGTTAATAAATAATCTATTTACTTTCAAATTCTCTCAGCATTTCTTTAGCTTTGTTATTTTTCCTCTTTCTTTTATATCAAAGTTGTAATAATTTAGTCTACTTTTCAGGTTGTATTATGGCCTTACTTTTCCCCCACCCTCATATATTTTAATAAAAATGCAATGGAAGTCTTTTAAAATGCCAGTCTTTGAGAATAAAGTCCATTGGCTCATATTTCATTCCAGTTCAAGTGCTTGGATTCTCATTTTACTGTACTAGTAGAGGCTTTTTCATAGGAAATAATGGTATGCTTAGCTTTTCACAGTTCAGTAGAAATATTCAGGAAAAGAGCATGACCTACACAGACTATATATTTTAAGTTGTTTGGTAAGAAGCCTTTAAGAAAATATGAAGCCTAGACTATTCATACTGGCTGTGATATAAGTAATCATTACAATCCTTAAGTCTTAAGAGTCAAAGTTTCTAGAGCAACTGTATTTCGGTGGTGAACCAGGTCAGTTTCAGAGATAGAATCAGAGCTTTTAAATTGCCTTTCATTTTTTTTCTATGGAAAGCCATTTGTACTCTACAAAAACCCTGAGTGTCTGCTTTTTCCTTTCCGTACCTCTATACACTTGTACCTTTTTATCTCTGATGAAGGTAAGAGATTTTAAATTGTATCTTCTAGTCCTATCCTAAATCATTCCCACACTTAGTACTCTTATATGTCACTTCTTTTTTGCAAAGAGTTATCAAATTACTTTAAACTGGATTTTAAAGTGTTTTGAGAGATTTGTGGAAAGGGATATATGGACCAAAACTGAGGTTTCTGGTTTTAGCCTGAAGCAGGTGTTACCTTCAAGGTGAATCCTCTTCTCTACTTAGCTACCATCTGCTATATGTATAGATGTTACATCTCCATGAAACTTTCCTTAGAACTTTTCTATTAGAACAACTGCTTCAGTACATCTGTTTTCTTACTTGTTGTTTTAAGAAAGATACAGAATCATTTCTGAAATTATATAAACAAAGGATTTAATTGCACAATTTTTTCCTCAAAAAATCATATAGTAAATTTCTGATATAGATTTTTTATAAGGTAAATGGGAAATAGGTGATGTAGTATATACAGCACCAGCCCTGGAGTCAGGAAATACTTGAAATCCATAGAATTTAGAGATGGAAGGGATCTTAGGTATGTGAACTGTTCTTATATTAGCAATCAAGAATTAAGGACATGAGTTGTGTCTTTCCAAAAAAGTACATAAGGGCAAAAAGTAGCAAAACTTGAATGTTTTGGAAAGATTTTAATTATTTTGAATTTTATGATTTTCCCCTAATCTTGCTTCCCTCTGCCCCCCACTCCCACAGAAGGCAGTCTGTTAGTCTTCAAAACTGGAATTTGAACTCTGGTCCTCTGACATGAAGTAGAATGCATTTTGTAATATACATTTTTCACTTACATAACTTCACTGCCACCCAATAGCTTGCCTTTAAATAAAAATAGCAATAGTGAAACAGTCAAAAATGATACTGAGACATGCTTGCCACTCACATTCTACTTTGGGTAGCAGAAATTAGGAACTGAATTGTTTGGGCTTAATTATTGTGTCTTCAAACAATGTTTATAATCTGGGCTTCTTGCCAATAGTTGCTACTATATTCTTTTTAGATTAAGTAGTCAGGCAAAAAAACTCTCATATTATATCCAGGATTAAACTCTATTCCTCACTACTCATCTGTCTAATGGCATAGTATGACAGAGTAAGGGATGTTTCATTCAGGACACAATGTATAGTTTTTTACCTGGCTATTTGAAACACATATGTATATTCTTTCACTTTCTGAAGGACAGGCAAGTTTGTTACATTTCAACTCTTTCCTAGGTTAGTTTGATCCTTTCCAAGGACGGGATATGCAGACTCTCACAAATGATTCTGACCTCCAGTGAAAGTGTTCCCTCATATATGGGAGTGGTTTTAGAACCCCAATTTCATTTAGTCAACAATAAAATTAGATTATACAAGGAAATATTTGCTATAAGAAGTATAATCACAAATATATAAACTCCCCTCCTTGTACCACCTTAGCCTCTGGAGAAAGGAAAAAGGATTAGGCTCAGAGTTTAGCTAAATTCCTTGAGATGACAATCCCAAACATCAATCCAAGTTTCCACTTAGGTTTGAGTTCCAACGATCCTGGATTCTCTGATCTAGGATGGATGGTGGTTAAATCCTGTTTTGAATACCGATTACAAAAGTGTGTTGGGTTGATGTCTTAGGGCAATGGGAATCACTTACAGGCTCTGAAACTGTAAAAGATAGATGATACAGAATAGAAACAAACATACCTGGGCACCATTTCTCAGCCGGGGAAAAGGGGAGAAGATATGTCTCATCTTCAGCTCCTGGTGTTGGTTCTGTGACCTTTACTCTGCCTTTATTAGGAAAAAGTGTGTAGGAAGCAGAGCTCAGGAAAGAGGGAGATCGTTTCAATATGGTTAGTTTTAAAATACAAGGCATTCTTGGGAGACAGAAAGTCAAAGGAGACTGATCCCAAATACATGCTAGGTGGAAGACTTGGGAACAAGGGGGCTTCTGTTCTAGGCAATTTGGTATGCGCTGAAGGGCAATCTCATTTCCATATATCTATATCTTCACATACATATATAAATATATACATGGAAATACAAGTATATATATATGTATATGTATGTATAGCTTACATATAACTAACCATTTAAAAAAGAATGAAACATGAACCTTTTAATTTTTTTATTAATTCTAGTGAATGCGGGAAAGTAACTTGCCCAAGGTCATACACCTAGGTGTCTGAGCCTGGATTTGAACTCAGGTCCTCCTGACTCTAGGGCTGGTGTTCTATCCACTGCTCCACCTAGTTACCCCAACAGGAAATTTTTAAAGAATAAGATACAACCTAATGTAATGAAGGGCTAAATCATCATATATTTCAACTTTTATTAAAGTTTATTTAATGCTATAGCTTAATAGTTAGCACCAGATCTAGATTTTCATGTTTGAAAGTGCTCCTCAAATTGTTAAATTTGTGTTTTGTCATTCATCTATCCTACCTGCCTTATTGTCTCTCACTCTTTCCCCTTCTCCCTATCAGTCTCCTTCTTCCTTCAGTTCTTCCCACATTGCTCTCACAATTATTTTTCCCTCATTCTATGTTCTACACTTTCCACCTCTTCTCCTTACTCCTTATTCCTTACCGCTTTTTTTCTCTCCTTTCTGTTTTCTCTCCCTTCTCCTCCCCTCCACCCCGAAGAGACTTCCTTTTAAGGGCACAAGTTTATTTTAAATAATTTCTTTCTGAATATTTTCAAAGCTTGTAAAATAAATACACTACATGAGTACCAGTTTTAAAATCTATGCAGATTTATTTATTCCGGGAGACCTGAAGTAGAAACAAGTAGAGCTTTGTTTTTTGAATGGCAAATATAATACTATAGTAAGCAAATTGCTAGCTACATTTGAATGGTAGATAGAACATTCCATTTGGGATTTAGGAAAATTTAAGTTCAAATTCTGTCTCAAGTGCTTATTTGTTGCATGACTGAGGAAATAATTTTAAATCTATAGATCTCAGTTTCTTCCTTAGTAAAAGTACCTTGTAGGATTGTTGTGAGGATAAAATAAGATAGCATATGAAACCTCAGTTTCATCCTTTGCAAAATGAGAACTAGTTTATTCCTTGAAAAGTTGGTGTGAGGATCAGATAACATTTAAAATGCTTTGCAAATATTTAACGTGTTATATAAATTTCAGTTATTATATGTAGGACAAACAAGTTGTTTTTTTTTTTTGGTTTGTGCAAGGTAATGGGGTTAAGTGACTTGCCCAAGGTCACATAACTAAGCAAATGTTAAAGGTCTAAGGTCTGATTTGAATTCAGGTCCTCTTAATTCCAGGGTTGGTACTCTTTATGCTGTACCACCTAACTGCCCCAACAAACAAGTTATTATCATGATATGATATTTGGATTTGGAGATTTGGAGCCAGAATACTTTGGTTTGAAATCAACTACATCTGCTCCACTGTTACCAACCTGTCCCGAGGCTAGGTACTGGCACTGTGTACAAGTACTCCAGAGTGAGGAAACTTGCCAAAATGAGTCATCACTTCCTCTGAAATTTACAGGTGCCTAGAGTTTTGAGAGACTGGGATATTCCCACCATCACAGATACCGTATGTGACAAAGGAAAGACTTCAAAAGTTTTCTACCTTATCCCAGTGCCTTCTATCTACATTACTTTTGTATTTTCACAGGTAAATCATTTAAATCCTTTTGACTCCAGAGTATTATTATGTAATTGATACTGTGAAAAGATTTTGTGCCAGAGAAACTTGGTTCAAAAGAAGACCTTGCAACCTTTCTCTGGGCTTCAGTTTTTTTTTTTTTTCATTTATAAGGTTGGGGATCAATTGGATAATGCCTAATAACTCTTTTCACTCCATCTATGATCATTAAAGTCTTTTCCTTTCTAAATGTCAATGTTTTTATGAAGAGTATAATATCAATGTTCCCTACTCTTTCTCAACCTCCAATGTATCAACAAATATTTAAGTGACTACTATGTCCCAGGCACTATTGCTGGAATGGAGATCAGAGACCATCTAATCAAAGGTATCAAACACATGGCATGAGGATGGCATGCATCCCCAAACACTCCTGAGTGTCGTGAGCCAGTTAAAATGTAATTAGAAAATAGTTTAAGAATAATGAAAATACAATAAAACATAGAAAATATTATATTTTCAAACTAAATCAATATGTGACTCCTAGAGATACTTATGGATTAATTAGTGACCCTAGTTTCTATTTAAGTTTGAAGTCACTGATCTATTCCATGTCCAACATTTTAAAAATGAGAAAACAAACCCAAAGATATTATATATGCACATTTATAATATATATCATATATACATATGTTTTTATACATTATTATTTACATGATATATCCATCCTTAGCTTATGAAATCCTTGAGGACAGGGACTGTTTTGATTTTATATCCCTTATACTGGCACATAGTAGGGTTATTGATTTTTACTTTCCCAAGGTTATATGGTAGTAAGTTCAAAAGAATTTGTGGGCCAATATCTCAGAGCAGTATCAGAAAAATTGATATATGAGAATTTGATAGATGTTGCAAAGGCAATATTGATAGACAGGCTTTGAAAATATATTGGATATGGAGAGGGTGCTGGTGACAAGAATCACGAAATAATAGAGTGCTGTAGAAAAACGAGACTTAAGTTGCAACCCCGAGGGATTGAGAAGCCAGTTTTGCTTTATACAGTAATAAGAAAAGAAGAAGGTGGAGGAGTGATAAGAATACAAGATAATAAGTTCAGTTTTGGATATATTGAGTTTAAGTTATCTGTTGGGAAGACTTCTCAGATTTAACCAAGATGTCAGCATGGTTAGCATGCAGAACTTTTCCCTATACAACATTAAATGAAGCTTTTACATTAAAGCTACAGATACTAGTAAAAATTAAAAAAAAAAGAGCAAACAAGTTCTCAACTGTAGACCTTATCGAGGACCTTCAGTGAAGGTCTGTCTTTTCTTGGGGCGGGGGCAAAGGGTAAGAGAGAACAGCTAGGCAGGAAAGCCAGTAAAGGCTTCTAGACACAGCCCAACCCTGGCAGCTTGTCAGCAGCCTAGGTCCTGGCAGTTAGTCAACTCCTCAGGTCCTGGCTCAGCTAGCCAGAAGCCTAGGTCCCAACTCAATTACATGGCAGGCAGGCAGGGTCAATCTGAGCCCTGGGGATACTGGGGCAAGAGATAGAACTGGATTGGGAAGAAACCACTGAGTAAAAAGTATCTGGACATAAAGGAGGAAGCAAACCACTGTCTAGGGAATTCCTGGGATGCATAGGGAACACCTTGGCAAGCAATAATTTAGGGATCAGATCCTAGCCCCAGCATAAGAAGTTCAAGATCATACTCCCTGTATCCCAAGAGTAGAACTCAAACTATCAAAAAGAGCAACAAAACAAAAAGAGCACTAACTCTTAGTTATAAAATTACTATTTAGATAGAGATGATGAAAATGTTATCTCAGAAGAAGCAAGTGGTGCCAAATTACCTATATGGGAAGTCTCAAAGGATTTTATGGATTGGATTCAAATCCAAAACCTAATGAAAAAAATATTTTTTAATCATATTATTTTTTTTTGTTTTCCAATTACATATAATAGTATTTTCTACCAATCTTTTTTTTCAAGGTTTTGAGTTTTACAATTTTTCCCTCTTCCCTTCCACATTAGAATGCAATTTGATATAGGCTTTACATTTACATCCATGATATGCATAGATTGAAATTGAATGTGTTGTGAGACAAACATCATATCCAAAAGAAAGAAAGAAAACATTAGAGATGGCAAATTGACCTAATATATAAGACAATTTTTAAAAATTGAAGAAAACAAGTTTTGGCCTTTGTTTAAATGCCACAGTTCCTTCTCTGGATACAGATAGTATTATCCATCACAGATCCTCCTAAAATTGTCCCAAATTATTGCACTGCTGGAATGAGCAAGCCCATCAAAGTTGATCATCTCCTCATGTTGTTGTTAAGGTGTATGATATTCTGGTTCTATTCTCTCACTCAGCATAAATCATGCAAGTTTTTACAGGCTTTTCTGAAATTGCATCCCTCACAATTTCTGATAGAACAATGATGTTCCATAACATACATATATCACAGTTTGTTCATCTATTTCCCAATTGATGGACATCTAAATTTTCAATTCTTTGACACTACAAACAGAGACGCTATGAATATTTTTGTACAAGTTATGTTTTTACCATTTTTCATGATCTCTTTAGACTACAGATCAAGTGGTGGTATTGCTGGATCAAAGGATATGCACATTTTTATTGTTCTTTGACCATAATTCCAAATTGCTCTCCAGAAAGGCTGGACTCCACCAAAAATGCAATAGAGTCCCATATTTCCCAAATTCCCTCCAACATTGATCTTTATCCTTTCTGGTCATATTGGCCAATCTGAGATGTATGAGGTGATACCTCTGAGACGCTTTAATTTGCATTTATCTAATCAATAATGATTTAAAGCAAATTTTCATATGAGTATAGATAGCTTTAATTTCCTTATCTGTGAAATGCCTTTGCATATTCTTTGACCACTTGATAATTGGGGAAATGACTTTGCTTTTGTTTTTGTTTTTGTTCTTGTTTTGCTTTTTTTTTAAAAAAATAATCTTTACTCAATTCTCCTTGCATTTTAGAAATGAGTACTATGTCAGAAACATTAGTTGTAAAAATTGTTTCCCAATTTACTACAGTCCTTTTGACCTTGGTTACAGTGGTTTTGTTGGTGCAAAACCTTTTTAATTTAATGTAATCAAAATTATCCCATTTGTTTTTTAAAATGTTCTCTATTTCTTCTTTGGTCATAAACTGCTCCCCTTTTCATAGATATTAAAGGGAAACTATTCCTTATTCTCCTAATTTCTTTATAGTATTGTCTTTTCTGTCAAAATCCTGTACCCATTTTGACCTTATCTTGGTATAGGGTGTGAAATGTTAGTCTAATTCTACATTCTGTCATACCATCTTCCTGTTTTCCCAGTGGTCTTTTATCAAAGAGAGATTTCTTATTCCAGAAGCTGAACTCTTGGGTTTATCAAATAGTAGATTACTATAATCATTTCTGGCTGTCTCTGTTGTACCTAATCTATTCCAATGATCTATCACTCTATTTCTTAGCCAGTAACAGGCAGTTTTGATAACTGATACTTTATAATATGATTTTACATCTGGTATGGCTAGGCCATCATCTTTTGCAATTTTATTCATTAATTCCCTAGATATTTTTGACATTTCCATATGAAGTTAGAATTTTTTCTAGGTTACTAAAGCAAATTTTTGGAAGTTTGATCGAAATGGCACCAAATAAGCAGTTTAATTTAGGTAGAATTATCATTTTTGCAACAATCATCAAAACTGCCTGGGACTGGTTGAGAAATAGAGTGAATCAGTAGATTAGGATAGGTTTCAAAAAGAACCACAGTAAATGACTACAGCAATCTACAATTTGACAAACCCAAAGAAAGTAGCTTCTGGGTTAAGAAGTCATCATTTCACAAAAATTGTTAGAAAAACTGGAAAATAATATGGCAAAAACTAGGCATTGACTCATATCTCACACCCTATATCAAAATAAGGTCAAAATGGGTACAGGATTTAGACATAAATGGTGACAGCTGAGATAAATTAATAAACCAGGAAATATTCTATCAGATCTATGGAAAGGGGATAAATTTATGACCAGAGTTGAGTATATTATAAACTGCAAAATGAATGATTTTGATTATATTAAATTTAAAAAAAGGTTTTGCAGTAATAAAATCAATGCTGGCAACATTAGAAGGAAAGCAGAAAACTGGGAAACAATCTTTGCAACTTGAGTTCTGAGAAAGGTCTCATTTCTAAAATACATAGTTAATTGTATCAAATTTATCAGGTTATAAGTCATTGCCCAGTTGATAAATGGTCAAAGGACATGAATAGACAGTTTTCAAATGAAGAAATTTAATCTATATACAATCGTATGAAAAAAATGCTGCAAATCAATATTGATTAGAGAAATGCAAGTCAAATAAGGTTGGCCTATATTTGGCCAAGATGAGAAAAAGGGAAAATGATCAGTGTTGGAGAGGTTGTGGGAGGACTGGGACATTGATGCATTGCTGTTGAAGTTGTGAAATGATCCAACCATTCTGAAGAGCAATATGGAGTTATGCTCAAAGTTCAATAAAACTATTCATACCCTTTGACCCAGCAATTTCAATTCTAGGTCTATATTCCAGAAGAAATTACAAAAAAAGGAAAAAGTCCTAGATGTTCCTGCATTCATAGCAGCCCCCCTTTTTAGTGGCAAAGAATTGAAAATTGAGGGAATGTCAATCAATTGGAGAATGGCTAAACAAGTTATGGTACATTGAATACTATAGAATACTATTATTATTCTATAAGAAACCATTATTATTCTACGAGAAACCATATATGGTCAGAGTCCAGAGAAGCATGCAATGATTCACAGCATCTGATACTGAGTAAAGGGAATAGAACCAAGAGAACAATGTACATATCAACAACATTTTGAGATGATCAACCTTAATTGAAGCAACTCCTCTCAGCAGGTCAGAGAACTAGGACAACCATATTAGAACAGCTATGGACAATGTTATCCCCATCCAGAGGAAGAAAAAATAAAAGAAAACAAAAAAAACTTTCAGAATCTGATGCACTTTATGAAAATTATCTCTTTTGTATCTATTTCCCTTTATCCTAATTCCTCATACTGAAAATAACTAGTATGCATTCATGTTTATCAAAAATATGTATCTACAATGTTAACTTGACTTTGCCACTGAGGGGAGGGGGTGGGAAGGGAAGATGGAAGGAAATTTTGTAACTTAAAATATACATGTGCATATGGATGGAAAATAATTAATCAATTTTTTAAAAAATTGTCATTTTTATCATATTAACTTGACTTACCCATGAGCAATTTATAATTTGCCTAGTTATGTAAATTTTATTTTATTTGTGTGAAAAGTATTTTATAGCTGGTTTCAAAGAATTTCTTAGTCTGCCTTAGCAGGTATACTGACCAGTATTTTATGTTGTCTGAGGTTATTTTAAAAGGAATTTCTCTTTCTATTGTATGCTGCTGTATTTTGTTTGTAATATATAAAAATGCTGAGCATTTATGTGAGTTTATTTCATATCCTTTGACTTTGCTAAAGTTGCTAATTTTTTCCAGTAGTTTTTTAGATGAATTTTTGGGTTTCTCTTGGTATACCATCATATCATTTGCAAAGAGTGAGAGTTTTGTTTCTCTATTCCCAATTCTAATTCCATCAATTTCTTATTCTCCTCTTATTACAAAAGCTAACATTTTAAAAACAATCTTGAATAATAGTGGTGATAACAGGCATCCTTTTTTCACCCCTGATTATATTGGGAATGCTTCTAGATTATCCACATTAAGTATAATTCTTGTTGATGGTTTCTGCTTATCATTTTTAAGGAAAAATCTATTTATTTCTACTTTTTTTTAGTAGGTATGGGTCCTGTATTTTGTCAAAAGCTTTTTCAGCATCGAATTGAGATAATCATATGATTTCTATTGATTTTTTATTGATATCATCAATTATACTGACAGTTATCCTAATATTGAACCACCTCTGAATTCCTGGTATGAATCTTGCTTGGTCGTATTGTATTATCCTAGTGATAACTTGCTCTAATTGCTTTGCTTAATATTTTATTTAAAATTTTTGCCTCTATATTCATTTGGGAAATTTATTTATAATTATATTTCTCTGTTGGTATTAGGACCATATTGCTGTCATAGAAGGAAGTAAGCAGTTTTACCTTCACCTGTTTTTTTTCCCCAAAAAATTTATATAGAATTGAAAGGAATTGTTCCTTGAATGTTTGATAGAATTCACTTGTGAATCAGTCTGACACTGGAGATTATTTTTAGAGAATTCACTAATGCCTTTTGGATTTCTTTTTTCTGAGATAGGGTAATTTAGGTAGTTAATGGCTGCTTTTTTAAACTGGACAATTTATATTTTTGTAAATATTAATCCTTTTCACTTAGATTAATAAATTTATTGGCATACAGTTGGGCAAAATGATCTGAATTATTAATTTAATCTCCTCCTCATTGGTGATGAATTGACTATTTTCATTTTTCATACTAATAATTTGGTTTTCTTCTTTCATTTATAAAAATCAAATTAGACTTTTGGATTTTATTGACTTCATAAAATCAACTCTTGATTTTATTTACTAGTACAATAGTTTTCTTTCTATCTTATCATTTTTATTATTTATTATTTATAATTTTCCTATTCTTAATTTGGAGATTTTTAATTTGTTCTAACTTTTTTTTTAGGTTTTTTTGCAAGGCAATGGGGTTAAATGGCTTTCCCAAGGCCACACAGCTAGGCAATTATTAAGTGTCTGAGGCCAGATTTGAACTCAGGTACTCCTGACTCCAGGGTCGGTGTTCTATCCACTGTGCCACCTAGCCGCCCCTGTTCTAACTATTTTTAGTTTCATGCTCAGTTTTTTATTTTTCTCTTTATTCATTTAAGCATTAAGAGATATAATATATCCTCTAATAACTGCTTTGACTATATTCCATAAGTTTTGGTATGTTGTCATTTTGGCATTGTCTTTGATCAAATCATTAATCTTTCTTTGATTTCTGTACTTATGTTTCTATGATTATATTTGATATTCTATTCTTTAAAATTAGGTTATTTTGTTTCCAATTAGTATTAGGTCCATCTCTCCTTAGCCTTTTATTGCACTTGATTTGTATTGCCTCATAGTTTGAAAAAAATCAATATTTCTGCCTTTCTGCATTTCTTTATGTTATACCCTAATATGTGGTCAATTTTTGTGCTATTGCTATGTATGATAGGAAAAAAAATGTTTATTTCTTTCTATACCAATTCAGTTTTCTCCAGAGGTCTATCCTAGCTATGTTTTGTAACATTCTATTTGCCTCCATAACTTCCTTTTTGTTCATTTTTGTAGGTTGATTTATCTAATTTTGAGAGAGAGGAGGTTGTGGTCTCCCAACAGTAGAGTTTTGATGTCATTGTCTTCCTGTACTTCATTCAGCTTCCTAAGAATCTGGATGCTATAATGCTTGGTGTAGACATATTTAGTATTGAAATTACTTCATTGTCTATGGTACCTTTTAGAAGGATCTAGTTTCCTTCCATATCTCTTTTAATGTGATCTATTTTTGCAGCTGCTTTGCCTGAGATAAGGATTGATACCCCTGTCTTTTTCACTTCAATGGAAGCATAATATTTTCTGCTTCTGCCTTTTACCTTTCCTCTATTTGTATCTCTAATCTAAATACTTTTCTTGTAAGCAGAATATTGTGGAATTCTGGTTTTTAATCTAATCTGCTTTCTGCTTCCTTTTTATGGGAGCCATTCACATTCAGAATTTTATTACTAAATTTTTATTGCCTTCCATGGTATTTTCCCTTCATCTGTATTCCCCACCCTCTTTATTTACCTTATCCCTAATCCCCAGTCTATTGCTTCTGAATACCAGCTACTTCAGTATGTTTATCTGCTTCTATCTAACCCCCCTTTTCTTTCCATTTACCTTTCTTCCTTCCTTACCTTCTCCCAGTCCCTCTTTCTCGCCACCAAGTAGAAAAGGAAAACACCTCATTTAAAAGTATAATTAACCTATTGAAAAAAGAAACACAAAAGGTACCTGAAGAAAATAAATCCCTTAAAAAATTGCAAAATGAATCCTTTAAAAATTGCCAAATTCTAGAACCCTCAAATAAAAGAGAGAATATTGCAAACAGCAAAAAAGAAAACAATTAAAATACAAAGGGAACACAATCAGACTAGCACAGGACCTATCAGCCTCAACACTGAAGGATCAGAAGGACTGGAATAACATATTTCAGAGAGCTAAGGACCTGGGATTACAACCCAGAATGTAGTACCCTGCAAAATTCAGCATATATTGTCAGGAAAAAAAGATGGATGATCAATGTAAGAAAGAACTTCCAGAACTTCCTAACACAATGACCAAAACTTAACAGAGTATTCAATCACCAAATGCATGATAGAAGAGTTACATAAAAAAGGTAAATGAAAAAGGGGAGTGAAAAAACAAAATTGTTTTAAATAAATGTTAGTCCCTAAAAGGGAAGATATAACAATTTTAATTCTTTAGAACTTTACTTCTCTAAGGAACATTAGAGGATAGAATATAATTGAAGAGACTGAACATAAAGGATAAGGGTATAATTGGATCTTGTCTCTCAATTGCAGAGGTCCAAGATCACATCATTATGCTTGAGTCCAAAAGCCCTGAAAAAAGCAAGAGTTTTAACTTCAATTTAAGTGTCTCATAATGCTATGATTCACTTTAATCACAAAGTGCTAAGCACCTTGTCTAATGAGGGCATCATAAGCTGAGACCATGTTTCTATTACTTACAAGCATCTGTAAAGTTCTCAGTGAGACCTCCAGAGCCTACTAGTACTGAGAGTTCTTCAAGATTCTTACAGGTAGTTAGATCAGAGTCTGGTGCTTCACTTAACAAAGGGTTAAATATACTGGGTGGGGAGGAAAGGATTAAGTGGGAGAGACAATTTGCTTTGGTTCATTTAACAAGATGTTAGGTACCCTGGCTAGGGAGGTGGGGGTAAAGTGTGAAAAAGAGTAGCCTGGGGGGAAAGGCACAAACAGTTCAAGAAATTATATGTCTTTGGATGATATTTTGTTTCATGTAGAGTATTGTGCATACTTGAAAGAAACTTGAAAAGGGGGTAAGGTAAAAAAAGATTATAATTACAACTTGATGTAATTTCAGCTAATGCTGCTAATTGAACAATCAAGTAAACAATCTGTGATATGTTGATAAAATATGAGCTTATCAAGCAATCAGGTAATTGAGCTGTGTTTGATGATACTTGATTAATAATATTAGAACCCAAGGGAAGAAATACAAATATTTATAATTTTAGAAGAAAAGAAGTGAGAATGTGAATGCTGATTAAATTCTATTCAAGAGATTTAGACTAGTGATGGAATAAGATACATTCCCATTTAGGTTTTAAAAAATCCAATAATCTACAGGGAAAGGGGGGACAGGGAACTGGAAAGGTAAGGGAGGAAGGCCTGAAAAAAGGGAGGAGAAAGTATAAGTGAAAATATACTGAAAGTTAAATTCCTAAAAGAAAAGTCAAAGGGGAAAGGTAGTAAAATTTTGGTGAGGAGGAATAAGAGAAAAGAAAAGGGATAAATATAGCATGGAGGAAAATACAGATTTAGCAATCTTAACTGTGAATGTGAATAGAATGAACTGTCTCATAAAATGGAAATGGATAGCAGAATGGCTTACAAGCTAGAATCCTTTAGTATGCTGTTTAAAAGAAACACATTTGAAGAAGAGAGATACACAGAGGTTAAAGGTAAAAGGTTGGAGCAAAATATATTATGCCTCAGTGGAAGTAAACAAAAATCTGGGGTAGTGATCCTAATCTCAGACATAGCAAAAGCAAAATCAATTTCATTAAATGGGTTAAGGAAAAAAAAAACTACATTTTCTTAAAAGGCACCATTGGCAATGAAGCTATATCATTACTAAATATGTATGCACTTAGTGGTATAGCACCCAGATTCCTAGAGGAAAAGCTGAGTTAATTACAAGGAGAAATAGACAATAATACTTTAATAATGGAAGACCTCAATCTCCATCTCTCAGAACTAGATAAATCTAAGAACAAAATAAACAAGAGAGAAGTTAAGAAGGTGAATGAAATCTTAGAAAACTTAATGGGGATAGAAAAGAATATACCACCTTCAGCAAAACTGACCATGTACTAGGGCACAATAACCTTAAAATCAAATGCAGTAAGGCAGAAATAATAAATACACACTTCTCAGACCATGATGCAATAAAAATTACATGTAATAAAGGGTCAGAGAAAGATAAACCAAGATATAATTGGAAATTAATTAACTTCATCTTAAAGAATGGGTTGATCAAAAAGTAAATAATAGAAATAATCAATAATTACATGCAAAAAGGATAATAATGAAATATCATACCAAAATTTATGGGAGGCAGCAAAGGCTGTTTTGAGGGGAAACTTTCTATCTCTAAATGCCTATATGAATAAAATAGAGAAAGAGGAGATCAGTGAACTGGGTATGCAACTAAAAAAGCTAGAAAAAGAACAAATTAAACAACCCCAATTAAATACAAAATTAGAAATTCTGAAAAATCAAGGGAGAAATTAATAATTTAGACATAAAAACAATTGATATCATAAATAAAACTAAGAGTTGGTTTTATGCAAAAGCTAATAATCTGATCAATCTGGTTAATTGATGAAAAAAGAGAAAGAAGATAACCAAATTAACAGTATCAACAATGAAAAGGGTAAACTAAACACCCATGAGGAGGAAACTAGAGATAATTTGGAGCTACTTTGCCAAATTATACACCAAGGACTTGAACCTTGACCAGAAAAAACCAAAACAGACAAAGGAAACTATAAATCAATCTCCCTAATGAATATTGATGAAAAAATATTAAATAAAATTTTAGCAATGAGACTACAGCAAGTTATTCCCAGGATAATGCTCCATGATCAGGTTGGATTATACCAGGCACACAGGGATGGTTCAACATTAGGAAAACTCTCTACATAATTAAGCATATTAATAGTAAAACCAACAGATACCATATGATTATCTTAATAGATGCTAAAAAAGCCCTTGATAAAATACAAAACCATTCCTATTAAAAGCACTAGAAAGTTTAGGAGTAAATGGAGTTTTTCTTAAAATAAGAAGTAGTATCTAAAGCCATCAGCAAATATTATATTTAATGGGAATAAACTCACAGCATTTCCAATAAACTGAAAGGTGAAACAAGGATGTCCATTATCACCATTACTATTCACCGTTACTATACCTTAATCCTAATTCCTCCTGCCAAATGAGGAATTAAATTATTTAATTAATTCCCATTAAATATTTGGGAATCTACCTCCCAAGACAAACCCAGAAACTGTAGGAATGCAATCATAAAGCTCCCCTCACCCAAATAAAGTCAAATCTAAATAATTGGAAAAATGTCAAATGCTCGTGCTTAGGTTCAACTAATATAATAAAATGAAAATTCTAACCAAATTAAATTGCTTATTCAGTGACTCACCAATAAAACTATCAAATACCTACTTTACTGACCTAGAAAAAAATAGTAACCAAATTCATCTGGAGCAACAAAAGGGCAAGAATAGCAAGGGAACTGATGAAAATAAAAAGGAAAGGAAGGTGCCCTAGCCTTACCAGATCTCAAACTATATAATACAGTCATCAAAACTGCCTGGTACTGGATAAGAAATAGAGTGAATTAGTGGATCAATGGATCAGTAAAAACTGCAGTAAATGAATACAGCAATCTACTATTTGACAAACCTAAAGATATCAGCTTCTGGGATAAGAACTCAATATTTGACAAAAATTGTTGGGAAAATGGGAGAATAGTATGGCAAAAACTAGGCATAGATCCACATCTCTCAACCTATAAGAAAATACATCCAAATGTGTACAGGATTTAGACATAAAGAATGATACCATAGATAAATTAAGAGACAAAAAATACTCTATCTGATGTATGGAAAAGGGATAAATTTATGACCAAACAAGAATTAGAGCAATTATAAACTGCAGAGTGTATGATTTTGACTGTATTAAATTAAAAAGATTTTGCATTAATAAAATCAATGTTCCCAAAATTAGAAGAAAAGCAGAAAACTGGGAAACAATCTTTACAACAAAGAGTTCTGCAAAAGGTCTCATTTCTAAAATATATGGAGGATTGCCTCAAATTGATAAGGTCACAAGTCATTCCCCAACTGATAAATGGTCAAAGGATATGAACGGAGTTTTTAAAAGAAGAAATTAAAGCTATATATATTCATATGTACAAATGCTCCAAATAACTATTGATTAGAGTAATGTAAATTAAAACAACAATGAGGTATCATCTCACATTTATTAAATTAGCACAGATGAGAAAAAGGGAAGATGAGCAATAATGGAGAGGTTGTGGGAGGATTGGGACATTGATGCATTGCTGGTGGAGTTGTGAATGGATCCAGACTTTCTGGAGAACGATATGGAGCTATGCCCAAAGAGCAATAAAACTGTTCCTACCACTTGACCCAGCAATTCCAATTCTGGTACTATATCCAGAAGAAAATTATAAAACATGGGAGAAATCCTACATATTCCAAAATATTTATAGCAGCTCTTTTTGTAGTGGCAAAGAATTGGAATTTGAGGGGATGCCTATCAATTGGGGAATAGCTAAACAAGTTAAGGCACATGAATAATGTTGAATATTATTGTTCTATATTAAACCATAAATGGTTGAACTCTAAAGAAGCATGGAATGACTTATGGGATCTGATGCTGAGCAAAGGGTGTAGAACCAAGTACACATTAACAACAACATTGTGAGACAAACAACCTTGATGGATGCAACTCCTCTCTACAATCCAGTATTAGACTGGTTATAGACTATAATATCCCCAGTCAGAGGAAGAAAAACAAAACAAAATACACAGGAAAAAAAATATCCCTACTAAATCTGAGGAAAACCTTATAAAAAAGTATCTCTTATGTATCTCCCTTAATCCTAATTACTCAGGCCACATATTACTAATTTGTAAATATGTTTACCAAAATATATGCCTAAATGCTCATCTGACTGTTCCTTACTTATGGGAGGGACATGGGAAGGAAAGGGGGTGGGAATTTTGTAACTTGGTAATATGCATGTACAAAATTAATGAAAATAAACAAAAAGAATACACAGAAAACCTACAGAAAGAGATCCCAGAATAAAAAACTCCAATGTATACATATCATAGGCAAATTCCGGAATTCTCAACTAAAGTAGAAAAAACTGCAAACATCAAAAAAAAAGTAATTTAAATACAAGGGAAGCACAATCAGAATTATACAATATTTATCAGTTTCAATATTAAAGAATATAAAGATAAGGAATATGAAATTTTGGAGGGCAAAACACCTGGATTACAACCAAGAATTTACTGTCCTCCAAAATTCATTTCCTTCTGTCAGAGTCAAAGAAGGACTTTTTAACAAAAGAGAGGTCTTCCAAAATTGTCTCATAAAAAATCAGAAATGAACAGAAAATTTGAGCATTAAGGACAAGACTCAAGAGATACATAAAATGGCTAATGGAAAGGGAAAACAAAACAAAACGCCATTCAAGAATATTAAACTACATCCATCCCTACAAGGGAAGATAATACCTGTAACTTAAGAATTGTAGTTTTCTTAAAATTGCTAAAGGGTTGTATATATTTAAAGGGAATTTAATAAGATGATATGGATACAAATGAGACATGAATGTGATATTGGTTATGATGGTGATATTTCATGTAGAGACAGATGGAACAAGAGTACTTAGAAACTCTTTACCTAATTAAATCAGGAAGTGACTTTACTAGATACTTTATTTAAAGAGGGATGTTGTATAATTGTGACAGAGGGTGGGAGCATACATAGAAGAGTTGGTCCTAAATAGATTTGGAAGTGGTCTTATCTTAATATTTACTTAAATATAAAATGCTATAGTGCTATTGTTGAATATCCAAATTAACAGAAGAGGAAATCCCCATTTTAGAAAAATAAATTGAAACTCCCTCCAAAATGTTTCCAGGTACAAATGGATTTGCAAATTAATTCCAGAAACATTTAAGGAACAATTAATTCCAATTCTATATAAACTATTTGAAAAAATAGAAGGAGTTCTGCAAAACTCCTTTTATGACACCATGGTGCTGCTACCTAAACCATGCTTCTATTCCCTTTGCTCAGCATCATTCTCTCTCCCCAGAGGGAGAATGGATCCGATAATTTGGTTGGAGAGGGCTATAGGTCTATGGTTGACATACTATAGAAATGGAGGAAAAGAGTAAATTTAAAGTAACTTGATGTGAAAAGATCATGAAGTGATTTTGCTTTGCTTGATGCTTTGGTGCAATTGGATGGAGTGTGTTTGAGTGGGGAGGTATAGTTCATGAGATAATTTGGCTTTGCATGATTCTTTGGCTCATGAGGATTGTATGTCCATGGAGGATGATTGAAAAGAGGAGGCATATAAATCAATAAATCTAATGGCAAAATAAACAAGAATGAAATTAAGAAGGTGAATAAAATCTTAGAAAGCTTAGATATGGGATATCCCTGGAGAAAATTGAATGGGGATATTAAGCCATATACATTTTTTTTTCTCTGCAGTACATGGCACCACTCCCAAAACTGACCCTGTACTAGGGCATAAAAACCTTACAATCAAATGCAGAAAGTCAGAAATAATAAATGAATGCTTTTCAGATCATATTACAATAAAAATTACATGTATTTAAGGGTCATGGAAAGATATAAATCAATTGTAATTTGAAGTGATTTATGAATCTTGAGAAGCATATTTCTAATTGGACAGAAGAAGGGAGTATGCTTAGTGATGAATTGTTGCTTATCAATCAATCAAGCAATCAGTCAATTTAACTTTTCAGAAATAAGACAGATAATGGAAGTATATTTTGATAAATGGGTTGTAGGTACAAGACAGGGTTAAAACAACAAAGACATAAAGGAAGAACTATACTAGGAGAAGGCTAGACATTAGGTGTAGAGCCATAAATACTTGTTATAGTAGAGGGAATGTAAGGAAGGTGTGAGCACTGAGTAAATCCTACTCTCAGTAAATTTGCCCTGGAGATGAATAACAAAAATTCCCAATTACGTTTAAAAATCTATCCTGGAAAGGGAAAGAAAGGGGAAGAAGGAATTGATAAAATGAAAGTTGAGGTACAAATAAAAGTAAAGCTAAAATTTAAAAGAAAAGTTAAAAGGGAAAGGGAACAAAACTTTGGTGAGGAAGAATAAGAGGAAAGGAAAAAGAAAACTAGAAATTGGAATAGATAACATAGAGGGAAATGTAGAATCAGTAATCTTAACTGGAATTGTAATGAACTTTCCCATAAAAACAAAGCAGATAGCAGAATGTTTTAAAAACCAGAATCCTACAATATTTTTTTTTACAAGAAACACATTTGAAGCAGAGAAATCCACACAAGATGAAGGTAAAAAATCTGTAGCAAAATATATTAGGCAGAAGTAAAAAACCATCAGGCATTTTAATTCTGATCTCAGACAAAGCAAAAGCAGAAATAGATATCATTAAAAGGCATATGGAAGGAAACTACATCTTCTTAAAAGGGACAATAGGCAAAGAAGCTATATCATTATTAAATTCATATGCACAAATTAGTATAGCATCCATATTCATAGATGAGAAGTTAAACAAATTGCAAGGAGATATTGACAGATGATAGTGGGGTCTTCAAGCTGCGTCTCTTAGAATTAGATAAATCTAATGGCAAAGTAAACAAGAATGAAATTGAGAAGGTGAATAAAATATTAGAAAGCTTAGATATGAAGATATACCTGGAGAAAACTGAATGGGGATATTAAGCAGTATATATTTTTTTTCTCTGCAGTACATGGCACCACTCCCAAAACTGATCCTGTACTAGGGCATAAAAAACCTTACAATTAAATGCAAAGTCAGAAATAATAATTGAATGCTTTTCGGATCATATTACAATAAAAATTACATGTACTTAAGGGTCATGGAAAGATAAACTAAAAATTGAATGGAAATTAAATAGCCTAATTTTAAAGTATTAGTGGATCAAACAAAAATCAACCATTTCATTCAAGAAAAATGACGGCAATGAGACATCAGACCAAAATTTATGGGATAAAACCAAAGCAGTTTTTAGGGAAATTTTTTTCTCTATGAATAAAATAGAAAAAGAAGAGATCAAGATCATAGAATGGGGGATGGAACTAAGAAAGCTAAAAAAAAGAACAAATTAAAGATCCCAGTTTAACTCCCAAATTAGAAATTCTGAAAACAGAAGATATTCATAAAACTGAAAGCAAGATAAACATTCATCTGATTATAAAAATGGAGTGACCCTTATGAAAAAAAAATTAAATTTTGGTTATCTGATTTTTTTTTTTGGCAAGGCAATGGGGATAATTGACATGACCTTGGTAATTATTAAAGGTCTGAGGTCAAATCTGAACTCAGATCCTTTTGACTCCAGGGAGGGTACTCTATCCCCAGTACCACCTAGTTTCCCCAATTAATCTGATTTAAGAAAAAAAAATAATACAGAATTACAACGATTAAAAACAAAAAGGGTGAACCCACCACCAATGAGGAGGAAATTGAAAAGATAATTTGGAGTTACTTTTCCCCACTGTATGCCATAAATTCTATAAGCTTGAGTACAATGGATGTATATTTACAAAAATACAAACTATCCAAATTAACAGAAGAGGAAACAAAATACTTAAATAATCCCATTTCAGAAAAAGAAATTGAAACTCCCAAAAGAACGTTTCCAGGTCCAAATGGATTTGCAAGTGAATTCCACAAACATTTAAGGAATAATTTATTCCAATCCTATATAAACTATTAGAAAAAAATAGGAGTTCTGTAAAACTCCTTTCATGACACCATGGTGCTGTTACCTAAACCAGAAAGAGTCAAAATACACGAAGAACAATATAGAAAAATCTTCTTATTGAACATTGATGCAAAAATTTTAAATAAAATTTTAACAAAGTTATTACATGTCATTACTGGGATAATATACCATAATCAGGTAGGATTTATACAATTTAGGTAGGGATGGTTCAGTACTAGAAAAACTAATAATGATTTGGGGCATTTTCTTACATAATTATATGCAGCTTTAATTTCTTCATTTAAAAACTCCCTTTTCATATCCATTGACCATTCTTCATTTGGGAACTGATTTGCATACCTTCTTATGAATTTGGTTCAGTACTCTATATAATTTAGAAATGAGACCTTTATCACAATCCCTAGCAATGAAAATTGTTTTTCCAGTTTTGTTTTTCATTAAAACTTAGCTGCATTGGTTTTATTAGTATAAAACTTTTTAATTTAATATAGTGTAAATCATTCATTTTACAATTTTGAATTTAAATTTAAAAACTAATTGAACATATCAAAAAATAAACCAACAAAATTATACAATCATGTAACTAGATGTTGAAAAAGCCTTTGAACAAATACATCATCCATTCATTTTATAAACATTAGAGAGTATAGAAATAAATGGACTTTTCCTTAACATAATAAGCAGTATTTATCTAAAACCATCAATAAATATTATATATAATGGGGATAAATGAGGAACATTTCCAATTAGATCAAAAGTGAAGTAAGAAGAAATGTTAGCTTTAGCAATGAGATAAGAAAAAGAACTTGAAGGAATTAGAATTGACAAGGAAGAATCAAAACTTTTTGCTGTTGATATGCTTAGAGAATCCTGGAAAATCAGCTAAAAATGACTTGAAGCACTTAAAAAACTGCAACAAATTAGCAGGATATAAAATAGGTCCACACAATTCATCAAAATTTCTATATTATTGAAAAACCATGCAAGAAATAAAAAGAAATCCTATTTAAAATAACTTTAGATAACATAAACTACCTAAGAATCTATCTTCCAAGATAAACCCAGAAACTAAATGAACATAATTACCAACATTTTTCATACAAATAAAATCAGATCTAAACAATTAGAGAAAGGTGACAATAAAAATGAATAAAAGTGACAATACCACTAAAATCAAA
Source organism: Macrotis lagotis (assembly GCF_037893015.1). Classification (NCBI taxonomy): domain Eukaryota; kingdom Metazoa; phylum Chordata; class Mammalia; order Peramelemorphia; family Peramelidae; genus Macrotis; species Macrotis lagotis. The sequence goes on along the minus strand of NC_133658.1, from coordinate 771,428,403 downwards.
TTGCTCTTTCATCACCATACCAACCAGACAACCAATTAGCTATTTTAAAGAGCAAGAAAAAAATAGTAACCAAATTCATCTGTAGCAACAAAGGTCAAGAATATCAAGGAAACTGATGGGAAAAAAATGCAAAGGAAGCCAGTCTAATTCTACTGATCTAAAACTATAATATAAAGTGCATGTCATCAAAACTGCCTGGTACTGGTTAAAGAATAGAGTAATGGACAAGTGGATTGATTAGGTACAAAAGAAACAAGAGTAAGCACAAAGCAGTACAAAAGAAACAGTAGTAAATGATTATAGTAATCAATTGTTTGATAAACCCAAAGACATTATCTTCTGGGATAAGAACTCACTATTCAATGAAAAATGCTAGAAAAACTGGAAAAGAATATGGTAAAACTTAGGCATAGACCCACATCTCACACCTAATACCAAAATAAAGTCGAGATCTGTACAGAATTTAGACATAAAGAGCAATGCAATAGATGAAGTAACAGATCAAGGAATACTATATCTTTTGTATCTATGGAGAGTAACTTATGACCAAACAAGAAACAGAATCCATTATAAATTGTAAAATGGATGATTTTGACTATATTAAGTTAAAATGTTTTAGTACTAATAAAACCAAAGCAGCCAAGATTTAAAGAAAAACAGAAAGCTGAAAAACAATTTTCATTGCTAAGTGTTCTGATAAAAGTCTCATTTCTAAATTATATGGAGTATTGAATCAAATTTGTAAGGGTATTCCCCAAATGAAAATTGGAGAAAGGATATGAAAAGGGAGTTTACAAATGAAGAAAATAAAACTGTACATTAATTATCTGAGAAAATGCTCCAAATTATTATTAATTAGGGAAATGCAAATTAAAACAGCTATGAAGTACCACCTAACAACCATCAGATTGACTAAGATGACAAAAAAGAGAGCTTGGAGAGGATTGGGACATTAATGTACTGTTGGTGGACTTGTGCATTAATTCAATCATTCTGTAGAGCAACATGGAACTATACTCAAAGAGCAATAAAAGTGATCACGCTCTTTGACACAGCAGTACCAATATTAGGTCTATATCCAGAAGAAATCATGAAAAATGTTAAAATGTTAAAAATATTAACAGCAACTCTTTTTGTAGTGGTAAAGAAGTGGAAATTGAGAGCATGGCAATCATTTTGGGAATGGCTAAACATGTTATGGGATATGAATTTTATGTGATACTATTGTTCTATAAGAAACCATGAATGGTTACACTCTAGAGAAATTTGGAATGAATTGCAAGAACTGATGCTGAGCTAAGGAAGCAGAAACAAAAGAACATTGTACACATTAACAACAATATTGTGAGTTGATCACCTATGAGGGATGCAGCTTTTCTTAGAAGTTCAGATCTAGGATAATACTTTGTGACTTGTTATGGACAATGTTATTTATATCCAGAGGAAAAACAAAGGAACAACAACCCCCCCCCCACATATGTATGTTCATTTTTTATAAAATTTCCTTATGTTTTTCCTTCCTTTCCCATGACTTTCTTTCTTTTCCTTTAATATTAATTCAACTTGCATAAAATGATTAATAGGTAAACAAGTTAAACACATATGTACATGTACTAGACTGTTCACCACTGGGGTAGAAAGGGATAGTGGAAGAAAATTATGCAACATAAATATGCAAATTGATGAATGTTGAAAAACTTTCAAAATATGTAATTGGAAAAATAATATAAAATGAAGATGTCTATTGGACATTTGGTTTAAGATGTCTGAAAACTAGTTGAAGATTCAAGATTAAAACTAGCAAAGTTTAGGGAAACAAAGATATATTTGAGCATCATCATCATAGAGATAGTAATTAAATCTATGGAAGCTGATGAAATCACCAAGTGAAGTAACATAGAGAGGAAAAGAGCACCTAAGGCAGTAATCTATGGGTTACATTGTTAAAAGGATGTGATCTGGATGAAGATACATCAAAGGAGCCTGAGGAGCAGAAAATTAGAGGAGAAGAAGCAGAAGAGAATTTTGTTTTGAAACCTAAAGAAAAGAGACTACTAAAGATAAAGGTCATCAACAATGTCAAAAGATGTAGACAAATCAGAAAGAATGAGAATTGAGAAAAGGTCATTGAATTTAGCAAGTAAGAGTTCATTGGTAACTTTGTGGAAAGCATTTTGGTGAAATGATGAAGTAAGAAATTCAATTACAAAGTTTTAAGATGAGAATGAGAGGGAAAAAGTGGAGGCATCTATTTTAGCTCTTAATTTTTGGAAAAATGACTTGTCTTTATTGCTATGTTTGCAGGTGACTTTTTAGCAATCACAGGGCCCCCCAAGACCTAGAGTGGGCCTGGTCTCTGCAGGGCCCATTTTGGCTGTCTGTCAGGGTTTTTGACACAAGGTGGGCTAAAGCTTCTATGTGGAAGACTGGGATATGCAAAGTGCATCAGACATAGAAGGTGGTGGGGCACAGGCAGGGATTCTGAGGTTCGCTCCAGTGCCCCTTCTTTCTTCCGCAGATTCCTCAGGATGGCATTAAGGGGAGTGCAAACAGTGGCACCACAGGCTTTGCCAGGCTGGTGTTTTGGGAGTCGCCCCTTCTCTCCTGAAAGGCCAGGCCTCAATACATAGAATACTTGGTACTATGCCACAGGCAGGCAACACTGCCACCAGCAGGGGCAAGATAATGGATCTGTCCTCACAGCCCTGGACTCCCTTGCCCTCCCACTTGATAGAGAGGAAGGAGAATGGACAAGGACCGAAAACCTGTGACAAAGCCAGGATTGGAGACGTTTTTTCATTTTTTCCCTAACAGAATTAGATCTCTATCAGACTCTCTTGGGGTTGGGGATGTATAGAAATATACAAGCAAAAATCATTCTTCTCTTAGAGTTTTTATAAAATGTACAAAATACAAGTCTTCTTTGCCCTTAGGCATAACTTATACCTGGTATTCTCAATTCCATATATCTATATATAGCATAGATCTATATACTGTATATATATATATATATGTATATATATATATATATATATGTATATTTATACAGCACCACTGTATATATCTACAGACATGCGCACACAAATACCACCTACCCAAACACACATATACACACACCTTAATCTTAGAAATTTTTCTTGAGGGTCAGAGGTCAGAACGCTCCTAACCAACAAGCTCTTTAAAAATAAAAGATGATGACCTATAGAGGGAGACACAAGCAACAGCACGCTCCTGGAAGCTGGAGGGGACCATAGAGTCCCAGTCACCAAAAGGGGTTCATCAGCTCCCTGCTCCTCCAGCTGACAGTGGGGAGCTAGACTAGGTGTCATGGGTGGGGGTAGGGCTCTTGATTTGGGTATTTTTTTAAATGTTTTTTTTTGGTGTTTATTTAAAAAAAAAGAAAAGAGAAAAAATCAGTTCAATTCAAGCACTCATGCACCATGGCCCCAGCCTGACCCAGGTCCCCTCTATCAGTATCAAACAGAAAAGGTTCCCCCCTCCCCAGGGTCTCAGTGAGGAGGGTTGAAAGTAGTGAGAGGGGGCTTTACTATGGCTACAAGAAGGGAGGCTGGTTGGGAGGCATTGACTTTGGGCACTGGGGCAGGGGCAGGTGCCCCCTTCCTGTCCCACCCCCTCAGGGTAGGTCACATGATGCTCTCCACCATGATGCCCTTGCTTCTCTCAGACTCCGGAGTAAGGGTTGTCAGGTCCCTGACATCAGAGTTCTGAGCTTTATACTCCAAGTGATGTAGACCCCCTCACTGGCTGGGTCAGGTCTCGTCAATGCTCAATGAATGTCCCTTCAGCCCCAAGGAGGTGGTAGAGTAGATAAAGTGGAACACACAGCATTGAGAAGGCTAAGCACCTGGTGCCCACTGCTTCACCCCATCATGGGTAGATGTAAGTGTTGCTGTATACAAGCGGCTTGTAATATGCCACATTGAAAATGCCCGTGCAGACCAGTGGGATGAAGGACCAACACCATTTCATCCAAGGGGAAGGTCGGTAGCTGATCATACAGGCAGCATCATCCATGAACCGGTCAGCAGCTACAGATATCTCCCGATGAAAATGAAAGGAGACCAGGAGGAGATACAGGAGGTCAGTGATGAATCCTTCTACTCCAAGAAACTGGCTGTCCATACTAAGCAGCTGTAACATGAAGAAGAAGAGGGTACCACAAAGTGGGGCCATAGGCATCAGGGTGACAGCCCTGGGATAGGCAATGAAGACTAGCCCTGGTCCTGACTCAGCCACCTTGGAGATAAGTCCAACCTGTTCTGTGGCCATGAAACCCAGGATGGAGAACACCATAAAGCCAGAAAAGAACTGGTGCCACTGTTGATAAGTGCCAGTATGATGGTATCCTTGTAGCAGTTCCCAGGGCTGTAAGTGCCTCCAGGCCAATGGCATAGGAAAAGAAAATCTGTGTGCCAGCATCTATCCACACCTGTGGAGATCCCACCTTAGACCAGTCAGGCTTGAGATAGTAGATGATGCCATCCAGTGCTCCGGGCAGCATGACCCTCTCACCAGCAGGACAAGGAGAACCACATAGGGAATGTAGTAGTGAAATAAACAATCTTTCCTGTTGACTTGATTCCCTTCCAGACACAGAGGTAGACCCAAACCCAACAGGTTAGAAGGCTTGAGCGTATCCTCCCAGTTGCTATTCTCAGGCACATCCAGCCCTGAAGACAGATGACGGATTTTCCTTTCCCAGAAGTCAATAAACTGGTGAACGCTGATCTGAGAGTTGGTCACAGGTGAGGGTTAACCACACTGACATTGGCACAGTCCACGTGACGGAAGATCTCCACACACTCTAGGGTGTCCGCAGGAGGCCCAGGGCAGTGAGACCGTGAAGGACTTCAACAGATAGTAGAAACCCCAGGCCAGCATCATGATGTAGTAAGTATTGCAATAGAATACAATCACTATGGAGGCAAAGCCCAGGCCTTTGAAGAGGGGACAGATGTTCCAAACATTGATGCTGCCAGCTTTCATAAACTGGCCCAAGGAGATCTCGAGGAAGAAGACGGGGATCCTTCCCAGGACACCAATCAGGAGATAGAGGATGAGAAATACTCCTCCGCCGTTCTTGTAGCAAAGGTACTGGAACCTCCAGACCTTGCCGAGGCCCACCGCGAACCCCACAAAAGATATGATGAAGTCCAGTTGGCGGGTCCACATCTCCCGGGGCGGGTTGGCTAGGTCTGGGCTCGGGCCCCCGGGCCGGCTGCCGCCCCCTCTGCCCTGGCCGGTGGCGGGGAACCGTCGGCCGGGTCAAGAGGTAAGACCCTCTTTTCCCTGGCCACACTGTAGATGCGGGTCTCTGGGGTCTTCTTGGCCATAGCCCCGCTCCTAGGGCTGGCGGTGTGGATCCGTGTGTGTGTGTGTGTGTGTGTGTGTGTGTGTGTGGAATATGACAGATGCTTAGGATTGGGATGAAGGGGGGAACTCTTGGAGAATATAAAGGACACTGGTCCTCCGCTCCCCTTAAAGGAGGCCGACCCTCCGGGAGGCCCGGGGGCCCCGACACCCAAGGTGGCTCCCCAAACCCCCTCTAAAGAATTCGACAGCTGTCCCACAGCAGAGGCCCCGAACAATTGGGAGAGGGGAACCCCAAGTCCAGGAGCCGCGTGAGCGGCGAGGATGCTGCCCCCCGAATTTGGGAAAGGGGGGAACTTTTCCAGGGGGCGGGGGAGGGAAAAGGATGGGAGTCCCCGGGTTAGGGGTTAGGGGGAGGAGAGAGGGCAGTGAGGTTCCAGGGGTGGGAGGGGGTTACTCAGAAGCTGTTGACAAAGCCTTTGAAAGTCAGCCTTCAGAATCTCAGGGGCTGGGGTCCGGGGAGGCTCCGACAGCAGCTGGGGGCCCGGCCCGGCGCGGCGGCGGCTACAGGGGGAGGGGTGCCTGGAGGGGTTGAGTGGGGTCCAAGGCTTACCTGGGCCCTCTGGGCCGCATAGACGTGCCATGGTCCGAGCGGATGGCTCTGCTCTGCGACTCTGCCAAGTCGGGAAGTAGAAGGTCACCGCTGCCCCGAGCCGGGAAGGCTCCCCCAAGGCTCTCCCCCAAGCTCTCTCTGACCCCGGGCAAGCTCCCGGTCAGGCCGGTCCCCCTCTCCTCCTCTCCGACCTCCCGGCTCTCAACTCAAGGGCAGAACCCTCTTTTTTTTTTTCAAACAGTTTAGCCACAAAGGGCAGAGCGATATAACATCAAAGTTAAAGGAGATAGAAGAGTCAAGTGAGTTTTATTTGTTTCAGGACAGGGCAGGCATGGGCATGGTTGTAGGCTGTACGAAAGGAGCTAATAGGGACAAACTGGACATAAGAGAATGGAGATAGAAGAGGAAATCTGTTGAAGAAGGCATCATGTATTGGGACAACTTGAGGCGGTAGAGAGAGGGCTAGGCTACCTCACCGTGTCAGACAGGAATAAAGGAGGTGCTAACATAAAATCACAGATTCGGAGCGTGAGTGGACCTTAGGTCCTTTGTTCCAACCGTTCATATATAGATGAAGAACCTGGGACTCAGAGATATAAAGTGACAATCAAAGTCTGAGGCTTGTTTCCAGAACTAAGTGAAACAACAATTAAAAATATGAAGCTGAATACAAAGAATTCATGAAAAATTTGAATCAACTAGATTTTCTCTGATAGACATGCTTCAAGGGGAAAAAAAGTTATAATACTGTGGTCTGTATTTTCCCTACCTATATAAAGCTTAACTATTCATATTTTTTTTTTTTAGGTCTTTGCTAGGCAATGGGGTTAAGTGGCTTGCTCAAGGCCACACAGCTAGGGAATTATTAAGTGTCTGAGGCCGGATTTGAACTCAGGTACTCCTGACTCCAGGGTCGTTGGCTTTATCCACTATGCCACCTAGCCACCCTCATATTTGTTTTTAAGGTAGACTTTCAGAATGGTATTAGAGACCCTTAAGGAATTTCCTGGATCTGCTAACTCCCAATGGGCAATATATTATATGATAGATATGGTAATTCACAAAAACATATATACACATATGCACATATAAATGCATGTTTATATTCATATATACATGCATTACTATTTGCCTAGTGTATGTATACACCCCTTGTGTTCATGTGGACAATATGGTAGAGCATTCTGAGCTCATATTGGTCTGAACAGTCACAAAATATGTTATTTTGCTCTTTTTGATAGAGGAGGATAACACTCTTAAATATAAAGTATACATTATTTTAAATATATTATGCATATTACATGCATACATGTATATTATGCTACACATATATAGACATGAATATATTAGATACATGCTTATGAAACAGGAAACAGAATGCCACCCTTGTGCAATGAGTCTTAGCCACTGTCTTAGCCACTCCTTTGGGACTATCCCTGTGGCATTGGCATTGGAGAATACTTGGAACTAGGTACTAAATCACTCCCCAAGCACTACCCTTGTCCCACCCAACATGAAACTGCATTTAAGCAAAGATCCACAAGTGTGATTCTCTCTCTTATCTGTATTCCTGGAAGGTTGCTGTTCTTTTTCTCTAAGATAGAATCATGTCTTCTGACCTATGCCATTGAAAAATATGGCCCCAGTTCCATGTGACTGGATCTATGTTGCTCCAAGCTTTTCTTCTCTTTTCCTCTCCTGGGCTCCCTGATATTTCCTTCTCCCTTCTTTCCTCCAAGTTAATTTCCTGGACCTATATTGATCTAAGCTCCTCTCTCTCTCTCTCTTTCAATGAGACTACTTCTTTCTCTGCTTGTTGCTACAAAATAGATCCAATTCCAAGAAGCTCTAAGTTTGATCATTTCTTATGACTGTCTTCTTACTCCCTTCCTCTTTCCCTCAGGCATTCTTGTCTCAAATACTGTTATTCTGTCTGTCCTCAAGTAACTTGCTGTCTCTCTCCAGCTGAAATAAATGTGAACTGCTTATGGTTTGTAATATATGTAAACTTTGTAGGTATGTGAATTTAAAAATCTGGGTTTTTATACCTCCAGGTTCAGTTTGAGTTTTTTCCCTTTAAGAATCCTGATCTTTGGGCTCTTTATCTGAGTTCCCTCAATTTCCCATCATTTCATACATACATACAAACACATACACAAACATATACATATATAATGATCATTATATATGTATATGTTTGTGTATGTGTTTGTATGCATAACTCAAATTTTTAACAAATAACTTTACAAATATGAAATAAGATACTTATTGTACTTTATAATGTGCTATTTATTTATTGAGCATATGTGATAAATCATTAAGCATGTGATACTATTCATTGAAAATGTATGATCATATGTTTATGAGATATATTTTATATATGAATTATACCTTTGTTATAAAGGGAATACATACATACACGGTAGGAGCACTCCCCTATATACATACAATGTATATATGTGTATATATATCTATATATCTATATCTATATCTCTCTCTCTCTCTCTCTCTCTATATATATATATATATATATATATAATGTTTAAAAGGACTATCTTATTGAATTGCTCATCTGACTACATAATTTTTTCAAGTCTTTCTTTATCCACTTTTTTCCTCATGTGGATTATTATGGTGAATGTATTTCATTGTCCAAACTCTTGTTGTTTTTTCTTGTGTGACTCCACATGTCCTTTAACTTGTTGCCAGTACTCAGATTATTTATCTTCATTTCTTTCCCACAGGATTCCAGGACTCTGGCCCTGTGTCTTCGGATTCTGTTGGTTTAGTTTTCTCCTTATCTTGCCTATTACTAGGCTTCTGCTTTGCTTTGCATTTCTCTTATATATATATGTTATCTTCTCCCATTATAATGATCTTCCTTGAGGGCAGACCAGTCTTGTTTACTTGCATTTATTTTCCCAGTACTTCACTTTTTTTTAGCACTTCAAAGAACTCCCAGAACTATTTAAGAGATGCTTTGGTAAAGGAAATATTCTCATCATGTTTCCTTTGCCTAAGATATCACAAGTGACCTGGAGACAGGGTCCCCAGTATTTGCTTCAGGTTCAGCTATTCTGGAAGGCCTACAATCAGCCAGAAGGAAATTCTCCTGCAGAAGGTTGTCCTAAGGACTAGAACTGGGAGAAGGAAGGGATTGTAGCCTCTAGTATCCTAGGGCTAAGCTAGCAATAAAGACTTCATCCCAGCTACACATATAAAGCAAGATTGAAAACTTATGGTTTTCTATAATTTCCCTTTAATATCATATTTAGGCAAAAGAAACTGATAAATAGCATGGCAGAATGAAGAACTAATCTTAAAGTCAGAAAGACTTGAGTACAAGTTCTACCTCTGACACATCCTGAGTAGGTTACTCTGGACAAATGTTTTAACCTCTCACTTCTCTAAGATTAAGAAGTATAGATCTTCATTTAAGAGAAAGGTCTTTTTGGTTGTGCTTTTAATAAGACTTCCCTAATCTGATGAAATCATACATCCCAATGAGAAAAATATGTTTGTGTGTATGATGATAAGGAGCTGGATTAATACTCCTGCTTTATGACTCAAAAGTTCTTTTTAGAAGGAATGACAGAGAAATTAATGGAGCTCTATAATTGAATGTCACCCACTTAATGCATTTCTTCCTCAGAACTTGTCTCATTTTTATTGTTCAGTGTGTGATACTATTGAAGGAAAAAAAATTAGAAAAATTTGTCTAGCCTTTCCTATAATATTAAGGAACTATTATCTGTGCTTGCCTGACATCTTCTGTTGAGCTGTGTCTCCTTTTCCATTGTTCAGTTTAACCTTGGCCTCAAATGTAAATTCACTGAGATAAAAGAATGCAACTTCAGCCTATTCCTCCTACCTCTCCTCCATCTGTCTGACTCTTAGCCTTCCAAAGTGTTTATCTGACTCCAGTCCTCTCCACATGTATCAATCCTTAACTTCCTCCACCTTATTCCTCCCTGTAAATGAGGTGAACTAGGCTCTCTATAAAAGTTCCTCCTTCTCCATGCCAGATTTATGTTTATCTAAGCTCAGTTACTGTCTCCTGGCTGTTTCTCTTTCCTCCTTTCCTGTACTTGCTGTTCTTCTCAGCCCAGTTTGTAGGGGGTCTTTTTTGCTTAAACTTGTCTTCCTAAAAGCTCACTTACTTTATCTACTTAAAGAACCTGACCTTTATTTTTTTTCCTAGTAACCTGTGAAGCTTTCATAGTAACTCATGCAACCTGTAAATTAAAGTCTATGCCTTTTCTTACCTTCCTGAGTCAGAAAGTCTGGTAATTTTGTCACTCAAAATGAATCACATTTACCTCTCTAGGATTTTCCCCCCTGCAGTTGTTCTGGCAGAAAAACAAGCTCTGCTTGAAGACCCTTTGAATTTTAGATATGCCCTTTATTCAGAAGGCTTTCTTTATGTTCATATGAGAACTTCTTCCCAGTAACTTTCATCTTTTGGTTCTTTGACATCAAGTAGAATAAGTCTAACCTTTTCTCCCATATGATAATCTTTCCACATGGTTGAAAATAATCACCCTATCTTGAAAATAATCACCCTATCTTGAAAATAATCACCCTATCTTCATATTTGTTAAATCTTCTGCACTTCAAGCAAAATATTCTTGCTTTCTTCTGTGATAACTTATATTTTATTATTATCTCAAGTCCTTTCAATATGCTCAGCATCCTTCTATGGCTATACTTTATGCAGCTTATCAATGCATATTCTTCCAAGTATGGTTCCTAGATGTAGACATAAAATTCAAGATATCATCTAGAACTATTGGAAGATTGATATAATGGTGAAATGGGCATTTGTCCCAAATTCTCCTAAGCTCTAATTTTTGGTGTTTGCATTGTGTATACATGCATAAATCTATATATCTATATCTATATCTATATCTATATCTATCTAATCTATATACCTATCTATATCTATACATCTCTATCTCTATCTCTAATCTATCTCTATCTCTGTCTCTGTCTCTGTCTCTATCTCTATCTCTATCTCTATCTCTATCTCTATCTCTATCTCTATCTCTACCTTATCTGTCAATTATCCTGGAAGGATAATTGTTGTATTTGAAGGCAGAAGGGAAACAGTCAATAGAAAAGGAGATATTGAAGATTAGTGAGTGAGTAGAGATGAAAATGGTGTCAATTTTCTGAAGAAAATGGGATGCAATGGTATCACTTGTGCATGTATAGGGGTTTTCCTTTGCAGGAAGGACCACTTTATTTTTAGTAAAGATGAGCTAATAGCAAAACATGTCTAAATATTATAAGATGTTGTTTTATATGGTTGGCTGTTGAGAGAATGAGGGGATACTATAGAAGGCATGAAAAGATCAGAATAATTAATAATTTTTGCAAGGCAAATGGGTTTAAGTGTCTTGCCCAAGGCCACACAGCTAGGTTGCAGAGTGGTTAGGGCACTCATCTGCACTCAGGAAGATCTGTGATCAAATTTAGCCTCTAGCAACTAACCCATGAAAATTCATTTAACCCTGTTTTCTCATCTATAAAATAATCTAGAGAAGGAAGTGACAAGCCACTCTGTTATCTTCAAGAAATATCCATTTGGGGATATTAAAAGCCAGTCACAATTGAATGCAAGTCAAACATATTTTTTTAATTGGAAAGCTAGTCTTGTTTCCTTATGGAGTAGGCATTCCAGAGAGCACAATTGATTTTAGGACATTTGAGGGATTGTGTAGAGATGAATAAGAATCAGAGAGTGGCTAATGGGGCTATAAAAGAGTATTTGAATAATGACAGTTTGGGGGTTTAGAATCATTACAATAATGAGGGAATGATGAGATGAGAGCAACTTACTAATTAAGGGATGAGATCATGAAGGTTTTCACTATTCATTGTTCAGCCTTTGTTGATGTTATGTTATTTCTGAGCATCTGGGTTCTATATTTCACTGAAAAGTTGGGGTTGAGGTAAGGATATAGGAGACCAAAGAAACTAATGGGAGTAAAATGATATGTCTGCTCATGAAGATCATGAGATCCTCTCAGACAGGTGTAGGCAAAGTGACTTCTGTGGAGTCATAGGAATCCTAAGAGAATGCTTTGAAACTGATAGTCAGGAACCCAGAGTGATTTCCCTCATCTAGATTAAAGGAAAGTTACTTTGCAAGATTGTGTAGAAAGTTCTGGAGTAGTGGGAATCTTGAGTAGAGAATAGTTAGGATAGGTTTAAGAATTTAGAAAGATGGGATAAAGTCTCCATAGAAGGTAGTAACTGCATGAGGAGTGAATAAGGTTGTATGTGGGAGATGTGCACATATGAAAAGCAAGAATTTATTACTATTTGGATATGTAATAAAGAAAATTAGGAGTTCAGAAAAATGCTGAGGTCATAACCCTGGAAGACTGACTTCAACAGAAATAGGGAAAGTTGGAAAAGAGGAGGGTTTAGTGGGATAAAATAATATATTTAGCATTTGAACAAGTGGAGTTTAAAGCATATAATTTCTTTTGATAAAAATTCTTATTTGTGCAAGATTTTTAATTTTTTATATTTCAAACTTAAATTCAATATAAAATTCAATCATTGATGCATGAGCAATCTTAGAACATATAAACAAAGTGAATGTTTTACTTTCTGATCAAATTATCCACTTTGGATGAAAGATTCTAAAAGACATAGAATTTCATATCCTAGATATTCATGTGATGATAAAATGTCAAAGCCTTTATGCAATTAATAGTCAAGATATCAAAGTTTTTGCTCATGTAATCTCAAAAGAGTATATAAGACCTTCACAAATAGGAGTTCTGATAAAGATCTCATTCCTAAAATATATAGAGAATTGCATCAAACTTACAAAGTTACAAGCCATTCACTAATTGAAAAATGATCAAATGATATGAATAGACCATTTTCAAATGAAGAAATTAAAGCTATATAAAATAATATGAAAAAAATTCTCCAAATCATTATTGATGGAGAAATGCAAATTAAAACAACTATGAGTTATCACCTCACACCCATCAGATTGGTTAAGATGACAAAAAGGATCAATGTTGGAGAGGTTGTGGGAGTAGTGGAGTTGTGAACTGATCCAACCATACTGGAGAACAATATGGAACTATGCCCAAAGAGCTATACAACTTTTCACACTCTTTTACCTAGCAATTCCAATTCAGGTCTATATCCAGAAGAAATCATAAAAAATGGGAAAAGTCTTATATATACCAAAATATTTATAGCAGCTCTTTTTTGTGGTGGTAAAGAATTGGAAATTGAGGGGATCCTTATCAATTAGGAAATGATTGAACAAGTAATAATATATGAATTTTATCAACTACTATTATTCTCTAAGAAACCATAAATGGTCAGACTCTAGAGAAGCATGGAATGAACAACAGGATCTGATGTTGAGTGAAGGGAGCAGATCACTGTACACATTAATAACAGCAATGTGAGATGGATGCAGATCCTCTCAGCAGTTCAGAGAGCTAGGACAATCCTATTAGACCAGCTATGGACAATGCTATCCCCATCCTGAGGAAGAAAAACAGAACAAAAAGAAACTAAACAAAAAGAAACCTTAAGAATTTGATGAACACTGCCTTCACTTTTTTTGTAGTTTTTTTTTTTTTTTTTGCAAGGCAAACGGGGTTAAGTGGCTTGCCCAAGGCCACACAGCTAGATAATTATTAAATGTCTAAGACTGGATTTGAACCCAGGTACTGCTGACTCCAAGGCTGGTGCTTTATCCACTATTCAACCTAGCCACCCCTAACATTCACTTTAAAAAAAAAAATCTCATGTATATCTTTTCCTTAATCCTAATTCCTCATATTGAAAATGACTAATCTATAAACATGTTTAACACAAATGTGCAAGTACAATATTAACCTGACTGTTCACCACTGAGGGGAGGTGGATGGGAAAGGAGGGTGGAAGGAAATTTTGTAACTTAAAAATATACATATGCATGTGAATGAATGTTGAAAAACTTTCATAACATGTATTTGAAAAAATAAAATATCCAAAAAAATGTGTAGGAATTTAAAGAATTCTTAGGACTAAGTTGCAAAGAGGCCAAGGGAAAACATTCTAAGCATAGCAGATTGCTTAAGCAAAGTCATGGAAATGGGAAAATGTGAGGTAAGCTCAGAGAGCCCTGTAGGTCAGTGTTGTTCTTTCACAGAGTTCATGGAGGAGCTAAATAAGAAAATAACATAGAATCAAATTTTGAAAGATCTTAAATAATCAGGAAGTTCAAGTCTTATTTTTTAGAGTTTAGGAAGTCACTTTTCCACCTATGAATGTGTAAATTAAATTTAGGAATATATATAAATATATATATATATATATATATATATATATGTATATATGTGAGAGGATCTATTAATAAACTATTGTAGCAGTTTTAACTGCCCACAGTGAGGATATTAAGGCCTTGGTTAGTGGGAACAGAGAGAGGGAGTGGAAAGCTATTGGAGAAGCAAAATTAATAGGACTTAAGTAAAATAAAATATTAGCAGGAAAAAGTCAAAGAAAGCCTTAGTGTCTTGAAAGTGGGGGAAAGGGAACATATTTATGGAGGAATAAAATCAACTTAGTTTTAGACATGTTTAGCTTTAGATTTTTTTTTTTTTGAAAATCCAGAAAGAAATGACCTAAACCTACTTGTAAATATTGTACTGAATTTCTAGAGTAATGGAAGTTACAAAATGACACATGAAAAAATAATCTAAAAATCTAATTAGAGAAATGCAGATTAAATCAAATCAGCTAAAAGACTGTCTAACAGGATCAAAATGAAATATTAGAGCTGCTATGAACAACAGCTCATTGATGAATTGTTGGAAGTAGATTTGTGAATGGATACAGTCATTCTGGAAGACAATTTGATATCATCCACAAGTCATTAAATAGTGCATACCTTTTAACCAACATTACCATGGCTAGTCTTATGTATAAAAGAGATCAAACCAATAAAAATGCCCTATATTTGCAGAAAATGTTTATATAAGCTCTTAGTGTGATGTCAAAAAATTAAACTTAGAACTATTGAGTTGTATATTGCATGGAATATGAATGTGATGGAAGATTATAATACAATTTGTTTTTGTTAAATCTTTTCTTAGTGGTGACACACTCTTTATACCCAATTTGGGGTTTTCTTGGCAAAGATACTGAGGTGCATGGTAGCTCATTTTATAGTTGTGGAAACTAAAGCAAACAGGGTTAAGTGACTGGTCCAGGATCACATGGTTAGATTTCAACTCATTAAGATGGGTTTTCCTGACTAGCCTGATATTCTATTCTTTGCACCACTTAGTTGCCCCACTATGTTATTATAAGGAAAGAGGAAATAGATGATTTCTTTAAAAGTAGACATGGAAAAATTTATATGAAATGATCCAGATTGATGTAAGCAGAA
This sequence comes from Macrotis lagotis, assembly GCF_037893015.1. Taxonomy (NCBI): domain Eukaryota; kingdom Metazoa; phylum Chordata; class Mammalia; order Peramelemorphia; family Peramelidae; genus Macrotis; species Macrotis lagotis. Next base: position 771,413,044 of record NC_133658.1, on the reverse strand, counting down.
TCAGAACAATAAGGTATTAATATTATAACAATGAAGCATTCTGATGATTTTATTCACTGATGAAGAATGAACCAGGAAAAAAATTCAATAATAATAAACTTTAGGCAAAATAAATTATAAAAACTACAGTCAAAACAATGTTCATTCATGATTTCAGAGTACTAATGATGAAGCACATTCTTCCTGAATGAGAGGTATTAGGTTTAGGGTGCAGAATGAGACATATATCTCTTTTCCCCACACATGGATATATATGAATACATATATAGTAAATGATGGAAATGTTTTGCATCAGTATGCTTATTTGTTTAATGAATTTGCTTTTCTTCTCTTTTTTTCCTAATAAGATAAGTAGAAAAAGTAGACTTCTGTTTATTAAAAGACAATTAAACATAGAGGGTTATATGCTACATATATGGAATGTTGCTTGTCACATGAAGTTACTCTATTGTTAATGTTATTTTATTATTTAGCTTTGTTGCAAGAGAACTCTCATAGTCCAGAGATAATCTATTAAATGTTTGTAATGTGCAAACAAAATATGTGAATAAAATCTTTTTAAAGAGAGGCATTTTATCAAGAGTCATTTGTAGAAATGTAGTAGTTGAACATGAAATAATACATGTTATTTGCAATGAAATGTAGAGAAAGAGGAGGGGCACGCAAAAAATCTTTGCCCCCAAATAACTGGTATGGAGACTTGACATAATGTAGGATATATATGATATGTATGATACAAGAAAAGGATATAGGATTTAGAATCAGATGACCTAAAGTATGTCTCGTTTCTGTCATTTACTGTCAAGTAGCCTTGAAAAAAAACATTTTGGGACCCTTTTCTCTCTAAAACCCAAAAGTTTAGGTTAAATGGTTTTTAAGAAGTATTACAGCTCTAAACCAAAAGCCTATTATTATAATCTTTTCTGACCACCATCTTCAAGGGGGTATATTAATGCTAGAAATGCAACTTGATGAACTTTGCATTCATTAATAAAATTCTTGTTTTTTCTAAAAGTGCCCTAGCAAGGAAAACAAGGAGAAAATTGATTCCTCATTAAGCTTTTGTTCAAATAAGCCTTTAATTTTATTAGATAGATCTTTTCAAAACATAAAATTATAGTACTGAGCAATTTGTTATTGTTGTTTTTTGTTGTTTTGGTAATAAACATGACATTTCCCAATAAGGAAATTCCCCTTTGCCAATTCAGATCAGAGCTTTCTCTAACTAGGAGTCTTAGAGAGTTTCCTGGGAAAATTAGAGGTTAAGTGGCTCCCTGTAGAGTCGCATTTTTGCTTCTATTTATTTCACTATGCATTTTCTAGAAAAGAGTTTCTTGCCATAAACATTTTTGGTATTATTTTGTTAATTGGAGTACAATATAATTTTTCATTTGTAGTATCAATTATCCTATTTTATGCATTTGAAGACATTATTCTGAGAAGAGGTCCATAGGTTTCTCTAGAATGCCAAAGGGATCCATAACACACACACAATAGAAGATTAAGAACTCCTGACTAAGAATAATTATTAGTGAAATAAAGATGCATAATTAAAAAGCAAATGAAGATTGCCTAGCTAATCTCCTCATTTGCTTTTCTCAAAAATTGTCTGACACTAAGAAGTTACAGTTCTATTAAAACACAGATCCTGAACAGGATCTCTCCAAAGTGTAAAAGGTAGCCTGTAAGGAGAATAACTAATAGGGAACAATTCCCTAAGGAGAATAATAGGGAGCAAAGAATTTATGATGAAAACACCTCTAGTCAGAAGAGATCACTTTTGTCCAAATCATAGGCCCCAGCTCTCCTTGTAGTTTTTACTTTTTTATAACATACTCAAAATTCAGATGGAGATGGGGCACATAGTTCTTACTATTTATTATTACTATTAGTCTTTTTTTTGGCCTTCAGATCTTCCATCTTGATTGCCTCAGGTGACTAATTTGCCTATAATTTGATTGACTCTTAGAAACTTGAATTTTGTAGCATTGTTAATGGAATTGAAATCAGAAATAACCCTAACCCTAACCCTAACCCTAACCTGAAAATTTTACTGCATTGTCTATCTATGTGTGCATATGTAAAAATATGCATATATGTATGAATATGTATATATACTGCATGCTTACATTTGTAAGAATATCACAGAAAGAGAGAGAGAGAGAGAGAGAGAGAGACAGAGAGACAGAGAGAGAGAGAGACAGAGAGACAGAGAGAAGGAGGGAAGAGGAAGAGGATGGAGGGAAGGGGGGGAAGAGGAGAAGACAGGAAAAGGGGAGGAAGAGATGGGAAGAGGAGAGCAGAGGAGAGTGGAGGAGAGGAGAACATTATCCTTCCTCCTCCCCCACTCCAATGCTTAGAGAATATAGTGGAGACATAAATATAATAGCAGGTCAGTGTTTTGGTCAGTTTTGTTGTACTCCTTTTTCTTTATTACAAAGGAAGCATTTATTGACAGAGTAGTGGTAGTGCTAGTATATTTGGACATGACTTCAATGTGAGAAAACAAAAGCCATCAATAAAATTTTTAATGCGTAAAATCTTTTCTTTCCTTTTGTATTCCCATTTTCCAATAATATCCCTTTGCAAGGCTATTGCTAGTGACTACAATGTCCATCTTTTCGACCTCTGTTCTTTAGAATTACTATTTTCTTACAAGACTCACACACCAACTAATCAGATTTTATTGTTTTTGTACTCCTTTAATTATTATTATTATTATTTTTTATTTCTCTCTATGTGTTCTTTGTCTACCTTCCACCTTAATTGAATGTAAGCTCCTTGTGGGGAAAATCTGTCTCCATTTTTCTTTGCATCCCTAAAACTTAGCACAGTATATAATTTAAACAAAATAGTTCCTTGATAAAAGTTTGTTGAAGTTAATTGAATTGTATTGGATACAGCTACTAATGATAGTTGAAGCATATGTTTGCTAACCAGAGAATAGCTTTCTTCAAACAAGCAGCTCTAACACCTGACATCAAGAAGAATCTCCATCTGGTATTCACGTTAGACCTGTAAAGCTTATGTGAACTTAGGCCCATAATTCTTCCAGAAATGTGTCAGCATAATTGAGGATTTCTACGATTTTTTTTTCTTTGAGTAGTAGCTGAAGCAGGTGTTTTGCAGATTCTGTATATAACAGAGGCATAAATCCTTAAAAGTTTTACAGAAATTTGCAGCTGGTTTTCTCTCGTCCTGGTTCAGGATGCAAACACATTTGAATTTAATTGCTAAGCTGAATACAGAGCTTTGTACTAATGTGCTAACTCCCCGATACAGCATAAATGCTCTTTTGGGAAAAAAATGCTAGGTTTTTTGTTTGTTTGAATTGATTTTTCAAAATTTTGAAAATAAGGCAAAAAGTCAAGGCATAAAATTTTAAGATAAATGGAGGGACTTTGGACATATTCAAGAAGATAACAGCATAAATGAACTATTTTTATATTTTAAGATGTTCAACGTAAATGTCCCCAAAGTCATTCTTTTAACTATTTTCTATTTTTAGTAAGCTTACAAAATGTAAAAATAAGCTTTATTCTTTTATTATGATATTCCTTATAACCTCAAATGTGCTGATCTTATTATCCCCCTCAGTTCTTGGCAGGGAGCTTACTGTCTTAAAGTGTCCTTTGTATTAAAGTAAGTCCCAGGGGGTTAGTTTATTTTTGAAATGCCCTTCCAGTTGCCCAAAGCCTTTTTGCTGGCACCTTGGCACTTTCATTGTTACTCCAGGTCCTAGTCTAGTCTGTCTGTTAAATGTCCAGTATTTCAGGACTTTTATCTCTAGCCAGTTCTAATTACCCTGTTCTCTATTTTATGCATTATTAAACTTTAGTGTTGTAAGAGAATCATAAACATCATAAAGAGTCCTAGAGAAAGCCTAAAGAAGTAAAATGATTCCCAAGACCATGAGACACAATTCAATATGCTCTCATGATAGGCAATAATCTAAGAAAACATTCTTACTAATCTGTTGTTAGGCAGGATCAGGTGGTGGGGTTAGGTGCAGCTAGATAGTGCAGTGAAAAGTTTACTGGGTCAGAAATTAGGAAGACTTCTCTTCTTGAGTCCAAATCTGGCCTCAGATACATATTACCTATCTGACTCTGGGCAGGTCAGTTAACCCTATTTGTCTCATTTTCCTCATTCATAAAAATGAGATGGTCAGGTAAATAGCAAATAGCACTGAGTGACTTATCCAATGTCACACAACCAGTAATTGTCAGAAGACATATTTGAACTCAGGAAGATGAGTCTTCCACCTAGCTGTTCATGTACAAATATAGGACAGATGATATAGAAAATAATTATTTATTTATTGAGGGAATGTACTAATAAGTGAATGACTCTGGAAAGTCCTTACAGAGGAGATGAATTTTGAAGTAAACATCACTCTAAGCATCTGAAATGTAGGAGGTAGTAAATTTGAGGCATGGGGAACAGTCAATGAAAAGATAGGCAAAAGATGAAGTGCTTTATTTGAGGAATAGTGAAAATCTGGTCAACTTCTAGGCTGCAATGAATGAGAAGAGAGATAATAGTGCCAGGAAGATAATTTGGGGCTGAAGAGATTTTAAATGCAAATGAAAAAAGTTAACATTTATTTCTGAATTGATAGATTCTGAAATCAATTCTCCTGGAATAGGAGAATGACATGGTTAGAAATAAACTTGGGAAAAATCCCTTTCCAAGTTATTTGAAGAAGGGATTGTGGGAAGGGGTAGGAGATGAGATAAGGTGTGTGTGTGTGTGTGTGTGTGTGTGTGTGTGTGTGTGTGTGTGTTTGTGTGTGTGTATAAGGAGCTAATGTGAAACATCCAGGTCATGTGTCTAACAAGAAAAAGGAAAAATGAAGAAAAACAAAGCAAAATAAAAACAGCCTTTCAATCTCTTATACATCTCTTTCCCTTAATCCTAATTCCCTATAATGAAAATGACTAATCTGTAAACATATTTATTAAAAATATTTATATACAATACTAACTTGACTGTTTGTCATTGAGGGGAGGGGGTGGGAAGGGAGGCTGGAAGGAAATTTTATAACTTAAGAATATACATATGCATATGGATGAAATAAATACTTTTTTTTTAAAAAGAGGGGCAACTAGGTGGCGCAGTGGATAGAGCACTGACCCTGGAGTCAGGAGAACCTGAGTTCAAATCCGACCTCAGACACTTAATAATTACCAAGCTATGTGGCCTTGGACAAGCCACTTAACCCCACTGTCTTGCCAAAAAAGAAAAAGAAAAAGGAATAGACTTTTTTGATCTTATGAGGATGACCTCTCAGATCATTAATTCATATTTCTCTCTCTCTCTCTCTCTCTCTCTCTCTCTCTCTCTCTCTCAATCTCTCTCTCTCTCTCTTTCTGTATGTATGTTTTTACTTTTCTTCTTGCCCCTTTCCTGACTATTAACTCTATGCTAAAGTGGAACACTGCTTCTGGAACAGAAGGGGCATTGTCCCAAGCTTCAGGGGTTTTTTTGTGCAGTTGTTTTCAGAAGTAATTCTGGGAACCTGTAAATTTTCATTCTTTTAAAGTGGTTTGATTTATGAAGAGGTATGCTTATTATTCCTCTATACTGTATCCTGGTCTGTTAACAACACTCATTTCCACCTTAGAACTGTGACCAAGGTCCCTGCTCCATAATGAGCACAAGTCTGGTGTGTTAGTGCTCCTCCTACTCCAAGGACTTAGACACAGGATTGTGACCCAAATCTAACTCTGTACAATGCAACAGAGTCTTGCCCTTGGTGCTTGCAAAGGGAACTCTGCAATATCCTTCTGATCTGTTGGCTGACACTTCTTCGCCTTAATCCATTTAATATCTGTGGATTGAGAGAGCAAGAAACTGCCACCGCCATCACTGATTCAATTTTCTTCAAGGTCTGCTCTGGTTCTTCTGGGCTCCAGTCTACATTGGGACAGTTTGCACTATACTAGACTCCACTCTTACCCTGGTGAAATAAATTTTTCTTGCAGACCTTCAAAATTGTGCTGGACTGGAAAATTGTTCACTCTGTCCTTTATTGGTTCTGATACTCTAGAAAATTTTTAAACATCATTTAGAGGTGGTTGGGGTGACTTGGGGAGAGTTCAGAAGAACCCATGCCATTTATCAGCCATTTGCCTCCTCCTTCAGAAATATCTTCTCTATCACCTGTATAAATTACTTTGTTCCTAAGAGTTATATGTAAATGAAAAAGGACACTGGATTAAATATCTTTAAGATAATAACAGAACTTTGATGAAAATGAAAAAAAACAAGCAAACAATATTTTTAAATTTTTAAGAGTTTAAATTCCAGAAAAAAATAGGTTAAACGGTTAAAAGAACAGAATGTGTATATATATATATATATATATATATATATATATATATATACACACATATATATATATGAATCTCTCTCTGTAGCAAAAATAGATATTTGTAACTTTTGAATAAACTGACATAGAAGATAAATGAGAGTATAAGGGGATTTTTAAAAAAATTAGGTACAAAATATTTTTTAAAAATTAGGAACTTAAGAAACAAAAGCATTTGTAAGGGAAAAGAGGAAGGGAGGTTTTATGAAATTGTTTAACTGACAGGGAGATAATAATTCATTATTTTAATAAAATTAAGAAAACAAAAGGAACTAATAATTTTAACCAAAAAAAATTAGAAAGATAGTATGAATGAAAAGGGACAGAGGTTAAAGTAAGGGGAGAGCATTAGTTATTTCCTTAAAATAAATGTAGCTAAAAGATAAATGACTGACATTTGTATTTATAGAAATAGAAAAAATCACTAGCCTGGAAAACAGTAACAATAACAATAAGAACTACTAATATTAGAGATAAACAAAAGAAAAAAATAAACCTGGTTCTTTAAACAGTTAATGTCAATGAATTAAAAAACAAATATGAACTTTTACAAAAGAGTGGCAGATTTGTAAGGAAACAGCCCCCCACAATCAATGCCTTATGAGAAATATATTTTAAAAATAAAGATGTATTCAGAATTATAAATGAAGTGGGGTAGCTAGGTGGGTCAGTGGATAGAGCACCGGCCCTGGAGTAAGGAGTACCTGAGTTCAAATCTGGCCTCAGACACAATAATTACCTAGCTGTGTGGCCTTGGGCAAGCCACTTAACCCCATTGCTTTTCAAAAACAATCTAAAAAAAAGAATTAAAAATGAAGAACTAAAAAATAGTATCATGCATCAGGTGAATGCCCCATAGAAAGCATAATGGCAATCAATCTATGATACAAAGAACGCCAAAAGTTCAGATAAGGGATAAAGAAAGAAATTACAATGTTGAAAAATCATATAAAATCAATATTATTTTTATATGCTCCAAATTCCTTAGCATCTAGATCTACAAAGAAAAATAATTGAACCATAAAAAGACATAAACTGTAATATAATATTGGCAGAGAACTTCCACATCCCTCTTTCAGTTAGGAATACATCTAAATGAAAGAGAAACAAAATGGAAATTTTGAAAGCAAACAAAATGCAAGAAAAACTAAAGATAAAAGAGGTAGAGCAAGGTGGCTAGGTGGCACAGTGGATAAAGCACCGGCCCTGGAGTCAGGAATACCTTGGTTCAAATATGGTCTCAAACACTTAATAATTACCTAGCTGTGTGGCCTTGGGCAAGCCACTTAGCCCCATTTGCCTTGCAAAAACAAAACAAAACAAACAAACAAACACAAAGAGTTATAGCATCTTTATATGGTATTGCTAACATTTTTCAGTATCACATGGAATTTTTTCAAAAATTGATTATGTTCTAGGAATGTTGTGTCAAAATCAAATGGAAAATAGATTCCACTAAACCATACTTAAGTATCTTTGTGGGCTGCCTATTTAATTAGAAAACCACAATTTAGCATTATCTATCTTCTATATCATTATTATTTGCTTTGTTAAATATTTACAATTAAATTTTAATTTGGTTCAAACTACATTCCAGAATGTTGTGGGTCACATGTTTCTCTCCTCTTTACCTGTGAACAAGTTATTTGTTTAAACCAACATAAAAAAAGAAATAGTAAATAGCTCCATAAATAGACCATGATGAAATGAAAATAGCAATCCATTCAGATGGCCAAAGAGAAGTCGCAGATGCAGAGACCTAAAAAATAAATCTTTTTTAGTTAGTGAGCTAAAAGTCAGAGAATATTAATAATTGTATGAAAGAAAATGCTACTGAAAAATTTTAGATAGAACTAAAACAATTCTCTTGAGAAAAAAATAACAATCTTATCTATATATCAGTTAAATAAAAAAACAGAGGATTAATAAACTAAATAGGCTCATAGAAAATTAGAAAGCCAAAAAATAAATAACCATAAAACTATTTCTTAACTAAATAGTATTTAGAAGAGAAACAAATAATTGAAAATTACGGACTTATAGATTATATAGATTGTGAAAGTTAAGCTTCTAAAATATTATAATTCTCATCAAAAACTTTTTTCATAGTCTCTAAATAAGGTTTATAAGTCTGAATGTTATCCTCTGTCCTTCTCCAGGTATGTGTCTCTCCAACAATAAATCTGAAGGCTAACTTTAGTTGTATAAATTAACCTAGTCCCCTTGTAATTGCATCTACAAATTGGTTTTCACAGTTGTGTCCACAATGGGAGAAAGACCATCCCAAGGAAACATGAAACTGGTTTGGTTATATCTATATGAGCCCCATAAAAATTCATATATTTAAAACATTTTGGAAAATGAGAAATCATTTATATAGCCATAACATAGCTGATAAAAGCATAAAATGACAAATATGAAAGGAAACAGTCCTGCTGCTAATTGGATCATTGTCAGTACTGATATTGAACAGTCTTCATGGAAAAGGCAGAGTTACAGAGTATTCAATGACATCTTTTGTTCTGTCTAATCTGACGGGTTGACCACCAAAAATTTGTGACTCTTCGTGAGTTTTGTCTTTATACTTTCCCCTCAATTTCCTCAATTAATCTTATAGAAAAAAATTTCAAGTATAACCTAAAATTTTTATTGCTTTATTTTAAACCTAAAAAAATTGAGTTTCACAAGATATAGGTGGACTATTTGAATAGAATAATAAAGTTGGTAAACCTTTAGCTTTATTAAATGGTAGAAAACAAAATATGGGATGTGGACATAAAAATAATATTCTAAGCAAACTAAGAGTACAAGGAATAGTTTACCTGTCAGATCTATGTAAAGGGAAGCAATTTTTGACCAAGGAAGAGATTGAGAACCCTCTTGAAAATGAACTAGATAATTTTTAATACAGTAAATTAAAAACTTTTGCACAGACAAAACCACTGTAATCAAGATCTAAAGAATGTAGTAAAATGGGAAACAATGTTTATGACTAGTTTTTTTCTGACAAAAGACTCATCTCTAAAATACAGAGAACTGAGGCAAATTATAAAAAAGACAAGCCATTCCCCAATTGACAAATGGTCCAAGGATCTGCAAAGTAGATTTACAGATAAGGAAATCAAAGCAATCCATAGTTATATGAAAAATTGCTCTAAATAACTAATTATTAGATAAATGCAAATTAAAATATCTCTGAGGTACCACCTCATGCCTCTCAGACTGGGCAATATGACCAGAAAGGACAATGATCAATTTTGAAAGGGATGTGGGAAATCTGGGACACTAATACAATGCTGGTGGAGCTGTGAATTCACCCAGCCTTTCCAGAGAGCAATTTGGAATTATTCCCAAAAGGTATCAAAAATGTGCATACCCTTTGATCCAGCAATACCACTACTGGATCTATACCCTGAAGAGATTATGAAAAAGGGTAAACATATCACCTGTACAAAAATGTTCATACAAGCTTTGTTTATTGTGACAAATAAATGGAAACTGAGGGAATATCCATCAATTGGGTAATGGCTTAATAAACTGTGGTATCCGTATATGATGGAACACTGTTGTTCTGTTAGAAACCAGGAGGGATGGGAATTCAGGGAAGCATTAAAGGATTTGCATGAACTGATACTGAGCAAGATGAGCAGAGCCAGAATATCATTGTACATCCTAACAGCAACATGGGAGTGATGATCAACCTTAATGGACTTGCTCATACCAACAGGGCAACAATCAGGCACACTTTTGGGATATCTGCAATGGAGAATGCCATCTTTATCTTGAGAAAGATTTGTGGAGTTTGAACAAAGACCAAAGACTATTACCTTTAAATTCAAATATAAAAATGTTATTTTATTATGTAATTCTTTTACATCACATACTATATGTTTCTTCCTTAAGTATATGTTTTCTCTCTCATCATATTCTACTTAGATGAATGCATACTATGAGAATGATGTAAAGACCAACAACTTGTCTTCTGTGAGGGATGGTGGGAGGGAAGCAAGTTTGGGGAAAAAATTGTAAAACTCAATATAAATAAAGCCTTTCTAAAATTAAAAAAAACATTTTGAACTCTACCTTCTCTGCATTGCTCCTGACTTATCCTTACTCCTCCCTGAGTAGGCAAGCAATTCAGTATAGGTTGCATATGATTAGTCTTGCAAAGCATTTCTGTAATAGTCATGTTGTGAATAAAAAAGAGAAAACTACATTCACGAAAGATAAAATAAAAATATATGTTCCATCTGTATTTAGACATCATCAGTTCTTCTTCAGGGATGGAGGGCATTTTTCATCAGGAATCTTTCACAGCTGTGTTGGACCATTATATTGTTTCAAATAACCAATTCACAGTTGACCATCATACAAAATTACTATTACTTTGTACACAGTACATTTCACTTTGCATAAACTCAAGTATATCTTTCCAGAATTTTTCTTAGAGCATAGCCTCCTCTTTCCTTTATAGAACAATAGTATTCCCTCATAAACACATACCTTAATTTGGGCATCATTTAAACTTCCTATTTATCATGAGAAAAGGTGATATTCCTTTCATTTTTTTTGTCCAGTTATGTTTCTCTTATTTATCGAAGGTCAAATTTTCTATTCAGTCGTGGTCTTTTCTTCAAGATAGCTTGAAAGTTCTCTATTTCATCAAATATCCATTTCTCCCTGAAGGATTACACTAAATCTTTCTGGGTAGATGATTCTTGATTGTAATCCGAGTTCCTTTGCTCTCTGGAATATCATATTCTAAATCCTCTAGTCCTTCGGGAAAGAAGCTGCTAAATCTTCGGTTATCCTGATTGTGACTTCATGTTTTCCTTGACCAATTCATTTTAGGATTTCTTTCAGGAGACAATTGTTAGTTTCTTGCAATTTATATTTTATCCTCTAGTTCTAAAATATCAGGGCATTTTTCCTTTATTATTTCTTGTAAGATGACGTTTGAACTCATTTTTTGATCCTACCTTTCAGGTCATCCAATCATTTTTTAAATTTTCTTTCTTGGATATATTTTCCAAGTTAATTTGGTTTCAAGTGAGATATTTTACATTTTCTTCTGATATTTCATTCTTTTTAAAAATTGTTTCTTGATTTTTCATAAAGTCAAAAGCTTCCATTTACTCAATTCTAATCAGGAAATAATTATTTTCTTCAGTGAACCTTTGTGACTCTTCTTCCATTTAACCAATTCTAGATTTTAAGGCATTCTTTTCCTCATTGACTTTTTGTAGCCCTTTTACCATTTTGTCTAGACTGTTTTTTGAGGTATTTTCTTCAATTTTGTGCCTTCTTTACCAAAATGATGACATAATGTTCTTGATTTTTTTGCATCACTCTATTTCTCTTCCTAGTTTTTCATCCACCTCTCTTAATGTGATTTTAATAATCCTTATTTAACTTTTTCATAGCCTGAGACCAAATCATATTTGTCTTGGTCATTTTGGATGTAGATGCTTTGACTTTGTTTGCTGCTAAATATGATTTTTGATCTCTCTTCTTACCTCAGTAATTTTCTATGGTTAGGTTATTTCTTATGTTTGCTCTTTTCCAACTTATTACTTGATTTTAAAATCTTACATTTTTTTATTTTTTTAATTTTTATTAAAGATATTATTGGAGTTTTACAGTTTTCCCCCAATCTTGCTTCCTGCCCCCCACCCCCACCCCACACATAGCACTCCATCAGTCTTTACTTTGTTTCCATGTTGTACCTCGATCCAAATTGGTTGTGATGAGAGAGAAATCATATCCTTAAAGAAAACAGAATTCTCAGAGGTAACCAGATCAAACCAAAAGACATCTGGATTTTTTTTTCTGAATTAAAGGGAATAGTCCTTGTACTTTGTTCAAACTCCACAGCTCCTTATCTGGATACAGATGGTACTCTCCTTTGCAGACTGCCAAAAATTGTTCCCAATTGTTGTGCTGATGGAATGAACAAGTCCTTCAAAGTTGAACATCACTCCCATGTTGCTGTTAGGGTGTACAGTGTTTTTCTGGTTCTGCTCATCTCACTCAGCATCAGTTCCTGCAAATCCCTCCAGGTTTCCCTGAAATCCCCTCCCTCCTGGCTTCTAATAGAACAATAGTGTTCCATGACATACATATACCACAGTTTGCTAAACCATTCCCCAATTGAAGGACATTTACTGGATTTCCAATTCTTTGCCACCACAAACAGGGCTGCTATCAATATTTTTGTACAAGTAATGTTTTTACCTTTTTTCCTCATCTCTTCAGGGTATAGACACAGTAGTGGTATTGCTGGGTCAAAGGGTATGCACATTTTTGTTACCCTTTGGGCATAGTTCCAAATAGCTCTCCAGAAGAGTTGGATGAGTTCACAGCTCCACCAACAGTGTAATAGTGTCCCAGATTTCCCACATCCCTTCCAACAATGATCATTATCCTTCTTGGTCATACTGGCCAATCTGAGAGGTGTGAAGTGGTACCTCAGCAAAGCTTTAATTTGCATTTCTCTAATAATTAATGATTTAGAGCATTTTTTCATATGGCTATGGATTGTTTTGATCTCCTCATTTGTAAATTTCCTTTGCATATCCTTTGACCATTTGTCAATTGGGGAATGGCTTTTTGTTTTAAAAATATGACTCAGTTCTCTGTATATTTTAGAAATGAGTCCTTTGTCAGAATCATTAGTTGTAAAGATTGTTTCCCAATTTACTACTTTCCTTTTGATCTTGATTACATTGGTTTTATCTGTGCAAAAACTTTTTAATTTAATGTAATCGAAATCATCTAATTGGTTTTTAGTGATGTTCTCCAACTCTTCCTTAGTCATAAACTGTTCCCCTTTCCATAGATCTGACAGGTAGACTAGTCCTTGATCTTCTAATTTGCTTATAGTATTGTTTTTAATGTCTATGTCCTGTAACCATTTGGATCTTATCTTGGTAAAGGGTGTGAGGTGTTGGTCTAATCTAAGTTTCTTCCATACTAACTTCCAATTATTCCAGCAGTTTTCATCAAACTCTTTGGGTTTATCAAACAGCAGATTACTATAATCCTCTCCTGCTTTTATACCTAGTCTATTCCACTGGTCCACCACTCCATTTCTTAGACAATACCAAACAGTTTTGATGACTGATGCTTTATAATATAATTTTAGATCGGGTAGTGCTAAGCCACCTTCATTTGCATTTTTTTCCATTAAGCTCCTGGCAATTCTTGACTTTTTATTTCTCCATATGAATTTACTTACAATTTTTTCTAGCTCGTTAACATAATTTTTTGGAATTTTGATTGGTAGGGCACTAAACAGATCATTTAGTTTTGGTAGAATTGTCATTTTTATTATATTAGCTCTACCTATCCATGAGTAGTTGATATTTGCCCAGTTATTTAAATCTGATTTAATTTGTGTGAGAAGTGTTATATAATTGTTTTCAAAAAGATTCTGAGTCTGTCTTGGCAAATAGACTCCCAAGTATTTTACACTGTCTGAGGTTACTTTGAATGGAATTTCTCTTTCTAGCTCTTCCTGCTGTTTCTTGCTAGTCATATATAGGAAAATTGAGTATTTATGGGGGCTAATTTTATAACCTGCAACTTTGCTAAAATTGCTAATTGTTTCCAGTAGTATTTTAGATGATTTCTTGGGATTCTCTAGGTAGACCATCATGTCATCTGCAAATATTGAGAGTTTTGTCTCTTCCTTCCCAATTCTAATTCCTTTAATTTCTTTTTCTTCTCTAATTGCTGATGCTAACATTTCTAATACAATATTGAATAGTAGTGGTGATAATGGGCACCTTTGTTTAATCCCTGATCTTATTGGGAATGCCTCTAGCCTCTCCCCATTGAATATAATGCTTGTTGATTGTTTCAGATAGATACTGCTCATTATTTTAAGGAACAGTACATTTATTCCTACACTCTCTAGTGTTTTTAATAGGAATGGATGCTGTATTTTGTCAAAAGCTTTTTCAGCATCTATTGATATGATCATATGGTTTCTGATAGGTTTGTTAGTGATATAATTGAGTATACTAACAGTTTTCCTAATATTGAACCAACCCTGTATTCCTGGAATAAATCCTACTTGATCATAATGTATTATCCTAGTAATGACTTGTTGTAGTCATTTTGCTAAGATTTTATTTAGGATTTTTGCATCTATATTCATCAGGAAAATAGGTCTATAATTTCTTTCTCTGTTTTAACTCTTCCTGGTTTAGGTAGCAGTACCATATTGGTTTCATAGAAAAAGTTAGGCAGAGTTCCATATTTCCCTATTCTTCCAAAGAGTTTATATAGGATTGGAACCAACTGTTCCTTAAATGTTTGGTAGAATTCACTTGTGAATCCATGAGGCACTGGAGATTATTTTTAGGGAGTTCACTAATGGCTTGTTGAATTTCTTTGTAAATATATATCCATTTCACTTAGATTATCAAATTTATTGGCATAAAGTTGGGCAAAATAATTTTGAATTATTATTTTAATTTCCTCCTCATTGGTGGTGAGTTTTCCTTTTTCATTTATAATACTAGCAATTTGGTTTTCTTCTTTCTTTTTTTTAATCAAATTGACCAGAGGTTTATCAATTTTATTGGTTTTTTCATAATACCAACTTTTGGTTGTATTTATTAATTCTCAATAGTTTTTTTTGCTTTAAATTTTATTAATTTCTCCACTGACTTTTAAAATTTCTAATTTGGTATTTGATTGGGGATTTTTGATTTGTTCTTTCTCTAATTTTTTTAGTTGCATGTTTAGTTCATTGATTTCCTCTTTCTCCAATTTATTCATATAAGCATTTAGAGCTATAATATATCCCCTGAGAGTTGCTTTCAATGAATCCCACAGGTTTTGGTATGTTGTTTCATTATTATCATTATCTAGGATAAAATGGTTAATTCTTTCTATAATTTGCTTTTTGGTCCACTCATTGCTTAAAATGAGGTTATTCTGTTTCCAATTTGCTCTGGGTCTATATCTCCTTGGCCCAGTATTGCATATGACTTTTATTGAATTGTGATCTGAGAAAGATGTATTCACTATTTCTGCCTTTCTGCAGTTGATCATTAGGTTTTTATGTCCTAGTACATGGTCAATTTTTGTATAATTTCCATGTACTGCAGAGAAAAAGGTATATTCCTTCCTATCCCCATTCAGTTTCCTCCATAAGTCTACCATATGTAATTTTTCTTACAATCTATTTATCTCCCTAATTTCTTTCTTGTTTGTTTTATGATTTGATTTATCTAGATCTGATAGCGGGAGGTTGAGGTCTCCTACTAGTAGAGTTTTGCTATCTATGTCTTCCTGTAATTCTTTCAGCTTCTCCTTTAAGAATTTGGGTGCTGTCCCACTGGCTGCATATATGTTCAATATTGAAATGACTTTATTGTCTATGGTACCTTTTAGGAGGATAAAGTTTACTTCCTTATCTCTTTTAATGCTATCTATTTTTGCAGCTGCTTTCTCTGAGATGAGGATTGCTACCCCTGCTTTTTTTACTTCAGCTGAAGCAAAATATATTTTGCTCCAACCTTTTACCTTTACTCTATATGTATCTCTCTGCTTCAAATGAGTTTCTTGTAAGCTGCATATTGTAGGATTCTGGTTTTTAATCCACTCTGCTATTTGCTTATGTTTTAAGGGAGAGTTCATCCCATTCACATTCAAGGTTATGATTACTAATTCTTTATTGCCCTCTGTGTTATCTTCCCTCTGTTTGTATTTTCCCCCTTCCCCCCCTTTTATCCATATTCCCCAGTATTTTGTTTTTGTATACCACCCCCTTCAGTGTGTTTGCCCTCCTATATCACACCCTCCCCTTTCTTTCCCCTTTCCCTGTTCCCTTCCCTTCCTTTTCTTATTTCCCCTTATTTCCTCCACTCCCATTCCCTTTCTCTGTCCCCCCTCCCCTTTTCCCCTTTTACTTCTTGAAAGGTTAGATGTTTTATAAGTTAACTGAGTATGTGTAGGTTGACTTTAAGCCAAGTCTGATGAGAAAAAGATTCAGGTATTTCTCCTCTACTCCCTTCTTACCCTCTATTACCATAGGTTTTTTGTACCTCTTAGTGTAATGAGATTTGTCCCATTCAATCCCCTCCCTCCTCCTGTCTCTTTCCTGTCCTCCTTTTTTAGGGAGCTAGTATATTTTTTTTAGATCATTCTATCTAAGTCATAGAAAATTCTGAGTGTCTGTCCCTTCTAGTTCAGTATATTCTGTTGAATAGAGTCTAAATTCCTGAGAGTTATTAGAGTCTTTCTCCCCAGTGGAGTTAAAGCCAGTTATATCCCATTAGATATCAGTATCATGGATATGTCATGGATGTCCATCATTTCTGGCTAGGTATATTCTCTCTGTTAGAGTTACATTTCTCAGGATTAATGAGAGTCTCTCCCCCCCCCCCCCCCCCCCATGCTGGGATATAGCCAGTTTCAACTTGCTGGATTGCATTTTTTTCCTTTTACTGCCCCCCCCCTTTCTTTACCTTTTCATTTGTCTCTTGAACCTCCTGTTTGATATCCAAATATTCTGTTTAGCTCTGGTCTTTTCATCAGAAATTTTTGGAATTCTTCCATTTTGTTAAATGTCCATCTTTTTCCCTGGAAGAGAAGGCTCAGCTTTGCAGGAAAGTAGATTCTTGGCTGCATTCCAAGCTCCCATGCTCTTTGAAATATCTCATTCCAGGCCCTTTGATCCCTTAAAGTTGATGCAGCCAGGTCCTGCGTGATCCTTACTGTGGCTCCTTGATATTTAAATTGTTTCTTTCTGGCTGCTTGCAGGATTTTCTCTTTTATCTGATAGTTCTGGAGTTTGGCCACAACATTCCTTGGTGTTTTCCTTTTAGGATCTTTTTCTGGTGGGGATCGAAGTGCTCTTTCAGTAACTACTTTGCCCTCTGATTCCATGATGTCAGGGCAGTTTTCCATCACTAGATCCTGTAATATTAAGTCCAGGCTTTTTTTCTCTTCAATGTTTTCAGGAAGTCCTATAATTTTCAGGTTTCCCCTCCTCAATCTATTCTCGAGGTCAGTGGTTTTGTTGATGAGGTATTTCACATTTGCTTCTATTTTTTCTATTTTTTTATTTTGTTTAACTGACTCTTGCTGTCTCGTGGAGTTATTAGTTTCTGTAGACTCCATTATTTTTTTGGGGGAGGAGTTTTCTTCATTAACCTTTTCCAATTGGTCAATTCTACTTTTGAAAGAGCTTTCCATTTGACCAATTGAGGTTTTGAGAGAATTAATTTCTTTTTGCATTTGCTCATTTGAGGATCTGAGAGAATTATTCTCATTTTGTAATTGTCCAATTGATGATCTTAGAGATTTATTCTCCTTTTGTGTTTGTCCAATTGTACTTTCTAAGGTTTTGTTTTCTTGTTGCAAGGTATTAATTGTCTCCCCCAAATTTTCCAGTTGATTTTTAAACTCATTCCTTATTTCTTCAAGGAAGTCCTTCTGTGCTGGATACCAGATTGTATTCTCCTCAGATGTTCCAGGTCTCTCCTGGTTGGGGTCTTTCCCTTCCAGGAATTTTTCTATGGATCCACCTTTCAGCTGACCCTTCTTCATTATGCTAAGACCTTGAGTTGGGTGGGGCTGGTTCACCTGGGTTTGAGATCTCTAAAAGTTTTACTGAGTGCAGTTTATCTGGCTGGCCAGTAGGAGGTGCTTGTTGCCCTCTCTGGAGTGTCTGTGACCTTGGTGGAGAGGCCTTCTCCCTTTGCTTGAGGGAGGGAATTGGAGCTATTGAATTCTTTTGCCTTCAATCAATGGTGGGCTTTACCCTGGCCTGAGGTGATTCCTCAGCTGGGCTGGTTCTTTTGCTCACACACCTGGGCCTGAGGCAGAAATAATTTGCATTTGTTTGGGAGGAGGCCTCAGTGCAATGGAGGGGCAGGCTCAGAGTTTCTCAGACCTGAGGAGCCCAGGGATGGTGTCCACAGCTCTCCTGCACCAGACCTCTCCCCGCAGCCCCTTCCCCAACACCAGAGCCTCTGCTTCCCCGCAGACCCAAGCCCCCTTCGTCCAGCCCCACCGCTGATCCAGCAGGTCCGGCTCTCGGGCCCTCAGACTCCTGGTTCCAATTCAGCTGTTGGTCTGGCTGATCTTCCCTGGGAGCTCAGACTCACCTGCTGGTACTCAGCCAAGGCTGCTGCGGGACACAAATCCTGAGGTAGATCTTCCTCTCCTGGCTTTTCTTTCTGGGTTTCCTGGTTTGGATTTCTTTTAAGAGGTTTGTTGCATGTGATAGATGGGGAAGAGATCAGGAGACTTTAGAACTGTGCCTGTCTTCTCTCTGCCATCCTGTCTGGAAGTCTAAACTCTTTCTTAAAGTAGGAATCTATTTCTAGCACAGAGGGTGCATTGTCCCAAGCTACAGGGGTTTTGTATAGCTGTTTTCAGAGATACTTTTAGGGACCAGTAAATTTTCAAATTTTTCCAAAGTGGCATGATCTTAGTTAATGTTTACTCTTCCTAGCTTTTGCTGTGCTCTGTGACCACACACACACATATGCGTGCGCACACACACACACACACACACACACACACTGTTCTTTTTTCTCTGAAACTTTTAGTAGAAGCTCTGCTCCACTGTAGCCATAAGCTCTGTTGAGTTAGTATTTCTCCTCACCCTGGGGTTGCCATCTATGACTGTAAATTATGCACAAAACTTCTGTGTCCTGTCTCAGTGCTAGCAGAGTCAACTGTAATATTTCCCCTACCTAGTAGTTTGACCATCTGTGGGCTAAGAGCCCCAATAGTCACCTCAACTGCTGCTAACTCAGAGTTTGAAGGTCTGTTCATGGTTTGTTTCGGCTAGGGCTGTGATGGTGCAACCTGTTTTGGACTGTGATCCACTTTTACTCAAGTGAGCTGAACTTTTACTGTTGATCAAGATGGTTATCTTTGTCATATATGGACTGAGAGATTTGTAAACCTCCACTGATGCCACTGATTCAGTCTCCTGAAGGCTTGCTTCTAGTTTGCTGGGACAGATCTGTGCTAGCATGACCTGCATTGTACTGCCCTCTTCTCTCACCCTGATTCAACAGACCTTTTCATTAGATCATCCAAGCTATTGTGGAAAATTGCTTCACTCTGTCTTTTTTTGCTGGTCTATCACTCTTGAATTTGTTTAGAGTCATTATTAAGGTGATTTGCCAGGCTTTAGGGAGAGCTCAGATGATTCCCTGCTGTTACTGCACTTTCTTTACTCTGTTCCTTATAGATTTAATGTTAACTAATTGATTAAAATTGCTAAAAGTCAAGAGAAATAATCTTAGTGGATAAAGCTTTATTCTTGGGAATGTAGATTCATTATCTTTGCAATCCACTTTACTTAAATAATGCAGTAGGAGAAAGAAAAAACTCATGAAGGATCATGAAGCATAGACACAACTGGATTTACTCTGTACTGTAAAGGTAGCAACTATATAATTATAGGAAAACTAAGCCAAAAGTAACCTGGCCTAGATAATGAGCTTTAGGTCATTACATGACCCACAAAATAGTCATGTAATGAGTAACCTATTCCTCCTTTTCTTTCTCTCCCAGCCCTTTCCCCCTAACAAAGTTTGGGCTTTATATGTGTGAGACTGTGCTAATGATTTTCAAATGAAGATAAATAACAGCAGAGATAAGGGATCTTAGTTGATGATCCAGGGACTTTTGAGGAAGAAGAATAAAAAGACAATAAAATGTAGCCTTTTAAATATAGCTATTTCCAGAGGAAAAGGTTGTCTCAGAAGTCATGTGCATGGCAAGGTGATTTTTTCCTTGGGTTACTTTTTAGTTTCTTACTAAATTTAGGGTACTAATAAATGTTCATTTAACTGTTGTGAATTGAATTGAATTCTCTAACCCTTTCTTTCCTTGGACTGCATCAACTGTGTTCATATTTTGGTTTGTATATTACTACTACTACTACTACTACTACTACTATTACTACTACTACTACTACTACTACTACTACTAAGTGTCATAATAACAACCATAACATTAGGTAGTACTTTAATATTTTCAATGTACTTTACATGTTATATATCTTCACCATAAAAACTGCATAATTTGCATTTGCAAGGACCAGAGATTATTAATTTAGAGGGTCTTTTCCTTAGAGATGATTTAGTCAAACCTCTCATTTTAAATATAGGGAAATAGAGGATCAGAGTTGAGCAACTTACTAAAAGTCATCAAGTAAACAATGTTAGTCTCCATTGCCACATCTTTGAATAAGTTTCAGGTAAGAACACCTGTATCCCAGAGATATCTTAATGTTATAGCTTACTTCAAAATGTGGAATGAAAAGTTGTTTCTTCTCTAAAAGAATTGTAGATTTTAACAAACTAATTGGAAGCTGTTTTTGAGTGGTAAGGTCCTTTTCTAGGACTTTCTGAAATAATATAATACAGATCAGGTATTTTTGATTTCATAAAAGAGTTAAGCTTAATTAAAATAAGCAAAATACCTACATTTTTCCCAAGAGGACTTCCTCTCTTCTACCTCCCTTTTTATTATAAAATACCATATATTAGATTTTTTGTTTTTTTTAGCAGGAAAAGATGCCATCTTACCAGGTTATTTGCCCTTTATAATATTTCAAATGCTAGAAAGACATGGGAAAGGGTATTTATCTCATAACTTGGGAACAGACACTGCAAAACTGAACTGGATTTGTTTTTCTTTGAAAAACTGTGAAAGGTACTTACTGTGATTGCATCTGTGCCTCCTGGAGAATGTGAGAATCTTTGAGGAGAATTTATATTATGTACTTATATCCATTAGATTGTTCTTAGTACAAATTGTAAAATTCAAAATCCTTGGCACTAGTATGAAAATCTTATATAATCCTTATTAAGTACTTGTAACAATACATACATATATTTCATACAAAGAGAAACAGCCACAGAGACACACACACACACACACACACACACACACATATGTAGACACAGAGATGCATATACATGCATATATCCAAATATATAATACATATATGACCTTTCTTTTATACACTTTACTCCATTTATTATAAAAACACAAAATATAAATAGTCTATACTACAAATTCCATATAATTAAAATAATTGTTTCTGGCTTTGTTTCTGAATCATCTTTCACTTTCTCAAATTTTTATTTTCATTGCTATATTAGTGCTTGTTTAGTTTCCTATTCCCATGCTGTGGTGGTTGACCTTGGAAATTACATTTATTGAGTTCTCATTAGGAGCCAGGTAAGACATTTTCTTTGGTCCTCATTGACACCCTTTGATAAGAATTTTGTTTCAGCATTGATAATTTTTCCCTTATAAGCTGCATAAAATTCCTCAATGACCTCCAGGGATAGAGGCATTTTTTTCTGGCCTTTATATTACTCATTAATAAAGTGAGAAATTATACTGGAAACCTTAATTGTTTGATAAGTTGTGAATTCTTTTTATTTTCCTAGATTTGCATATTATCAAAATTAATGAGGCTTAGTTGAACCATGGTAATTCACTAAACCTATGATCCACTTGTGAGTTTTGAATCTAAAACAACAATCAAAGCAGTATTTTAAGAGGTTACAATCACATACACAAACAAGCCCCCCCACCACACACACACACACACACACACACACACACACACACACACACACACAAACACAAAATCTCTTGACCCTAAGGAATTTGCATTCCATTGGAAATAGCTTTGTTTTGCATTTTATTCAGGAAAAAGTGGGAAATATCTAGTTGTAGAAAAAAAGAAAAGACCTAAAAATCAAACAGATAGTATATAATCATACGCACAAAAATTTGCTCTCATACCATAGGCTACTCAATTAAACTTAGAGGAAGCATGCTGTATATAAAAGTATGTGTTCCATGATAACTTGTATATAGAGTAGAGCCAGTGAGTCAAGAATATCAAGTGACCCTGAACCAAACCTGCTGTAAAAACAGTTTTTATGGTGAATTTATGGGAATTGTTCCTATACAAAACCTACAGTTCAGTTCCTGGAATGGGGAGGAGGAAGAGCCAATGAATAACAATGAAGGAAATCTTTATAAGAAATGATAAATTTGTACTTCACTGATTCCATGAGTGGATTGTGTAGGACCAATGAAGAGATTCAGTTTTTGAGTGATCCTAACTTCACTTTTTTCCACCTTGAGGTTAGGAGTATTCCTTTATTCGCAGAATGGTACTAACAGCCTGAAGAATTAAATAATTAAATCTTTGGTGGAGCTTGAGACCACTTGAAAGGTGTGAGGAATTATGCTGATATTTAGTGGGTTCATGGCATTTTATTATTGCCAAAGTAAAACTATTCTAGATTTAATGTCTGATTATGTTAAATTCCTCAAGGGACTGAAAGATCCTTTTTATTTTATTATGGATACCTAAACATAAGCCAGATTTGTGGGAGATCAACATTATGGGCTACATGTTATTAAAATTATACTTACTTATCACATTAACACATATCAAAATTTTGATTCTTTTTGCATAACTAAATCAACTTTCCATGAAAAGCTGTTGCTTTCATTAGAAATGTATTAAAATTCAACCTTAAATGACAATATTGCTAATCTTCCCCAATTAACAAAAATTTGGATTCTTCAAAACATGAACTTGATACCATTTCCTTAGCCACCTACAGTTCCAACAATTAGGCCAATATTGTAAATTGAACTTGAAAGTGAAATATTTCTCTTAAAGAAAAAGAAATGCATAATTTTAATAAAGTTGCCTTTGAATTAAAAAAAAAGATTAAGGGATTATTTAAAGAAAGGGAAATATTGGGAAGCCATTAAGGTTAAACTTTGTTTATGGAAATTCATACTTTGATTCTAAGCAATGGAAAACAAATCCACCACAGTAAAGATATTGCTTCTACCATAAATGAAGCTGACTTGGTTTTTTTCTAAACTTGTCAAGAAAACTTTGTTTTCCAATTATATACAATAGTAGTTTCTGTCATTTTTTTGTAATGTTTTAAATTTTACAATTTTTCCCTCAACTTCTCTTTCCCCTCCCCCCACAGAAGGCAGTCTGATAATCTTTACTTTGTTTCCATGCTATACATTGATTGAAACCTGAAAGTGTTGAGAGATAAATCATATCCTTGAGGAAAAAATAAAAATATAAGAGATAGTAAAATTACATTGTACATAAGACAATTTTTTTTTGAAATTGAAAGTGATAGTCTTTGGTCCATGTTTAAACTCCACAATTCCTTTTTTTTGGATACAACCCTAAAATTGTTCCTGCCCATTGCACTGATGAAATGAGCAAGTCCATTAAGTTTCATCATCACCTCCATATTGTTGTTAGGATGTACAATGTTCTTTTGGTTCTGCTCATCTCACTCAACATCAGTTCATGCAAATATTTCCAGACTTCTCTGAAATCCCATCACTCCTAATTTCTAATAGAACAATAGTGTTCCACAATGCACATATACCACAATTTTTTCAGCCATTCCCCAATTGATGGACATTCACCTGATTTCCAATTCTTTGCTAGCACAAACAGGTAGCTGACATGTTTTAAGGAGCAAGGACATGAAGAACTAGCTATCATAGATGGGAAGACATATAATAATAAAAATCCATAATCCCCTTCTCCCTTAATGATGGGAGAACCTCCCCCCCCCACACACATACCCAAACAAACACAAAATGCACACATACAGACATATAAGCAAAGGAGAGGTGAAGGTTAACTTATCTTCTTCACAATTAGGAATAGAACTTTTCTTTTTACTCTTGATAAGTTTATATATATATATATATATATATATATATATATACACATACATATACATACATACATATATATATATATATATATATATATATATATATGCCTTTTCTTCAAGGAAAAAAATTTTAATCTGATACACATTATAATGAATTCTTCCATGAGCATCCTTTTGTATGAAGCAAAATGTGATGAACATAGATGTATCCTAGTTTCAGGTTTGAGATAGACTTCATAAATTTATTCCTGCTTCCCATTTTGAAGGAGAAAGTAGTTGTCTAGTCTTTTCTGTAATATTAAGGCACTATTATTTCTGCCTGCCTGGCACTATCTGTGGGCCTTTAACTTCTTTCTTATTGTTCAATCAAACCATCTTATCAATTGTAAATTCACTAAGGTAATAGGAAACAACTTCAGTGCTTTTCCCTACCTCTCCTCCACCTGTTTGACTCTTAGTCTTCCCAGTTTTATGCCAGGTATATGCTATTTCCACTTAGATCACTCCTTGATTCTCCTCCCCTGACTCTTTCTTGAACAAAAGGTAGACTTGGCTCTTACCCATTCTTTTCTTCATGCTCCTGGATCCATGTTGATCCCAGTCCAGCTACCTGTCTAATGGCTATTTTCTTTCCCTTCCCATTTCTCTTTCTTAACTGTCTTTGATATTCTCACCATCCTAGTTTGTAGTTATTTCTGCTTTGCTAACACTGTCTTCTTAAGACTCATTTTCTTTGCTTTGTTAAAGAATTTAACTCTGTGAACTTTTTGCAGTAACCAGTACAATTTTTTCAGTAACCTACATACTTTGTGCAGTGACCTGTGAACTTTTGGAGGAACATATGAATTAAAATTTAAACTGTTTCTTACTTTCTTGAGTCAGAGAGTCTAGTGATTTCGTTACCCAAAATAAACCTACATTTATCCTTGAGCCCCTTCCGGGGAGTCTGTTCTCTTTTTTTCACATTTCTTAGGAATTGGAGTCCAAATGACTCATAGAATCTCCTACCCGTGTCTCTGCTTCTGCTACTGTTTTATTTCCAATCGTCTGTCATATCTTTCTCTCTCCACCTATTTCTTCCTGTGTCATTCTGTATCTGTCTCTAACTCTATGTCTTTCCCTCTTTCTCTCCTCTTCCTTTGTCCCTTTCTTTTCCCCACTGTTCTTTCCTCTTTCTTCCCTCTCTCAATCATTTTACCTCTTTCTCCCCCAGAAAATATATAAAATCATTTATCCCAAATATTTGGATTTTGATATCTATTAAATTAATATTTTTTATTACATGAGAACTAATAATGCTTACTATCAAGAAAATTGAATCCAAAAGACAAGGTTTTAAATTCCATGTCTTCTACTTATAATGTATGTGTCCAAGGACAAATTTTTGAGGCTTGGTTTCCTCATTTATAAAATGGGAGTAATAATTCACATCCTAGAAAACTTACAGAATTTCTGTAGAGAATTATTTTATCCTAAAATACATAAACATTGGAATTCTGGCCAAGATGGGGGAGAGAAGACAGGCACAGTTTTAACATTTCCTGATCTTTCCCCATATATGATATGAAACAAACATCTTAACAGAAACCTGATCAACATAACCCAGAAAGAAAAGCCAGGAGAAAGAAAAGCCAGGAGAAAGAACATCTATCTCAGGATTTGTGTTCCACAGTCATGGGTTAGTCCAGGCACAGAGGGTGAATCAGCTGTGGATCAGCCTGATTGGCAGCAGGGTTGGAGCTCCAGGAGTCTGAGGGCCCAAGAGCCAGACATGCTTGAGCAGCAGCGGGGCTAGAGCTTGGTCCACCACGGGGGCATGGGTCGACTAGGGAGCAGAGGCTTTGGTGTTGGTGCTGACTGTCTGGAGCTTCCTGGCAGGGTTGTGGGGGGAGTTCTGGTGCAGGAGAGCTGCAGATATCTTTTCTGGGCTTCTCTGGGCAGGAGGAGCTCTGAGGCTATGCCTCGATTTCTGCTTTAGCCTCTTCCCAGAATAAATACAATTTCAGACTTTCTGTCCTGGGCACAGGTGTGTGAGCAGAAGAACCAGCCCAACTGACAATAGGGAGAGGGATGACCGCATCCCAGGGTATATAGCCCACCATTGGTTGACGACAAAAATATTTAACTTCAATCACTCCTTCCAGGCCAAGGGAAAAGGCCTCAATCAAGGTCACAGACACTCCAGAGAAAGCAACCATCACCCCCTACTGGCCAGCTGGAGATATTGCACTCAATAAGTAAAGCCTCTTGGGATTCCAACACCAAACCTCTGTGAACCAGCCCCTCCCTAATTCAAGGCTTTAGGAAAATGAAAAAAGGTCAGCAGAAAGGTGGATTTATAGAAAATAGACCCTAACTCAGAGAGACCTAGAACCGCTGAGAAGAATATGATCTGGTCTCCAGCACAGAAAGACTTCCTTGAAGAAATAATGAAAGAGTTTAAAAATCATTTGGAAAATTTGGAAAAAGAAACCCAAGAGAAGATTAACACCTTGCAACAAGAAAATAAATTAGTGGAAAATACAATTGGACAAATCAAAATGCAAATAACTCTGTCGGATCCTCAATTAGACAAATACTAAAAGAACAATTGTGTCAGATCCTCAGTTGCACAAATGCAAAAAGAAAATAATTCTCTCAAAATCTCAATTGATCAAATGGAAAGCTCTTTCAAAACTAGAATTGGCCAATTGCAAAAGGAGTTACAAAAGGTAAATGAAGAAAACTCCTCTCTAAAAAAGAATGGAGTCTGAAAAAACTAATGACTTCATGAGACTGCAAGAGCCTGTTAAAAAAGAAAACCAAAAAACCAGAAAAATAGAAGAAAATGTTAAATACATCATTAGCAAAACCACTGACCTTGAGAATAGATTGAGGAGGCACAACTTGAGAATTATTGGTCTTCTTGAAAACATTGAAGAGAAAAAAAAAAGCTTGGACTTAATATTACAGGATCCAGTGATTGAAAATTGCCTTCATATCATGGAACCAGAGGGCAAAATAGTTATTGAAGGAATACATGGATCTCTTCTGGAAAGAGTTAATAAAATGAAAAAAACCAAGAAATATTGTGGCCAAATTCCAGAACTATCAGATAAAAGAGAAAGTCCTACAAGCAATCAGAAAGGAATAATTTAAATACCAAGGAAAAAACAGTAAGGATTATGCAAGATCTGGCTGCATCAACATTAAGGGTTCAAAGGGCCTGGAATGAAATATTCCGAAGAGCAAGGGAGCTTGGAATGCAGCCAAGAAACCACTATCCCACAAAGCTGAGCCTTCTATTTCAGGGTAAAAGATGGATATTTAACAAAATGGAAGAATTTCAAAAATCCCTGATGAAAAGATCAGAGCTAAATAGAAAAATCTGGACATCAAACAGGAAGTTCAAGAGACAGATGAAAAGGTAAAAAGAAAAGGTGGGTAAAGAAAAAAAAACTGCTATCCAATAATATGAAACTGGCCACCCCAGCATGGGAAAAAAGATTCTCATAACTCTTGAGAATTGTAACTCTAACAGAGAGAATATACTTAGCCAGAAGTAATGGTCACTCATGAATTATCCATGAGACTTCTATCCAATGGGATGAAACTGGCTATAACCCTACTTGGGAGAAAGACTCTAATTTCAAGAATTGTAACTCTATTAGATAGAATATACTTGGCTAGAATTGACGGATACTAAAAATTTTCTATGACTCAGATAAAATGATTTAAAAACACTACCTCTTTAAAAAGGCATATAGGAAGGAGATGGGAGCAGGGAGGGGATTGAATGGGGGTAAATCTCATTACATTAAAAGGTACAAAAGACCTATGGTAATAGAGGGGAAGAAGGGAGGAGATGAGAAACACCTGAATCTTCCTCTCATTGGAATTCGATTAAAGTTAACTTACACACATACTCAGTTAACTTAAAAAAATTTAACTTTCAAGTATTAAAAGGGTAAAAGGGGAGGGGGGGATGGAGACAGGTAGGGGAGAAAAAAGGGGAATTAAAAGAAGGAAGGGAATGGGAAAGGGAAAGAAAAGGGAGGGCGTGGATGTAAGAGGGCAAACACACTGAAGGGTGTGGTATTCAGAAGCAAAATACTGGGGAATTAAGGAGAAAGGTGGAAAAAGTGAAAAATAGAAACAGTGGGAAGATAGCATGGAGGGCAATAATGAGTTAGTAATTATAACTTTGAATATGAATAGGATGAACTCTCCCTTAAAACATAAGCAAATAACAGAGTGGCTTAGAAAACATAATCCTACACTATGCTGCTTACAAGAAACTCATTTGAAGCAGAGGGATACATTTAGAGTAAAGGTAAGAGGTTGGAGCAAAATATATTTTGCTTCAGCTGAAGTGAAAAAAGCAGGGGTAGCAATCCTTATCTCAGACAAAACAGCTGCAAAAATAGATAGTGTTAAAATAGATAAGGAAAGATACTATATCCTCCTAAAAGGTACCATAGACAATAAAGTGATTTAATACTGCATATATATGCACCTAATGGGATAGCATCAAAATTCTTAGAGGAGAAGCTAAAAGAAATACAGGAAGATGTATTTAGCAAAACTACTAGTGAAAGACCTCAACCTCCTGCTCTCAGATCTAGATAAATCAAATCATAAAATAAACAAAAAAGAAGTTAAGGAGGTAAATAGATTGTTAGAAAACCTAGATATGATAAAAATATGGAGGAAATTGAATGGGGATAGAAAGGAATAAACATTTTTCTGTGTGGTACATGGCACTTATACAAAAATTGACCATATACTAGGGCATAAAAACCTAATCTTAAACTTCAGAAAGGCACATATAATGAATACATCTTTCTCAGATCACAGTGTATAAAAGTAATATGCAATATTGGGCCAGGAAAATATAGACCCAGAACTAATTGGAAACTGAATAACCTCATTTTAAAGAATGAGTGGATCATATAACAAATTATAGAAAGAATTACTTATAATTAAACAGCATACCAAAGCCTATGGGATTTACTCAAAGTGGTTGTCAGTGGGTATATTATATCTTTAAATTCCCCCATGAAAAAAATAGGGAAAGAAGAAATCAATGAACTAAATATGACACTAAAAAATTAGAGAGAGTACAAATTAAAAATTAAATACTCAATTAAATACCAAATTAAAAATTCTAAAACTTAAAGGAGAAAGTAATAAAATTGAAAACAAAAAAAATACTATTGAATTAATTAATAAAACCAAGAGTTGGTTTTTTGAAAAAACGAATAAAATTAATAAAGCTCTGGTCAATTTTACTTAAAAAAGGTAAGAAGAAAACCTAATTGCTAGTATCATAAATGAAAAAGGTGAACTCCCCACCAATGAAGAAGTCATTAAAGTAATAATTTAGAATTATTTTGCCCAACTCTATGCCAATAAATTTGACAATTTAAATGAAATGGATGAATATTTACAAAAATATAAGCAGCCCAGGTTAAATAAAGAGATTAAATACCTCAAACAACCCTATTTCATAAAAAGAAATTCAACAAGCCATCACTTGATCTCTCTAAGAAGAAATCACCAGGACCTGAAGGATTCTCAAGTGAATTCTACCAAACATTTAAGAAACAATTGGTTTCAATTCTAAATAAACTCTTTGGGAAAATAGAGAAAGGTGGAACTATGCCTAACTCTTTCTATGAAACAGATATGGTGCTGTTACCTAAACCAGGAGGTATTAAAACAGATAAAGAAAATTGTAGACCTATCTCCCTGATGGATATACTTGCAAAAATCTTAAATAAAATTTTAGCAAAATGGTTACAAGTTATCACTAGGATAATACATTTTGACCAAGTAGGATTCATGTCAGGAATGCAGGGTTGGTTCAATATTAGGAAAACTGTTAGTATAATTAATTATATAAACAAACCTATAAGAAATTATATGATCATATCAATAGATGCTAAAGAAGCTTTTGACAAAATACAGCACCCATTCCTACTAAAAATACGAGAAAGTGTAGTAATAAATGGGCTGTTCCTTAGCATAACAAACAGTATCTATCAGAAACCATCAACAAGCATTACATTCAATGGGGTGAGGCTAGAGGCATTCCCAATAAAATCAGGCATAAAACAAGGATGCCCATTATCACCACTACTCTTCAGCATTGTATGAGAAATGTTAGCTTTAACAATTAGAGAAGAAAAATAAATTGAAGAAATTAAAATTGGGAAGGAAGAGACAAAACTCTCACTCTTTGCAGATGACATGATTGTATACCTAGAGAATCCCAAGAAATCATCCAAAAAACTACTGGAAATGATTAGCAATTTTAGCAAAATTGCAGGATATAAAATAAAACCTCATAATTCCTCAACTTTTCTATATATGACTAGCAAGATACAGTTGGAAGAACTTGAAGGAGAAATCCCATTCAAAGTATCTTCAGACAATATAATATACCTGGGAGTCTATTTGCTAAGGCAGACTCAGAAACTTCTTGAAAACAATTACAAAACACTTCTCACACAAATTAAATCAGTTTTAAATAACTGGGCAAACATCAACTGCTCATGGATAGGTCAAGTTAATATAATAAAAACGACAGTTCTACCAAAACTAAACTACCTGTTTAGTGCACTACCAATCAAAATTACAAAATATTACTGTAATGAGTTACAAAAAGTTGTAAGTAAATTCATATGGAGAAATAAACAGTGAAGAATTTCCAGGGATTTAATGGAAAAAAAAAGTGCAAAAGAAGGTGGCTTAGCCCTAACTGATTTAAAATTAAATTATAAAGCATCAGTCATCAAAACTGCCTGGCATTGGCTAAGAAATAGAGTGGTAGATCAGTGGAATAGACTAGGTGCAATAGAAGGAAACGATTATAGTAATCTGCTGTTTGATAAACCCAAAGATTCCAGCTCTTTGATAAAAACTGCTTGGAAAATTGGAAGTTAGTATGGAAGAAACTTGGATTAGACCTATACCTCACACTGTATACCAAGATAAGAACCAAATGGATACAAGAATTAGACATAAAAAATAATACTATAAGGAAACTGGTATATCAAGGACTATGTCAAATCTATGGAAAGGGAAGCAGCTTATTACTAAGGAAGATATGGAGAACATCAGTAAAAACAAACTAGATGCTTTTGATTACATTAAATTAAAAACTTTTGCACAGGGAAACCAACTGTAACCAAGATGAAAAGAAACGTAGTAAACTGGGAAACAATCTTTACAACTAATGTTTCTGACAAAGGACTCATTTCTAAATTATGCAGAGAACTGAGTCAAATTTTTAAAAAAGAAAGCCATTCCTCAATTGACAAATGGTCAAAGGATATTCAAAGGCAATTTACAGATGAGCAGATCAAAGCAATCTATAGTCATATGAGAAATTGCCCTAAATCACTACTTATTAGAAAAATGCAAATTCAAGCTTCTCTGAGATACCACCTCACAACCTCTCAGACTGGCCAATATGTCCAGAAAGGTAATAATCATTGTTGGAAGGGTTGTGGGAAATCTGGAACACTATTACATTGCTGGCGGACCTGTGAACTCATCCAAACTTTCTGGAGAGAAATTTGGAACTATACACAAAGGGCAACAAAAATGTGTATATCCTTTGATCCAGCAATACCACTACTGGGTATATATCCTGAAGAGATGATGAAAAAGGGTAAAACAATCAGTTGTCTAAAAATATTCATAGCAGCCCTGTTTGTGATGGCAAAGAATTAGAAATCAATAAAATGTCCTTAAATTGGGAAATGGCTTAGCAAACTGTGGTATATATGTACACACACACACACATATATATATATATATATATATATATATGCACATATATATATATATACATATATATATGTATATATATATATATTTGTCATGGAACACTATTGTTCTATTAGACACCAGGAGGGTTGGAAATCCAGTAAAGTTTGGAAAGATTTGCATGAACTGATGCTGAGTGAGATGAGCTGAACCAGAAAAACACTATACACCATAACAGCAACTTGGGGGTGATGATCAGCCTTGATGGACTTGCTCATTCCATCAGTGCAGCAATCGGGGACAGTTTGGGGCTGTCTGCAGTGGAGAATGCCATCTGTATCCAGAGAAAGAAATGTGAAGTTTGATCAGAGACCAAGAACTATTACCTTTAAGTTGGAAAAAGAACTGATGTCTTATTGTCTGATCTTGCTATCTCTTATGCTTTGTGTTTCTTCCTTAAGCATGTGATTTCTCTCTCATAACATTCAATTTGGATCAATGTATGCCATGGAAACAATGTAAAGACTGACAAATTGTCTTCTGTGGGGGGTGGGGGGAGGGAAGTAGGATTGGGGAGAAGTTGTAGAGCTCAAAATTAATAAAATCTTTATTTATAATTGATTATCCCATAGTTGCAGACTATACTTTAAATCTTACCAAACTAACCCAGAAAGATCTGCCCCTGGAAATAAATGGGGACAGACAAGATCCATGACAATTCACCAGAGTGACTTGAAAAACAACTTAAACTATATTCACAATTTCTGATGGGTCAACAACATCATTTTCATTTATAAAGGACAGCCAACCCATGGGAAAATTAGATTCCTTACTAATATGTTTATGAAGCATGGGCTCGTGAACTACTCATTGCCTAGAAATTTTGCTTTGTTTTCATTTAACTGGCAAGCTCTGTTTTCTCTTTATGCTTGGCATAGCCTAGATTTTCACAATTCAGTGCCAAGTACAACATTCTGCCCAGTAGATACTCAATAAAAAAATGTTGAATGACAAACATATAATAGAGCCTGTCTATTTTACATAAGAGAGATGGATGATGTGTCCCTCCACACCACTTGAATTTAGGTCTCCCAGTCCAGAAATTTGCCATTGTCTGAGGTCAGAAAGTGCATGTCAAACTAAGTAGTGGACAATGTCAACAAATGATTAGAAAATTGTGAAGTTTTGTAAATAGCACTGCAAGTGGTCTTTCTTCAAAGTTCATTGGAATGGTAGAAATTGGGTGATTCTGTTAAAACTGCCCTCTGGCATCTTTAATTTGCAAGTTTATTACTTTCTCAGTATAACAGTAGGTCTTTCAGACTGTGGAAGTATAGAAAAGAGGTCATTCTTTTTTTGTTATTGAGCTGTTTTCCACCAATTTTCCAATTTATCAGACTGAAATAAGATTTTCAACAATAGCAAGCAAGTCAATCTTCCACTTCTACCTATTTTCTCCTTTTTTTATTTTTCCTATATTTTATGTCTGCCTCACTGAAAATTCTACCCCTTTTTTCTCTTTTAGATTTGGCCACAGACTCTAATCAATCTCAGTCCATTCCTACTTTTACCCAGGTAGGAATTGAACTTCTACTTTTATTTATTTATTATATTTATAGCACCTGGGCATATTTTATAAATGTGTTTTTGCTTTGAGAGATCTTGTTATTGATTCTCATCTTCATGACTTTGAAAATCCCAGGAGGTTCTAAAATCTCATCTTGCCTGTATAATGTTCATTTTGACAAAGTACTGTTTTCTAAAATAGACCCAAGGACATCTGGGGGCTTGCATGGCTCATATAAAAACCCCAGGGGACACATAGTGAGGATATTAAGTGATGTCATAAGGGATTATAAAGGAAAAGGCAAAGATCAGATTCACAAAATATTGAAGCTGGAATGGGTCTTACTGATCAAATCTTACCAACTCATCTTTGAGATACATAAACTGAGACCTATAGAAGTGAAATTATTTGATTGAGGTCATAGATCCATTAAGAGACTGTGCATGGGCTTAAATCCTAGATCTTCTGATAACAAATACAACGTTTTCCCCTTGCATTATATGTCTTGCATTGTGTTCTTTTACATATTCTACAATTCAATAAATCAATTCACCAATGCCAAGATTCATCCCTCCCTTTCCCACGTTCAGACTGTTCTGTATACCTAGAATACACTCAGGAGTATGTTAGTAAATGTTTAACAAAGAACGATCTGCAAAGACTAGGAGAAGTGGAAAAACATATGCATGAGAGACTTAAGTTGCATGTTAACATTTTCTTCATCACTTTCTCCTCTTTTTGCAGTTTACTTAGTCATGTCAGTCATATCCTATTCTTCATGACTCCTTTTGGGTTTTTCTTGGAAAAGACAACGAATTGTTGCTATTTACTTCTCTATCTTAATTTCTATGTGAAGATACTGAGGTCAACAGAGTGAAGTGACTTGCCTTAGGTATCTGAGGTTGTATTCAAACATAAAAAGATGTGTATTCCTTATTACAGACTCAGTATTCCAATTTACTGTGAAATCTAACTATCCTTCTCCAGGCTAGAAATCAAGGAAGCATAGATCAAAGACTAATTTGTAGCATTTATTGATTTCTATAGTATAAATGCTAAACCTGAAAATTTAACAATCAACTCTCATGAGCCAATTTGACCTGGCTGCAGAACACTTCAGAATACAACCATAAATACTTTAACTTGTTGATATTACTTTCATCTCTTAACACCTAATTTGTGTTACCAGTGCTGTGAAGAGTGGGTTCAAATTTGAGAGAAAATGTTAATAAGATAACTTAACTGAAGATACTTAGAGAAAGGATAAGAGAGAAGAATGGGGAGAATTATTTCACATAAAAGAAGTGTGTGAGGAAGTTTTTATGGTGGAGAAAAGGGGAGAGATGGCTGGCAATGCTTAAGTCTCATTCTCATCTGAATGGGTTTAAAGATGGAAATTATTTGTGTTCATTACACATATATGAAAATGTGTATATATATATACATATATATATATATACACACACACGTGTGTGTGTGTGTGTGTGTGTGTGTGTGTGTGTCCGTGTGTGTGTCCGTATATACTGATTGAACTTCCTTAGTTTGGGGAGCAGGATAGGAATGGTGCTGTGACAGAGAAATAATTGCTCAGTTTTGAGTCAGATTTTCATTATGAATAATCTCAGTCCAAGAGTTAGAAATAATGGAACTAAAAAAATGAGAGGTGATGAAGTTGGCTCAAATTCAAAAATAAAAGAGGAATTCAAAGTCAGAGGTACAGTGGTAACAAAAGATTATTTCTGAGGTTTGAACTTCAATAATTCCAGGACCTGTGATTTCAAGAAGCTGTAGGATGTACAATGGCTAGATTCTAATTAAACCATCTTGGCATATGGGCTACATCAAGTTGATGATAATCACTGAGTCCAAAAGTGAATTAGGGGTATGTACACCAAGTATGTGAAGATTTATCCTGGTGCAATGGGCAGAAAAGAACAATTTATTTCAATGGCCAGGAAGGAGCCTGAAGTCCATGCCTTTGCATTTGAAATTTCTTTTCTCCTTCTTTTCTACCACCTCTTCTACCACGTGAGAAAGTTGGTTGGTCATTATTAAACTATTGCCATTATTATGCACAATGATCTTCCTGTTCTCATTTCATGTTGCATTAGTTTATACAGTTCTTGCCATGTTTTTCTGAAACCATCCTCTTCATCATTTTTAATAGTTCAATTATACCCCATCATAATGATATAACATAATTTGGTCAGTCATTCCCCAACTGATGAAAATTCCCTTGATTTAAATTCTTTTCTAATATAAAATGAGGTCCATATTAGCTCATTTTACATTAGAAAAGAATTTAAATCCATTTCCCTTGTATTTGTTCTCTTTGGGACACAGAAATAGTAGTGCTATTACTGAATCAAAGGGTAGACACAGTTTTACAATCCTTTGGGTCTAGTTCCACATTATTTTCCAGAATAATTGAACCAGCTCACAACTTCACCAACAGAACATTAGTGTACTTAGTTTTACCTCAATCTTTCTGCATTTTCACTTCGGATAGTTTGAGGTGATACATTAAAGTTGCCTAAATTTGCCTTTCTCTAATTATTAGTGATTTAGAGCATTTTTTCTTATTACTTTGGAGAGCTTCAATTCCTTCCTCTGAAAACATTGACGATTTATCAATAGGGGAATATTTTTTTTAATAGTTATGGCTTAGTTTTATACTCAGTAATTAAGCCTTTATCAGAGAAACCTGCAATTTTTTAAAAAAATATTTCTTCATTATTTATAGTATTTTTAAATACTATAAATACTATATATACTATATAATATATAGTATACTATATATAAATACTATATATATAATATACTATATATAAATACTATATTTTTTTCTACTTTTAAATTTGGTTTATTTTATTTTACTTTGTCTAAGATCATGATTGTTATCCCTCTTTTTAACTTCATTTGAAACATAAAAGATTTTGCCCTGGCCCTTAATTTTAACTGTGTGTTTTTCATTTCAAGTGTTTCTCCTGTAAGCAACATATTGTTATAGTCTGCTTTCTAATCCATTTTACTTAACATTTATGTTTTATGACTGAGTTCATCCCATTCACAGTTTTGATTACTAACTGTATATACCCCTTCCTTCCATTTTCTTCTATTTTCTCTTTCTCTTTTTATTCTGTGTCTCTTCAAATTTCATTTTATTTCTAACCACTGACTCAATTAATCTTTCCTTCTTTTCATCATCTCTCTTCTTTTTTTTTTAAAAATCCCTTTCTCTTCCATTTCCCTCTTTAGTAAGTTAAATTTCTATAGACAATTGAGTACATATGTGGAATGTGTGTATATTTCTGTCTGTCTGTATTATGTATGCATGCATTTTCTCTGGGACCTCTGCAAGTTGACTATAGTGTTCCTGGATGTTTTCATTTTGGGAACTCTTAGAAAGTGAGTCAATGGATGTCCTTTCTATTCTTACCTACTGACTTTCCTGGCTTCTTTTATTTGCAGCTAAAATTCCATCTTCTAGAAGAAACAAATCAATTCTAAGTTTCTCTTCTGATTATTTCTGATTTATCTTGTTTATAGTTTGTTTAAACACACATACACATGCACATACATATACAAAAGCAGCGCACATATTGTATATTATATGTGTAATATCTGTATATGTATATATACATATGTATGTACATATATACATATATATATATATATATATATATATATATATATATATATATATATGTATTTCTTTGCTTGTTCTCTTTTTCATTATGAGCTGCTTGAAGTCAGGGACTTCTGGAAGGAAACCTCTTCTTTGAGTGCAAGAGTGAAAGGAAATGACTTAGGATAGGGATGGGAGGTTTGACTTAAAGAAAGGAGTTTCCAAGTAAACAAAGAAAGGAGTCAGAAGAGGAGGAAAGAGAGGAAGCATGATACTTTGAAAAATATATTTGATTAAGAGTATGCTTTGTTATTACTACCTGTGTGACTAGAAACAAGTCACTTCATCTCAAATCATTAGAAAAAAAGTCACTCAGTTTCTTCATGTGCCAATTGAGGGGGGTTAGATTAAATGATCTGAAAGTTATTTACTATCTTTAGTTCTATTATCCTATGCTTATGAAAGCGCAGGGCTAATCTAAATGATGAAGATAATGAGGGGAGAGGAAGAGGGAAACAAACTCAAACCATGACAGATGACAACTCTGTGCACAAAGCATAAAGGGACCAAGAGGTCCCTATAGAACTATAGAACAAGAGAAGTTCAAGTTAAGTCAAACACTCAAGTTATTAAAACTAGGGATGGAAGAAGAAGCAATAGTAAGGATATTTCAGGGTGTCATATGTAGATAGCGATCACAAGTTAGGTACATCATATAGCTGCTCAAATACTTAAGGCTTCTGCTTTTCCTCACAGTTTTTGAGATTTACTTCTTTTGACAATGGTAGAATTTGAAAGCTATATATTAAAGAGGTCTTCAAGCTCAAAATGTGAGTGGAAGTTAGGCAAGAATCAGAACCTTAATTGAGTGAGTGGTGGTCCCACAAACTCAACTTGTTGCTCAATACCCTAGATCTTATAAGGACTCGATTCATTTGAATTCATTAATCGTATTTTTGATCAACTATTATTGTATCAGAATCTAGATTTAGTGCTCAGAATGCAGAGATGAAAAGGTATTTGTAAATGTCATTAAATAACATATCCAAAGAAAAAAACAAAAGCAAAACAACATTCTACCAGAAATAAATAGAAAATATGGAGGAGGAGGAGAGGACAGATAGGTGGTGTAGTGGATAGAGTACTGGCCCCGGAGTCAGGAGAATTTGAGTACAAATCAAGCCTCAGACACTTGATACTTACTGGCTCGATGACCTTGGGCAAATCACTTAGCTCCAGTGCAAATATATGGCATATATATATATATATATATATATATATATATATATATATATATATATATATGTTTATATATATATATATTATATATATTATAAATGTATATCTATCTATCTACTTATAAATCTATATATAGTTATAGATTTATATGTAAAGCATATTTTATATCGTAATTCCCAATTCAAGACCCAGGAAGGGGACCAAGAGATGGGAGTTTATGAGTTATGGAACAGCAGAAGTACTTCTTACTTCAAATACTCAAGTTATTAAAGCAGGAGTTGGGAGAAGAGACAATAGTAAGGATAGACTCTCCCCCCTTTGGCTGCATGTGGTAACCAGAGAGTTATTTATGGAGCAGGTTTTTCTCCACTATCTACATTACCCACTTTGCTAGGGATTATAATGATTAGAACCTCAATTCCATTAAACCACTTAACATTGATGACTTTTTAAAAAAAATTACTTCAAAACTTCAATGAGACTGCTTAAATTATGCATACATACATTTTCCTCAGTACTTCAAGGATATTCTCTCTCATTCTTTTCTGAAGGGAACTGGGTTCAAAATTTAACTCAGGTCTCAGATTGCATGGGTCCTACAAAGCTCATGTCCTCATGTAACATGTCTGCCAGTTGAGTCTTCATCTCTGCTTCATTGCCCTTCATCCAGAAAGTCATTCCTTACTCCTTGCCAGACTAGCTAGAATATCTGATCAGTGCTTCTTTTTTTCCTTTTTTGATTAATTTGTTTCACTTTTTTAATCTTTCAAAACTCACAAGGTAAGGAGATTCCATTCTATTCACCTAAAAGGTGGAAAAAAAAAACAGTGGCAAAAGGACCAAAGTCCATTCCTCTGGAACCCTGTGACATCAGTGGGGAGAAAGACTTGAGACCTAATCCCTTAGATTATAATATTCAAATTTAGCAGTTGAAAAAATTTGCAGAAAGAGAACTGTGACAGAAGTTCAGCAGCCAAAGAATCTCCCATTCATCACATGTTAAATTGACTGAGTTTAGTTATAGAATATCACTTAGGGTTCACAGAGTCTTCAAATCATTTCCCTTATATGTGATTATGAGCCATGATCAGAATGAAAGTTTTATCAAAAGGTATCATGCTGACAGTTTTTTCCTTTTTTTCCCTCTCTAGCTAGGGTAGTGTTGAAAGAGAGGGGAGAATTACTGGCATATATCAGGGAAAGATCTCATAGTTTGGGTAACTCTTTTGAATGCTGAAGATACAACAAATCATTGGGGTAATTGGGCTTCTAGATTATTATGCATGGTTTTAATATAAAGGCATAAATCCCCCAAAACAATGAGAAGTGAAAATAAAGCAAAATATCAAAGTTTTATTTATTAATAAATAATTCTAATATATATTCACAGGTCAATTTCTACTTAGGAAAACTAAAAACAATTGGAATAACATGCATGTAAATGTACATCTATATCTGTGTGTAAAGGTGGGGATTGGGGAGCAAAAGGTACATTGAGAGAATATTTCTTAACAAGATTTTAAAATACAAGTGCATTATACTATGAAATTTTTGTGCTGCAAATTTGAGGTAGTTCATTATGAGGAATTACAATAGTTGTTACAGAATCATAACCAGTGAAGTTAATGAAATAGTATTGAGCATAGGATGCAAAGACAAGGTAGGAGGTGTTAAAAGTGCGTAGATGTATCCATGTGACCACTGATATACTTTCTCTGTTTTTAGTTCTTACACTGATGTCACAAACCAAATTATGAGGATATATATATATATATATATTATATATATATTATATATATATATATATCTATATATGCATATATGTGTGTGTGTATATATATATATATATATATATATATATATATATATACACACATAGATCTCTCTCATGACTCCAGTCAACATGACAAAAGGGAAAATAATGATAATAATTGAAATTGATTTTCTATCTTTGGAGATGTTCAAAGATAGACCTAGTGATAACTTCTTAGGTATGGTGAAGAGAGTGTTTCTTTTTCAGGATGAATTGGAACCTATGGATTATATGTTTTCTTCTAACTATGAAATTCTGTATTTCCTAAATCACATGGTATTTCACTGTGAGGTGGGAGGGAATGATACTAAGAAAGAATAGAGAATGG
Source organism: Macrotis lagotis (assembly GCF_037893015.1). Lineage (NCBI taxonomy): Eukaryota > Metazoa > Chordata > Mammalia > Peramelemorphia > Peramelidae > Macrotis > Macrotis lagotis. Next base: position 771,372,600 of record NC_133658.1, on the reverse strand, counting down.
AGAGGAAAGAAGAAATATTTATACATTTCCTTATATATTTTTACATGTTTACAGAAGAGGTTTCTTTTTTTAAATCTAGCCCCCCACCATCACTACCATGTGCATCTGTTTTATTGATATTAATCTTAAATAAATTAGGTAATAATTTTAATTTCTGAATTTTTTTTGCAATAATGAATTCTCTTTTCTGAAAAATGCATGGGTTTCATTATTAAACCGTAGAGAATATTCTACTTCTTGTGTCTTCTGTGTAACTTATTAGCAGTAATAAGATTACCTATTCCTCAGGAGGGGCAGATGCCCCATAGGACTGTTCATTAACATAGGGAAAGATGCCAGTAATAGACAGGCACAGCACCTTTTAAAATGGATCTATTTTCAAAGGACTCATTAACAAGAGAGCATGACATAAATACTATGTGTATCTTCAACCACAGAAATATTCTTTCTTCCTCTGTTTAGTGTATAAGTTCCAAGTCTTTCAAGAGGTTGAATTAATTAAAACATAGTAACAGGAAGGGAGCTGAAATTTGTTATACTTTTAGATATTTATTATGCCTTTAAAATAATATTGGTAGAGTGTATCTCTAAAAAAACAGCAATACCTGTTTCTTAACATGTATGGATGTGATTAGCACAAAGAATCCATCATCAGTAGCAAATCTGGGTGAAGAAACCCTGACATCTCCAGATGAATATATTACTATTAACTCATATTTTTCTCTAGCTATAAGATAGAATGTTCAATTAAAACGAATATTATCCAGACATAGCAAGAATTCTGTCAAAAGAAGTATGGAAAAATTTGGCTGCTGTATAAATAAAATATACTCTAAGATCTATATGTACTTTAAAAATATTCTGCAAAACTCTTTCAAGATATATGTAAACCTTAATTTTTTATTACAGTAGGAGACAAGAGTACCATTCCTGGTAGAAAGCCCTGTGCTATATACTGTACTATATTTTTACTGCTTCAATAAAACCCAAGAGATTTGTTTTAAAGGTCACCACATTATGGTTTTTCCCCTTAAGAAAATGCAGTAGTACACCTTAGTTAAACAAAGGATCATGCCTCCTCATTTTCAAGTAAATTCAATTTAAATATACAACATATGAAGTGTAATCCTAGGCAGGGTTATAATTAAAGTGAAAGCCTTGGAATATATTTCTAGGCAGAATGGGCATTTTCTTTCTCCACATGTAAAAACCTTTTCAGCTGAATATTAATGTGATTTGGCAATGTTGACTTTCACATATCTTAAAGTACAAAGACATCCAAAACTGATTGAATTTTCCCATCTTCTTTTAAACTGAAGTCCTATGGATATCATATTTTCATGAAGAATCCAATGAGAACCAAATATTATAGTGTATTGGGAAAGATAACTATTAGAATATGGACTTGATGAATAAATATATTCATTTAGTCTAGGTAGAATGTGTTCTTATCTCAAATTTCATTACTCATCCATGTGATTTGGTTAAATAATAGACATTCTGAAGGGAAAAAATAAACGCTCTCATCATTGACCTGTCACAGTGATTTTACTATTAAAATCCTAAAATAGCTATAAGTAGCCTTAATATCTGCTATTATAGAACTGATCCACAGAAATACACTACCAAACCATTTGAACAAATTGCCCTCAAAACATTGATTGACAGATCATTAGAAAGAGTGATAAAGAAGTGGGCAGGAATCTTTAAAGAGAAAATGGTTTTGCTTTGAAAATAAAAATGAAGAAAAAAGTATTAAGTAAACCTAGATTTTGTAGTTCAGTCTATCCATAATTCCATCAGTCTGAGTATTCTCTGACAGTAGAGGCAACAATAACTGTACGTCTCATACTCAAGTTTTAATGCATTTCTTTCTTTTATTGCTCCATCTGATATCTACTCATTGGACTGGAAGCCTTTGGGAACTTTTAAATTTGCAGAGGTAACAGTGTTCAAATTGGGCTAATCAAGTTTTTCCTGTCATTCTTATTAATTGATTAATCCATGTAATTTTCTAGTTGCACATGTCCTCGAAACCTCTTTCACCATTTCTTATGCAATTATAATAATAATTAAGAACTATTTTGACTAAATTTTATGCCAAAAAAATCTGAAAATATAAGTGAAATGGTTGAGTCTTTGTAAAAACTATTAACAGCCTAGATTAAGAGAAGAGGAAATAAAATACCTATTTCAATAAAATACCATTTCAGAAAAAAAATTTGATAGAATAATGTACTATGTGAACAAGTAGGATTTATACAAGGTATGTGAGATGATTCAACCCTAAGGAGACCAATATGGAACTATGCCCAAAGAACCTCAAAACTCTTCTAACCCTTCATACCAGAAATTCCAACTCTAGGTCTGTGTCCACAAGAAATTATAAAAGAAAGGAAAAGTCCTACATTTCCAAAATATTTATAGCAGCTCTTTTTGTAGTGGCAAAGACCTGGAAATTGAGGGGATACCCATCAATTGGAGAATGGCTAAACAAGTTATGGTACATGAATATTATGGAATATTATTGTTCTATAAGAAAACATAAATGGTCAGACTCTAGAGAAGCATGGAATGACTTACAGGATCTGAGGCTGAGAGAAGGGAGTAGAGCCAAGAGAACAATGTGCACATCAACGACAACACTGAGATCAACAAACTGATGGAAGCAGCTTCTCTTGGAAGTTCAGAGAGCCAGAGCAACTAGATTGGCTATGGACAATGTTAGGCCCAGTCAAAGGAAGAAAAACAAATAAAAATACACACACACACACACACACACACACACACACACACACATACACACACACACACACACAAAGCAACTATCCAGCATCTGATGAACACTTTATAAAAATTATCTCTTATGCATCTCTTTCCCTTAATCTTAATTCCTTATGCCATTAACTAATTTGAAAACATGTTGATCATAAATATGTTTGCACAATAATAACCTGAGTGGGATGGAAATGGAGGGTGGAAGGAAGTTTTGTAAATTAAAAAAAAGTCCATGCACATTTGGATGAAAATAAATAAATAAATAAGTAAATAAAAGAGACATTGGAAAAATAATCATAATTGACTATATCTATAACAAAATTAACTGAAATCATATGATTATTTCAATAGATTCTGAGAAAAAAGCTATTGACAAAATAATAAATAACTTAGGAATGAATGGAGTTTTCCTTTAAATTATAAGCATTATCTATCTAAAACTATAAACAAGCATTATATGTAATGCGGAGAAGCAAGAAGCATTTCCAATAAGATCAGGGTGAAATAAGAATGCCCATTATCACCACTATTATTAAATGTTGTATTGGAAATGTTAGCTTTAGGGCTAGCTATCTACTTCAGTACAGTGGATAGAGCACTGGCCTTCGAATTGGGAGGAGCTGAGTTCAAATCCAATCTCAGATACTTAATAATTACCTAACTGTGTGACCTTGGGCAAGTCTCTTATAACCCCATTTCCTTGCATACCCCCCCCAATACACACAGAAAAAAAGAAATACTATGTTTAGCAATAAGAGAAGTAAAAGAAAAAGAAGGGGATGTGAGGATGGGGATGGGTTACAAAAGGAAGGGTGGTAGAAAAATAAGAAACTCAAAAGCTTGCAAAATGATGAATATTGAAAACCATCTTTGTATGTAATTGAAAAATTAAATAAAATTTAAAAATGGAAAAAAATAGAATCTTTTATATTTAAAAAAAATTTTTTTGCATGGCAAATGGGGTTCAGTGGCTTGCCCAAGGCCACACAGCTAGGTAATTATTAAGTGTCTGAGGTCACATTTGAACTCAGGTCCTCCTGACTCCAGGGCCAGTGCTCTATCCACTGTCCCACCTAGCTGCCCCAAATCTTTTATATTTTTAATGTATATAGGGGAGATAACTTGTTCAAAAAGAACCTTCAGGAAGACATTTTGTTCTGTAGTAACACTATGCTTACTCCTATATCTTAATCATTACAGTTCATTTTAGCATGGGGACTGCGTCTTTTTTTTTCTGGTGATAATTCATCCATTGATGACAAGAATACTTTGGCCACAGTTTGCACTGGGACAAATAATTGACTCAGAAGTGTAGATAATCTTTCAAGTGCTCCTGTGGTGTTTCTATTTGCTTACTTTTTATCTTTCCAGAGTTATTTAGATATTATTCAATTATTCAATCTATACCCATCAGGAAAAAGGAGATGATGCTCTGATTAGTTTCAAATTCATTGTACTAAGCCTCGAGGAAGTTGCCAAGCAAAGACTGAGTAGTTTCAATGTCATGCTTCAATTAGGTTGGTGTAAGTCTGATTGGGCCAAAATGTGACCATTTTGCCCCCTACTATGCTGCAGTAGTTGCCATAGGAACTCATTTGACTCACTAGATTTGTTATTTGGACTTCCAGAAAACTGAGTAATGCTAGGATGTTTATTTTCAATAGAACAAAAATAATCCTGCTTTTTATAGGAATCATAATTAGACACTTAAGGAAAGAAAAACAATCAAAAGAACATGGAGATAGTAATCTAGGAAATTAACAAATGAAATTTAGGAATTTTTCCAATTAAGATCTCTAAAACCTTTCCTTCTTTTTGTTAGTAGGAAAATTAGTTTCAGTAATCTATTAAAGCAAGAATACTTAACTAATGGATTCCAGGTTGAGTCAACAAGGATTTGACAGATTAAAAAATTTTTCCAGCAATCTCAGGTATTAACAGATTCTCATATCATTTGAAACTGGATATAGCCTTGAATTTTTAGATTAACATTCTGTCCTGGGCATGAAAATTTTCCTTTAAAAATTGCTGCAATTACATAAAATTTACCATAGTTTTAGAACTACAATGAGTATTTTACATGAAAGGAATGTATTTTGGGGAATGTACTCTTTTTAGAGAAAAATAATAAAAGCTAATATGGGGGCAAAAAACTTTCCTGAAAACTTTAAAATCTCAGTCACTTTTTATTTTGTCTAAATTAAAACATTGTTACTATAAGGTCCAGATCCTTTTATCCAACTTGTAGCAGATTTTTTCCTGTTTCTTTTTCATTACACCAGCAAAACACATATTATTCTTTTTTATAATATTTTTATTATTTTTTTCCAACAATATGTAACAATAGCTTTCACCAATAATTTTTGCAAGATGTTGAGCTTTGCATTTTTCTCCCTCCTTCTTTCCCTCCACCCTCCTCCTGACAGAAAGCTTTCTATTATAGAATCTAAATGCGTAATTATGCTAAACATAGATTCATTTTAGTCTTGTTGAGAAAGAAGGAACAAAAACAAATGAGTGAAAAAAATATTAGAGAGAAAAAATGACAATACATAAGTCAAAAATTTAAGATAGCAAGCTTTGGTCTGCATTAAAATCCACACTACCCTCTCTGAATATGGATGATATTTTCCATTTTAGTCTTTTAGAGTTGCTTTTGATTATTATATTTATGAGATGAAAAAATTCATAACCGATTGTCATCCCATATTGTTGTTAATGTGTTTAAAGTTCTTCTTTTTCTCCTCATTTCATTCAGCATCAGTTCATATTTTTTTCTGAAGTCCAGCCCATCATTTCTTATGGAATAATAGTGCTCCATCACATTCATATGCCATAATTTGTTTAACCATTCCCCATTTGATGGATATATCTTCAATTCCCAATTCTTTCTCTCATGAAAAGCATTGCTATGAATGTGTCTGTGTGTGTCTGTGTGTGTGTCTGTGCGTGTGTGTGTGTGTGTGTGTGTGTGTGTGTGAAAGAGAGAGAGAGGGAGAGAGAGAGAGAGAGAGAGAGAGAGAGAGAGAGAGAGAGAGAGAGAGAGAGAGAGAGAGAAATGAAAGAAGGACTAGGTTTCATGAAGGTAGGGACTGTTTTTTTCTAAATTTTGCATCTTTTCATCCTCTTCTCAGTTAAGGTATCTACTAAATGCTTGTTGTATGAATGAATGAATAAATGAATATAAGTATATTTTATAATGTTCCTAGATCATTACTCTGACATTCATATTTTAAGGGGGAAAATTAGGTAGAAAAGTATATTTTCTTTATTCTATGACATTGTTATGAATAAAAACTTTAGGGTCCTTCCAATCATGACATTACTTGACCGTATCCACAATGTCAAGATTCTACTCTCAAGACTATCTTTGGGATAGGAAATGGAAGGGAAAAGTTGCATATTTGGGCACATTTTTACATATGTGTGTTTTATATTTGCCAGGCTTTTATTTTTATTTTATATTTCCTAGGTTATAATAGAAAACTAAAACATGTATTAGGACAATAATAAAGATAGAGAAGAAAGTGGAGGACAAAGAGGAGGGAGAGTGAAGGAATATTTGTCTCAAATCAGTTCCTTTGCTCTTGTAGAATTGATGTTGTTGGAAACTTTTGCACTCACTAGCAGATTGCTCACTTTAGTGCAGGAAGAGAAAGAAACACTGTTAGGCAATGTTTCATCAACATTGCTCAAGGAAAATGTAACAAAAAGCCACAGGTCGTCAGTTCCTTCAGAAAAATCCTGGGTTAATCTTGATGATATAGCAACCTGCAGCATTAAATTTATCCTTGGCTATTGCTAGATCACTTAACTCACTCTTTCCATTTATCTTAACTTTAACAAAACCTCTCAAGTATAGGAAAACTTAGTAGAATGTTTCTTGTCATAAAACTTTTTGTATGTTTTTTTAACCCATGCTGAAACTTTTAATGTTTTCTTCCTTTTTCTAGTAGGTGAATGTGGTATTGGGGGTCTTAATTATCTATTAGCAAATTCAATGACAATTTTTCAAAATACCTATTATATGGAAAATATATTACTAGGGGCAGCTATGTGGCACAGTGGGTGGAGCACAGGCCCTGGAGACAGGAAGACCTAAATTCAAATCTGACCTCAGAAACTTAATAATTGCCTGTGTGACCTTGGGCAAGTCACTTTAACCCCATTGCCTAAAATAAATTTCAAAAAAAAATTAAAAAAAGAAAATATATTACTAGGTTCTACCTCTTTCTTCCAAGGCCTCCATTCTCCTGAGCAGTAGTTGGCTAAATGTTGTTCACCTCTCTGACGTATTTTTTGCTTTGTAGACTGCAGAATAAAGGAAACTTCTCTGTTCCTCAGTGTCCTGTATTTTTCAAATTTTCAGCTCTCTTCTGTGTGATATATTTCTTCAGGTGAATACAATACACTTAAGGGAAAGAACTTTTTCTTTTGTTTCTATTTAAATCCCTATCACAGTGAATTTAGCACAGTGCTTTGATGCGATTGTGCAGCAATGCTTCCAATTGTTTGAAAAGCAGGTTCAAATTTTGACTCTTTGATTTAAGTCTTGTAATTTTCATAGCATCATCTTGTTGATTAGTAGTACTATAGTTTGTAGATACTCTTGATGAGTTCATGTTATATTATCACTTAGATGAATTACATCATTGAGTAAAAAATCATTTGCTATTATAATTCAGCTGATGTTAAAAAAGTTATTTAAAAATCATAGATGATGAAGGAAATAGGAAACCACCCCAGCATCTTTAGGGTCACAGAGAGTCGGATGCAACTAATATGGTTTAACAACAACCATTACAGCATCGAAGATCATAAAGAGTAGAAAAAGTATTTCCTGGACTTGGGTTAAATGTCTTAATTTATGAAAAAATGGATGAATCATGACATTATAATTCAAAGATATTGTTTTTTTTTCTTGAAATAATTCTTCAATATATTTTTAAAGAGATGGTTAGTGAACATTTAGGGGGAAAAAAGTAGCCACTTTAATTTCATCATGAGCAAGGTATAATATTTCATGACTTTTTCTGAGAATGTCAGAACTTTATTCATTTTTATGAAAGTCATTAGATATATAAATCAAAGGTATGTCATTTTATGATATGTAGATTTTATTTTAAATATTTTATTGATATTTTGGTTTTTACATCAAAGTCATTTTGAGATATATTTCTTTCTCCTGCCCTTGCCCCCAGGGAGCTTACCATGGAAATAAAGAAATATAGCAAATTAAAAACCATATAACCATATACACAGAAATTTTATCAGATAACATAAGCAACTTTCTATATGCATAGTCTCCCATCCACCACCCACTCACCAAAGAAAGGGGAAAGGTGTACCTTCTCATTTGTTCTACATGGTCAAAATTGATCATTATTATTACAAATAATTCAAAATCATTTTATTGCTTTTTTCTTATTGAAATAATTCTGTTCATTGTTTTATTTGTTCTGGTTTATGCAGATTTTAACAAAGGATTTTACAAGGTTTCTCTTGTTATCCTGTAGAAGTTTTGGAGACACATGGGCTATAGGATGCTACAGTTATATTACATTAAAATTGGTTTAATGTTTGAACTTAAAAGTTTAGTCTATAATTCTATATCAGTTTAGAAGGAGTTCCTCAGGGGACAGTCCTAGGAACTTGTTTTTTATCCTAAGTTACATAACATTTCTAACAGTTATACACATATATATATGTATAGATATAGATATCGATGTAAATATAGATATAGATATATAGATGACACTCTTAGGAAATTTGTTGATGACCCAAAGGTGGCACTTGTCAAGATTTAAGGGGTATTGAAAAAGTAAATGAATGACTCAAATATAATAGAAACAATTTTAAAAGGAATAAATATAAAATTTGATATTAAGTTTAAAATATATTTTCATAAGAATAAGTTGGAGAATTGCATCTGTGAAGCTGTTCATTTGAAACAGACTCTGTTACTCATATGGAGATTCAGCTTCAGTCTGACCTTACAGTATGATTGACACAGAGACTCAGAAAGTTGATCCATTGTATTGTATGCATCTATTGCATAACTGTATGCATGAATTAACAGAGGCATTTGTCCTAGACTAGAACAGTATCAACTTTATAATCTACCCTGGTCAGATCACATCTTAGATATTATCTTCTATATTAGGAAGTATAGTAATCTACAAGAAGACCTCCAAAGACAGAGAGGTGGTAATATGAATAGGGCACTGGGTCTAGAATCAGGAAAACATGAGTTCATATTGATCCTCAAACACTTTCTAGCTTTCTTATCCTGATAAATCTCTCAACCTCACCTTATCTCAATTTCCTCAACTATAAAATGGGGTTAATCATAGCACCTCTGTCACAGATCTGTTGTAAGAATCAAATGAGATAAAATTTGATGAGATAATATTATAAAGGGTTGATACTTTATAAAACAAGAATAACCAGGATATTAAAGGACCTAGAGGCCATGCTGGATGATAGTTATAGAAGTTGGGGATGTTCAACTTTTGGGAGAGGGAGTACTTTATAAAGGCACAGATTTGAGGGATTAGTATATGTAAGAAATGATTAGCTTTGTTCTACTTGATTGAATATGGTAAAAGTAGTACATAAAGGTTGGATTGCAAATTGGTTAATATTGTTCTGAGGAAAAGAAAAAAATCTTCTAATGATTAGATCAATCTGGTGAATGGTTCTCCCCTCCTTGGTGGTCTTTAATCAATGCCCATAAAGGAAACAATAGAAATATATGTTAGATGACACTCTTAGGAAATTTGTTGATGACCCAAAGGTGGGGTGATATGAATATGAATATTGGTCAGGTATATTATGGAGAGAATGCTTTTTTAGTTACAAGTTGAACTAGAAATACTCCAAGATTACTTCTGCTTTGGAGATTCTGTGATTCTCTCGGATATTATAGAGGATACTAATTTTATAGTATACATATACATGTATATGTATTATATTGGAAGGCCTCTGTTATACTTTTAAACTTGGCATTCTATAATTCTTTAAATGAATGAATAAATTAATAAAGAATTTATCAAGCAATTAATATATATGTAAAGCACTGCAAGCACTGGGGATAGATGATTTATGTCTTAAAAATAGATATTATTCATTTATTTTTAAGTTAAATCTTTTTGAGTAGTAAATTCTGCCTTCTTTATTCCATTTTCCACCCAAGTGGGAAAATAATATGAAATTAACTATATATATATATATATATCATGCAAAATATATTTTCATATTATCTATATCACAAAAAAGGATGAAAAAATAAAGAGTGAGAAAACTATATTTCAGCTTGCACTCAGATTTTACCAGCTCTTTGTGTGGAGGTGGAAAGCAGTTTTCATAATGAATCCTTTGCAATTTTCTTGGATCAATGCATTAATCAGAGTAGGTAAGTCTTTTACATTTGATCATCATTACTATATTGCTATTACTGTGCACAGTGAAGTCCTGGTTCTGCTCACTTAACTTTAAATCAGTTTTAATATGTTTTTTCCCCCTGAAACTAACCTCTCCATCATTTCTTATAGCACAACACTACTTCATCAAAATCATATGCTACAATGTGTTCAACCATTTCACAGTTTATGGTCAGAGGATAGAAATTTTAACAGTTAAGCAGACTAAACTCTCAAGGAGAGAACAGAAATGAAAAGTTTCATCTACATGTTACTTGGAAAGGCTCCATAATCTTTAGGGACAGTAGCAAAACAGATGTTAATGCTTGTTTTTGGATATCATTTACATTGATAACATATATGAGTTTTTTTGTATTAATTCATCTAATAGTGCCAAGGATACAAAAGCATTATGTATCCACAGCAGGATGTGAGGACAGATACACCTACTCGAGTTTGCTTTCCAGGATGAGGTTTATGATAACTGAGTTGCAATCATCTTGAGCTATCTGGATTAGCCTATGAGTAGAGATGATGATTAAGGTTGTGGTCCTTTCCTTATGCATTCCTTATACACCCCAAGGTGCCTTCCAACTTTACCTAGGCTAACTTGCCTATTCGATTGTAGCAGCTTATTGGTAATTGTTAGGAGAGCTGGTTCTTTCTTCCTTGTAATTTCTTCCCTGAATTATGACTGTGAATATGAGACCTGGGCTGAAACACCTTCATATTCATGTGAGTGTTTTATCATTTCCAGTGCTTCCTGTCATTAGCATTTTTTTTAGGTTTTTGCAAGGCAAATGGGGTTAAGTGGATTGCCCAAGGCCACACAGCTAGGTAATTATTAAGTGTCTGAGACCGGATTTGAACCCAGGTGCTCCTGACTCCACCGCTGGTGCTTTATCCACTACGCCACCTAGCCGCCCCTGTCGTTAGCATTTTGACAGTAATTACTGCTGGTGGCAATGAGTACATTGGTTTCCCTTTTCATAATTATCTCTCTCTCCCCCTCAAAGATATCTCAGAAAAGCTGAGATGAAAGGAGGTCTAATAATCTGGGGGATGTTACTATTCCCAAGACTCTTGGGTTAAGAGTCATGGATAGTTTCCTTTCAAACTGAGGGGAGATGGTGGTCAAAGTGGGGTTAGTGGTTTGACTGTGATTTTTTTTGATACATAATAAAACCAATTAAATAATTGAAGTAGAAATTTTGTTCACTAAGTCTTTGATTATCTAAACATACATTTCTATTGTTTCATTTATGGGTATTGGGAAAAATAAAGTTTCTTATTTAGATACTAGAACTTTCTTTCCATTCTTTAATTCTAAAGGTGAAATCTTAAGTCTGTTATCTGGAATCAATAAAAAAGGAAATCATCTCCTAAAACAAAATGACAGGCTTAGAGTTAAATAAAAACTTACCAAGTCTACAAAGAAGGTTATTGCATTTATAGAAATATAATTTCAAACTGGAAGATAGCCCAGACAGTGAGTCCCTGGTGACAGATAACCCTCTCATGAACGTTTCTAATGCATTCTCTCTTAAGAAGAGAAATAAAAAATGATCATTCATTTAAACTGGTTACAGGGAAAACTGTCATTTGTACAATGCCATATATCATTCAGAGTGAGACTTTAGAATATGAGACATTAGGACTTAAATATCTATGCATGACACTGTGAAAGAATGGTTGTATTACATAACAGTAATAACTGAATCATATGCTAGGCTTCTGAGACATATTACTTAACTTAATGACTGAAAATTCAATGACTAAGTATTTATTAAATAGTAATCTTGATTCAAATATCTCATGGATTTCTTTTAAAAATTTCCTCATAAATTTTTTAAAACAAATTCTAAAAGAGATTATAATCTATCAAAATAATATTGCTATAGTGTTATATTTACCTTCAAAATTTTATAGTTCAACATATATACTACTTCATACTACTTCAATCTCAACATATCCAAAATCAAACACACAACCTATCTCATTAACATGATTACCTCTTCCTATCGTCTTTATTTCTGTCTATAACTTCACCATTTTCCTGGTTACTAAGGTTTTAAACTTATCTTTAATACTTCTTTTACCTCATCCCTTTAAGCAACTAGAGAGCAACCATGCTACTGGTACAAAATTAAAGATGCATTTATTCTTTTCTATTCTACTGGTAGCTTTCAATTCAGGCATACATTATCTGTCTTATTCCAGTCACAAAATGGGTTTATGAGGCTCAAAAAACTTCATTCTTTTACCCTTCTTTCATTTTCTGCTGAAAGCAAAATTCAGGTCATTCCACTCCTTCATTAAAAAGTTTTAGTTACTCCCCACTGCCTACAAAATAGGATCCACACCCCTTAACTTGACATTCTCAATTTTCCATATTCTGACTCTTGCACTCTTTTCCAAACTTACTTATCTTTATTCCACTTAAAAGATAGATATACTCCAACAAAATAGAACTCCTTTCAATTTCAGAAAATGACATAGATTTCAATTTCTTTTCCTTTGCTCTTAATTTATTCTTTATATTTAAAATCCCATTCCATCTCATCTTCATCTGCTAACAATTATCCATGCTACAGGACCCAGTTCAATTTTGACTTGTTTGATCATGTTTTCTTTTGTTCCCTAGTCAGGAATGCCTATTTGCTTCTTGCTCTGACAGGCATTTTACTGTTTCTCCCATCATTTCTGATCAATCTTTATTATTGTTTTTAATTTAGTTTATTTTTGGTACATTTTAAGTTTGGAAATCTTTCTCTACTTCCTTCTGCACTCCTCAGTAGAGATCACCATTTTGCACACATATGCAAAGTAGTACTATGCATACTTCTATTTATCAGTTTTTTCTTTGTAGGTGTTAACATCTTAATCCATAGGTTCTTTATAGTTGATTTGACCATTTAAACCACTTAGAATAGCTTACTTATTCATAGTTATTCTTTGAACAATAATACTGCCACTGTACATGGTATTCTTCAGACTCTGCTTATTTCATTCTTTATTATTTCAGGAATATTTCCATATTTTCCTAAAATAAACCTGCTCACCATGTCTTAAACACAAAAGTATTCTGTCACGGTTACATACCACAACTTGTTTATCCATTCCCTAATTGATATCTATGCCTTCAATTTTCAGTTCAGTGCTACCACAAAAAAGATGCTATAATTATTCTAGGGAATTCAGTTTATTTCTACTTTTCTTTGATCAGCTTGGGAGAGGGGTCTAATAGGGGTATTCTTGGGTAAAAGTGTATACATAGTTTTAGGCATAAACTTTATTATTTCTACTTGAGTATGTATCTAATCTTCCATAGTTATCTTGATGGTAATAGAAATAACTGATTCAGCTTCAAATCACTTGCAGTGCCTACCACAATATTTGAAGAAGAGCATATTCCAACAAACAATAATAGATGTTTATTGGGATGAATTGTTTTGTTGAGCTAAAATATTATAACTGAAGTCAGTTGTGGGAGATGCTGTTGAAATGTGAAGTAGTGATGACATCACTATAATCAACATCTCCACTAACAACAAGGGAATCCATTAGGTAAAGATGGAATGGGTAATGATATCAAAAATGTGATTTGACTGGTACCAGAAAAGATTATATTATTTTTTGTAATGCCTAGTATTTGTTTATTGTTCTTATTATTCTTCCCTTTGAGTCAAGACTTTGGAATACTCAAGAGACTTGTATTTTCATCAATGATATTAATTCCAGTAATATAAATGATAAATATCAATGCTGTATTATGCTATGTTTTTTATGAAATTTGGAGGAATAAAATGTAAGAAAGATAAAGGTATCTTTCAAAATAATTTTGACACATTAATGTCCCATATATAGAATAATGCAGGCATAATGAAATTCTAATAAAGGTTAAAAAATACCAGGAGAGTTAAGACTATAAGCTCAGTGTGAATCAACCATGTGAATTGTAGCTAAAATAATAAGTATACTGTAGATGCAATTGCATATATGGTTTAATATATCACCGGACTTGGAATTCAAAAAATTCATCTTCATGAGTTCAAATCAGATCTCATACACTTAACTAACTATATTACCCTTGGCAAGTTTACTCAGTTTCCTCACCTGCCAAGAAAACCCTTAACTGGACTTACAAGTAATCAGATACAACTGAAATAACTCAAAACAACAACAAAAATAAGGAACTTTCAAATCTATTTGCCCTATTCAAACAACATCTGGGGACATGTGCTCAGACATGAGTACTGCATTATAAGAAGGACAGAGACAAATAAAGGAACATCTCATAGATTATGATCTGAATAGCTGGAAAAAATGCTATTGTGATAATGGATAGAACTAGAAAATATCTTTCCTGAATAAAATTTACTTGGCGGAGTGGATAACACCAGTTTCCAAATGTATGAAGGAGTGTTATATGGGATAAGATTTAGGTCTTTACTAATAGAGCTTTCAAAGTTTAAGATTAAAGTTTGAAGATGGAAACAATTCTTCTTTATCTATTTCCTCAAAGCAAAGTGGGATACCTTAGGTGCTAGTAGATTTTATTTCATTACACAACAAAAAGAGGCTTTATAATCACTTCAAGAAAATCAAAGATTCTTTGAAGATACATTGAAATGGAAAGGCATTTAAGAAAGTTTTCCAGCACTCATCCACATGTATATGCATATTTAAGTTACATAATTTCCTTCCACCCTCTCTTCCCTTCACCCTCCCCCCCAAGTGTTGAACAGTCAGGTGACTATTGTTCATACATATTTTTGATAAAGATGTTTACATATTAGTTATTTCTGGTATGAGGAATTAGGATTAAGGGAAAAGAAAGCAAATCATGAGTTAGGAAAGAAATACATGAGGGAAATTTTTTTTTTTTAGTTTTTTGCAAGGCAAACAGGGTTAAGTGGCTTGCCCATGGCCACACAGCTAGGTAATTATTAAGTGTCTGAGACTGGATTTGAATCCAGGTACTCCTGACTCCAGGGCCGGTGCTTTATCCACTATGCCACCTAGCCGACCCATAAGGGAAATTTTTAAAAAGTGAATGTAGTGTTCATTCAAATCTGTAGGTTTTTGTTTTGTGTTGTTTTTCTTCCTCTGGATGGGGATAGCATTATCCATAGCTGGTTTCCTACTGTTCCTCTAGCTCTTTGACCTGCTGAGAGGAGTTGTGTCCATCAAGGTCGATCAAGGTCAATCAATTCACAATGTAGTTGTTAATGTGTACAATGTTCTCTTGGTTCTATTCCCTTTGCTCAACATCAGTTTCTATAATTTATTCCATGATTCTCTAGAGTCTGATAATTCATGGCTCCTTATAGAAGAGAAAGACTATATAATATCCTTATACAATAACTTGTTCAGTCATTTCCCAGTTGATGGATATTACTTCAATTTACATTTCTTTGCACTGCAAAAAGAAATGCTATGAATATTTTGGAACATGTGGTACTTTCCCCATTTTTTTATGATTTCTTCTGGATTTATACCTAGAATTGGAATTGCTGGGATCAGTTTTACTGATCTTTGGGCATAGTTCCATATTGCTGTCCAGAATGGTTGGATCAGTTCCATAACTCCATCAACAATGCATTATTGTCCCAATTCTCCCACACCTTTCCTACATTATTTTCCCTTTTTGTGGCCTTAGCCAATCTAATAGGTGTGAGGTGTAACCATTTAATTGTTCTAATTTGCATTTCCCTAATTAGTGATGATTTGGATAATTTCATATAAAACTTTAATTTCTTCATTTTAAAACAATCTGTTTGACCCTTTATCAATGCAGGAATGGTTTGCAATCTTATAAATTTGAGGGAATTCTCTATATATTTTAGAAATGAGACTCAGAACCCCTAGCTGTGAAAATTGTTTCCCAGTCTTCTGTCTTCCTTCTAATTTTGGCAGCATTGGTTTTATTTGTGTAAAACATTTTAATTTATTAATAAAATAATTCATTTTGCAATTTATATTGTACTCTATTTCTTGCTTGGTCATAATTTTCCCCTTTCCATAGATCTAATGGATAGAGAATTTCTTGGTCTGTTAATTGATCTATGTTGTTTT
This sequence comes from Macrotis lagotis, assembly GCF_037893015.1. Classification (NCBI taxonomy): domain Eukaryota; kingdom Metazoa; phylum Chordata; class Mammalia; order Peramelemorphia; family Peramelidae; genus Macrotis; species Macrotis lagotis. Next base: position 771,356,323 of record NC_133658.1, on the reverse strand, counting down.
ACTTTATGTATACATCCTGCACCATTTTGAACTTATTTTGGTATAAGGAATGAGATCTGAATCTATTCCTAGCTTTTACCATATGATTTTCCAGTTTTCCCAGCAGTTTTTGTAAAATAGTGAGTACTTATCTCAGAAGCTAATGTCTTTGGGTTTGTCAAATAGTAAGAGATTACTATAGTCATTTACTTGTGTTTCTTTTGAATCTAATCCATTTCAAGGCAGTGGGGTTATGTGACTTGACCAAGGTCACACAGGTAGGTAATTATTAAGTGTCTGAGCCTGAATTTTTATTCAGGTCCTCCTGAATCCAGGGCCAGTACTTTATCCATTGAGCCACCTATCTGTGCCTAATTTTTCTATTTCTTAAGCAGTATGAGTCTACTTTATAGAATAGCTTTAGGTCTGGTAGAGCTATCAGTTTACTTGATATTCTTGAACTTTTCTTCATCTATATGTTTTTTTAATATTTTTTTCTAACCCAATACATTATTATGTGGTAGTTTCATATGTATGGCACTGAATAAGCAATTTAATTTGGCTAGAATTGTAATTTTTATTTATATTAGCTTGACCTACCCATGAGCGATTGACATTTTTCCATTTTTTTGCAATCTGACTTTATTTATGTGAGAAGTGCTTTGTAATTGTGTTAATACAGTTTCTGAGTTTGTCTTGGAGGTAGATTCCTGAGTATTTAATGTTGGTTGCAGTTACTTTATTGTTACTTTTATTTTTATTTTTGCAAGACAATGGGGTTAAGTTACTTGTCCAAGGAAACACAACTAATTGTTTTATGTGTGCTTCTGAAGTTGTATTTGAACTCATGTCCTGATTCCAGAGCCAGTGTCTTATCCTCTGTACCAGCTAATTGCCACTCCAGTTACTTTTATTGGAACTTATTTTTCTATCTCTTGTTCTGGGTTTTGTTGTTCATATAAAGAAATGCTAATGATGTGAGTAGATTTATTTTATATCCTGCTACTTTGTTGAATTTGTTAATTGTTTCAAGTAGCTCTTTAGATAATTTTCTAGTGTTATCTAAGTACTCTATCATATATCATCTACAACGAGCGAAAGCTTTGTTTCCTTTGTCAATTCTGATTTCTTCAATTTCTTTTGCTCTTATTGTTGAAACTAACATTTCTAATACTGTATTGAATAGTAATGTTTATAAGGGGCATCCTTGTTTTAACCCTGATCTTATTGGAAATACTCATAGTTTATCATCATTACATATAATATTTGTTGATGGTTTTAGAGTGATACTGCTTATTATTTTCAAGAAAGCTCCATTTCTTCTTATAGTTTCTAGTGTTCATAATATGAATAGATGTTATATTTTGTCAAAGATCTTTTCAGCATCTATAGAGATATTCATATGATATTCTGTTATTGATATGTTCAAGTATGTTGACTGTCTTCCTAATATTGAACCATCCCTTCCTACCTGCTGTAAATCCTATCTGATCTTGGTGTATTTTCCTAGCATTTATTGGCATTTTTAGTCTTTTTAATCAATGAAAAATAATGAGCCTTATCTCCCGCAATAGCTCTGGTATGGGTCTGGACATGAATTTCTGAAAGTCAGGTTGGGTAGACAAACATATCCAAACACAAAAGGTTGGGAAGTGAAAATCTACCAACTTTATTTTTGGAGACTCAGAATTTTTATAGCAAAAACTTATCTCAGGAATGACTAGTTAAAAGAGACCCAGTTTTACAAATTCCTGGGTAAATTTGCAATATTTGTTCTTAGAAATCTGCATACTTCTTTATCAAAGAAACCTTTTACAACCACCTCTGCAGGCACAGATTATCCTGGGTCAGGGTTCACTGATGTGTCAATGAGCAATGAGTAACAATCCACACATATCTTTGATGGAAAAAGTCACCAAGTATATGTGAATATCACTCTCTGGAGCTGGCCCTCTACAGATTCCCCCTTCCTTAGGCATGCTGGAGATTTAGGTGGTCTATTAGGACATTTATGTTTTTTCCCAGTGACACAAGGTGTTCAATACAAATGGGTATAATACACAATATCAACAATAATGCAAAGATACCAGGAAGTATGCTCACTAACAGGTTCATAAAATGAAAAGAATGAAGCCTATTAGCAAAGTTAAACACATTATCAATACCTGAGTCTATTTCCATTCTAGGTGACAATGCAATATCATTAACAATGTTATGCAATTGATTCATATTCATAGTTACAAAATCATTATATCATATTCCATTCAAATAATCTTTATATTATTCCATTGAATAAGTGAGGTATTGTATTTTAAAGGAGTAACACAAATAGAAACATCTATAAACACATTGCAATTGTTCATTACAGAGGTTTGTAATGCATTAATCAAATGATAAGGATCTTCATTAATTCTTTCCTGAGCATCTTCTGATAATTCTAGAATATATTTAGCTTCCAATTTTTTCTTTGTTCCCTACTTATACAGAAATAGTCACTGAAGTAGCTGCTATAATGGCTGCTACGATTCACAATGTAACTAACACATCTCTTCTGCCTAATTTTCTTTAATGTTTTTTTCTAAGAACTCATCAGCAGGAGACATATACCAGCCTTGTAACTTGGTGGGTATTACAGCAAATTTTGGTTTTCTTATCATGAAAACAACATTGTCATTCTCTACTTCCTACATGCTCGAATAGTGCAATTGTAACATTTAGCATTATATCTACCTTTTTTCTCTGATAATATTGACATCTTTGAAAGATTCTGTCATGAAGGCAATATCTGGCCCTGTGCATGTTGGCACAGACAATTTCTTTTCTGCATAAGATATTTTGTCCAACATCTTATTCCATTGTACATACTTTATCTCATCTATAGCTGCCATATCCTTCTATATCTCTGAATTAACTAACCCTATTTCTGTGTATATAATTGTTTTAATATAGCTTGGAGTACCCCCATAGAACAACTCTATCAGGAGAATTTCACCCTTGTAGCAAAATAGAATGTTCATAAATTCTTCTATTTAGGGTATGACAGGCAACCCAGGGTAGAAAACATTCATTTTTGAAATCCTAAGCATGTAAATTTAAACAAGGAAATTCTGTAGGAAATATCCCTCTTCCCTCAATACTTTCTACAAATGGAACTCCTGAGATTTCTAAGGTCCTAAATGTTCTCATATTATAAATATTTGGATGAGTTGAATGATTAGTTTTATTTAATTTAACATATGGTTCAACAATACACATTTTACAAAAATATTTAGGTATATTTAAACCAGACAAATTATGCCCAGAGTTTCTTCTCCGCATATCTTCTTTGATATCTCCAGTAGGAACTTCTTTTATATCCCAAATAATCTGCAGCTTCCCCAATTAATACAATTTCAACCATACTGTCTCCTCATTGTAGAACAGTGACCCATGGAGGGTTGTGAAGAACATAAGTCCAATATTCAATTCCTTTGACAGTCCCCAAATTGTTCATGAGTAATGTAAGCATCATAAATTGTCCCATAAGTCCATGACATGTTCTCTCATCTTTTCCTTTTCAATTTCTTAAGTGTAAATTATTCATTTTCTGTATTACTTGATTCATTTGGTCTGCATGGTCTGATATTTCTTTCTGGTACCCAGACAGTTTCTCCATCTGTGGACAAAACAGAAGCATACCCTGGACCCCAGATTAATAATGGATCCAGTCATTTTCATTGTTGATGCCTTAGGATCCTTCCACGTGACCATGCCTTTCTCTTCATGTTGTATATCCTTAAAAAATCTTTCTGCAGGTGTTGTTTATCATTCAATGTTGAAAATTCATGATATATAATGTGATATTTACTCTCCTTCCTTGTTTCCTCATTGTCCCTATATATTTCCTCTTCTTTTGTACTTCCAGAAATCTCTTAAGATCTTTATGTTTTCTTTCTACTAAAGATTGACCAGTGGGGGTATAGGGAATACTTGTAATATGTTTTATAATGTAATATAGGCAGAATTATTTAAATGCCATAGAAGTATATCCAGGGCCATTATCTGTTTTTATGGATTTGGTATCCTTGCAATAACAAAACAACAGAGCAAATGATCAATCACACCTTGTGTAGCCTCTGAACTTTGTGCTGTTGCCATTACACATGAACCAAATGTATCTACAGTAACATGAATGAATTTCATTTTTCCAAAAGATGCATAGTGAGTCACATCCAATTGGCACAATTCATTAGCAACCTGGCCTCTAGGATTCTCAGAATAATTTGGAGGGGTAGGTAAATATGGAACACATAGTTGACAGGATATTACTATATTCCTTGCTTGCTCCTCTGGTGATTTTAAATTTTTTCCTTAATAAAGAGGCATTCTAGTGAAACTTTTTTGGGACACTGCCTAACTTGCTCTTCTACCAAGCTTATAAGAAGTATAAGGGTTAATTGATCAGCCCTATGCTTGCCTTCATATATGGGTCCTGGCAATCTAGTGTGAGAATGTATGTGTTCAATAAAAAGAGGATTATCTCTATCTCTTATAACCTCTTGTAATTCTTTAAAAAGTTGATACAATTCTTCATCAGTGCTATGTTTAATAAAAGCTGTTTCTTTGTATCTGACCACATGATAAATATACTTACTATCTGTAAAACTGTTAAGGGTTTGTGACTGTTCTATTAATACCATTTATTGGTCATATAATTCATTCCTTTGTTTTGATTAAAAATATTTTTAATTGCATTTATGTTTGGACCTACAGGTCTAGAATAAGGTCCATCACATTGTTTAAAAATTTCAGGAAACCTAAAGTGTCATAACTTCAGATGTTTTCCCTCATTACCTCTACAGAACAGTCAATCATTAACTCCAGGCTTTGACATCAGAGTAAAATAGCTTGTATTGATAAAACTAGATCATATAACTTTTCAACATCTTGCTCATTAGTAAATTGCCTAACTATGGATTACATAATTTTCAATCTCTCAATAATTTTTCAAAGCCTCTTACATTTATTCAGTATTATTGTAAATAATTGCAGTTAACATATAACTTCCCAATTTCTTATACAACCTTCTTCTAAGTTTACAATTTTTGCTTTTTTAAAATTAAACGTTAAATTCTTAACCTACATGAAACATGTTTCCTTGCTGACATCTCATTCTCTTAAATGTAACCTTATAACTAAATATCTGTTACACATAAATTTCTTTCACATCTCTGTTTTTTAAGCTTATTTACCTCTTGTTTTCCAGAAGGAGTACTAAGTATTGAAAAATGGGAGACTGTAGGGAAACAGATGAGTGACCATTTTAAACATAAATAAATTTTGAAAAGAGAGAATGGAAAGAAGTTTGGCCAATCATAACACAGAGAGCAACAGGCCTGAGAGACAATTGAGAGCTTCTCTCTGCCTGTATTTTAAAAGCAAACACATATAGGCACATAAACAGAGTCAGAGCATTTAGAACCAGAGGCCCCCCAAATCCGGGGAGATCTCACTCTGCTCTCACAGTAGAGGGCCCTATAAACTTTACACAAAGACATTAAACATTACACATAAGCCGAAAAACAGGATAACATCACCAAAGGTGACAAATATTCAAAGAAACCAGAGGAAAAATGCAGAGAACCTTCCATTTTTCGCAATACATTTTTCCATTCAAAGGTTTTGATATCTAACATGTCTTTATTTTAACTATAAATAGGTATAACTATAAAGAGCTATAACACTCAAAAATCCCTCAGCCTAATTGGCATATTCCCTGTCCCCTATCAGCTTAGAGTAAACCAAATAACTTCAACAGCCCTAAATCTTTTCTTAGGAGGGAGTCTCTTTTTTTTTTTGTTAAATCCTCAATCATCCCATTATTTTTTGTAATAATTATGTATTTTAAAATGAACCTATCTTGTCTTTTTGAAATTAAATAGTGTTTTTAAAATTTAACATTTTATTTTATCAAGTCTTCATGAAACAATTTTCTCTCTCTCTCTCCTATCTAATGCTTTTTTCTTAATTCCTCTCTCTCAGTTAACTTCAAGATCTAGATAATCCAGCCATGAGCAAACAAGTTGTCTGATCTCTCACTCCCATTGCCTCTTTCTTTTTCAGGCAATTTTAGCCATGCCTGTTCATGTGCCTGTAAACTATATCCAATTTGATTGCATCTACTCCTGCACATGGACCAGTGCTAGAGAGCATTTCAAATGTTAGTCTTAATCCTGCTGCTTCATTTCTTTTAGCTTGACTAGTACAATTCTCAAAAAATTTAGTTGTCTATATTAAGTAATCTCCTGGTGTAAGAGCAGTTTTTGCTATCATGGTCCAATCTTCTGGGGCTAATATTTATCAACCTAATATTTCTATTATATTCAAAGCATATGGATTGGTTTTAACCATAAGTGCTTGTTGCTGATTTTACTTCTCTAAATGTTTTAAAATCTAAATTCTTGTATTCTCTCAAAACAATTCCTGGAATTTTGGATCAGGTCTTTCAAGTACGAGAAAAGAGAACAATGACTCTCTCATGTTCCTTGGAATCTTCTCTCCCTTATCTATTACTTTTTGAGAGGCTATTTGAACAATATTCATATGCTCCTTATCTTTGGTAACATTTTCTTCTTTAGACCATAAATGAGTAGAAGGTGGGTTATTAGAGTTAGGAGGAGATGAAGCTGGCTGGGGAGCCACCACCTCCAGAAGCCCAGGAGCAGCAGCTGCTGTCCCAGCCTGAGCCAGTGGGGCCTGGCATCCTGGAGACCCTCCAATACAAGTTCCTAAAGTGGAATCTGGGAGGAGGCTTCTTCTGGGAAGGTACAGCCCCACCACCTTGGCCTCCACACCCCTCCTTCCACCCGGTTGTAGGCACAGGTCTGGAGGTGGCGTTGGAGGTAAAAGCCACTACTCTTTTTTACTCTTATCTTCCTGCTGAATAGCTTGAACATCTACATCAAATTTTAATATATTCTGAACCAAAGGAACATCTCCAGGGGGAGTCAGGCAGATTTTTAAAGTATTTCCCATTGAAAAGACTCCTATAGGAAATGCCTCCTGACTTTCTGTTTAAAATGGTCACTCATTTGCTTCCCTACAGTTTCCCATTTTTCAATACTTAGTACTCCTTCTGGAAAACAACGACAATATTTTTGTACACATTCAACAAATTCTTCCACTTCTTTTGTTGTTATTAACAAGTCTCTTTAACTATCTGTTTTAGCATTTTCAAATAATGTCTATCCTTAGACTGTCCCTGTCCCATTTTTAATGCTCTCTGTTTTAGATCTGATGAAAAACTTATTTACCTTAATCGCCTGTTGTCCCTTTATGAGCACTCTTTTGACCCGCAGGTGTCCAGACTTTATCTTTCCTTTCAAGATTGATTCACCTCCAGGTCTGACTGTTCCTCTGTGCATCTGTCCATCTGTCAGTCCCTGTTCAGGCACCAGCTATTGCCTGCAATAGCTTTGGTGTGGGTCTGGTCATGAATTTCTGAGAGTCAGGTTGGGAGACAAACATATCCAAACATGAAAGGTTGGGAAGTGAAAATCTATCAACTTTATTTTTGGAAACTCAGACTTTTTATAGCAAAAACTTATCTCAGGAATGACTGGTTAAAGCAGACCCAGTTTTACAATTTCCTGGGTAAATTTACAATATTTGTTCTTAGAAATCTGCATACTTGTCTATCAAAGAAACCTTTCATAACCACCTCTGGAGCCACAGATTATCCTAGGTCAGGGTTCACTGGTGAGTCAATGGATCCATACAATGAGAAATAATTGACACATATCTTCAATGGAAAAAGTCACCAAGTATATGTGAATATCACTCCCTGGGGCTGGCCTTCTGCACAGCCTGATGAGGGGGTTGTATGGGACAAGAAATTCCAAACTACTGAATTTCCACTTGATAATTTCTATTCTATTTGTGTTTTTATATATGGTCTTCCATATTTGTTCATAGGTCTTCTAGCTTTATCAAAAAAGAAGAGAGAAAAGTTATTAAATTTGGATAAAACACATAGAAATATTTTTCAGAAAATTTGTTTGTAAACATATATTATACATACATACATGCACAGAACACACAGTTGATAAGAAATTCTGAGTTAGTAATAATAGCTATTCTCAGTTATTCTTAGCTTCAACAAAGTAAGAAACCATAAAATAAAATGAAAGCTCAACAAAGGGAACTGACAATAAAATTTTCTAACAAATATTGCTAATAGGAAAAAAATAACAGAAAAACAGTACCATGTGCCAGGCACTGTGCTAAACAACATGAATAGAAAAAGGAAAAATGCAGTCCCTGCCTTCATGGAATTCAATCAAATCAGGAGACAATAAGCAAATGAGTAGGTAAAGCAATCAATTGGCAGGACATATACGAAATAATTACAAGAAGCAGTCACTAGAATTGAGAAGCAACAGGAAAACCTTCCTGTAGAAGATGGGATTTTACACATCTTGAAAAAGACTAGGTAAGCCAGTAGATGGAGATAAAAATGGAAATAATCCTGGGAATAGGAACAGTCAAAGCAAATTTTTAGAAATAAGACATGGAGTGTCTTATTTGTGGAAGAGTAAGGAGGTCAGTGTCCCTATTGAATAATGTGAGGTTGGAATAAAGTGCAAGAAATAGTGGATAATTAAATATGAAATCTTTTGAAAGCCAATGAGATGATTTACTATTTGATCCTGGAGGTGACAGGAAACCATTGGAATTTTGAGTAGAGTTAGTTACATGATCATATCTGTGCTTTTGGGAAGGGGCAAGTGGGAGAGACACCAATAGGTTGCTGTAATATTCCAGGTGGAAGATGATGGAGGTCTGCACCAAAGTGGTGGTTGTGGGAGGAAAGAAGTTATATATTAGATATGTTGCAAGGTGAAATTGACTAGTTTTGGCAACACAGTGAATATGATAGATGATAGAGTGGAATCTAGAATGATTTCTAGTTTAGCATACAAATCTGAGGGGACTGGGAGGATGTTTCTTTTTTCCTCAGCAGTAATAAAAAAGTTAGGATGAGAGTAGTAAGTACGAAGAAAGCTAATGAGTTCAATATTTAAAATACTGTGTTTAGGGTATTCTGAACATTTCATTCAAGATATCTGAAAGTCAAGTAGAAATGTGAGAGTGGAAGTCAGCATAGATGTAAAGGCAGAATAATATGATTGGAGAATCATTAGAAATAAAAATTAAATACATGAGAGTGAATGAGATCATAATTGAAGTGATATAGATGAGAAGATTTATGAGGTTTTATTTTATATCCTATGATTTTGCAAAAGTTGACAATTATTCACAGTCATTTTTAGATGATTTTTTGGGATTCTCTAGGTATACCATTATGTCATCTGCAAAGAGTGAGAGTTTTGCCTCTTCCTTCCCTATTCTAATTCCTTCAATTTCTTTTTCTTCAATAATTGCTGACACTAACAATTCTAATACAATATTAAATACTAGTGGTGATAATGGTCATCCTTGTTTCACCCCTGATCTTATTGGGAATGCCTCTAGCCTATCCCCACTGCATATAATGATTGTAGATGGTTTCAGATAAATGCTGCTTATTATTCTAAGTAACAATCCACTTGTTCCCACACTCTCTAGTGTTTGTGGAATGGTTGCTGTATTTTGTCCAAAGTTTTTTCAGCATCTATTGATATAATCATATGATTTCTGATAGGTTTGTTATTGATATAATTATACTAACAGTTTTCCTAATATTAATCCAACCCTGCATTCCTGGGATAAATTCTAGTTGATAACAATGTATAATCCTAGTGATAACTTATTGTAATAGTTTTGCCAAGATTTTAAGATTTTTGCATCTATATTCATTAGGGAGAAAGGTCTATAATTTTCTTTCTCTGTTTGAACTCTTCCTGGTTTAGGTATCAGCACCATATTGGTGTCATAGAAAGAGTTAAGCAGACTTCCATCTTCATCTACTTTTCCAAAGAGTTTATATAGAATTGGAACCAATTGTTCCTTAAATGTTTGATAGAATTCACTTGTGGGATGGCTAGGTGGTACAGTGGATAGAGCACCTGCCCTGGAGTCAGGAATACCTGAGTTGAAACCCAAGCTCAGACACTTAATAATTACCTAGTTGTGTGGACTTGCCCAAGCCCCTTAACTGCATTGACTTGCAAAAAACCCCTAAAATAAAGAATTCACTTGTGAATCCATCTGGCTCTGGAGATTTTTTTCTTAAGGTATTCAATAATGACTTGTTGAATTTCTTTTTCTGACATACGGTTATTTAGGTTTTTAATTTCCTGTTCTTTCAGTCTGGACAACTTATACTTTAGTATATATTCATCCATTTCACTTAGATTGTCAAATTTATTGGCGTAGAGTTGGTCAAAATAATTTCAAATTATTACTTCAATTTTCTCCTCATTGGTGGTGATTTCACCTTTTTCATTGATGATACTAGCAATTTGGTATACTTCTTTTTTTAAATCAAATTGACCAGAGGTTTATCAGTTTTATTGGTTTTTCCATAAAACCAACCCTTGGTTTTATTTATTTATTAGTTCAATAGTTCTCTTGCTTTCAATTTTCTTAATTTCTCCTTTAATTTTTAGAATTTCTAAGTTGGTATTTAATTGGGGGTTTTTAATTTGTTCTTTCACTATTTTTTATTTGCATATTTAGTTTGTTGATTTCTTCTTTCTACTTTATTCATGTAGGCATTTAAAGTTACAATATACCCCCTGACAGTTGCCTTGAGTGTATCCCATAGGTTTTGGTACATTATTTCATTATTGTAATTATCTAGGATGAAATAATTCTTTCTATAATTTGTTGTTTGATCCACTTATTCTTTAAAATGAGGTTATTTAGTTTCCAATTAGTTCTGGGCTATATGTCCCTGGCCCAATAATGCATATGATTTTTATTGCATTATGATCTGAGAAAGGTGTATTCACTATTTCTGCCTTTCTGCAATTGATCATAAGGTTTTTGTGCCCTAGGATATGATTAGTTTTTGTATAAGTGCCATGTACTGTAGAAAAACAAACTATATTCCTTTCTATCACCATTCAATTTCCTCCATAAGTCTGTCATATCTAGGTTTTCTAACAATCTATTTACCTCCTTAACTCCCTTGTTTATTTTATGATTAGATTTATCCAAATCTGAGAGTGAGAAGTTGAGATCTCCCACTAGTAGAGTTTTGCTGCTTATGTCTTCCTGTAGTTCTTTCAACTTTTCCTCTAAGAATTTGGATATTATACCATTGGGTGTAGCATATTTAGTATTGAAATTATTGTATTATCTATGGTACCTTTGAGGAGGATATAGTTTCCTTCATTATCTCTTTTAACAATATCTATTTTTGCAGCTGCTTTATCTGAGATAAGGATTGCTCTCCCTAATTTTTTCACTTCAGCTGAAGCAAAATATATTGTGCTCCAACCCTTTACCTTTGCTCTATATGTATCTCTGTTTCAAATGAGTTTCTTCTAAGTAGCATTTTGTAGGATTCTGTTTTTTTTAAATCCATTCTGCTATTCACTTACATTTTAAGGGAGAGTTCATACCATTTATATTCAAAGTTATAATTGCTAAATCTTTATTGCCCTCCATGGTATCTTCCCTCTGTTTGTATTTTTCCCCTTTTTCCCCTTTATCCGTATTCCTCAGTGCTTTGTTTCTGAATACTGCATCCTTTAGTGTTTTTGCCATCCTACATCAACTCCCCTTCCCTTTCTTTCCCCTTTCCCTTTGTTCCCCTTCTTCCTCCTATTATTTCCCATTTTTATCCTTCTCCCCCATCCTCCTTCCTCTTTTCCCCTTATAATACTTGAAAGATAAGACAAGTTTCTTAACTTAACTGAGTGTGTGTCAGGTAACTTTAAGCCAAGTCTGATGAGATGAAGATTCAAATGATTCTCACCTCCTCCTTTCCCCCCCTCTATTACAGTAGGTCTTTTGTAGCTATTAATGTAATGAAAGTTACCCGCATTCAATCCCCTCTATCCTCCGGTCTCCTTACTGTCCCCCCTTCTAAGGAGGTATTGTTTCTAAATCATTCTATCTGAGTCACAGAAAAGTTATGAGTGTCCATCACTTTTGGCTAAGTATATTCTCTCTAATAGAGATATAATTCTCAAGAGTAATTAGAGTCTTTCTCCCAGGTAGGGATTTAGCCAGTTTCTTCTTATTGGATTAGTCTCACAGATAAGTCATGAGTGAACATCATTTCTTGCTAAGCATATTCTCTCTAGCAGAGTTACAATTCTCAAGATTTATGAGAATCTTTCTCCCAAGTGGGGATATATATCTTTTTGGATAGCTGTTTTTTAAAATTCACCTCTATTTTTTTTTTTTTTTTTACTTTTCGTGTATTTCTTGAGCCTCCTTTTTGATGTCCAAGTTTTCTATTTAGCTCTGGTCTTTTCATCAGGAATTGTTGGAAGTCTCCCATTTCATTAAATGTCCATCTTTTCCCCTGGAATAGAAGGCTCAGCTTTGCTGGGTAGTGGATTCCTGGCTGTATTCCATGTTCCCTTCAGAATATCTCATTCCAGGCCCTTCAGTCCCTTAATGTTGATTCAGCCAGATCCTGCATATTCCTTACTGTGGCTCCTTCATATTAAAATTGTTTCTTTCTGGCTGCTTGCAGGATTTTCTCTTTTATCTGATAGTTCTGGAATTTGACCACAACATTCTTTGTTGGTTCCATTTTAGGATGTCTTTCTGGATGGGATCAATGTATTCTTTCAATAACTATTTTGCCCCCTCGTTTCATGATATCAGGAGAGTTTTCCATCACTAAACCCTGTCATAATAAGTTGAGGATATTCTTTTTGAAGATTTAGTAAGAAAACATAGGGTTGACAAAGGGAGTATACATTTTGAGGAACCCAGGTGGAAAGGGATAGACTGTACAACTACCTTGAGAAAACGGTACAAAGGAATTGAAAATTTTAAGTAATTGCCATATGAGTATTAGAAGTAATGCTCTGTAAAGGTAGAGGAATAGTGTGAAGGAATCACAAGAGTAACAGAGGGAGACTGACATGGTGAGGAGTACTCAATGGTCCAATAAAGATGCTATAGTGGTATTAGAGATTAATATTGCATGCAATATATAGTTCTATATTACTGACACTTGAAACTGATGGGAAACAGGATTCTAATTCTAGCACAACTTCAGAACCTATGAAAAGAAAAATAATAGTAAATTATTTTCTACAACTGGCACATAGGCATACAAATCTGCACCACTATATTGTCCTGAGTTTAGGAGATACCTTGCCTCTCAAAAACAAACCAAACCAAAGTAAGAAAGATACATTATTCTTTATTTGTTGCCAACAATCTTGTACCACTTTAAACAGAAGATGTAAAGCTGTGGTTTTTTGATTCCATCAAGCAAGAAAATGTGATTGAAGAATAAGGAAGAAATATTGATTCCTATTTTTTTTAGACACTGGCAATGATTTCATAGGATAAAGAATATGACTTGTGCCCTTATTCACTCTCACAGTTTTGCTTCCTCTAATTATGCATTTTTCTGTCATATAAGCAATCACAGATAAACTTTAGAAAGTGAAAAGGTTATTAAATATTTTACTTAGAAGTCAGATTGAAATCTTGTTGATACCTTTTTATTACCTTTACTGACCTAAAAGCCATTAAACTCACTGAATTCTTAGTCCTTTTTTCTGAAAAAGAGGGATAATATTGCTGATGCAATGTTCCTCAGAATTATTATGGCTTTTAATATATATAACAATACTTTTGAAAAAATGATCATTTCTAAGTACACATAGAATATATATATATATATATATATATATATATATATATATATATATACCTAAACAATACAAATCAGTGAAATATAACATAGGCAAGGAAACTAGTTCTTGGGGAAAAATTAAGAAAGAGTATTTTAAGAATTAAAGAAGCAATGGATTGCATGAGACAGAAGTGACAAGGTAGTGTATGGGTGGGGAATATAGACAGCATGGTCATGGCTGATGGAAAGCAGTGTAAATGAAAGCCAGAAGGCAAGTTGGGTGGGGAAAAGGGAAGTGATGTAAAATGAGGTTGGAAATATTGGGGTAATATAATTAACTTTTTTCATCAGTTTTTTTACAAAATATTTTATTTCTCTAATTACATGCAAAGTTAGTCTTCAGAATTCATCTTTTTGAAAATTTATGAATTCCACATTTTATTTATTTGTTACTTTTTTGCAAGGCAATGGGGTTAAGTGACTTGCCCAAGTCACACAGTGAGGTAAAGTGTCTGAAGTCATATTTGAACTTCAGTCCTCCTGACTTCAGGGCCTGTTCTCTCTCCATTGCACTACTTAGCTGCCCCCCAAATTCCACATTCTTGATCACCCTTCCTTCCCTCTTTCCTCTCTATCTTGATGAACAAAGATGGTTAATTTTAAGAGCAGAGTTCATAAATTCTGCAAAAATAAGGAATAAGTGAAATTTACTGATAGAAGAGTGACATGTCCAGAGGTGGATGGATAAGGTTGGGATGAAAGTTGACACAGAGATTAGTAGTGGGAGGGGGAGGCTAGTAATCTTTGCAATAGTTCAGAAATGGAGGTTATGAAGACAAAAACTAAGGTGCTAACTATGTGCCAAGTTAAAAGGGAACATGAACAAGAAGGTGTGGAAGGAGAACTAGAATAAAATGAGTAACTAATTGACTATGTAGAGTGAGAGGTAGTGATGAACTAAGCATAATAATTAAGTTAAAGTCAAGAAGAATTAGAAAATGTTGGCTGAGGGGCAGCTAGGTGGCATAGTGAATAGAGTACTGACCCTGGAGTCAGGAGAATCTGAGTTCAAATCCAGCCTCAGGCATTTAATAATTGCCTAGTCATATGGCCTTGGGAAAAGTCACTTGACCTCATTGCCTTGTAGAAACCTGAAAAAAATGTTGGCTGACTGAATGGAAGGAAATTTCAAAGTGGATCAATTTATGTAGTAAGAGATTGATTTAAGCTTGAAAGTACTAGTAGATAATTGGTATCATCTGAGGGGAACTTGGGAAAACCTGGAGGGAAACTCCACTTCTGACACATATAACTCAATAGCCTTGTATAAGTCACTTAATCTCTCTGTGCACCATACAGTTTTGCAATACTATAAAGTGTTAAATATTTGCTAATTGTCTTTGGTAGAGGGGATTTCATCAATCTGACTTTCCTGTACCAAGGAAATTACAGGTCCAGAATAAAAATAGAAAGACAAAGTTAAAGACTATATTTATGAAAATTTGTTTTTGATGTGTTTTAAAATATGAAATCACTTCAAAGCCCTCTCTCCATTTAGTACTTCTAAGAAAACACTGCTTTTTGATTTTTTGTGGTAAATTCTATTACATGCTGAGTCTAATTATTTGTACTTCAGTTTATATTAGAAAACTCAGAATTGCTTTAAACATTTTCCTCAATCTCCATACTCTCATCATCTTGCCAGTTTTGATAGAAACAGGCTCTTTCTTACATAATATTCCCCTCAAATACAAGGCACACATTTTAACTTTGCAAAACTGATAATTAATCTCTTTTAAATTAGTAAAATAGAAAGATGTTTCAAAATTATTTACTCTCTATTCCATAAGTGGGAGGGATCTTGGGGTATAGATTCCTTTTGTATCACAATGGCTACATATGCAAATATGTAATGTGCTGCTCAAATATTGTCCATAAATGTTAATTAAAAACATTTATAAATAAGTTCTTTAAGCAGATGTTACAATGGATTATTTGATACCAGTAAGATCTTTTATGTTGTGTTCAAATCCTATCAGTGTATTTCTTAACATTATTTTCCCAATTTTTAAATCAGTTTTTCAAATTTCCAAGAATGGAAGTAAAATCGGCCCTGATTCCTACATGAAATAAATAGAAATGAAAGAGATAATTTATAACTTTTAAATGAGAGATACCTTCTTTTTGCCTTTCTAATGAGACACAATATTGTAATTGAAAGAGCATTGGACCTAAAGTTAGAAAAAAAACAGTTTCACATCCTGATTCTGAAACTTACAAGTTGGATGACCAATTGCTATAAACATTTGCTAAGCTGTTTCTTCTGCCCTGATACTGCCTAGCTTATTGAATAGAGAATATCCTTTCACTTTTTCACTTTATCCCAGATGTCCACAAACAACTTTCAAGAGTGAGAGATTTTTCTACCAGTCAATGAGTAAAGACTTCTCTTGATTTCATACTGTGTTTAACAATTATTCATGTGGAAATGAGTCCACTGAGTTTTGAAGTTCATATAAATGCATTCAGATAGACACTAATGAATCTAGAAAAAATACTGATGACAATATTCTACAATTTTCCTTTTGAGAATAGTCGTGCATTGGATGTACTTTTTAGACAGTCATTAGATCCTATTTTCATGAGATAGTTAAACTTTACTATATCCATATGCACAGTTCTCTATATTTTACTTAATGTTCCATGTGTTTTATAGTTCTACTTATGCAAATGTTGCATACTCATTCCTCTCTGAAAATGTGATTATTCCTAAGAAATTTTCACTTTTATACTTTTATCTCCAGCACTATTACAGTATCTGACACAGTGAAAATGCTTAATAAATTCTTACCAACTGATTAATAGTAGCTTTGTTTCTTATTTATGAAAGATCTGGATTAAACATAGAAAAGAATAAATTCTCAAACCATGCGTCAATGAATGTCAAAAATTCCTGTGAAAATTTATGGAAAACATCATCAAATAGATGTCTAATACATCATCAATTATATGGTTGATTAACATCTAGAAAAGGAAGCAATACTTAAAAAGAGCAAAAATGGTTTCATCAATGAATATGCTGCCCTTGAGTAATGTCATTTACTTTTATTTACATGATTGCTAAACTAGTAGGCTAAATGAATGCTCTGGAGTTTTTTAAAATTTTAAATTTAAAAACAGAATAAGAATAAAAGTCATATGTATAGTTATAATTAAAAGAAAATTCAAAATAAAAGAAATATATAAAGCAATACATTTCCATTTCATGAAAGCCTATCTGACAAATACTACCTATTGTGTTAAAAATTTTCCATCATTATTTTCTTGTAGGATTTATTTTTTGTTCTCTGCTGTGTACTGTCTTTTTATCTCCCACCTTCCATTCCCCAAACAGGAAGGCTACAATTAAGACTGGATATATACATGTACATGCATATTTACACATATACATGCATGCATGTATACACAAAAGCATGTATCCATTTTACATACATTTCCTACCTATATACACATACTGATACACACATTCAAGCATATATTCATGGACATAAAGACACATGGAAAAATATTCATAGATATTTATGCATTTTGTTTGTACCTTTCATTTTTATATTTCCTAAAAGCAACAACCCCTCCTCATTCCTCTACTTTGCATCTTCTTTCTACCTTGTTCTCTTATTCTTTAACCTACTACTATTCCCCACTCACTTCCCTACTCCCCCTCTCCCCATTGATCTACACAATCTTTTGTGTATCTCCTCACACTATTGTCTCACCCATTCAGGATTATCCCTATTGCTACTTCTTTTTTCTTTCTGACATTAAAAGGCTTTTATGCCCTTCTATGGAATTATGCTTAGCTTTGCTAAGTATGATATTTTTGTCTGCAACCCTACTTCTTTTTCTCTTTGATATGTGCTGTTCTTAAATCTGCAGTAATTTAATGTAGCCACTGCTACATTAAATTCTATTTTTTTCCTTATTATTCTTAATATTTTCTCCTTTATCTTGGGGTTTTGAAATTTAACTATGATATTCCTGTCACTTTTCCTCCAAGGATCCTTTTCAGATGGAGACTGGTGATTTTTTTGTGTTTCTACTTTTCCCTCTTGTCCTAACACTTCAGGACATTTTAATGAATTCTTGTAGTATAGTATCAAGAATCTCTTTTGATCTAATGTTTTCTCTAATTAATCTATTCTCCAGATTGGTTGTTTTTCATTTGAAGTATTTCACATTCTTTTCTATTTTTGTCATTTGTTATATTTTGTTTTATTATTTTTTGGTTTCATAACTATATTAACTTTCCCTTGCCCAATTCTAAATTTTAAGGAGTCATTTTTTCTTAAGATTCTAGATATCCTTTGCTATATGATTACTTTCTTTTCATGATTTTCCTGTTTTTCTTGGATTGTTTTTATTTTTTTTAGTTTTACCTCTACAGGTCTGATTTTTTGAAGTGTTTTTTGAATTCTTAATGAGAAGGAAGCCATTTGATGTAATTCTTTGGGGTAGGAGAGGCTTTTTTAACTTCGGTTTTTTTAGCTTCACCTCTGAAGGTGAATCCTGATCTTTTCTATTCTCATTGTAACTGCCTATGGTTGGGTTCTCTCTCCTTTGTCTGTTCTTTTTCATTATAATTTAAAATAATTTTTCAACAGCTTGTTGTTAATTCAGCTCTAGTCTTGGGGTGTGGGATTTTGTGCCTCTAACTTCAGGAGTTTTGCCTTGGGTTCAACACCTGCACTACTTTTCCCTTCTAAGTGACAACTGGGGCTCCTCTGCACATTGCTGGAAATGATTTTAGTCCTTGAGAATCCTCCAGTGGTAGCACCCTTCAATCTTTCCCTCTGGCCTATCACAAAGGCCAAGAACTTAATTCTCCTATAAGTTCCCATAGCCACTAGCATTCCTATGTACCTGCTTTTTTATTCATTGGGAGTATGCTGGTTTTTTCTTGCCCAGGACCACATAGGCATTCCTTAAGCAGAGGCTCCTTCTCTCTCTCACTCAAACTACTGACTCCTCTCTATATGGGAAGTGAGAATTCCTGTGACTTGAGGTGGCTGCCTTTAGTGTTTCTTGTTGTTTCAGATATTTACACTACACTAAATGGAATGTCTGTTCTGAGAATTTTCTTTGGATCTTCTCCTATTTTCCAAGTAGGATTACTATTCTGCCCCAACTCTTATTGTGTTGTGTTGACTTGTTTGTGGAGGAAAGGTGGAGAACTTGGGCCTATTTGACTAATTTCTCAGTGGACAGGACACAGGCCTTGCAGTCAGGAGGGACAAGAGTGGAATCTGGCCTCAGAAACTTTATTCTTAACTTATTGTGTGACCTTGGGCAAGCCACTTAATCCTGCTTGCCTCTCATCCAATGCCATCTCCAGTTGTCCTGATTCATATCTGGCCATGGGACTCAGATGGTTCTGAAGTAGAAAATGAGGCTGGTTACTTAGCAAAGCACCCCCCCCTCACCCAATCCAATTCAGGTACTTTTCAAAGCATTACTTCTCTGATACCATGTCTCTTCTTCAGGAATGAATGGCAAACATCATTTCCCCAGATTTTTTTTAGTTTTTTTCTATTCAAGGCAATGGGGTTAAGTGACTTCTCCAAGGCCACATAGCTAGGTAATTATTAAGTGTCTGAGACTGGATTTGAACTCAGGTACTCCTGACTCCAAGGCCAGTGCTCTATCCACCTAGCTGCCCCTATTTCCCCAGATTTTAAGAAAACTTTGGTTGAGTATTTTATACTATTCTAATGGAAAAGATAGAGGGATATATTTTATTCTCTTATATTAGCAGGTTAGGAATTGATTGACTAGTTTAAATTAAAGTGGTTTTTATATTTAAGTGACTTGGACATGAAATCCCTTCTGGATTACTCTAAGGGTCAATGATTAGATTTGTGTTGCTCAACATTTTTCATAAATAACTTCATGAAAGCATAAATGCATGCTACTCAGATTAATAGAAGGCAGAAATATGGGTGGGGCATATTTATATATGCTAAATGAAAGGCTTTAAAATGCTTAATGGATTTAAGCATTGGATTGACTATTGAGAATACTTTAATATGAATAAATATAACATTTATACTTGGGCACAGGAAAAGTGGCCTTGGAAGTATAAAATTTTGATAACATGGTTGCCTGTTGTTCTGAAAAAAAAGAGTTTTAGTAGTTTCAGTGGGTTAAGCCAAACCTTGGGTGGAAACCAAAAAAGTAATATTGGGCTACATTAAAAGATATATGACTGTCAAGAATAGGAAGGTAAGAGTTCTATTTATTTTTGCCTGCATTCTGTGAAGCCCAATTTAAAAATGCCATTCATCCATCCATTGAAGAATGTTTAGAGAAAATCATTGTAGTGAAGGGTCTTGATGGCATATCATTTGAAACCTGATTGAAAGAAATGGGTACATTTAACTTCGAGAAAATAATTCAAATACTTGAGCAATATTTTCAAATATTTGAAAACTGCCTTGGAAAGGAGAGATGAGACTTATTGGATTCCAAAATGCAGAAGCAGGACTAATCGATAGAAGTTGGAAAAAAATAAAATCCTGACTTAATATGCAGAAATTTGCTTAACTCTTAGGGCTGCTCAAATATAAATTTTCTTCTGAGGGATTTTTGAATATTAGGAGCTACTATAGAAAATATAAAGTGTTTGTTCTTGCTGGTCATATGAAATAGAATTCTCAAATGTTAGTATAATTACAAAAGTATGATATAATTATTCTGAATTATGTACATTTGTGATTGTGCAAAATATCAGTAGTATATAATTTTACTTAATTTTCTGACATGCTAATGCAGCAAGGAGCATGTAAAATTAATTGAAAATGTACATGGATAGAGAAGAATATCATGCTAATTTTAATAATGAAAAAACTCATATTGTACTAGAAAATCATCATTTTCTTTCTTGCATGTCAAATATTTTCCTATTCCATAATATGCACAACTTAGGTCCATAGATTTGTTGACTAATGTTTTTTAGATTTGAATTCAAGTGTAAGTTGTCTGAAGGATCATTAAGTCAGTATTACAGTATTCAAAAGAAACATCATAAGCAACTTAGAGATAGGACATCCTGGATAAAGTAATAAGGACCATTTTGAACTCAACCAAAGATAGATTCTTTCTGGCACAGTTTCTCTATAAGAGAATATTTTCCTACCGGATTATTTCTGAGTCTGACTATGAGTATAATTGTTTCTGCAGATGTTAACTGTCAGTCTTAACTGATGTCAGACAAAAGTGAAGGATGCTTTAATCCTGTTGTATGTATATTAAGTAATAAAGACCTAGATTTAAATTGTTCAATCATGTCTCAGCTTTTTCTATTTATGGCAGATCCATATAGTCAGAGTCAATAGGAGGTAGAGGCACAAACACATTATGCCCTGCTAGTGTTCCCCTACATATCTAAAAAATCTGGGATGGGGAACGCTACAAGGTATATATTAGTTACCAACTGATTCAGTTACCAACTGACCCCTACTCTTTGCTGAAGTTATGGAGTATTATTTTATGTTTTTCCTCATTGCTATACTTTATATAGGTACTTTACCTAGCTGGAGGTCCTGGCCTTTCTCCTTAGTGAACCCAACACTTATCCCATTCCTAATCAGTTTTCCTTTACTTGTTTTTGGCCCCCATTTGGCTAATTTTCTTCTAAGACTTGGATCATCCAGTTTAGAAGCAATGCATCTCCAACTAGTGCTACTAATGGGATTTCAATCTCTACACAACTGTGGAACCAGCCTCCCTTGGATCTTGTCTCAGTAGATTTCTGAATGCAACCTATTCTCCCTTAAATGGAGACTGCTAGGCAGGAACAGCTCTATATCCCCCTTTTTAGTTGAAAGTAGCTATGGAAGAAGAGACCTTTGTCCCAACTCCCAAATGAATTTGATCCTAAATTATTTGAGTGGAGAATGTAGTAGAGGAAATATTGGTTAGAGAAATATCTTCTCTCTGATTTGACCATGCCAGTGGTCAAATAGGCTAACATAGGTGTTAGCCTATGTAGCAAGGACTTGGTAAATCCCTGACCCCAGATGTTACAAGTCCCTGTCAATAAAACAATGGATCCCTGCCCTATTCTGAAAGAAGTATTTGATGCCTACTGCCCCTCATCTACATGTCCTTAATTGCCTTATTATTATCTTTGAATTAAACCCCCTCATCAACATTTCCCTAATGATTCCCCCAAAAAAACTCATACTGAAGATGGGAGAAAATGGGGTTTAGGAAAGGTGCTTAAATATTGGATTCATTTGGGGTGAAAAATTCACCAACTCTAACTCCATAGGGTAAGAAAAGCTTAAATTTTAAGTCACAGATTGCTCAGTTTACAATTCAGCTACAAGTTACTAAAAAAGATCACAAATTTGGTTCTTTGGAGAAGTAGCAAGAATTTCTTAAAGGACAGGTGGTTAGCAGACATTGAGGTTAAAAAAAGCTAAAGAGCTTAGAAGGAAATAGGAAAGAAAAGAAATGTAGATCAATATAGATCAAACTACATGGTGCCAGGGCCATGTTGTTAGTTAAAAACTGGGAAAGGAGTAGCCAAGTTAAAAAAGAAAAGATAAAAGAGAAGAATTTTAGATGAGAGTGGGTACTAAGAGATGACAGGGAACCCAGGTGAGTAAAAAAGAGAGAAGCTCAGATAAACATAGATCCAGCCTCATGGAACTGAGAAAATAGTCTTCCAGCAGCATGGGCTAGATCACTGGGTCTAGAAAGGCAATAGAACAGATGCAAGGAGTCCAGGAAAGAAGAGGAAAGAAGAAGAGGAAGAAGAATGAGGAAGAGGAAGCAATAGGAAGAAGAAGAAGATGGAGGAGGAGGACATGGAGGAATAGGAGGAGGAGGAGAAGGAGGAGGAGGAGGAGGAGGAGAAGAAGAAGAAGAAGAAGAAGAAGAAGAAGAAGAAGAAGAAGAAGAAGAAGAAGAAGAAGGAGGTGGAGAAGGGATAATGGAGGAGGAGAAGGGGAGGGGGCAGGATGGGGAGAAGGAGGAGGGGATTTATGGGGGAGAGGGAGGAAGGAGAGAATGAGGAGAGGGGGAAGAGCAAAGGGTAGGGGAGAAAAAGGAGGAGGAGGAGGGAGGAGGAAGAAGAAACCATCCTGTTGGTTTTTGATTCAATTCATTTCTGTGGTGTACTGGACAAGGTTGTTCTTTGAGGAATGATTTAGCACCTGACTCCAAGTATTCTCCAATGTGTTTACAATGTCCTAGGAGTGCCTAAAATAACACTCTTTGGTCCTGGGGGTGGCAGTTCTAACTACTATATACTATGTGCTGAATCAACATAGAATGGAGAATGCCCTCCACAGTACAGAAAAGTTTTAAAAATTTTTAGTATTTTCTCTGTGCCCTGCTTCAATTCTCCTATACCATTCTTTATGCTACTTATTCCCTAATGACAGTGACTGCAACTGTTGCTGTTGCTTTTGTTCCAAATCCCCTATTCTTACTGCTTTAGCCCTTGATAACCACAGTAATATGCAATAATTTTTTTGGGCTTAAAAAACAAAACCTTATGAGATTAAATATTTTTGCAGTTATAAAAATTACATTTTCACATTATTTACATTGTTAGCAAGAGAAACACAGAGGAATATAAAGGAATAAATAGCTAACATGAAAATTAAATATTCTAATTAATCTTCTCATGAGGCTAATATTCAGATTTACTTGAGAGAATATCCCAATAATTATCACTTGAGCAATTGTAGATTATACAATATTTGAAACTGACTTGATATGTGATCATTTGGGGAAGAGAGGTTCAAGTTTTTTCTTTCTATAAGGAACCACTTCAGAGAATTTCAGAAAAAGGAAGTAGGAATTCCTACATATTTCAGTTGCTAAATAATACTCATGAACAGGGGGGAAAGTAAAGAATTTTTAAAAGCATACCTACTGAAGTATGAGGTTTGATTATTCTTATCATTATTTTAGCTTCCACAACTAATTCTAATAGTTCTCAAAATTATACACCTTCTGAAAAAATTAATTGATGTATTTATCTCAGTGAAGTCTTATGGCAGCAACTCAATAGGTTGGCTGTTATCTACATAAGTTATATCTATTTAAAAATTCCCTACTCTTTAATTTTCTTGAATAAGTTCTTATTCTTGAAAAATGGAGACTAGGCAGTGATGTGATTTCTTTAAAGTGCTAGAGTTTATTTCTTTCTCAAATCAAGTAGCATGGTTCTTTTATTAAACCCTTCTCATATGCAAATCTCTAAACTCTCTTTTAAGACTATAATTTTGGTTTCTGAGACTATGCTCTTGTCTTCTTTAAATGTTATTTGTAATCAAAATTTTAATTAAAATATAGAGGAATTCTGTATTTAAACAGACGTAGACAAAAACCTTTGATAAAGTGATGGTACTTTTTTCTTTGGAATTGACTCTCCATCTTTTATTCTTGTATAAGTTTCTACTTTTATTCCAAACTTGATATATTTCCACAAAAAACACTCAATAAATTCTGTACAATTGCTAAATTACTGGTTTCACACTATAATCATGGAAGTTTTGGGAAATGAATTCTATGTGTGTTTAGCACAAAGCAAATGCATACATGTGGAAAGATTTGTTTCTGATTAAAAAAACTAAAAAATATATGTTTGGGAGAAGGGAGATATTTCTCCTTTTGATTGGGAAGTTTAGAGCATACATTTAGGAGAAAATACAATTCAATTTATTCATTATATTTAATGCCCATTATTGATTTGAGCACTAACAAGATTGAACAAGAGTCAGATCTGGACTCTATTCCTTACTGAAGAAAGTGTTATAAAACCATAAATAAGAGGTATGAAAAATAGGAGCTCGAGTCAGGAATTTCTGGATTCAAATTCTATTTCTGTCTCTTTATAAGATAGTGGACAATTTACCTAAACTTTGAACTTTAGTTTACTCATCCATAAAATCAAGAAGGTTTGAGTAGAAATATTGTAATGTTCCTTCTACCCTTCTAAATCTAACATATGATTCTACATTTGGCCTCTTATTCCCTATCTTTAGTTCACTGAAAATATCAAGCAGAGCAAATTGTAAAAACATTCTCCAGGAGTCTTTGCTGATGCCCCTTAGTCTTAAGTCCCTCACCATGAGATTATCTCCAATTTATACAGTATAAATCTTGCTTTTACATAATTGTTCACATTCTATATTCTTTTTTTTTTTGGCAAGTGACTTGTTCAAGGTCAGATAACTAAGTAATTAATGTGTCTGTGGCTGAATTTGAACTCAGATCCTCCTGACTCCAAGGACAGTGCTCTGTCTACCACACTACCTAGCTGTCCCCACATGCTATATTCTTATTAAACTGAGTTTTTTTTGAGTGCAAGGAATGTTTATTTCTTTTAATTTTGCACACTTTGGATAATACTCAGCATATAGTTGATACTTAATAAATGATTGGCAACTTGACTTGTTGACATGTTTAGACCAGATTTCTAAGGGGAATTTGACCTTGACAGTCATGAGAAAACTTAGTGGCTATTTCCATGTGTCTCTTCCAGTAATAACAGTAGTTGTTGTTACCCCCAAAAGAGCAAGAATTTGAAAGAATTATCCATCATGGTCCAGGGTTGAATTTTGTAAGATAGCAATACAGAAAGCAAGATATTTCTACTGGGTGACCCTAGTATTCTGGTGAGTGTTTTTTTTAAATAGGAAGTTCAATCAAGATGTTCACTTTTAGACCAGATCCTAAGTAAAAGAAAAATGGAGATGGAGAAGAGTACAAAATAGAGAGAATGGATAGGATTACTGACTTTTTGGATGAAATAGTATGTGAGCTAAGCATTGAAGGAAGACATAGATTCTTTTATGACAAAGATTCTGAAAGGTAGTTGCGGGGGGGTGGAATGAGTGAATTCCAAGCTTGGAGAACTATTTGTATGATTGCACAGAAGTAGGATTGTATATTGAGTTCAGGATACATCTGAATAAAGACTTTGTGTGAAAACAAGTAGTATGATATAAGACTGGAATGGTACATGGAAATGAGATTATTGATAGGCTTAAGTGTTAGCCTAGAGCATATTATTTTACCCTTTAAACATGGGTGCCAGTGATGATGCTTGAGCACATGAATAACTTTTGTTTTAAGAGGGACATTTTTTACAAATATTAAATACTGGATTAGACTTGAAAAGACAAAAGATGAAGGTCACTTTGGAGACTAGTAGGGTTTTCTACTTAAGAAAATATTGGAATCTGGTAAGTGTGGAAAATAGTGTGATGGCAGTAGAAAATGGAGGTAGATTAGAAAAGCTTGAATACTGATTAGGTATTAAAGGTAGGGAGTGGAAAGTGTAAGATGATTCAGAAATTTCTTATCTGGATGATTGGAAGAATAGTTTAATGGTACTGTCATAAGAAGTATGGAGACTAAAAAAATAGGGAGGCTTTCCACATTTTTGGAAAAATAGAAGAGGAGGAATATAAATTTTGCCTTGGAAATTTTGCCTTTTAAATGCCTATGGGTTTTTCAGGAATATATATATCAAGATCACAATAACTGTTTTTTTCAGAATAGAAACTTTTTTTCAGAGTCAAAGACTAGAAAGTCTTTGAATTGTGATCTACAACTCTAAGAGTCTTGCAGCTGTTAAAAAACTCTCCGGTTACTCAACTCCACTTCTTGTTTATTTGACAGACAGTAGGTGTGTGAGAACTTTGCACATACTGGAGGCTCAATAAATAGTATTGACTGCCCATGTCTTTCAGAAGAACAAAAAATCCAAGATAATGCCTGACAAGGAAAAAGCTTAATAGCCTTCCTTTCTTAGCCACATTAATATGTTTGCCTAGATATTGATTACTGTGTGTCAGATTCATTCATGGTTCAAAGGCAATGAGAAAGATATTTTTATACATTTTACTAGAGACACCCACAAATTTGGCAAGGAAAAAATTATTAAGTAATAGTTATGATATAGTGATCATATAAGATATTATTTCTATTCCATAACATCTTCCAAACTAGATTTCTTCACATCTTTAAATGTGGGGATTTTAGCATGGGTTGTGATTGTCAGAGTCAAGTAATTTTGCCTGTGAAGTAATAGTGATCTTTCTCCTTTGACCACAGATCAGATAGTCTGGTTATCTATGTGAAGATATCAAAACTGAATTTCAACTTTCATTATGCCTCACATGCCACATTTTCCCAATGATAATAATAGCAATAATATTGCTAACCTACTTTGGTATTCCATATGTTGGAGGTATATATTAGTTGAAGTTGCTTCTCATTCAGACAAGGTTTCTGGGTGTTATTTAGCTCAGGAAAATTAGGATTGTTCACTGTTTTAAGAATATTTTTGAACCATTCAGAAAAATGCTCTGTTTCTAGGATTAAATATTTTTCCTTTTTATGCTATTACTGTGGTTCTTGAGGAGCTACAAATAATCTAGGACTTCTGGGATGTCAAGAGAATTCTTTAAATTCTGAATACAATTGATTTTTTTTAATTTGAAAGAAAATTCATATATATATGTGTGTGTGTGTGTGTGTGTGTGTGTGTGTGTGTGTGTGTGTGTGTTCTTTATATGTTAAATATCACCATCACCACACCACCACCACCACCATCATCATCATCATCAACATTTAAAACTATTTTTGACTTCATTCCATTGTCTTGTCTGAGTTTTTTGGTCTATTGAATAGGATTGTTGGTAGTATTACCAATTACCAGTTGTACTTTGGAGATGAGTGAATACAAGGCTCCTCTCTCTCTCCCAGGTTTTCATGTTCTAATATCCAGCCTCCTATTACTTATGTGGACTGAGCAATTTTTGAAAATATTTTAATTGACATCATTTTATATATGATGACTCTCTCTTTTGTTTGCACAAACCTGGTATTTATAAAAGTAAGAAATTTCTTGATCACATATAACAGCTTCCATTCATTACTGCTTTAAGTCAATATCCCTGCTGGCATATTTCTTCCTGTCAAAGACTGCTCCTAGTATTTGCCTTTAAGCAAGAATTGCATTCATTTTTGACAAGACTTGGCCTAAAGACAAAACTATTCATTCAAATCAATAAACCTCACACAGCAATTGTTGACTAAGCCAATATACTCTCTTTCAAAAGAGAACATCAATGCAAGCACTGCATAATTTTGTTAATCAGCATTTAAATCAGCTCTTTACTATAACTTTGTAAAAGTATCTCAGAGAAAGTTCAACACTTTGTGAATGTTCTATTATAATTTATCATTTCTTAAGCATCCATCAATTGGAAGATCACCTCTCTGCTTTTCAGTTCCCCTCCAAAACACCAAAACCTCATGAACAAAATATGCTCTGTTTTTAAATGAGTAAATATATTTATGAAAGTTGCAAGTCAAAAGTGAATACTTTTCTGCATAGTCAAGAATGAGAAGATTATTTTCACAGTAAGAAAAGCCTTAAAATGTAGAGGCATCATTGAAAAGCTTATATAATTTGGAAGATTGATTAGAAACCTCTTCAATCTGAATGGAAGACTAAAAAGAGAAATTTTTTGAGTTGTACTAATGATAAGAAGAATATTTTAAAGTGTGAAAACTGGGAATTGTGTTGCAGATGGGATTTGGGGTCACCAATTAAAATAGAAATTGAAAGATGAAGGAATTCACAACTTCTCTAGGGTTTTAAAACTGCTCAGGATTTTATTACAAATAAGCAAACAGGTTAAAACTTTTTCTCCACCCTGAGAGTCAATAAGAATTTTAGGGCAGGGTGAACAACAAAAGGCTAGGTTGCTTGGGAGACAGAGATACAGACAGAGGGAGATAAAGACAGACATAGAAAAAGACTGTCAGCAAGAGCTGACTGGGCCACAAAAAGTGGAACACCTCTGAGCAGGGGTCTAGTTCAGGTTTTATCTGGGCAGTGAGGGCAAAAAGGGAAATCTTTCTCCTGCTTACATGACTGAATCCAGGTAAAAGTTTGGAAGCTGGGGGTTAGGAATGAGGATAAAGGATACAAATTTCACATTTAACAATGAAAGAATAGAGGTCAATTTACATCTCAAGAGCAAAGAGGTTTCTACCCTTCCACCCTTTACCAAGATTTAATATCATTAAAGATTACATTCATAATTCTCTGTATCAATACAAATACCTAGGTTTTCATATTATAAAATGAGACCCACAGAAGATAAGGACTTTTCCCAGTATTACAAAGACAGCTCATGGAAATCTGGCCAAGATGTTGGAGAGAAGCCAGGCCCTGTGCTAAGGTATCCTGATCTTTCCTCATATATAATATGAAATAAACCTCTTAATGGATCCATCAACAAAACCCAGAAAAAGAAGCTAGGAGAACAAGAACTACCTCAAAATCTGTCTTCAGGGATCATGGATATGCCAAGCACAGTGCCCTTTCAGCCAGTGGAGGTGGGGTGAAAGCCTGACTAGCCTAAGATCAGCCCTGGAAACATTCATTCTGAGAAACAACCAGAGTGAAGGCATGGTCATGGGACTTACTAGAAGGACTGGAGGGTTAGTTCCAGCTTCTAGCATTCCCTATTGTTTAGGAGGAGATATAATACTCAGTGAGCAGAGACTCTAGCACCCCTAATGGCCAGGTGGAGATATTACAGT
The DNA here is from genome assembly GCF_037893015.1 of Macrotis lagotis. Taxonomy (NCBI): domain Eukaryota; kingdom Metazoa; phylum Chordata; class Mammalia; order Peramelemorphia; family Peramelidae; genus Macrotis; species Macrotis lagotis. The sequence continues at coordinate 771,326,946 of NC_133658.1, read as the reverse complement.
CAAGGATCAAACCTCTAGCACCCTCGCTGACTGATGCACGTAGAGTTACTAAACCCAATGAGTAATGCCTCTAGGGATCCCACTACCAAACATCTGTGAACCAGCCCCTATCTGCAAACAAGATCTTAGGACAATGAAGAAAGGCCATCAGAAGGGGGTCCATAGAAAAATTCCTAGGAGGAAAAGACCTTAACTCAGAGAGAGGTAGTACCTCTGAGGAGAATATGATTTGGTCTCCAGCACAGAAAGACTTCCTTGAAGAAATCAGGAAGGAGTTTAAAAATAATTTGGAAACTTTGTGAAATTTGGGAAAATAAACCCAAGAGAAGATAAACATATTGCAACAAGAAATCAAATCCTGGGAAAATACAATTGTACAAATGCAAAAAGAAAATATTGCTATGAAAACTCCAATTGGTCATATAGAAAACTCTTACAAAATTAGAATTGACTAATTGATAAGGGAGTTGCAAAAGGTAAATGAAGAAAATTCTTCCCTAAAAAAAAAGAATGGAGTCTGGGAAATAAATGACTTCATGGGACAACAAGAATCTATTGAACAAAATCAAAAAATTGAAAAAAATAGAAGAAAATATTAAATACTTCATCAGGAAAACCAATGACCTTGAGAATAGATTAAGAAGAGATAACCTAAAAATTATAGGTCTTCCTGAAGAGACAAAAGACTCAATATTATAGGATTTAGTGATGAAAAACTGCCCTGATATCATGAAACCAGAGGGTAAAATAGTTACTGAAAGAATACACTGATCCCCTCTGGAAAGGATTCACAAAATGAAACTTTCAAGGAATATTATAACAAAATTCCAGAATTGTCAGATAAAAGAGAAAATCCTGCAAGCAGGCAGAAAGAAATAATTTAGATACCACAGAGCTACAGTAAGGATTACAGAGGACCTGGTTGCATCAACATTAAGGGGTCAAAGGACCTGGAATGCGATATTGCAAAAAGCAAGGGAGCTTGGAATGCAACCAATAATTCATTATTTTTCTCTTCTGGGGCAAAAGATGGACTTTTAATTAAATAGGAGACTTCATATGTTTTCTGATAAAAGAGCAGAGGTAAATAGAAAATTCAGAATTCAAACAGGAGACACAAGAGACAAATAGAAAGGTAAAATAAAAAAGGGGGGAGAGCAAATTAAAAAAGCTGTTATAAAATTAGATGAAACTGGAGGATGATGTTAATAACTCTAGAGATTTGTAACTCTGTTAGAGAGAATTTAATTAGACAAAAGAGAAGGACACTCATGACCTTTCTGTGACTCAGGGAGAATTATTTAAAAACAATACCTCCTTAAAAAGGGGAACAGTAAAGAGATAGGAGGATGAAGGAGACTGAATGGGGTAAATCTCATTACATTAAGAGGTACAAAGTCATATTGCAATAGAGGGGAAGAAGGGAGAATGTGAGAACCACCTGAATCTTACTTTCATCAGACTGATTTAAAATTTATATGCATACACTCAGTTAAGTTAAGAAACTTATCTTACCTTTAAAGTGTTCAAAGGGGAAAATGAGAGGGGAAAGAAAGAAGGAACCAACAGAAGGAAGTGAAGGAAGAAGGAGCAAAGGGAAAGGGAATAAAGAGGAGGGGGCTTGTATATAGGAAGGCAAACACATTGAAGGTGGTGGTATTCAGAAACAAAATAAAGGGGAATATGTATAAAGCTGAAAAGGTGAAAAATACAAACAGAGGGAAAATAGCATTGAGGGCAATATAGATATAGTAATTATAACTTTGAATATGAATGGGAAGGACTCTCCCTTAAAATGTAAGTAAGAGGATAGCAGAGTGGATTAAAAAACCAGAATCCTACAATATACTGCTTTAAGAGACTCATTTGAGGTGGAGAGATACATATGGAGTAAAGATAAAAGGTTTGACAAAATAGATTTTGCTTCAGCTGTAGTGAAAAAAAGAAAGGGTAGCAATCCTTATTTCAGACAAAGCAGTTGCAAAAATAGCTTTAAAAGAGATAAAGAAGGAAACTATAACCACCTAAAAATTACCATAGACAATGAAGTAATTTCAATACTAAATATGTAGGCATCCAATGGTATAGCATCCAAATTCTTAGAGGAGAAGTTGAAGGAGTTACAAGAAGACATAGTCAGTAAAACTCTACTAGTGGGAGACCTCAACTTCCCACTCTCAGACTTAGATAAATCTAACCATAAAATAAACAAGAAGGAAGTTAAGGAGGTAAATAGATTGTTAGAAAATCTAAATTGAATGGGAAGAGAAAGGATTATAGCATTTTTCTTGCAGTACATGGTACTTATTCAAAAAATTGACCATGAACTAGGGCATATAAACCTAATAATCAAATGTAGAAAGGCAGAAATAGTGAGTACATCTTTCTCAGATCATAGTGCAATGAAAATCACATTCAATATTGGGCCAGGGAGATATATATCCAAAATTAATTGGAAACTGAATAACCTCATTTTAAAGAATGAGTAGATAAAACAAAAAAAATATAGAAAGAATCAATTATTTTATCCTAAATAATGAGAATAATGAAACAACATACCAAAACCTATGGGATTCACTCAAGTTGGCTGTCAGGGGATATATTATATCCTTAAATGCATATATGAATAAATTAGAGAAAGGGGAAATCAATGAACTAAATATGCAACTAAAAAAATAGAGATAGAACAAATTAAACCCCCCCAGTTAAATACCAAATAAGAAATTCTAAAATTAAAGGAGAAATTAATATATTTGAAAACAGAAAACTATTGAATTAATAAATAAAACCAAGAGCTGGTTTTATGTAAAAAGCCAATAAAATTGATAAACGTCTGGTCAAATTGATTTAAAAAAAAGAAGAAAGCCAGCTTGTTATGTCATAAATCAAAAAGGTGAGCTCACCATCATTGAGGAAGAAATTAAACAATAATTTGAAATTATTTTGCCCAATCACATCACAGTAAATTTGATAATCTATATGAAATGGATGAATATTTACAAAAATATGAGTTTCCCAGATTAAATGAAGAGTAAATTAAATATGTAAATAACCCTTTCATAGAAAAAAAGAACTTCAACAAGTCATTATTGAATTCCCTAAGAAAAAATCTCCAGGGCCAGATGGCTTCACAAGTGGATTCTATCAAACATTTAAGGAACAATTGATTCCAATACTATATAAAGTCTTAGAAAAATAGGTAAAGATGAACTCTGCCTAATATTTCTATGACACCAGTATGGTGCTGATTCCTTTTTTTAATTTTTTTTGCAAGGCAAATTGGGTTAAGTGACTTGCCCAAGGCCACAGAGCTAGGTAATTACTAAATGTCTGAGGCTAGATTTGAACCCAGGTTTTCCTGACTCCAGGGCTGGCACTCTATCCACTGCAACACCTAGCTGCCCCTATGGTGCTGATTCCTAAACCAGGAAGAGTTAAAACAAAGAAAGAAATCTATAGGTCTCCCTGATAAATATAGATACAAAAACAATAAATAAAATCTTAGCAAAATGGCTATAACAAGTTATCACTAGGATAATGCATTATGATCAAGTAGGAGTTATCCCAGGAATGCAAGGTTGGTTCAATATTAGGAAAACTGTTGGTATAAATAATTATATCAATGAGAAATCTATCATAAATATTATGATTATATCTATAGATGTTGAAAAAGCTTCTGATAAAATTCAGCACCCATTCCTACTAAAAACACTAGAGAGTGTAGGAATAAATGGATTGTTCCATAGAATAATATGGAACTATCTGGAACCATCAACAAGCATTATATGCAATAGGGATAGACTAGAGTCATTACCAATAAGATCATGGGTGAATCAATGATACCTATTATCAACACTACTATGCAATATCATACTAAATATGTTAGCTTCAGCAATAAGAGAAGGAAAAAAATGAAGGAACAAGAATAAGGAGAGAAAGGACAAAACTCTTCCTCACTGCAGATGACATGATGGTATACATAGAGAATCTCAAAAAATCATCTAAAAAACTATTAGAAATAATTTGCATCTATAGCAAGTTTGCAGGATATGAAATAAACTCTCATAAATCCTCCACATTTCTATATATGACTAGCAAGACTCAGCAGGAAGAACAAGAAAGAGAAATCCCATTCAAAGTAATTTCAGACAATATAAAACACCTGGGAGTCTACCTGTCAAGGCAGATTCAGAAATTTTTTGAAAACAATTTCAAAACACTTCTCACATAAAAAAATAAGATTTAAATTACTGGGCAAATATCAGCTACTCATGGATAGGTTGAGCTAATATAATAGAAATGACAATTCTACCAAAATTAAACTACTTATTTAGTGCCCTAGCAATCAAAATTCCAATAAATTACTTTAATGTGTTAGAAAAAATTATAAGTAAATTCATATGGGAGAAATAAAAATTTGAAAATCTCCTGGGATTTAATAAAAGAAGTGCAAAAGAAGGTGCTTAGCCTTACCAGATCTAAAATTGTATATTATAAAGAAACAGTCATCAGTATTATCTGGTGTAGGCTAAGAAACAGAATGGTGGATCAGTTGAATAGACTAGATGCAATAGCAGGTAATGATTATAGTAATCTTCTGTTGGATAAACTCAAAGAGTCCAGTTATTGGGATAAAAATTCTCTCTTCTATAAAAACTGTTGGGAAAATTTTAAGTTAGCATAGAAGAAACTTGGATTAGACCAACACCTCACACCCTAAACCAAGATAATTTCAAAATGGATACAAGATCTAGTCTTGAAAAACAATATTATAAGCAAGCTAGGAGATCAAGACATAGTTTACCTGTCAGATCTATGCAACTAGTATCTCTGGCAAAGGACTCATTTCTAAAATATACAGAGAACTGAGTCAATTTCTTTTTTAAAAAAGACAAGTCAAGGTGGCTAGGTGGGGTAGTGGATAAAGTAGCAGCCTTGGAGTCAGGAGTACTTGGGTTCAAATCTCCTCTCAGACACTTAATAATTACCTAGCTGTGTGGCCTTGGGCAAGCCACTTAACCCCATTTGTCTTGCAAAAACCTAAAAGAAAAAAGGCAAGTCATTCCCCAATTGACAAATTGTCAAAGGATATGCAAAGGCAATTTACATATGGGGAAATCAAAATGATCCATAGTCATATGAAAAATTGTTCTAAGTCACTAATTATCAGAGAAATACAAATTAAAACATCTCTGAGGTACCACCCCATGCCTCTCAGACTGGCCAATATGACCAGAAAGGGCAATGATCAGTTTTGGAAGGGATATAGGAAATTCTGGACACTGACACACTGTTAGTGGAGCTGTGAACTCTTCCAGGCTTTCTAGAGAGCAATTTGGAATTGTGCCCAAAAGGTAACAAAAATGTGCATACCTTTTGATCCAGCAATACCATTACTAGTTCTATACCCTGAAAGAGATTATGTAAAATGGTAAAAACATAACCTGTACAAAAATATTCGAAGCAGCTCTGTTTCTGGTAACAAAGAATTGGAAATTGAGGGGATGTCCATCAATTGGAAAATGGCTTAATAAACTGTGGTATATGTATGTGATGGAACACTATTGTTCTATTAGAAACCTGGAGGGATGGGAATTCATAGACGCCTGGAAAGATTTACATGAACTGATGCTGAGTGAAATGAGAAGAACCAGAAGAATATTGTACACCCTAACATCAAGGGAATGATTATCAACATTAATGGACTTTCTCATACCAACAGGGCAACAATTAGGCACAATTTGGGGATATCTGTGATGGAGAATGCCATCTGTATCCTGAAAAAGTATTGTGGAGTTTGAACAAAGACCAAAGACTATCACCTTTAATTTAAAAAAAATGTTATCTTCTTATTCTATATTCTAATACTTTATGTTTCTTCCTTTAGGATATGATTTCTCTCTCATCACATTCAACTTAGATCAATGCATACCATGGAAACAGACTACCTTCTGTGGTGGTGGTGGGAAGCATGATTGGGGGAAAAATTGTAAAATTGAAAATAAAGAACTAAGATAAACAAAGATAAAACAAAGAACTAAGATAACATGATAAATTAGAAGTCTTATGCATGGATTTATCTCTGTATTTGTGCATGAATGTGCATGTGTCTTTGTGTCTGTGTGTGTGTGTGTGTGTGTGGGTGTGCATGTGTCTCTCACTCTCTGTCTTTGTCTCTTTCTTTTCCTCTCTCCCTCCTCCTCCTGTTTTCCCTTTCAACTTTCCATTTCCCTTTCCCCTTGCTCTTCTTCTCCTCTTTCTTCTCCATCTCCTTCTTTTTCCTCTCTCCCAAACCCTGCCCCCATTACCACAGGCAATGGTGTCATTAAGACCATATATTCACCCCCAGTGAGTCAAAGTTGTAAACACCTTTCTTTGACCTGTTTTTTCTTCCCTGGTCATTATAAAGAAAAATGAACTTTTTTAATCCCTTTGTGAAACAACATTATTCAAGAGTTTTAGATCTGAATTTCAGCTATCCATCAGAGTTGATTTATGTAAGAAAGCACTCCTCAGAGGAATTGAGCATCTCTCTTTTGAACATTCTAAAGCAGAATAGATTAATGAAAGGCCAAGTCCTTCACTCTCTGTTTTGGAAATCTAGACCATAATACTTACATAAGATGAAAATGAAATATCACATACCCCTGTCTTTAAATTTGGCAAACTAGGGTAAGTAGAAAAAGTGAATATTTTAGAGATAGGTATATCCTTCTGTGTGACCAAAAGCAATTTAAACTTAACATGTTTCTTACTCTATTCTATCAATTGTGACTACTTAAACTTCCCTATTTCTTTTGTGGATATAGGAAAATTGAGGTAGGCAGAGATTGAGTGACTAACTCATGGCCACATAGCTCATTTGTGACATAGGATTTACACCTACAAATTCCTGAATCCAAGAGAGCCCACTGTTCACTAGTCTACCTAGCTGACTTGTGGTAGTCAATAGGAAATAAACATTTGAAAGCATTTGCCATATGTTAAACAATCTATGAAATACTGGAATTCAAATAAAAAAAAGTAATCCCTATCCTCAAAGTACTTACAATAAAATGGATGAAGAATGTCCAAAAGGAAACTGAGAAGGGCAAGGTTTGGCAGGAGGAGAGGTATGGGATGGGTTCCAGGAAGTTCCTAGAGTATGAATTATTGGAATCAAAACCTAACAGAGCATCTGGGAAAAAAACAATGAAGCGATACCAATTTAGTAGCAGGGTAAATACTTCCTGCAGCAATAGTTAGAGCCTATGTAAGAAGAGTTCATATGTGGTGATGAAGGCTATCCTTTTATAGCTCAGATGTAGGCAGAATAGACATCTCTAGCTTCTTCCTCTATCCTTAGGCACAAAAAATTTCCATTCTTGCAGAGACAAATAAGGAAATTGGGACCAGAAGCCATGTTAATCTCCAAAGAGAGAAATAGTACAAGGTTAGAATTATCTAACTACTGCCTTAAATGTTGTTTGACTTGGGAATTTTTAACTCACTTCTTAATCATTTTGCCATATTAGGACCCCAAGTTTTATATTTATGTTCTAACCCTTTTCTACTTTGCTAACCACTTTGCTACTTTCACAATGAACACAAATAGATAATAGCAAGAAAACCCATTTATCCCAATCATTGCAAAACAGAAGTCAGAGAAGATAAACATAAGAGAAAATACATGTATAGATATGCATAAATGTAATAGATTTTCAATACTGATTGTTATATATATATATACATATATGTATGTATATATATATATATATATATATATATATGTATATATATACTTACAAGTTAGATTTTTAGAGACCCATTTTCCCAGCTGATTCCAACTTGAGAGTCAGTGTCATAACGCAACTTGATTTGATTTATTATTTCTTTAATATGGCTATATTCTTGCACTGTATTGTGTCCATGTATGTTAAATGCAGCAAGTCAAACACTGTAGAAACTATTCTATCATAGAACTTTGATTCTTAACCCCAGCAAAATAATGAACCCCCACAATCTGAGAAAAATTGCTCCCCTATACTCATTATGCCTATATTGTCCTTCATTCATGGGCTTGCATGAGAAACTGCTCAAGCACTAGAAATAATTATGCTGTGATCCACTTCCCCCTCTCTTTCTACATACGATTTGTGTATTTTCTCTCTTCCTTTTCAGCAAGGATGGGTTCAGGGGTGGAACTCCAAGGTTTGCAAACCACATTCCCCATTCTGAAACTAATTAATTGATAAAACTCCTGTTTTTTCACTGGTATCCTGTTTCTGGCCTACTCCATTTTGTTTCCAGTCTTCCCTAAATTAGAGACAAATCCAATAAAATTCTGAATTCTGTTATATAAATAGAGTGAGCGATCTGTCTCATCAGCAGTGAGATAACTAAATTCATTTAAGAAAGGGTCTTGGATCTCACTCAACAGGAACTCTCTGCAAAGTTGCTAAGTTACTAAATTGCATATAAGGACACAATGGTGATTATCACTATTTCTCATGACTTCCTTTGGTAACATGAAGTTATTTGTCTTTTCCCATCACGTTTCACAAAACTGTAAGCAAGTGAATGTGCTTAGAAGATAGTGAATATCAAAGCTGAGTCAATCTGATGATGAGGTGATTTCAAGTGATAAATGCATCTTGGAGAAGGAATGATGATTCTGGAGTTAAAAGCAAAGAGCACTTTACAAAAAAATGAAGTTATCTCAAAAGTTCTTATCCCCTGTAAAAGAAGATGTTATTAAGTTTTATGTTAGGGACATAAAAGAACTTTAAAAAGCCCTTTCTCATTTATTTAGTTATTGTATTTATTTAGTCCAATCTGTCCCTATGGCAATTGATATAATCTCTGTGCATGACTGATAGGTGAAACTACGTACTGAATTAGTTTCAGAAAAGAAAGCTGTAATAAGAGAAATAACAGGGGGTGTCTAGGTGGCATAGTGGATAAAGCACTGGCCATGGAGTCAGGAGTAACTGGGTTCAAATCCGGTCTCAGACACTTAATAATTACCTAGCTGTGTGGCCTTGGGCAAGCCACTTAACCCCGTTTGCCTTGCAAAAACCTTAAAAAAATAAGAGAAATAACATTTTGTTATTGATATGCTAAATTTTTTATTATCCACATTATGAAATAATACAAAAATTATGCTCCAAAAATCAGGGATCTTGATGTACAATCTTAGAATTATAAAATAAATAGCATGAAACCAAGGAACCAAATGGATCCATTGAAACACAAATGGATCCATTGTGATAAAAATCAATCCAAAGTTTATCACAGTTGTAGCAGACCAGGGAAACATATTAAATGACTTAAAACCTATATATAGTTCTTTAGAAATAGCTTGAAAAGGTGTTTAGGGAAAATTATAATATGTTTTATGTTTTATTAGGATTTTTTGAATATTCTTTTATTTTTTTCAATTACATGCAAAAATAATTTTCAACATCCATCCTTCTGTAAATGTTTGAGTTCCACATTTTTCTGTCTCCCTCCCTTCCCTTCCCCTTCCCCATACCAGAGAGTATTCTTGTATGTTACACTCACTGTTATGGGGATGGGGAAAAGAAGGGAGGGAGGTAGAAAATTCCACAGATCCATTGCTCTATTTCTTAACCAGTTCCAGGCAGTTTTGATGACTGCCACTTTACAGTGTAGTTTTAGATGTGGTAGAGGTAACCCAACTTCTTTCACATTTTTTTAAATCAGTTCCCTTGCTATTCCTGACTTTTTTCTGCTCCAAATGAATGATGAATGTTGTTACTATTTTTCCTAGTTTAGTAGTTTTTGATTGGTATTACATGAAACAAGTAATTTAATTTGGGTAGAATTGTCATTTTTAGTATATTAGCTAGACCTAATCATAACAATTGACAGTTTTTCCAATTATTTAGATCTGAATTTATTTGAGTGAAGAGTGCTTTATAAGTGTGTTCATATAGTTTCTGGGTTTGTCTTGGGAGGTAGATTTCCAAATAGTTAATGTTCTCTACAATTACTTTAAATGGAGTTTCTCTTTGTATCTCTTGCTCTTGCACTTTGCTGTTCATATATAGAAATGCTGGTGATTTATGTGAGTTCATTTTATATCCTGCTACTTTGCTAAATTTGTTAATTGCTTCAAGGATCTTGTTGGATAATTTTCTCAGGTTCTCTCAGTATAACATCATATCATCTACAAAGAGTGAAAGCTTTGCTTCCTCATTGCCAATTCTGATTCCATCAATTTCTTTTACTTCTCATATTGCTAAAGCTAACATTTCTAATACTATATTGAATCATAATAGTGAAAATGGGTATCCTTCTTTCACCCTTGATTTTACTGAAAATGCTCCAAGTTTATCTCAACTGTATATAATGTTTGTTGATGGTTTTAGATAGATACTACTTATTATTTTAAGTAAAATTCCCATTTATTCCTAAACTTTAAGAGTTGTTAATAGAAATGAATATTGTATTTTTCATAGGTTTTTTCAGCAACTATTGAGATGATCAGATGATTTCTATTAGTTTTACTATTTAATTGAGTTGAGTGTTTCCATAATATTGAACCATCTCTGCCTATCTGTTATAAATCCTACCTGATCATGGTATATTAACCTAGTTATAACTAGCTGTAATTTCATTGCTAAAATTTTATATAAATATTTTGTATCAAAGTTCATTAGGGAAATTGGTCTATAATTTTCTTTGTCTGTATTGGTTCTTTCTGGTTTAAATATCAGTACCATGTTGTTATCATAAAAGAAATTTGGCTGAACTTCTATTTTTTAAAATAGTTGATTTAGAAGAGGAATTAAATATTCCTTATATTTATAAATCCTTCTGGACCTGGAGATTTTTTCTTAGTGAGTTTGCTGATGGTTTCTCCAAATTTCTTTTTCTAAAATGGGGTTATTTAAATATGTTATTTCCTCTTCTGTTTTTCTGAGTAGTCTGTATTTTTATTAATATTCATCCATTTCATTCAGGTTATTGAATTTATTGGCCATGCAGTTTTGCAAATTTGTCCAGCTTTTTCATTTGATACTATTATTTTGGTTATCTTCTTTCTTTTTTGAAATTAAATTAAACAAATATTTATCTATTTTATTGACATTTTCAGGAAACCAACTAAGTTTTATTTATTAGATGAATGATTTTATTGCTATTAGTTTTCTTAATCTCTCCCTTGACTTTCAGAATTTCTAATTTGGTATTTAAGTGGGGAATCTTTAATTTGTTCTTGGTCTAGCTTTTTTAGTTGCATACGTAATTCATCTGTCTCTTTCTCTATTTTATTCATATAAGCATGTAGAAATATAAAGTTTTCCTTCAAAACTACTTTCACTGCATCAAAAATGTTAGTAGGATGTTTTCTTATTATCTATTTATTGGGTGTAATTATTGATTATTTCTATGATTTGTTGTTTGATCCACTCATTATTTATAATTATTATTTAAATTCCATTCATTTTTTTGGTTTATCTTTCTGTGACCCTTTATTACATATTATTTTTATTGCATCATGGTCTGAGAAGTATTATTATTTCTACCTTTCTACATTTCATCATAAAATTTTTGTGCCTAGTACATTATTAATTTTGATATAGGTGCCATGTACTGACAAGAAAAGGTAATGTTTTTCTATCCCATTAAGTTTTCTACAGAGGTCTATCATATCTAATTTTCTAAGATCTCATTCACTTTAACTTCCATCTTTTTCAATTTTTGGTTAGATTTATGTAGTTCTGAGAGAGAGAGAGAGAGAGAGAGAGAGAGAGAGGTTGAGGTCCCCCATTATTAAAGTTTTGCTGTCTAGATTTCCTTGTAATTCATTCAACCTTTCCTCTAGAAATTTGGCTGTTATACCACTAGGTGCATACTTGTTTAATGAGGTATAGACTCATTACCTATGGTGCTCCTGAAGAAGATGTAGTTTCCTTCCTTATCCTTTTTAAGGAAATCTATTTTTGCTTTTGGTTTATCTGAGATCAGGATTGCTACCCTTGATTTTTTTTTACTTCATCTGAGGCATAATATATTTTGCTCCATCCTTTTACCTTTATCCCTGTGTATCTCTGTTTCAAATATGTTTCTTAGAGACAACATATTGTAGGATTCTGTTTTTAATCCATCCTGCTATCCAATTCCATTTTATGGGGTAGTTCATCCCATTTACATTTACACTTAAGATGACTAATTCTATCTTATACTATCTTTCCCCATTTACATTTTTATCTTTCCTTTCCTCTTATTTCTCCTCATCAAAGTTTTACTCCCTTTCCCCTTTAACTTTTCTTGTAAAATTTACCTTTCAGTTTATTTTCCCTTATACTTTCACCTTCCCTTTATCAGTCCCTTCTTTCCTTAACTTTCCTTTCCCCTCACTCCCCTTCCCTTTAGAGTTGGAAAGATTTTTAAATCCAAGTGAGAATGTATCTTATTCCCTCTCTGAACCAAATATATTGTATAGAATTTAGTCAGTGTTTCCACTCTCCCTTCTTTCCCTCTAAAATTATAAATCTATCTTTGTTCCTCTTCACCTGGTGTTATTAACCACTCAAGTACTATTAATCAGGTATCATCAATCACAACTTGATTAATTGATTGCTTAAGAATCTCAAAGTGTTATCAATGTACCATCACAGATTGATTGATTGATTGTTTGATAAACAGCATTGTCTTAAAGTCACTAAGTACCCTCCCATCTTCTTTCCTATTAGAAGTACCCTTTTCAAAAACTTGAATTACATCACATTATAATCATTTTTACTTACCCCATTTAAGTACCCTCCAAGAACACACAATCTTCATGAGCCAAAGTATCATCAAAAGTCAAATCATTTCATCAACTATTTGTATCCCACCCCCAAGTATACTTTATCCCATATTTCCTCATCCTTCCCCACCCAGGGTACTTAATGCCTTGCTAAATAAAGGATTAAGTCCAACCCTGATTTATTTAACTATGAGAATCTCAAAGTTCTCTAAGAATTAGGATACTCTGAATGTCTCACTTAAGAATTTTGCAATTGATTGTAATTTATGGGAGACACTGACTCAGGAGAACCCTGTTTATGATGTCTGCATCATAGAAAATGCTAGGTTTTGTGAATATAATAGAATAAAAGCAGGTCAAAGGCAATTGAGATGCAAGTTTAGAGTAAATATCCCTGCTTTTCATCAGGGCTTTTTGTCTCAAACATAGTGATATTATCTTGGACCTCCTCAATGGTGAGACAAGACCTAACCATACCTATTCAGAAGAAGATAATAAATTTTAAGCTTCAACATACAAAGTTTTCTAGAAAAATATAAATTGGTCTCAGACCACATACAGAGTCAAAAAGGATTTTGAAAATCAAGTAAGGGAGGGAGAGGAAAAAATTTGGAAGAGAAATGAGAGTGAGACAGAAAAATCATGAAAAACAAAATAGCAGTTTGGTGAAGGAGTCACAAAAAATGCTGAAGAAAACAATACCTTAAAAATAGATTTTGCCAAATGTAAAAAGAAGTACAAAAAGTCAGTGAGGAGAAAGGGTTTAAAAGTAAGAAATGACTAAATGGAAAAGGAGTAACAAAAGTTCAAGGATATAAACCCAAAGACATCAGATTCTAGGATAAGAACTCATTATTTGACAAAAATTGTTGGGAAAACTAGAAAATAGTATGGCAAAAACTAGGCATAGACCCACATGTCACACCCTATACCAAAATAAGATCAAAATGGGTACAGGATTTAGACATAAAGGGTGACACAATAGATAAATTAATATACCAAGAAACAGTCTATCAGTTCTGTGGAAAGGGGAAAAAGTTATGACCAAAGCAGAAATAGAGTACATTATAAATTGTAAAATGAATATTTTTAACTATATTATAAAAAAGTTCTTTGCACTTATTAAATCAATGCTAACAAAATCAGAAGTAAAGCAGAAAGCTGGGAAACAATCTTCACAAATAGGAATTCTGGTAAAGGTTTCATTTCTAAAATATATAGAGAATGGAATCAAATTTGAAAGGTATTAATTCATTCCCCAAATGATAAAAAATCAAAGAATATGAATTGACAGTTTTCAAATGAAGAAATTAAAGCTATATACAATCATATGAAAGAATTCTCCACATCATCATTGATTAGATAAATACTGATTAAAACAATTCTGTGGTCTTATTTCACACCTTTCAGTTTGGCAAAGATGAACTAAAGGGAAAATGATCATTGCTTGAGAGGTTGTGGGAGGATTGGGACATTAATGCATTGCTGTTTGTGTTGTGAAGTTATCCAACCATTCTGGAGAGCAATAAAAGAGCCCAAAGAGCAATACAACTATTCATTCCCTTTTACTCGACAATTCCAATTCTAGGCTTATGTCCAGAAGAAATCATAAAAATGGGAAAAGTACCACATATTTCTAAATATTCATAGCAACTCTTTCTGTAGTGGCAAAGAACTGGACATTGAGGGGATGACCATCTATTGGAAAATGTATAAACAAATTAGAGTACATGAATACTATGCAATATTATTGCTCTATAAGAAACTAAAAATGGTTGGACTCTAGAGAAGCATGGAATGAGTTACAGGATGTGATGTTGAGTGAAGGGAGTAGAAACAAGAGAACATTTTACATATTAGCAACTACATTGTCAAATGATCAACTCTGATAGATACAGCTGCTCTCAGTAGTTCAGAGAGCTAGTACAATACTATTAGACTGGATATGGACAATGCTATCCCCATCCAAAGGAAGAAAAACAAAACAAACTCCCCACCAAAAAAACTTTCAGAATCTGATGAATACTTTAACAAAACATATCTTATGTATCTCTTTCCCTTAATCCTATTTCATCATACCAAAAATGATTACTCTCTAAAAAGGTTTAATCACAAATATATAATTACAATGTTATCCTATTTGCCACTGAGGGGAGAAGGGTGAGAAGGAAAGCAGAAGGAAATTTTGTAACTTAAAATTATACATATTGATGAATATTGAAAAGCTTTTGAGGTATGAAGTTTTAAAAATAAAATATCAATAAACATAGAGAAGAAAGAAAAAGTACAATGAATGTAGTAAGTCCTTAGAATCTAGAATTGAGTAAAGGGAAATTGGTGATTTTGTGAGGTCAAGAAACAATAAAACAAAATCAAAAGAATAAAGAACTGGATGAAAACATGAACTATCTCATTGGGAAAATAACTGAACTGGAAAATAATTCCAGGAGAGATTATTTTAAAAATATAATAACACCTGACAGCCAAGATAAAAAGAAGCCTAGTCACAATCACCCAAAATATCATCAAGGAAAATTGTCCTGATATTCTATATTTAGAGAATAGAAATGGACAAGAATCCACCAATCACCACTGAAAGTGATCTCCCAGTGAAAACTCCCAGGAATATTACAGCCAAATTTCACGACTATCATGTCAAGAAGAAAATACCACAAGCAGTCAGAAACAATTCAAATATCATGGATCATGTATCATATACGATTTAGCAGTTTCTACATTAAAGTGTTTTTGGGCTTGCAATATGATATTTTGGAAGGCAAAGACTTATGTTACAACCAGGAATCAAATACCCTGTAAAACTGAGCATAATCTTTTCAGGAAACATTTAGGGGACATTCAGTGACATAGGAAAACTTTAAACTTTGCTGACAAAAAAGACCAGAATCAAACAGAGAATTTGATGTTTAAATATAAGATTTAAGAAAAGCATATAAAGGTAAACAGGAAAAGGAAATCATAAGGAAGTAAATGATGTTAAACTGTTTATATGCAAAACTGTATGAGAAGATGATTCTGTTAACTCACATAAATTTTCTCATTTATTAAGACAACTATATGTAGAAAGGGCACAGATGGGAATTGAATATGAAGGGATAATATATGAAAAAGATAGAGATAAGGCCTGAAAAAGGAATGAATTGGATGGGAAAGGAGGAGGGAGAATGAGTTATTTCACATAAAAGAAACACTTTAGTGTTGTATGAAATGTGGGAAGTAAGGGGGAGTGAAGGGACCTTACTCTCACTGGAATTGGTTCACAGAGGGAATAGCTTACACATTCAAATTGGTATAGAAATCTTTCTTGTCTGACAGGAGGGGTGGGGAAATTTTTTTCTGCCTAGGTTCAAAATGTAAAAATTAACCTGTTATATTTGGTCGAGCATTTAATTAATTCACTACTAAAAAGCTCTTACAGTTATTGAATTTTAAATCCCACCCACAGTTGCCTTGATAGAAACAATAATTTTGAGGGTCTTATATATCCTGTGGGTTGAATGTTCCCTGTGTGTGAACTAATGGGAAGTAGAAAAAAAGAAGGGATGGGGAAAAGGTTATTTATGATTGAAAGGAGATCAGATTTTGGGAGGGGAGGGAAGGGAGAATAGAATAATTGACACTGGGGATGATGGGATAGGGAAATACAGTTAGGAATAGTAACTGTGGGGTAAAATTCTCAAACATAGAGAACTGATTCACATTTATCAAAAAAAAAAAATAAGAGCCATTTCCCAATTGATAAATGAGAAAAAGAAATGATTAGTTTTGGTAGGAAGCTATCAATGTTATTTTAATTGGCATATTAAAAAAACTATCTCAATATTTATTACATAATTGCAAATTAGAATAATTCTGTGATTCTACCTTTTATCTAATGGATTGACTAATAGGACAGAAGAGGAAAATGACAAATTTTGGAGGGACTATAAAGAAAATGAGACATTAAATCATTGTTGGAAGAGTTGGGAAATGATTCAACCATTCTGGAGAGTGATTTGAAACTATGTCCAAAGGGCTATAAAGCATTCATATCCTTGGACAAAACAATGCTACTACTTAGTCTGTATTGCAAAAGAGATGAAAAACAAAAAGCAAAAGGACCTATATGTAACAAATATATTTATAGTCATTCTTTTCTATTGTCAAGGAATTGGAAAATGAAGGAATTCCCATCAGATGGGGAATGGTTGAAGAATTTGTGGTATGTGATTGTGATGGAATGCTATTCTTCTGTGAGAAATGATGAGCAGAATATTTTCTTTTTAAAAAAATAATTATTTATTTTTTCCAACTACATGTAATGGTGATTTTTACCAATAATTTTTGCAAGATTTTGAGTTTTACAATTGTTCTCCCTCCTCCTCTTTCCTCCTCCCTTCTTCTGAAACAATTTGATATAGGATCTATATTTATAATAACCATGCTAAACATTAGATTGATATTGATAAATTGTGAGAGAGGAATCAGATCCAAATGGAAGAAAGACAACATTAGAGAGAAGAAGTGCAACTTTTAAAATTGAAGATAATAAACTTTGGTCTTCATTAAAATCCCACAGTTCCTTGGATATGTGTTGTGGCTTGCTTCACCTTGGGGCCCACAACAACAACCTGCCTCCCAGAGGGGAGCTGAGAATAAGGAGTCAAGCCACCATTGCCTTATGCCTCCAGCTCAATGTTATTACTGCTTAGCTATTACGTATATACTGTTAGGTTTCCCAGGGTAGAACAAAGAATAATTAGGTAATGGGGGGTGAACAAACAGGGTGGAAGTGCAGCATCTTGCATTACAGGATAAGGGTGTACATTAGGGAGGAGGTGTTAAAACACAGCTGTGTCTTGTGCCCTTGGTCTCTGGGGTGGAATGTCCAGCTCCTAAGGACTTCAGTGCACCTTATCTCTTACAGTGGCATGCCAGCTCCTGAGACTGTCCAGGTGGCGGGACTGTTAGTATAGCCTGTGTTCCCATATCTCCCCCTTGTTTTTCATTAAGGGTCAGGGGGACGTGGATAGTCATAATAAACACTGCAAAATAATAATAATAATAATAATAATAAACATAATAAACAACGCGAAATGCATTGGGGCTTTTACACGGTGTCCAGGGGATATGTGGAGACCAGAAGTGGGGGGAGTGTCCAGTGTCAGGGAGGTAAGGGCAGGGAAGGGTGTGTGTGGTTTGGGGTCATCCCATAACTTAGGTCCAGGGTACAAGGTTCTGAAATTCTGGGGCCAGTAAGCAGGGAACAGAGACGCATCTTAGCCCACAGGTACAAGAATTGGGGGGGGAAGGGGATAAGTGTGCACTGAGGGATGGGGGTGTTCAGCAGGAACAGCATGGTAACAAGGAGTTGGTGAAGAGACAAGTGTCCTCTGGGTTTAAAGTCCATCACTCTTTTTGCTAAGGTAAAGAGCTTGTCCTGGAATTCTCGGGGAGGTTGGGGGGATCATCTTTCCCCCTCAGTCCTCTGCCTCTCTGGTTTTGTCTATTGTTGTTTAGAGACTTTCTTTGCATTCCTTTGTTCAGGGCTGCTACAGAGCTAGGCGATCTGGAAGCCAGAGCAGGGGAGCTGGATGGGGGGTGGGGTGCTGCTGCTAGTAGGATCAGATAGTCCAGAATCTACAGTGGGGCAGTGCAATCTGTGGGGAAAAACACAAACAAACCCTCTCTCCCTTGCATTAGGATGAGGGAGGAAGGGAAGCAGGCAAGGACCAAGGCTAGGGCTTGCAATTCTGCCCGTTACACAGACTGGGTCTGGGGGCTCCTGTGAGTGAATAAAAGGGATCAATTACTGTAGATTACATAGCCCAAGTTCTTTCTGTTTGCATCTGTAAAGGCTACATAAACCTGTGGAATGGGTGGAGGGGTGGGAAATGAGAACCAGAGTGTGCTGATAGGGAGTGCTGTAATCCCCTTGAGGAGAGGGGAGGGTGGGTAATGGTTATTAATAAACCCAGCAAAAATCTTGCATCTGACAGGCATCTGTGAAGTCATTAGCTGCTGCTGAGGGGGCACGGGGAGCATCTTGACATTTTGGGGGAGGCTGGATCCAGCCGTCTTCCTGAGGCAACTCAGGGTAGAGATGAGATGGCTTTTGGGGGGGGGGGTTGTCAGGCGGAGGATCTGGGGAGGGCTTAGGAGGAGCGGGCTGAGTGGATTTCTCATCAGTTTGAGTGCCCTCATTGCAGACCTCAGTGAGGTGGCACAGGCTCGCTGCCCTGGCCTTTTCTACATCTAAAGATGCCTGTAAAATATCTTGAGGTTTTTCCTCTCTCCCTGAAAGGCAGGCATGTATTTCAGTGACAATAGGATAGAAGGGCAGTGAGGCAGAAAAGTCACCACAGACCGGCAAGTGTCCAAACACTCTCCCAAATATCAGGATCCATCAGTTGGCCAGCTTCAATCCAGTGGGCCAAACCTTTCAGAGCATTTCAGGCAACAGGAATTTAGGAGGTGTTTAAGAACCTGTACTTGGGTATCTTGGGAAGAAGGGGAAGATTCCCCATTATGTTAAGGGACTACAGGGGTCTCTAGAATCAGTGGGGTTGCTGGGTCGAGGGGACCCTCAGAGACTGGTCGATATGGGGCACTTACCTTGGCCAGCAAGGATGAGTGCAAATTCTGAAGCGCCCTTCAGATTGAGGGGATCCCGGATTTCAACACCATTTGTTGTGGCTTGCTTCATCTTGAGGACCACAGCTATGACCTCCCTCCTGGAGTAGAGCTGAGAATAAGCAGTCAAGCCACCACTGCCTTATGCCTCCACCTCAATTTTATTACTGCTTAGCTATTAAATATATACTGTTAGGTCTTCTGGGGTAGAACAAAGAAAAATGAGGTAATGGGGGGGTGCACAAGCAGGGTGGACATGCAGCGACTTGCATCACAGGATAAGGGGGTACTTTAGGGAGGAGGTAATAAAACACAGCTGTGTTTTGTGCCCTTGCTCTGTGGGGCAGAATGTCCAGTTCCTAAGGACTCCCCCGCACCTTAGCTCCAGCTCCTGAGACTGTCCAGGTGGCGGGACCATTAGTATAGCCTGTGTTCCCACAAATGTGGATGGTATTTTCTGTCACAAGTCTTTTAAAATTGTCTTTCATTATTGTACTGCTAAAATGAACAAGTCCTTCATCGTTGATCATAACCCCATGTTGTTGTTAATGTTTATAATGATTGCTCTTCTGATTCTGCTCATTTCACTTAACATCAGTTTATGCAAATCTTACCAGGCTTTTTCTATCCCTCATGATTTTTTTACAGAACAATAGTGTTCCATCACATCTATACATCATGATTTGCTCAGCCTTTTCAATTTTGAATTCTTGCCATTACAAAAACGAGCTGCTATGAATTTTTTGTACATGTGGGACTTTTACCCTTTTTCATGATTTCTTCAGGATACAGACGCAGTAGTTCCATTGCTGGATTGAAGGGTATACACATTTTTACTTCCATTTGGACATAATTCCAAGTGAACAGGATATTTTCAATAAAACTTGGAAAGTCTTACTTGAACAAATGTAATATGAAATGTACTATATATATAAAGTTACAGCAATACTGTAGGATGACCAGCTGTGAATGACTTAGCTTTTCTCAGCAATGCTGTGATCCAAGGTAAATTTGAAGAATTTATAATTAAGATTATTATTCAATCCCAGAAAAAATAGCTGATGTGTCTGAATACAGATTAAAGCATACTTTTTTAACTTTAAAAAAATTCCCAGCTTTCACTCTGCAGATGATGTGATGATAAACTTAGAGTGTCCAAGTAAATCATTCAAAATATTCTTTGAAAGACATAACAAATTCAGCAAAGTAGCACAATATAAAATAAAACGACATAAATCATCAGCATTTCTATATATGAACCACAAAGTCCAAGAGAAAATGCTAAAAAGAGAAATTCCATTTAAAGTTACTGTAGACAACATTAAACATGTGAGAATCTACTTGTCCAAGACAAACCCAGAAACTGTATAAAGCTCTTCTCACTCAAATCAAGTCAGATCTAAATAATTGGAAAACTGTCAATTGTTCATGGTTAGGTAAAACTAATATAATAAAAATGACAATTCTACCCACATTAAATTGCTTATTCAATGCCAATCCAATCAAACTATGAAATAATTATTTCCTGAGCCAGGAAAAATAATAACAAAATTCATCTGGAGCAACAAAAGCTCAAGAATATCCAAACTAAAAAAAGTAAAGAAATTAACCTAGCTCTACCAATTCTAAAACTTTACTATAAAATGACAGTCATCTAAACTGCCTGATACTGTTTAATAAATATAGTATTGGATCAGTGGATTAGGATAGATTCAAATGAAACAGTAGTAAATGACTGCAGTAATCTATTATTTGACAAATCCAAAGACATCAGCTTCTGGGAAATGAACTCATTATTTGACAAATTTGTTGGGAAAACTTGAAAATAGTGTGGTAAAAATTAGACATAGACCCACACCCTACATGAAAATAAGGTCAAAATAGTTACAGGATTTAGACATAAAGGATAATACCATAGATAAAATAATAGACCAAGAAATATTCTATCAGAAAGCGCACAAATTTATGATCAAGCAAGAAAGAGAGTACATTATAAACTGAAAAATGAATGACTTTGACTATTTTAAATGAAAAAGGTTTGCACTAAAAAAATCCTGCCAAAATTAAAAGGAAAGCAGAAAGCCAGGAAACAGTCTTCACAACTAGGAGCTCTGATAAAGATCTCATTTCTAAAATAGAGAACTGCATCAAATTTATAAGGTTACATGTCATTCCTGAACTGATATATGATCAAAGAATATGAATAGTTTTCAAATGAAGAAATTAAAGTTATATATAATAATAATAATAATATGAAAAAATGCTCCAAATCAATATTGATTAGAGAAGTGCAAATTAAAACAACTCTGAGGTATCATCTTACACCTATCAGAATTGCCAAGATTAGAAAAACGGAAATGATTAATATGGTTGTGGGAGGATTGGGACATTGATACATTGCTGGTAGAGTTGTAAAGTGATCCAACCATTCTGGAGAGCAATATGGAACTATGCCTAAAGAGCAATAAATTTGTTCATACCTTTTTACCCAGCAGTTAAAATAGGTCTAAACCCAGAAGAAATCATACAAAAGTGGGAAAAGTCTCACATGTTCCAAGATATTCATAGTAGCTCTTTTTGTAGGAGCAAAGATTTTGTAATTAAGGGGCTGCCCATCAATTGTGGAGTGGTTAAACAACATTTCAACAACAACATTGTGAGATGATCAACTCTGATGGATGCAGCTGCTCTCAGCATTTCACAGAGCTAGGACAGCACCATTAGACTAACTATAGGCAATGCTATCCCTATCCAGAGGAATAAAAACAAAACAAAACAAAACAAAACAAAACAAAATCCTTCAGGATCTTAGAAACACTACATACATTTTTTAAAAAAATCTCTTATGCATTTCTTTCCCTTAATCCTATTTCCTCATACCAGAAATGGTTAACCTATGCTTAACACAAATGTGTAAGTACAATATTAACCTTACTGTTTGCCACTGAGGGAAGGGGGATGGTAATGAAGATGAAAGGAAATATTGTAACTTAGAAATATTCATTGGCATATGGATGAATACTAACACAGAAGCATTGGGCAATGAAAAACTATGATGGACTTAGTTCCTCTTAGCAGTTCAGGAATCAAGGACAGTTATAAAAGACTTGTGATGGAAAATGCCATTCAAATCCACAGGAAAAACATGTGGAGTCTGAATGCAGATCAAAGCATCCTATTTTCAATTTTTAAAGCTTGTTATATGTTTTTGGTTTCATGTTTTATCCCTTTTAGTTCTGATTCTTATTTTGCAATTTTACTAATATGGAAATATGTCAAACATGAATGTTCATGGATAGTCTATATCATTAATACCTATCATAGGGAGGAAAGAGAGGGAAAGAAGTAGAAAAATGTGGAACTCAAAAACTTACAAAAAAGGTGAATGAAGAAACTATCTTTACATGTAATTGGAAAAAAAATGAAATGGCATTTTATTTGCTAAAAAAGAGCAAGGATAAGTTCTTTATTATTATTATTATTATTTCTTGTTTGCTCTATATGACCAGTCCATTTCAATTTTTAGTCATTTAATTCTCTGATATCCATTTCTTTGATTTTCTTATGCAATTCTTCATCTATCTTGAAACCTGCAAATCCATAGTCCCTAATCTCTAGGTTCCTTAACAGGTCTTGACCTGGTACTTCTCTTTTCCCAATTTTGTTTTTTAAATAAATGTTATGATTTACTTTTTAAATTTTTTTATTTTTAAATTTTGTATTTTGAATTCTCTCCTTCCCTCTCATATCTTTTCTTGGTCAGTTATTTTTCTCCATAAAAGAGTTCATATTTTCTTCTAGTTTTTTCATTCTTTTATTTTTTTAATTTTTCTTGAAGTCTCATAGAATCATTGGTTTCTGCTTGACTATTAATAATTTTTAAGGAATTGTTTTCCTCAATGAGATTTTGTAACTCTTTTCTTCCTCATTTAAACAATAAACTTTTTTTGTTTTGTTTTGTTTTTTCAAGGTCAAATGACTTGCCCAAGGTCACACAGTAGGTAATTATTAAATGTCTGAGGCTTGAACTCAGGTCCTCTTGACTCCAGGGCCCATGCTCTATCCACTGTGCCAGCTAGCCACCCCCTAATAAATAAATTTTTTAAGTGTTCATTTCTTCAGTGAGTTTTTGTACCTCCTTTTCCTTTGGCTTGTTTGCATTTTAAAGATTTCTCTTTTTGCTTTAATTACTTTTTGTGTCTCTTTTAACATTGGATCTATTCTTTTATTAAGATGTTCTTTTCTTTAGTATCTTTATGTCTCTTATCAAACTGCTAATTTTAATTTTCTTGCCTCATTTTCATTTTTTCAATTTAATCTCTACCATTTTTATGTCATATTAAAAACTCTTATAGGAATAAGTATTCTGATGCTCTTGAGTCCAATTATCATTATTTTCTGAGACTTTGCTTGTAGCTCTTTTCAAATTTTATTTCTTCTAAGTTTATGGTTTGGTCTTCCCTGTCATGATGGTAATTATTATAAAATTCTTGTTGTTGTTTGTTCATTTTCAGCACCTATTTCTTGGTGTTGAACTTGATGTTAAAGTTGGGCTCTGCTATTTTTGAGAGTGAGGAGACATTGTGCCCAAAGTTGAGTTTTTTCCCTACTCTTTTCAGAAGGTTTGCTTGTTTTGACAACTTCTAAGCCTGAATTCAGAGTTTCTAACTGGAAATCCCCATTTTTACTGTCTTCACTCCTACTTACATGCTGCTGAAGAAAGCTCAAAGCAATTAGAAAATCCTGACTAGATTTACTACATAATTATGTTATATAATCTCATCAAGAGCCCTTACTATGCAAGGAAATGCTTCTATACCTTTTAACTAAATCACTCTCCCATTCTCCATTTGGCTATTCCATATTTTTATACCTCCTCAGATATCATATTATTCCAGTTCTTTTCACTCCCTCAACTAAGAATTTGCTCATGGATAATGAAAACATTGGGATCATTCTCCAAGAGGTCTCCTCCTTTTTCCTTCATTTCACAACCTCTACATCCTGCTATAACTATTTGTTCTTTCATCAAGCAAGAAGGTACCTTTCTCCTTACCAGGGAAAGCTCCTTTTATGCACAAATTAAATCACTATTTCCAATTCTCTCAAGTCAATTAATAGCCCATTCATTATCCAAGCTTTCTTTTCAATATTTTAATCTTTACTTGTATTTTGATCTCTTACAGAAAAATTCTCATGTCTTTTCCATCTCCCCATCTTTTTTTGTGACAAAACTCCTTGAGAAGGTTTCTATAACTGATGTCATCACTTGCTTTCTTCTCATTCCCTTATTATTCTCTTCATTTTGGCTTCTATTCTAATTATTCAACTAAAATTACTCTCTCTAAAGTTATAAGTCATTTCTTATTTACCAAATGTAATAATTTAAAAAAATATTTATCCTTTTCTTCTTTTAATATTCTCTTCTATTTAGATTTCTATAACACTACTCCATATTTGTTCAATCTTTATCTGTCTGAACTGGCTCTTCTAAGTATCCTTTAATGAATCTTCATTCATGTTCTACTCAATAAATACTGTTCCTAGGACTCTGGACTTGATCCCTCTGCACTTTCTCTATACTATTTGGTGATCCCCTTAGCTCTCATGGTTTCAGTGATCATTTCTATACTAATGATTCTAAATTTGCTTATTCTATCATAAACTCTCTTCTAACTAAAAGAATAACTTCTGCAATTGCCTTGCACATCACAAGATGATGTTCTCTAAATATTAAAATCATCATGCTTCCAAAGTGAAATCATGATCTTTATGTCAAAACTATTCTATTCTACTAGCAGTAACACATTTGTAACCTTCCTTTCTCTCATGCCACATATACCATATAGCCAATCCTATGCCAAATCCTTTATGATATTTCTCATGAATAGCCTTTTCTTTTCTCTGACAGTGGCACTATCCTGGTGAAGTTGCACAGTAGCTCAAGACTAGTATATAGTACTATCCTGCTAGTTGGTTGTAATATCCTTCCTGAGTTCTGTCTCCACTCCAGTATATTTTCCATTCAGGTGTCAAGTTTTTCTACGAATAGTGCAGATCTGATTACATTGCTCCTCTAATCTGTAAAATTTTTAACTAAGGATCAAATATAAAATTCTTATCTTGACATTCAAAGTTTTTATTTCCTAGTTATTTACTACCTTTTCAATCTTCTTATATATTTTTTATTCCAATGTACTTTGTGCCAAAGTGACATTAGTCATTTTTTTTTTCTGTTCCATTCATAAGACACTCCACTTCCCTACTTCTGGAATTTGAACTGCATTTCCCCCTTTGTATGGAATGGTCCTACTCTAAATATAACTCCTTACCTACATTAAGTGTCAACTAAACATACATCTTCTAAAAATATACATTGTAGCTTCCTATGTATTATTGATTATCTACAGTTAATTTTGTGAATATCATGTTTATATATAATGAATCTTATGTTGTCTCTTTTTCTTGATTGAACTCCTTGAGGAAGACTATTTTTAATCTTTGTATCTCTATTGCTTACCAAAGTGACATTGTATACACTTAATGCTTAATGAATGAATAAACAGTATGCTGTAGTCTATGCCTCCCATGAATTTCTTCATTTGCCTGAAAGTGAATTTCAAATTTAATTCATCAGAATCTGCATTGTCTTTGCATTCTTGTTCTATTTTCCCCCCACCAGTGGAAGAATATAGATTTTGTTTCAGGAAGAAATTTAGGGTTGATATAAATATACCCATATTTTTCCAAATCCATTCAATTACTCTGTCCCTCTTAAATTTTTGATAAAGTTTTCTGTTTCTCCTCAATGTCATACCAAGATATATGAGCTGATCTAACAATTTTGTGTTTTAACTAGCCAAATGCATAACAATGTTGGGACAGTAGTTGTTTCTATTCATTTACTTTTTCTTTTACAGATTTCTAAAATATTATAGCTCTTAAGGTTCACTAAGTTTGTAATGTCCATCCCTGTGTTTGATGCAATCATCAACACCTTATTACCCAGAAAAAGAATGATAATGAGGATATCTCTATTTGAGCAAATATTGTAGATTCATTGTCCTAGATTATGTTAGAGAAACTATTTCTCATCTGACGGCTGTTCTCATTTCTATTTTAGTTATACTGTCCTATAGTCATCTGAGCATGATGAACAACATCATGCTTTTTTATTTTTTGATAAAAAATTTACTCTACTTCTATTTGATAATATTCATATTTTTACATCACCTCTCTGTGTAATAATTTTTGCAAACCAAAAATATTTTATTTTAACAGAATTTTCCTGAATGACATATTCTGCAAATTTAACATTCATTTCTTTAGGGAAAACAAAGTTATTTAATGCATAACTCAACTTTTAAAAATTGAAGACAATAAACTTTAGTCTTTGTTTAAACTCCACAGTTCCTTTTCTAGATAAAGATGGTATTTTCCATCCCAAATCATCTAAGATTGTCCCTGATTATTGTGCTGATGGATTGAGTAAGTCCATCATGGTTGATCATCACCTCATATTGTTGTTAGTGTGTACAATGTTCTTCTGCTCATCTCACTTAACATCAATTCATGCAAGTGTTTCCAAGATTTTCTGAAATCCTGTCTCTCATGATTTCTCATAGAACAACAGTGTTCCACCACATACAAATAACACAATTTGTTCAGCCATTCTCCAATTGATGGGAATTCCCTCAATTTCCAATTCTTTAGCACTACAAAAATGTTGTTATGAATAATTTGTACATGTGTGATTTTTACCCTTTTTCATGATCTCATCAGGGTATAGACCCAGTAGTGGTATTGCTGGATCAAAGAGCATGTATATTTTTACTGCCCTTTGGATATAATTCCAAATTGTCCTCCAGAATGGTTGGATCAGGTCACAAATCCAATAACAATGCATTAGTGTCCCAGATTTCTCACATCCCTTCCAATATCAATCATTATCCTTTCTGGTTATATTGACCAATCTGAGAGGTGTGAGGTGCCTCAGAGAGGCTTTAATTTGTATTTCTCTAATTAATAATGATTTACAACAACTTTTCATATGATTATAGATAACTTTGATTTCTTTGCCTGAAAATTACCTTTGCATATCCTTTGACAATTTATCAATTGGAGAATACTTTATTTTCAGAAGTTTAACTCAGTTCTCAATATATTTTAGAAATGAGTCCTTTGTCAAAATCACTAATTGTAAAAATTATTTCCTAGTTTTCCACATTCCTTTTTTGTTCTTGGTTACAGTGGTTTTGTAGTGAAAAAATGGTTTAATTTAATGTAATCAAAATTATTTTGTTTTTTATAATGTCTTCTTTGTCTTCCTTTGTCATAATCTGTTCCACTTCCATAGATCTAAAAGGGAAACTATTCCGTGTTCTCCTAATTAGTTTGTAATATCTTTTCTGGCTAGATCCTGCACCCATTTTTAAAAATTTATTTATTTTTATCCATATGCATATGTATATTTTTAAGTCACAAAATTTCCTTCCACCTTCCCTTCCCCTCAGCAGAGAACAGTCAGATTAGCATTGTACATACTTTGATAAACATGCTAACAGATTAATAATTTTCAGTATGAGGATTTGGGATTAAGGGAAAGAGATACATAAGAAATAATTTTTACAAAGTGTTCATCAGATTCGGAAGGTTTTTTTTTTTTTATTTTGCTTGTTTTGTTTTGTTTTATTTTTCTTCTTCTGAATGTGGATAATATAGTCCAAAGCCAGCCTAATACAGTTGTCCTAGCTCTCTGGACTGCTGAAAGGAGCTACTTCCATCAAGGTTGTTAATCTCACAATGTTGTTGTTGATACTTTACATTGTTCTCTTGCTTCTACTCCCTTCACTCAGCATCAGATCCTGTAAATTCATTCCATGTTTCTTTAGAGTCTGACCATTTATGGTTTCTTATAGAACAATAGTATTCCAAAGATTTCATGTACCATAATTTCTTTATCCATTCCCCAATTGATGGGCATTATCTCAATTTCCAATTTGACATTTTCTTATAATTTCTTTTGGATCTAGACCTAGAATTGGAATTGTTGGGTCAAAGAGTATGAACAGTTTTATTGCTCTTTGGGCATAGTTCCATATATCTCTCCAGAAAGGTTGGATTTGTTCACAACTCTCCTGTACCCATTTTGACCTTATCTTGTTGTAGAGTATGAGATGATTGTCTAATTCTAGTTTTGCCATTCTATCTCCCAGCAGTCACAGTACTTTTAAACACAGAGTGAGTTCTTATCCCAGAAGCTGGACTATTTGGGTTTATCAAACAATAGATTACTATAGCCATTTCCAGCTTTCTCTTTTGCACCTAATGTATTCCATTCTTTCTTAGCCAGTGCCAGTTTTGATTACTGATGCTTTATAATTTAATTTTAGCTCTAGTATGGCTAGGCTGCCTTCTTTTGCATTTAATTTTTCATTAATTCTCTTGATATTCTTTTTTTTAGGTTTTTTGAAAGGCAAATGGCATTAAAGTGGCTTGCCCAAAGCCACTCAGCTAGGTAATTATTAAGTGTCTGAGACCGGATTTGAACCCAGGTACTCCTGACTCCAGGGCTGGTGCTTTATCCACTGTGCCACCTAGCCGCCCCAATTCTTTTGATATTCTTGTCTATTTTTTCCCTCCATGTGAATTTAGTTGCTATTTTTTTCTAGTTTTACTAAAGTAATTTTTTGGAAGATTGATGGGTATAACTCTAATTAATTAATAATTAATTACAGTTAGGCAGAATTATCATTTTTATTTTATTAGTTTGGCCTTTCTAAGATAATTGATATTTGCCCAGCTATTAAGATCTGATTTTATTTGTGTGAAAGATGTTTTATAGTTATTTTCATAAAGTTTCTGAGTCTGCCATGACAGGTAGGTTCTCAAATACTTTATATTGTCTGAAGTTATTTCACTTCATTTTTAAAAAAAAAAAATTTCTTTATTTTTCATCTGTATGCACATGTAAATTTTTAAGTTACAAAATTTCCTTTCACCCTCCCTTCCCAGCCCCCTCCCCTCAGCAGTGAACAAACAGGTTACAATTATATATACATATTTGTGATAAACATATTTATAGATTCATCATTTTCAGTAGGAGGAATAAGGATTAAAGGAAAGAGATAAATAAGTGATAATTTTTATAAAGTGTTCATCAGATTCTGAAGGGTTAGATTTTTGTTTTGTTTGTTTTGTTTTTCTTCCTCTAGATGGGAATAACATTGTCCATTTTTGGTCAAAAACAATTGTCCTAGCTCTCTGAACTGCTGAGATGATTGCTTCCATGAAGGTTTATCATTTCACAATGTTGTTGTTAACGTATACATTGTTCTCTTGGTTCTGCTCCCTTCACTCAACTTCAGATCTTTAAGTCATTCCATGTCTCTCTAGTAACCAATCATTTATGATTTCTTATAGAGCAATAATATCTGATAGTATTCATACCATAACTTGTTTAGCCATTCCCCAATTGATGGGCCGCCCCTCAATTTCCAGTTCTTTGCTATTACAAAAAGAGCTGCTATGAATTTTTTAGAAAATATAGAGCTTTTCCCATTTTTTTATAATTTCTTCTTGATATAGACCCGGAATTGGAAATGCTGGGTCAAAGGGTATGAACAGTTCTATTGCTCTTTGTCTGGTTATTTTAAATAAGATTTCTCTTTATACCTCTCATTGTAATATATAGGTGTACTAAGGATTTATGAGTTTATTTTACATTCTGTGACTTTGCTAAAGTAGATAATTATTTCCAGTAGTTTTGTTAGGTGATATTCCAGGATTATCTAGGTAACCCATCATATCATCTGAAAAGAATGAGCATTTTGATTCTTCATTGCCAGTTTTAATTACTTCTATTTGTTTTTCTTCTCTTATTGTTAAACCTAACATTTCTAATTCAATATTGCATAATAGTGGTGTATAACAAGCATCCTTGTTTCACCCCTGATCTTTTTGAAATACTTCTAGTTTATCTCCATTGTATATAAAGCTTGTTGATGATTTCAGATTGACATTCTTTTTTCATTTTAAGTAGAAATTCATTTCTTCTTATGCTCTTGAGTGTTTTAAGTAAGAATTGGTGTTGAATTTTGTCAAAAGCTTTGCAAGAATCTATTGAGATAATAATATGCTTTTATGTAAGTTTGTTATTGCTATAGCCAATTATGCTAAAAATTTCCTAATATTGAACCAACCCTATATTATTGATAAAATCCTGCTTCATCATGATGATAACTTACTGTATTTGCTTTTCTAATATTTTATTTAAAATATTTTGTATCCAAATTCATTAGGAAAATTGGTCTATAATTTCCTTTCTCTGTTTTGATTCTTCCTGTTTAGCTATCAGCACCATAATTGTGTCATAGGAGGAATTAGGAAGAGTTCTTTGTTCACCTTTTTTCAAATAATTTATATAGAATTGAAAGGAATTGTTTCTTGAATGTTCAATAGAATTCACTTGTGAATCCATCTGACCCTGGAAATTTTTTCTAATGGAGTTCATTGATTGTTTGTTGAATTTCTTTTTTATGAGAGAGAGTAATTTAAAAGTCTCAAATTCTGGGGCAACTAGATGTTGCAGTGGATAGAGCTCTGACCCTGGAGTCAGGAGTTACTGAGTTCAAATTCAGCCTCAGACACTTAAAAATTGCCTAGCTTTGTGGCCTTGGGCACATCACTTAACTCCATTGCTTTAAATAAATAAATAAAATCTAAAAATATTTAAATTCCTCTCCTTTTAACCTGGGCAATTTATACTTTTATAAATATTTATACATTTCACCTAGGTTATCAAATTTATTGGCATACAGTTGGACAAAATAGTTTCAAATTATGACTTTAATTTCCTCCTCCTCCTTGGTGGTAAATTCACCTTTTACATTTTTTATATTAATAATTTGGTTTTCTTCCTTCTTTTTTAAACAAATTATTTGATTTTTATAATACCAGTCTTTGGTTTTTTTATTAATTCAATAGTCTTTTTACCTTCGATTTTATTAATTTTACCTTTCATTTTCAGAATTTATTATTTGGTATTTAATTGGGTATTTTAATTTGTTCTTTCTCTACCTTTATTGGGTGCATGTTCAACTCACTGACCTCTTTGTCTATTTTATTCATGTAAGCATTCAGAGATACAATATATCCCCCAATAACTGATTTGATCTGTTGTCTCACTACTGTCATTGTATTGGATGAAATGATTAATTCTGTCTATAATTTGTTGTTTGAACAACTCATTCTATAAATTTAGGTTATTTAGTTTCCAATTTGTTTTAGTTCTAATTTGCCATGGCCCTTTATTGCATTATGGTCTGAAAAGGATGCATTCAATAGTTCTGCCTTTCTATATTTAGTAATGTGGTTTTTATGCCTTAATACAGGGTCAATTTTTGTGTAGGTGCTAAGTACTACAGAAAAAAGGGTAAATTTCTAATCTCATTCATTGTTCTCCAGATTCTATCTTATCTAGATTTTCTAACAAGCTATTCACCTCCTTAACTTCCTTATTGTTTATTTCATGATTAGAGCTAATTGATTTTAAGAAAGTGAGTTTGAGGTCCCCCACCAATAGAGTTTTTCTATCTATGTCTTCCTGTAACTCCTTTAGCTTCTCCTCTTTGAATGCTGTACTGTTTGGTGCATATATATTTAGTATTACTATTACTTAATTGCCTATGGTACATTTTAGGAAAATATAGTTTCCTTACTTTTAATGAGATCTTTTTTTTTGCAACTTCTTTGTCTGAGATAAGTATTACCACCCCTGCTTTTTTCACTTCAGCTGAAGCATAATATATTCTCCTCCTACCTTTTACCTTTCCTCTCTGTGTATCTCTCTGCTTCAAATATGTAACTTGCAAATTGCATATTGT
Organism: Macrotis lagotis; assembly: GCF_037893015.1. Classification (NCBI taxonomy): domain Eukaryota; kingdom Metazoa; phylum Chordata; class Mammalia; order Peramelemorphia; family Peramelidae; genus Macrotis; species Macrotis lagotis. The sequence goes on along the minus strand of NC_133658.1, from coordinate 771,294,675 downwards.
GGGATTCTGGTTTTTAATCCACTATGCTATCTGCTTCCTTTCTACAGGAGAGTTCATCCCATTCACATTTAATGACTAACTAATTTAATTACTAACTCTCTGCTCTCTGCCCTGGCCACACTCACACTTCCCCATGACAAACCTTGCTGGGAGATATTCCCTTTGTTCTACTGTAAGTTTTATGGATCCAAAATTTGTTAAGAGGATCAATTCATGTCTGTTTCTGAGGGAAAACAATAAGAACATAAAACAGTGTCTGATTTCTCTCTGCCACCTTGGATGTAAGTCTAGCATTCATTTCTTTCGAGATTTTGAATTCCAATTCTTTTCCTTTCTTTTTCCCCCTCCCTCTGTTGAAAATGATAGGCATTTTGATGTAGTTAATGTATGTATTATCATATAAATCATTTGTTCCACATTAGTCTCAATTGTGGAAGAAGTGTATCAAAAGGAAAAAGTAGCATGAGAAAGAGTAATTAAAACTATGCTTCAACTGGCAATCAGAATTTATCAATATTTTTAATCTGAATATGGGCAGCATTTTCCTTTGTGAGTCCTTTGTACTTATCATGGACTATCATGTTGATGAGAAGAGCTAGATTATTTATAGTTGATCATCAAATAATGTTTCTCTTACTGTTACAAAAGTTTCCTGATTCTGCTCATTTCAGTTTGCATCAGTTCATGCAAGTCTTTCTGAAATCCTCTTGTTCATTTTTTCTTATAGAACAATAGTATTCCACCATATTCATACATCACAGTTAATTCAGTCATCCCGCAAATGATGGAAATTCTCTCAATTTTCAATCTTTTTGTCACCATAAAAAAGAGTGTTATAAATATTTTTGCACATGTAGGTCCTTTCCTCATTTTTATAATCTCTTTGATATACAGACCTCATAATGGAATTGCTGGATCTAAAGGAATTCCCAGTTTGACTGCCTTTTTAGAAATAGTTTCAAAGTACTCTCCAGAAAGGTTGGATCAGTTCATAACTACAACATTAATGAATTGTTTCAATTTTCTCATATCCTCTCCAAAATTTATCATTTATCTTTTTGTCATATTAGCCAATGGATAAATGATAGAAATATCTCAGAATAGTTCTAATTTGCATGCTACTACTCAAAAGTGATGTGGAGCACTTTTCCACATATCTATAGATAGCTTTGATTACTTCATTGCAAAACTGATTGTGCATATTCTTTGATTAGCAATTGAGGTTTACCTTTGTTCGTAGAAATTAACTCAGTTCTTCATTTATTTGGCAAAAAAGACTTTAATCAGAGTCACTTATAAAGAGTTTTCCTCATCTGTCTGCTTTTCTTGTAATATTTTTGCATTGACTGTTGATATAAAAGTTTTGTTAATTTAATATAATCAAATTATATTTTTTATTTTATAATGCAATTCTCTTGTTTGAGCATGATTTTTTTCCTAGATGGAAGAAAGTAGTTTTGGCAGTTTGATTGGTAAGGCACTGAATAAGAAATGAACAAGCAAAATTGTCATTTTTATTTTATTTGCTTGGTCTCCTTATGAGTAATTCATATTTTCCATTTGTTAAAATCTGACTGTATTTGTGAGAAAGTTGTTTTGTAATTGTGTTCATATAGATCCTGGGTTTGTCTTGGAAGGAAGACTTCCAAGAATTTTATATTGTTTAGAATTTTAAAAATTTGAATTTCTCTTTCTCACATTTTATTTTCACAATTTTTAATTTGGTGTTCAGTTGGGGATTTTAATTTCTTCTTTTTCATTTTTTAATTGCATGCCCAACTAACTGATGTCTTCTTTCTCTTTTTGTTAATTTAATATGGAAATTTAAAATTTACCCAGACATTTGGGTATGTAGTTTCTTTGTTGTTTTTCTTTTGGATAAAATTATTGATTGTTTCTATGACTTGTTTCACCCACTTATTCTTTAGTATTAAATTAATCAGTTCCAGTTAATTTTTGCTGTATCTTTCCATGACACTTTATCATATGTATTTTTTATTACATCATGATCTTAAAGACAATGCATTTATTTTTTTCAGTCTTTCAGGTTTTTTTTTTAAGTTCCCTTTGCTTCTGAGTAAAAGGTATATTTCTTGTTATATTTCTTTCTTTTCTCATTCAGTTTTCTCCAAAGTTCCGTCATATATAATTTTTCTAATATTTTATTTACCCCTTTAACTTCTTTCTTCCTCATTTTTGGGTTTTTAATTTATGAAGTTCTGAGAGGCAACAATTGGAATTGTCCACTAGAATAGCTTTGCTGCCTACTTCTTCCTGTACCTTACATAACTGCTTTAAGAATTTGGCTGATATATCAGTTGATATGAATATATATATATATATATATATATATATATATATATATATATATTTGATCTTATTTCATTGTCTATGGAAACTTGTAGCAAGCTGCAGTTTACTTCCTTATCTCTTCAATTTTTGCTTTTACTTTGTCTGAAATTAAGATTGCTACCTCTGGAATTTTACTTCAACTGAAACATAATAGGTTCTGCTCCAGTTCCTGCCCTTTAATTGTGTAGGATTCTTGATTTTGATCCACTTTTCAATTAACATATATATAATGGGAGAGGTAATCCCATTAACATTCATATTATGATTACTATTTATATAATCTAAACGCTTTAAGTTACTCTTATTTGTTTCCAATATTTTAATTTGGATCACCTTTGCCCATTTCCTTATGTATGTGTATGTATGTTTGTGTGTTTTGTGTATGTTTGTATATATATATATATATATATATATATATATATATATATATATATATAACCATAATTTGGACATACTACTGAATTATTTCTTTTATTTTGGAAACCAAGAAAATTTAATCAGAACAATTGAAGAGTTCATTCCATTCACATGTTTACAGTTAAGATTACTAAACCTTAGATTACCGGACCAAGATGGTGTGGAGAAGCAGGCACTATTTTAGGCTCTCTTGGTTTGTCCTCAGAAATAACACAAATTAAGACTTTTAACAGATTTTTGGATTTACAGAACCTACAAAATATCAGAGGTTAGTATCTTCCAGCAAAGTCTGTCACAGGGGAGCATGGGCATGCCCAGACCCAGCACATAGACAGCAGGAGGAGGTAGGGGACTAACCTAAGAACCATAGCTTTGGGTGTAGAAGCCTTTGTGGTATGAATGGTGGCCAGCCTGGGAGAGCTTGAGCACAGCTGCCTAGGACACCCATTTGACAAGCTTGTCTTGTATGGATAGTGGAGGTATTGTACATTTCCCCAAGGTTCCAGTTATGTCCAATGGCCTTTCCCAGCATTGACTATCCAGAAACCCTCTGTCATTTCCAATCTTGAGTGCCCAGTACAGTGACTGGGTTGCTTGGGGGCAGCCCACATCCTGAACTAAGAATAAGTAGTGAGCCACTGACATCCCCAACACAGATAATCCAGAGAAAGCTTATGGTCTTCCATATTGATTGGTCCACTGAGTAACCCCTGAGTTCCTAACCCCAGTAAGCAAGCCCCTAGGGGTCTTAACACTGATGGTCTGTAAACAACCCCTCCCCCAACACAAGATGTAGGGAAAGTTAATATACCAAAAATGAAGAAAGGCTAATGCAAAGCAGTATCCATTGACTGTTACTTTTGAGTTAAATATACTAGCTCAGAAATGGAGGACCAAAGGGAAGCTCTATGTGAAACTTCAGAGGAGAATATGAATTGGACTTCAGCCCAGAAAGACTTCTTAGAAGAGATCAGAAAGTTGTTCAAAAATCAAAGGGAAAAATTGGGAATAGAAATGCTTGGGAAAATCAGCAGCATGCAAAAGAAAATTAACTTCTTGTAACAAAAAAATACAGAAGAAAAAATACTTTAAGTTACAATTTTACAAATAAAATAATTCCTTCAAAAGTAGAATTGAGCAAATGGAGAAAAGATAACAATTCTTTTAAAATTAGATTTGGATTTGACTAAATGGAAAAGGAGATGGAAAATCAAACTAGAGAAAATTCTTCTTTCAAAAATACATTGAGATCTGCAGAAGCCAATGACTTCATGCGAAAAGGAGAATCAGTTAAAAAATTTTAAAAAATAGAAAAGAATTGTAAAATATCTCATTAGTAAAACAACTGACCAGGAAGAGACAATTTAAGAAACCTAGGACTACAATTATACCAAAATAACATAAAATGGGTAAAGGATTTAGCCTTAAAGGGTGCCATTATTGATAACTTAATAGACCAAGAAATTCTCTATTTATCAGATATATGGAAAGGGGACAAATTTATTACCAAATAGGAAATAGAATACATTATAAACTGCAAAATGATTGATTTTCAAAACATTAAATTAAAAGATTTTTGCAATCTTAAAAATCAGTGCTACCACAATGAGAAAGAACAGAGAAAGCTGGGGGGAAAATTTTCCATAGATCAGAGTTCTGATAAAGGTTTTATAACTAAAATACACAGAGAATTTCATCAAGTTTATGAGGTTATAAGTCATTTCACAATTGATAAATGTTCAAAGGATATGAATGGACAGTTTTCAAATGAAGAATTTAAACTATATATAATCATATAAAATGCTTCAAATCATTATTGATTAGAGAAATGCAAACTAAAATAACTCTGAGGTATTATCTCACACATATCACATTGGATAAGATGATAAAAAGGGAAAACGATCAATATTGGAGAGATTCTGGGAGGATTGGAACTTTAGTGCATTGCTGTTTGAGTTGTGAAATAATCCAACAATTTTTGAGAGCAATATGGAACTTTGCCCAAAGAACAATAAAATTGTTCTCCAATTCTAGACCTATAACCAGAAGAAATCATAAAAAATGGGAAAAATCCCACATGTTCCAAAATATTCATGGCAATTCTTTTTGTAGTATCACAGAATTGGAAATTGATGGGAAGCCCACCAAATGGGGAATTTGTAAACAAGTTATGGCATATGAATATTATGGAATAATATTTTTCTTTGTTTTAAGTTTTTTTTTTTTTTTTTTTGCAGGGCAATGGGGTTAAGCGACTTGCTCAAGGCCACACAGCTAGGTAATTATTAAGTATCTGAGATTGGATTTGAGCTCAGGTTCTCCTGACTCCAGGGCTGGTGCTCTATCCACAGCTCCACCAAGCCACCCCTGGACTACTATTTTTCTATAAGAAACCATAAATGGTTGAACTCTAGATAAGCATGGAATGAATTACAGGATATGATGCTGAGTGAAGGAAGCATAGCCAAGAGAACAATGTTCACATTAACACCAAAGTTGGGAGATGATCAATTTTGATGAATGTAACTTCAGAGAGCAAGGACAACTGTATTAGATCAGCTATGGATAGCGTGATCCCCATCTAGAGTAATAAAAACAAAACAAAACAAAACAAAACAAATGAACAGGAAAATCTATTCTGAATCTGATAAGCACTACATTCACTTTTTAAAAAATATCTCTCATGTATTTTGTTCAATTAATCCTAATTCCTAATATGGAAAATGATTTATCTGTAAATATGTTTAACACAAATGTGTGTGTACAATATTAGCCTGACTGTTTGCTGTTGTGGGGAGGGGGGTGGGAAGGGAGGATATTAAGAAATTTTCTAACTTAAAAACATACCTATACATATGGATGAATATTGGAAAAACCTTTCATAATATGTTTTTGGAAAAATAAAATATCAATAAAAAACTAATCAGAGAACTACTCAAAATTCTTGATTAAAAAATAAAGAGCTTGAACTCCATTGATCTGGATTTAGATAAGGAGAACTGCTCTGATATGCTGGAACCAAATTTTAATAGTCATTGAAAGAATGCATCAATGTCTTCCTAAAACAGATCCCGAAACAAAAATGCCAGGGAATATTGTGAACAACCTCCAGGATTATCAGATCAAGGAGAAAATTCTGCAAATGGCCTGACAAAAGCAATTCAAATACAAAGGAATCACAATCAGGATTACACAGGACTTGGTTGCGTCAATATTAAAGAATTGAAGGGCCCTCAATATATTATTCCAGTGAGCAAGGGAGCTTGAATTAAAGACAAGAATTAAGTATGTAGAAAAACTGAGCTTCCTCTTTTCAGGGGAAAGATCAGAATCCAACAATATCCTGCTTACAAAAATACATTTGAAGCAGAGAGAAACACATAAAGTTAAAAGACTAGAGAAGAATATATCTCAGACAAAGCAGTTCGAAAAATAGATCTCACTAAAAGGGATAAGGAAAGAAACTATATCCTCCTAAAAGGTAGCATAGGCAATTAAGTAATTGCAATACTAAACATGTTTGCACCAAGCAGTTTAACATCCAAATTCTTAGAAAAGAAATTAAATGAGAAGACTTAAAGAGCACAACTCTAATGGTGGTGGATCTCAACCCTCCTCTCTCAGAATTATATTAATCTATACCTAAAATAAACAAGAAGGAAGATAAGGAGTTAAATAGAATATTAGAAAACTTAGATATTATAGACATCTGGAGAAGCTGAATGGGGAAAGAAAGTAATATGCTTCTTTTCTCTGTCACATGGCACTTACAGAAAATTTGGCCATATATTTGGGCATAAAAACTTCATAATCAAATGCAGAAAGGCATAATATTGAATGCATCCTTTTCAGACTATGAGGCAAAAAATAATCATGTGCAATAAAGGGCCAAGGAGAGACAGACCTAAAACTAATTGGAAAACTATATAACCAAATTTTAAAGAATGAGTAGATTAAACAACAAATTATAGAAAGAATTAATGATTTCATTCAAGACAAAAATAACATACTGAAACTTATGGGATACAGCCAAAAGCAGTTATTGATAGAAATATTGGGCCTAGGGTCTGATACTCTGGCTTATTACTGACTAAGATGTTGCCTTTGCAGCCCAGGTGCTCTAAGAAGTAGTTTATTCCTTAAACAGTGCTGCCTTTTTTCCTAGTATACCCACAGTTCAACTTTGTCTGAGATTGGAACCCTCCCTGCTGGCTTGCTATCTAGCTACTAGGACATGTGCTTTTGTCAAGCTACTGGTACCCTGAACTGCACTTTCCCTAGAAGCTTCCTGCTCACTTTCCTGTTCTTCTGCCTAGTTGAGTTTTAATTCCCCCTTTCCCCTGAAGAGACTACAATGTCTCCACTTGAAAACTTTTTTTGATCTTTTCATTTTTTGGTGGGATCTGTAGCTTTAATATCTGCCTATAGGCTTCTTTCAGAGTTTTGTAGGGACAAGCTCTGGGGGCACACTAGCTTCATGTTACCATCTTGGTTCCACCCCATAAATTATTTCTATAATTTTTCTATTTCTTTAACTTGTTTGAAAGATTTAGCTGAAATAACTTTGTGGTAATAATTTGGTTTTGCAAATGCTTAGGATGAGCACAAAAATATGAGATGACTAAATACATCATTAAATGATCATTCTTATTTCCTTTTTAAATGTTCTATAATAAAATCCTTCATTCTCTTCTCTAAGGTCCAGCGATGATCTATTATTCAATTTTGTTACCCCTTCCCCTTACCATTCAGTATCACTTATATGATGCAATTCATCCATTAGGAAATCTACTTTTTTATTTATTTATTTTTGAATTTTACAATTTTTCCCCTATCTCGCCTCTATCTCTGCCCCCCCCCACAGAAGGCATTCTGATATTCTTTACTTTGCTTCCATGCTATACATTGATCTAAATCGAATCTGTTTAGAGAGAAATCAAGTCTTAAGGAATTTAAGAGATAATTAGATAATAAGATAACTTTTTTTAAATTAAAGATCTTTGGTCTTTGCTCAAACTCCACAATTCTTTCTCTGGATACAGATAATATTCTCAATTGCCGATACCCCCAAATTGCCCCTGAGTGTTGCACTTATGTAATGAGCAAGTCCATTAAAATGGATCATCAACCCCATGTTCTATTATGGTGTACAAAGGTTTTCTGGATTTGCTCATATTGTTCAGCTTCAGTTTATGCAAATCCTTCCAGGCTTCTCTGAATTCCCATCCCTCCTGGTTTCTAATAGAATAATACTGTTCCATAATGTACATATACCACAATTTATTCAACCATTCCCAATTGATGGACATTCATTCAATTTCCAGTTCTTTGCTACCACAGAGTTGCTACAAATATTTTTTTTTGTACAAGTAATGTTTTTACCCCTTTTCATAATCTCTTCAAGGTAGAGACCCAGTAGTGGTATTGCTGGATCAAACGGAATGCATATTTTTATTGCCCTTTGGCTGTACTTCCAAATTGCTCTATAGAAAGGGTGTATGAGTTCATAGCTCCATCCCTTCCCAACACTGATCATTGTGGTTTCTAGTCATGTTGGCCAGTCTGAGAAGTAAGGTGATACCTTAGAGATATTTAATTTGCATTTCTCTAATAAGTAATGATTTTCGAGCAATTTCTCACATGACTACAGATCACTTTCATTTCCTCAACTGTAAATTTCCTCTGCTTATCCATAGACAGTTTATCAATTGTGGAATGGCTTGTTTTGTTTTTTTAAATAAAGTTGGCTCAGTTCTCTCTATATTTTTTATGTTCACAACTTTCATTGATAGCAAAATATGTCCATTAAACTCCACTTCAATTCTTCCAGTAGTCCATTAACTTATTTGTTATTTATCAAATGGTTGTTGATTGACCTTCATTCTCAAAGAGGACCAAAACAATATGAATTTATTACATTCAAGCTACAGAAAGTATGACTGTGGCTGATCAGACCAATATGAGTAGGAATATCCTATATTGGTACACAGATAAGCCATATGAACATTAGGGGTAGTTCTCTAACCTAGTCAAATAAATCATGTTAGAATTAGCAATATATTATTCAATGATCCACTGATCAGGCAGTTATAATGTCTACTGTTTTATAGTATAGTTTTAACTTTTGTTAAAGAGACATAAAGAGAAATTTCCCTCGATATTCTTGACCTCTTATTGTTGCAGTTGAATTCTGTTCTATTTTTTCTAGATCAGCAAAATAGTTTTTTGGTAGTTTGATTGGGATAGCACTGAATAAGTAATTTAATTTGAGTACAATTTTCATTTTTATTATATTAACTCGATCTGACCATGAGCAATTGACAGTTTTTCAGTTGTTTAAATCTGACTTTATTTGGGTGGGAATTACTTTGTAATTGTGTTCATACAGTATCTGGATTTGCCTTGGGAGGTAGATTCTCAAGTATTTAATGTTGTCTGAAGTTACAGACATTTAGCTTTGTGTCCTCATTGACAATTCTGGTTTCTTTAATTTCTTTTTCATCTCATATTGCTAAAGCTAACATTTCTAATACTATATTGAATAGTAATAGTGATAATGGGCATCCTTCTTTCATCTGTATTTTAACCCCATTACATATAATATTTGTTGATGGTTTTTAGATAGATACTACTTATTTTTTGAGGAATGCAGAGGTCACTCAATGGAGTTTGAGGTCAAGAGGCTCTGTTGAACCTTGAGCTGAAAGCTTCAACAGAACTATGATTTGATGACACAACTGCATCATTCTTGACCTCACTATTCGATAAACACTTTTTCCAAACTTCTTGACCTGGGTCACATCCTACTGGGTTAATTCCTGCCCATAACAAAGTTAAATCATTGTTTTTATCCTGTATTCTAATTTCGTGATTTTCTTTTATAAGAACTATTTGACATTTTCAAGAAAATGACTCTGTCAGCTGTCCTGATGATACCCCCACCCGAGTGTAATGTATTTTCTTTTCTCTCTTGAGCTGAATTCATCCCCTGGTGGATAGGGGATTGCTACAGAGGAAAACTCCATTTATTCCTATACTTTCTAATGTTTTTAATATAATTGGATTTTCTATTTTGTCAAAAGTTTTCCTGCATCTATTGAAGTAATCATAGGATTCCTGTTGGTTTTGTTATTGATATATTCAATCATGTTTTCCTAATATTGAACCATCCGTACCTACCTGGTATAAATCCTATCTGATCAAGATGTATTTTCCTAGTAATAACTGACTGTAATCTGTTTGCTGAAATTTTATATAAGATTTTTGCAACAGTGTTAATTAGAGTGATTGGTCTATAATTTTCTTGTCTGTATTGGTTCTTCCTAGTTTAACCATCAGCACCATACTGGTGACATAAAAGGAATGTGACACAACTCCTTTTCCCCCTATTTTTTAAAAATAGTTTATATAGAATATAATAGTGTAGAATAGAAGAGAAGAGAATAGGACAAAATAGAATAGAATAGAGTAGAGTAGAATAGCATAGCATAGCATAGAATAGAAGAGAAGAGAACAGAAGAGAAGAGAAGAGAATAACATAGTGTAGAGTAGAATAGAGAAGAGTAGAGTTGAATAGAGTAGAATAGAATGGAATGGAATGGAATGGAATGGAATGGAATGGAATGGAATGGAATGGAATGGAATGGAATAGAATAGAATAGAATAGAATAGAATAGAATAGAATAGAATAGAATAGAATAGAATAGAATAGAATAGAATAGAATAGAATAGAATAGAATAGAATAGAATAGAATGTAATTGTTCCTTAAATGTTTGGTAGAATTCACTTCTTAATCCCTCTAGATTAGAAGACTTTTTTCTTAGGCAGTTTATTAAAGAGTTTTCCAATTTCTATATCTGAATTGGGATTATATTTTATTTCTTCTTTATTTTGAAGTTTGTATTCTTGGAAATATTCATCCATCTCACTTAGGTTATCAGATTGATTGACACACAATTTGAAATATTATCTCTTTAATTTCCTCCTCATTGGTGGTTGGTTGATACTTTTCACTTTTGATTTTAGTATTTGGTCTTCTCTCCTTTTTTTAAAATTAGATTAACTAAAGGTTTATGTATTTTACCTTTTTTTATAAAACAACTCAGTTTTATTTATTAGATCAATGGTTTACTTGCTTTCAATTTAATTCATCTCTTCCTTGATTTTCAGAATTTCTAATTTGGTATTTAATTGGGCATTGTACAATTGTACTTTTCCTAATTTTTCTAGTTGCATATCCAATTCATTGATCTTCTCTTTTTCTATTTTATTCATGTAAGCATTTAGAAATAAAAAACTTCCCCTAAAAACTACTTTAATTTCATCCCCGAAATTTTGCTGTGGTATCTCATTATTATCATTTTCTTGGATGAAATGACTTTTTTCTATGATTTCTCATTTCATTCAGTCATTCTTTAAAATTAATTTCTAATTAATTTTAAATGTGTCTGTCTGTGGCCCTTTATAGCATGTGATTTTTATTGTTTCATGGCTGAGAAATATGCATTTATTATATCTGCCTTTTGCCTTTAATTGTAAGATTTTTGTGTTCTAGTGCATGGTCACTTTTAGTACAGATGCCATGTACTGCAGACAAAAAGTATATTCTTTTCTATTTCCATTCAGTTTTCTCCAAAGGTCTATCATGTCCAAGTTTGCTAAGATTTTATTCACCTTCTTAACTTCCTTCTTGTTTATTTCATAGTTAGATTTATCTTGTTCTGAATGAGGGAGGTTGAGAGCCTCATTTTTAAAGTTTAGTTGCCTTTGTCACCTTGTAATTCACTCAACTTCTCCTCTAAGAATTTGGATGCTATACCACCAGGTGCATACATGTTTAATAATGAAAAATCTTCATTGCCTATAGAACCTTTTAAGAAGTTGAAGTTTCTTTCCTTATATGTTTTTTTTTAGGTTTTTGTAAGGCAAATGGGGTTAAGTGGCTTGCCCAAGGCCACACAGCTAGGTAAGTATTAAGTGTCTGAGACCAGATTTGAAACCAGGTACTCCTGACTCCAGGGCTGGTGCTTTATCCACTATGCCACCTAGCCACCCCCCTTATATGTTTTAATGAGATCTACTTTTGCATTTGCTTTGAGATCAGGATCATTACTCCTATTTTTTTTAACTTCAGCTGAAGCATGATATATTTTGCTACAGCCTTTTACATTTACTCTCTGAGTATCATACTTTTTAAATGTATTTCTTGTAAGCAGTTGTAGGATTATGGTTGTTATTCCTTTCTTCTATCTCATTCAGTTTTATAAGAGAGTTCATTCCATTCATATTTAAAGTTAAGATGACTAATTCTGTAGTTCCCTCCATGCTATCTTTTTGCATTTCTATTTTTCTCTTTCATTTCCTCTTATTCTTAATGGTTTTACTCCCTTTCCCCTTTAACTTTTCCTTTGAATTTTTGCATTTAGGTTATTTTCAATTATATCTTCTCCTTCTCTTTTATCAGTTCAGTTGCCTTCTTCCTTTTTCTTTCTATTTACTCCCAGCACTTTCCTGTGAAGTAGGATAGATTTATAAAGCCAGGTGGGTATGTATCTTATTACATCTCTGGGCCAAATCAATTGAATAGTATTTACTCAGTGTTGATGCACTCCCCTCTTTCCCTCTACTACAATAGGTCTTTGTGTCTCTTTATCTGGTATTATTTATTCACTAATGCCTAACCTTTTCCTTCTTTTAATTTTTTTATTGTTTTAACCCTGTCTTGTATTTGTATGCTTTTATCAAATTATACTTGTTTTATCTGACCTGATGGAAATACTATCAAAGTACCATCAATCAATGATTGATTAGTTTATTGCTTGATTGCTTCTTTAGTTCCTTGTACTCTTATCAAAGTATAATCAAAGGTTGCTTGATTGATAGCTTGATTGAATGATAAACAATATTGACTCAAAATAACTAAGTACATTCCCCTTTTCTGTCTCAATAAATATACTTCTCAAGAGTCATGAATCACCACAAATTATAATATATTTATATCTTTCCCCCATTTCAAGTTCCCTTCATGGACACACTATCCTCATGAGTCAAACATCATTCAAAGCCACATCATTCATTAACCATTTGTACCCCCGCCAAGCATACTCATTCCTACCACCATTATTTTGCTCCCCAACAAAGGTATTTAAACCATTGCAAATACAGGTTGCTATAAAATCACATCTTTATCTCTTTATGTCCAATTATTCTAAGTAGATTACCACTCTCTCTAGGCATCTAGTTATGTTGCTTCTGATTTAATTAACTATAAAATCTCTAAGTGCTCTAAAAAGTGGGACACTCTAAAGGTCTTTAATAAAACCTTTACAATTGTCTTAGCTAGAAAAATAATAGTAAAATTCATCTGGAACATCAAAAAGTCAAGAAGAGCAAGGGAACTGATGAAAAAATGTAAATGAAGGTGACCTAGCTCTACTAGATTTAACACTATATTGTAAAGTGGCAGTCATCAGAACTGTCTGATACTGGTTAAGAAATAGAGTAATCATAACTTCTGGCCAAGATGGTGGAGAGAAGCTAAGCACTGTGCTAAGGTCTCCTAGCTTTCCCTCAGAATTAATATGAATCAAGTCTTTTTAACAGAATTTAAATCCACAAAATCAAGAAAGAGCAAAGGAGAAGAACATCTACCAACAAGGCCTGTCTCAGGGGACTGTGGTTGAGCTGGAGGCAGCAAGCAGAGAGCTAGCACAAGGAAAGTAGAGTGAGACCCCATACTAATCACAGAGCAGCCTGGGAAGCTTTGGCTTTGTGAGCAAGTAGGAGAGCTGTTCAGTGGACTCGGGGTACCCAGAGAAGCAGCTATACAGCAATTTAGTCAATTCCACTAGCCTGTTTGACCAGGGCCACATGGAAACCATGTTTCCATTTGATCCACCCCCATCCCTATGAGAGAAAGGGACTCTTACCAAAACAGACAGTATAACAACCCACTTCCCCAGGCTCAGGTGCAGGCAGCAAATCTCTCTCAATACTGAGATTAACTAAATAGTCCAATTACCCAGCCCACATTGTTCAAGGATAATTCAGATATTGCTGCTCCCCTAACCCCCCAGGCCTAGGAAGTGGACCACAAATCAAGTTCTTAGACATTCCAGAGAAAGCCTCTAGCACTCCCTGCTGACTTGCCCACTTGGAGTTACTAAGCCCAGTGACAAAATCCTATTGTGTTTCCAAAATTAAAGTTGCTGTAAACCAGCAACTTCACCAACACAAGATCCTAGGAAATGAAAAAAAAACCAGCAGAAAGGGAGGGGGTCTCATTGAAAGCTATTCTGAAGGCAAAGACTCTAACTCAGAGAGAGCTAGAACTTCTGAAGAGAATATGAATTGGTTTCCAGCCTAGAAAGACTTCTTAGAAGAGATCAGGAAGAAGTTTAAAAATCAATTGGAAGAACTGGGAAAAGAAACTGAAGAGAAAATTAACACCTTGCAACAGAAAAACAAATATGTAGAAAATACAATTGGACAAATGCAAAAAAAAAAGAAAATAATTGCCTCAAATTCTCAATTGAACAAGTGGAAAAATACTTAAAAAAATAGAACTGACCAATTGGAAAAGGAATTGCAAAAGGTAAATGAAGAAAATTGTTCTCTAAATAAAAAGAATGGAATCTGTGGAAATGAATGACTTCATGAGACAACAAGAATCTATCAAACAAAACCAAAAAAATCAAAAAAATAGAAGAAAATGTAAAATGCCTCATTGGCAAAACCACTGACCTTGAGAATAGTTCCAGGAGAGACAACATAAGAATCATTGCACTTCCAGAAATAGTTGAAGAGGAAAGAAGCCTGGACTCAATATTAAAGGATTTAGAGATGGAAAATTGCCCTGACATTATGGAACCAAAAGGTCAAATATTTATTGAAAGAATAAATTGGGGGCGGCTAGGTGGCGTAGTGGATAAAGCACTGGCCCTGGAGTCAGGAGTACCTGGGTTCAAATCCGGTCTCAGACACTTAATAGTTACCTAGCTGTGTGGCCTTGAGCAAACCACTTAACCCCGTTTGCCTTGCAAAAACCTAAAAAAAATAAAAAGAATAAATTGATCCCCTCCTGAAAGGGATACCAAAATGAAAACACCAAGGAATATTGTGGCAAAATTCCAGAAGTATCAGATAAAAGAGAAAATCCTGCAAGCAGCCAGAAAGAAACAATTTAGATAATAAGGAGCCAGAGTAAGGATTATGCAGGACCTGGCTGCATCAACAAGAAGGAATTGAGGGGCCTAGAATGTGATATTCTGAAGATCAATGCAGCCAATATTCTTCTATCATACATTTAAGGAACAATTGGTTCTAATTCTATATAAACTCTTTGGAAAAATAGGTGAAGACAGAACTCTGCCTAACTATTACTATGACATCAATATGGTGCTAATACCTAAACCAGGAAGAGTTAAAGCAGAGAAAGAAAATTATAGATGTATCACACTGATGAATATAGAGGCAAAAATCTTAAATAAAGTCTAAGAAAATGATTACAGCAAGTTATCAATCAGATAAGACAATATGACCAAGTAGGATTTATCCCAGGAATGCAGGGTTGGTTCAATATAAGGAAAACTGTTAGTATATTTAATTAAATCAACAACAAATCTATCAGAAGTCATATGATTATATCAATAGATGTTGAAAAAGCTTTAGACAAAATACAGTACCCCATTCCTTACTAAAAAAGCACTAGAGTGTAGGAATAAACAGATTGTTCCTTAGAAAAATAAGCAGTATTGATCTGATATCATCAAGCAGCATTATATGCAATGGGGGTAGGCTAGAAACATTTTCAGTAAGATTAGGGGTGAAACAAGGATGCCCATTATAGCCACAACTATTCAATATTGTATTTGAAACATTGGCTTTAGCAATAAAAGAAGAAAAAGAAATTGAAGAAATTAGAATTGAGGAAGAAGAAAAAAATTCTCACTCTTTGCAGCTGACATGGTGGTACACCTACAGAATCCCAAAAAATCATCTAAAAAACTACTTGTAATAATTAGCAACTTTAGCAAAGTCACAGGATGTAAAATAAACCCGCATAAATCCTCAACATTTCTATATATGACTAGCAAGATATAACAGAAAGAGCTAGAATGAGAAATGCCATTCAAAGTAACCTCAGACAACTTAAAATACCTGGGAGTCTACCTGTCAAGGGAGACTCAAAAACTGTTTTGCAAACAATTACAAAACACTTGTCACACAAATAAGATCACTTGTAAATAATTGGGCAAACATCAACTGCTCATGGATAGGTCAATCTAATATAATAAAAATGACCATTCTACTAAAACTAAACTACTTGTTTAGTGCCCTACCAATCAAAATTCCAAAAAATTGCTTTAATGAGTTAAAAAAGTGTAAGTAAATTCATATGGAGAAATAAAAAGTCAAGAATTCCCTGGGATTCAATGAAAAAAGTGCAAAAGAATGTGACTTTGTCTTACCAGAACTAAAATTATATTATAAATTATCAGTCATAAAAACTGTCTTGTATTGGATAAGAAATAGAGTGATGGACCAATGGAATAGACTAGGTACTATAGCAGGAAAGGATTATAGTAGTCTACTGTTTGATAAATGCAGAGAGTCCAACTATTGTAATAAAAACTCTCTCTTTGATAAAAACTGTTGGATAAATTAGAACTTATTATGAAAGAAAGATTAGATCAATACCTCACACCCTATACCAAGAAAAGATAAAAAAAGATATAGGATTAAGACATAAAAAATATATTACAAGCAATCTATAATATCAAGAAGTAGTTTGTTTACCTGTCAGATCTATGGAAAGGGAAGCAGTTTAGGCCCAAGTAAGAAATTAAGAACATCAGTAGAAACAACTAGATAATTTTGATTATATTAAATTAAAAAGCTTTTGCACAGACAAAATCACTGTAACCAAGGGAAACAATTTTTACAAGTAATATTTCTGACAAAGGACTCATTTCTAAAATATACGGAGAACTGAGTCAAATTTTCTTAAAAAACAAGCCAGTTCCCCAGTTGACAAGTGGTTAAAGGATATCCAAAGGCAATTTATAGTTGAGAAATTCAAAGCAATCCATAGTCATATGAAAAATTCTCTAAATCAGTAGAGAAATGAAAATTAAACCATCCTCAAACCTCTCAGACTGTCCAATATGACCAGAAAACACAGTGATTAATGTTGGAAGGGATATAGGAAATATGGGACACTATTATATTCTTGGTAGAGCTGTGAACTCATCCAAACTTCCTGGAGAAAATTTTGGATTTATGTCCAAATGGCAACAAAAATGTGCATATCCTTTGATCCAGCAATACAACTACTTAGTCTATACCCTGAAGTGATTATGAAAAAGGGTAAAAACATTACTTGTGCAAAAATAGTCATAGCAGCCCTTAATTTCCAAAAGTGAATGTCCTTCAATTGGGAAATGGCTTAACAAACTCTGGTATAGGAATGTGATGGAACACTATTTTCTATTAGAAATCAAGAGGGATGGGAATTCAGGGAAGCATGGAAGGATTTGCATGATGTGATGCTGAGCGAGATGAGCAAAGCCAGAAAAACATTTTACACCCTAACAGCAATATGGGGGTGATGATCAACCTTGATGGTCTTGCTCATTTCATCATTGCAACAATCAGGGACAATTTGGGGCTATCTGTGATGGAAAATACCATCTGTATCCAGATATGAATTGTGGAGTTTGAGCAAAGATCAAAGACTATTTCCTTTAATTTTGGGGGGGAAACATTATCTTATTATGTAATTTTGCTATTTCTTATACTTTATTTTTTTTCCCTTAAGGATTTGATTTCTCTCATCACATTTAACTTAGATCAATGTATGCCATGGAAACAATGTAAAGACTAACAGTCTGCCTTCTGAGGGGGTGGGGGAAGGGAAGCAAGATTAGGGGATAAAATAAAACTCAAAAGAAATAAAATTTTTCTTAAAAAATTTTTTAAAAAGCTGAAAGGAAAAAAGTAAAAAACAAAAATATATTAGATTTGACTATCCTCTCCCATGATCATCTACCCTCTCCTCTATTGAGTACACCACCTTCCCCCTGCCCCCTTTCTCCCATCCCCTTTCTCTTCTTTTTCTTATATATGTCCATGCTCTCTTTTATATATATACATATATATATATATATATATATATATATATATATATACACACACACACACACATATATGTATATGTTGTCTTCTTTTTGAGTCATTTCTGATGAGAATGAAGATCCCTCATTCCCCCTCACCTTTATACCATTCCACCATTCCATACCATTGCAAAAGCTATTTCTTCACTTTTACATGAAAAATCTTAGTCTATTCTACTTCTCCTTTCCTTAACCTAGTACATTACTTTTTCATCCATTGACTCCATTTATAAAATATGTTATACCTTCAAATTCAGCTCTCCTGTGTCTCAACTATAAAAACTTCTTCCAACTACTCTAATAAATGAGAAGGCTCATATTAGTATTATCCGTAGCATCTTCTCATGCAAGAATACACTCAGTTCATCATCATTATATCATTAAATCATCATCATCATTAAATCCCTCATAATTTACCCTTCTCGTTCACTCTATGCTTCACATGAGTCCTGTGCTTGAAGATACAACTTTCTGTTCAACTTTGGTTGTTTCAACAGGAACATTTGAAATTCCCCTGTTTCATTGAAAGTCCATCTTTTTAGAAGAGGATGTTCAGTTTTGCTGGGTAATTGATTCTCGGTTGCATTCTAAGCTCTTTTGCCTTCTGGAATATTATATTCCCAACCCTTAAAACTTTTAATGTGGATGCTACTAAATCCTGGGTTATCCTGACTGCATCATCGCAATATTTTAATTGTTTTGTTCTGACTGCTTGTAGTTTGTTTTCTTTGAATTGGGAGCTCTGTAACTTGGCTATAATATTCCTGGGAGTTATTGTTTTGGATTTCTTTCAGTAGGAGATGCAATTTCTACTTGCCCTCTGCTTCTAGGACATCAGGACAATTGTCCTGTAGGAATTCTTTAAAAATGAGGTCAAGGCTCTTTTCCTGATCATGACATTCATTTAACCCAATAATTTTTTTAGAGATGTTAATGATATTCATTTAATTGCAAAAATTAAATTGTTTCTCTTTTTTTTAATATAATTGGAAAATATTTAATAAAATGAATAAAAATACAATAAAATATATAATATTAATATGATTAACATTGATCTAGATGGTCAATATGCTACCCACAGGGATACTTCTGCATGGTTAATGGTTACCCAATCTATTTTAATTTGATCACTATTGCACATATAATAATGAGGGCTGAGCCTAAGCCCAGTCAGTCAATGAACATTTATAAGATTGCCAGGCCCTGCAGTATACTAGAATTACAAAGAAAAAACAAAAATAATTTCAGCTGGCAGTTTCTCCATTAGATAGAAAGCTCCTTGAGGGCAAGAACTGTCTTTTGCATCTTTCTGTACCTCCCATTGCTTGGTTTAGGGTCTGGAATATTTAATGATATCAGTTCTAAAATAATATTAATATTTCCAGCCATCAGAGAGCTTACTTTCTTTTTTTTCACTTTTAATATTTAATATTTATTTATTCTCATTTTGTACAAATAATGTTTTTATACATTAATAAAATATTCTTGCTTAAGAGTAAACAAAACACCCCTTCCCCCCAAAAATATAGACTTGCTTGAGCGATAAAGGGGAGAAAAAAATTATAATTAAAAAATAATAGTAATAATTATAGGTATGGCCAGGTGGCGCAATGGAGCCAGGAGCACCTGAGCCCATATCTGGCCCCATACACCCAACAATCACCCAAACTTGTGACATGCAAGCCACCCCAACCCCACTGCCCTGCAAAAGCCAAAAAGTAAAAAAAAAAAAAAAAAGGCCCAAAATAAAATAAAATAGTAATAATAGTAGGGGTGGCTGGGTGGTGGACAGAGCATTGGATCTTGAGCCAGAAGCACCTGGTTCCAAATCTGGCCTCAGACACCCAACGATCACCCTGCTATGTGGCCCCAGGCAGGCCACCCGGCCCCATTTTCCCTGCAACACCTAAAATGATAATAATAATAATAATAATAATAATAATAATAATAATAATAATAATAATAATAATAATAATAAATGTGCTTCAGTCTTAGTTCCAACACCAAGAACTCTGTTGTGGGTGGATCACATTCTTTATAAGTCCATCGCAAATTTACTTTCATATTTTTCCACCATTGCCATTGCTGATTGCAACTCACTCCTTTCGTATTTCTCCACTACCATGTACTATATGTTATCTCTCCTTTTACTCTGACTCTGCTGTAGGGTAGCTGAATGGCACAGCAGACAGATCCCTGGTCCTGGGGCCAAGAGACTCTGAGCCCCTCCTACCACCCCTTAGGCCTAGCATCCTCCTGGCCCTATGGTCCCAGACAGGCTATCCAATCCCAGCCCCTTGCAAGAAGTAAAAAAGAAAATGTTTATATCTGACCACTCTCCCCCCATGGTCCATCCTCTCTTCCATCACTCACATCCCCCCCTTCCCCCTGTCCTCCCCTCTCTTTCTTACTCCAGATGCCTATACCCCATTGAGTATATATGTTGTTTTCTCTCCTAGCCACCTCTGATGAGAGTGAAGATTCCCTCATTCCCCCTTGTCTTCCCCCCTTCCATATCATTGCAATAGCTCATTGTAATAAAGAAAAATCTTATTATATGAAATATCTTGGCCGTTTCCCCCTCTCCTTTTTCTTTCTCCTGTTACATTTCTCTTTTTTCTATTGACTCCTTTTTTAGACCATATTTTATCTTCAAATTTAGCTTTTTCCTGTGCTTCAACTATAAAAGCTCCTTCTACCTGCTCTATTAACTGAGAAGGTTCATATGCATATTATCAGTGTCATTTTTCTATGCAGTTCATCATCATGCAATCTCTATGCTTCACCTAAATCCTGTATTTGAAGATCAAACCTTCTGTTAAGCTCTGGCCAGTCCACCAGGAACATTTGAAATTCCCCTGGTTCATTGAAAGTCCATCTTTTTCCCTGGAAGAGGACATTCATTTTTGCTGGGTAGTTGATTCTCTGTTGCATTCCAAACTCTTTTGCCTTCTGGTATATTATATTCCAAGCCCTATGAGCTTTTAATGTAGTTGCTGCTAAGTCCTGTGTGATCCTGACTGCAGCTCCACGATATTTGAATTGTGTCCTTCTGGCTGCTTGCAATATTTTCTCTTTGACTTGGGTTATAATATTCCTAGGGGTTGGTTTTTTGGGATCTCTTTCTCTGGGGATATTGCTGGATTCTCTCCATTTCTATTTGGCCCTCTGCTTCTAGGATATCAGGGCAATTTTCCTGTGGTAATTCTTTGAAAATGATGTCAAGGCTCTTTTTCTGAACATGACTTTCAGGTATTGCAATAATTTTTAAATTATCTTTTCTAAATTTGTTTTCCATATCAGTTGTTTTTTCAATGAGATGTTTCACATTTTCTTCTAATTTTTCATTTTTTTTGGTTTTGAAGTAATGAGTCCTCATTTCTTGTAAATTCGTCATTCTCCCTGAGTTGTATTCTTGTCTGAAGGATTTGTTTTCCTCAGAGAGTTTTCTTATCTCTTTTTCCATCTGGCCAGTTTTGCTTTTTAAAGCATTCTTCTCCTCAATAACTTTTTGAACTGTTTTATCCATTTGACCTAAACTGATTTTTAGCATGCTATTTTCTTCAACATTTTTTTTGGATTTCCTTGACTAGGCTGCTGACTTCATTTTCATGTTTTTCCTGCATCTCTCTCATTTCTTTTCCTAGTTTTTCTTCTAACTCCCTCATTTTATTTTCAAAGGCCTTTTTGAGCTCTGTCATAG
Source organism: Macrotis lagotis (assembly GCF_037893015.1). Lineage (NCBI taxonomy): Eukaryota > Metazoa > Chordata > Mammalia > Peramelemorphia > Peramelidae > Macrotis > Macrotis lagotis. The sequence goes on along the minus strand of NC_133658.1, from coordinate 771,273,029 downwards.
CCTGATCCCAATTTCTGTTTTTCTTGGAGTCTTTAGATGCTGGAACTTGTGTTTCCTCATCTTCATACTGAGTATATTGATTCTTCTTGGGATCATAAATAATGTATTTCTCAATGGCATTCTTCTTTTTTCTCTGCTTGCTCATTTTCCCAGCCTAAGTCTGTTTTGGGGGTGCTTCCTGAGCTTTTTGGACACTCCCACAAAGTTATCAGTGTGTCAGGCTCTGTCCTCCCTCCTGGTCTGTGAAAGACCATATGTGCTCCCCCCCCTCTGCTATAGGGCTGTGGTGGAGGGGGGCCCCTGCTGTTCTATGGAGGCCTAGACTGAGATCAGGATCTGAATGTGTTCAGAGCCCCAGAGTCTTGTTCCAGGGGCAGGGGACAGGGCTCTGCAGTCTCTCTTCACTCCCCTCCCTCAGCTCAATGGATTCATGCCCTGGGGGCTCTTGCTTACCTGCTCTGCCTGCTTATGCTTCCTGGATCTGGAATGCAGTGGCCACACTGCTCCCAGCACCCTGGGGCTGCCTCCTGGAGGTTGAAGTTCTTTCTCTCTGGTGGGCCACCCCTCTGGTGGGCCGTCCCTGCAACCCCAGGGAACAGAGCCTTTCTGCTCTTTTCCAGGTTACCTTGAGTAGAAGAACTGCCTCACTGAGTCCCTCTGTGCGTTTTGTCTCTTGAAGATTTAAAGTCCTTAGTTTCGAAGATTTATGAGAGAGCGCCTAAGACATGATCTGCTCTTGTCTCCATCTTGGCCCTGCCTCACCCAATAACTTTAAAATTATCTCTCTTGGATCTTTTTTCCAGTTCTGTTGTTTTTTTGATAAGATATTTCACTTTTTCTTCTGCTTTTTTATTCTTTTGATATTGTTTTATTGTGCCTTGATTCCTCACAAAGTCATCAGCTTCCTTTTGCTCCATGCTACATCTGAAGGATTTGTTTACTTCAGAGAGTTTTCTTATCTCCTTTTATGTCTGGCCAATTCTACTTTTTAAGGTATTTTTTTCCTCATTAATTTTTGATCTACTTTTTACCATTTGATTTAAACTAGTTTTTAGTATGTTATTTTCTTCAACATGTTTTTCGATCTCCTTGACTAAACTGTTGACTTGGCTTTCATGTTTTTCCTGCATCTCTCTCATTTCTCTTCTCAGTTTTTCCTCTACCTCCCTCATTTGATGTTCAAAAACATTTTTGGGCTATGAAATAGCCTGAGTCCAACTTCTGAATTTCTTGGAGGATTTAGATGCAGAAGCTCAAATTTTCTTGTCTTCTGATTGTGTGTTTTGGTCCTCCATAGAACCAAAATAATTGTCTATGGTCAGTTCCTTTTTTTTTTTTTTTTTTTACTATTCAACTCATTTCCACAGCCTGTGTCTGGTTTGGAGTGCTTCCTGAGCTTTTGAGATCCCTGCAAGAACATCAGTATTTGAGGCTCTTATTGCTCTGCTGCCTGTGTCATAGTCTGTGGATAGCAATGGGGGACTCCCAGACTACAACTAGGGTGTGAACATGGACAAAGCACAAGAGTCTTGTCCCAGGGCCAGAGGAGAGACCTCGAAAATCTCCCCCCACCCCCCTTACCTTCTGTGGGCTGAGCACTCTGGTCTCAGCTGCCAGGTGGCTTGCTGCTGGGTGGCTTTGTGCATCTTCTTCCATTTTCTAGGATCTGGGCTGTGCTTAGGGCTGCAGCTATACTGATGACTGTGACTGCGCTGAGTGACACATGCTGCCTCCTATTTACTCTGGCAGAGGTTTCCCCACTGATCTTTGAAGTTGTGCTTGGTGTTCCCTGGGTTACCAGGTCAGAAAACTGCTTCTGCTGCCAGGAGGCAGCACTCCCTCTGAGCCAAAGGTCTCTTCAGATAGCAGGCTGTTCTGGGAAGACTGGAGCTCCTTCACTCCAGTGTAATAATCTTAGTTGTGTTGCTACCCCCTCCATCCCCATTGGAACAGAGTTTCCCCATGATTTCCAGCCTACCTTGGAATGGAGAATTGCCTCAATGGAGCTTCCTGTAGGGTCTGTCTCTTAAAAATTTAGTTAGAATCATAATTTTAAGGTTTTTGGAATTTGGAATTGCAGAGAGCTCCTAAGAAAGGCTGTTCTCATGCTGTCATCTTGGCTCCGTCTCCAATGATCAACCTTTACAGAAGCAGGTCCTCTCAGCAGTTCAGAAAGCTAGGACAACTGTATTAGACTGACTTTGGACAATGTTATATCACCAGTCAGGAAGAAAAAACAAAACAAAATAAAACAAACAAAAGCAACCCTTCACAATCTGATGAACATTTTATAAAAATTATCTCTTAGGTATATTTTCCCTTAATCCTAATTGCTCATATTGAAAATGACTAATCTGTAAACATGTTTATGACAAACATGTATATAAAATGATGACCTGATTATTTACTACTGAGGGAAGGGGTGGTAAGGGAGGGTGGAAAGGAACTTGATAACTTAAAAATATATATGTAGGGTGCAGCTAGGTGGTGCAGTGAATAGAGCACCAGCCCTGGAGTCAAAAGAATCTGAGTTCAAATCCTACCTTAGACACTTAATAATTACCTACCTGGGTGGCCTTGGGAAAGTCATTTACCTCATTGTCTTGTAAAATCCTTAAAAAAATTACATGTGCATATGGATGAAAAATAATTAATTAATTAATTTTAAAAAAACTTTACAATTGATTGCAGGATATGAAAATCACTGACTCATAACTGCCCAGTATGTATGGCCTCATTAGAGAAAGTTCTGAGCTCTATGAGTAAGACAGATTTAAAGTAGGTAAAAGGAAATGTGAAACATAATTTTAGGATCAAGACCCCAACTTTTCACCTGGGTTATTTATTTCAAACCTAGTGATGTCATATTGGTCCTCTTCAATGGAAGAATTGTCCTCTAAATGCAATATCTTCAACTATATTTAACCCTTTAACTAACCTAAGTAAATACAATTCTTAGGAGTTACTTATCTCATATCTTCCCTTGTATGGTTGTATATAATTTAACGTACTTAACTAACATTTGTTTTGTTTTGTTTTTTTTACCCTTTCTCATTACCTTTTCATGGACCTCTTTAATCTTGTACTTGGAGATTGAATTCTTTGGTCAGTTCTGGTCTTTTTATCAGGAAATTTTGAATGTCCTCTGTTTCATTCAACATCCATCTTTTCCCCTGACAGAATATACTTAATTTTTCAGGGTAGAAAATTCTTAGTTGCAATAAAAGGTTCTTTGACCTCTTAAATATGGTATTACAGGTCCTCTAATGCTAAAACCAGTAAGCCCTGTGTAAATCTGATTCTTTTTCTTTTTTGTTATTTTCAGTATTTTCTCTTTTATTTGAGAATTCTGGAATTTGGCTATGATACACCAAGGAGCTTTGGGAAGAGCTCTGTGTATTCTTTCATTGCCTATTTTGTCTTCTTTTTCTGGAAGATTTGGATAGTTTTCCTTAATGATTTCCTGAATGATATTTTCCAGGCTATTTTTTTGATTTAGGCTTTCTGCTAATTCATTAATTCATTAAATATCTCTCCTGGTTCTATTTTCCAGGTTGTTTCTTTTTTCCTAAATGGGTCTTTGCATTTTCTTCAATTTTTCCAGCTTTTTTATTTTGCTTGATGGAATCTTATATTCTTATAGATTCATTGCTTTCCCTTTGTCCAATACTGACTCTAAATCTTATATCCATTCCGACCTTATTTTGGTATAAGGAAGTTAAATGTTGATCTATGCCTATTTTTTCCATGCTATTTTCCAGTTTTCCCAACAATTTTTGTGAGTTCTTATGCCAGAGGGTAATGAATTTGGGTCTGTCAAAGAGAAGATTACTGTAGTCATTTGCTACTGGTTTTTTTTTTGAACCTGCCTCAATCCCCTGATCCATTGCTCTATTTCTTAACCTGTGCCAGTCAAGTTTTTATGACTGCTGCTTTATTGTATATTTTTAGATCTGATAGAGCTAAGCAACCTTCCTTTACATTTTTTTATCAGTTCCCATGATATTCTTGACATTATTTTAATTGTTTTGCTCTGTCTTTATTTGTCTAAGAAGTGCTTTGTAATTGTGTTCATGCAATTTCTGGATTTGCTTTGGGATGTAGATTCTCAAATAATTAATATTGTGTGCAAATATTTAAAATAGAATTCCTCTCTTTATCTTGGCTTTTCTTGTTCATATAGAACTGCTGATGACTTCTGTGGGTTTAATTTATATCCAGCTACTTGGCTGAATTTGTTAAATTCTTTCAAGGAGATTTTAAGATGATTTTAATGGGTTCTGTAAGTATACCATCATAACATCTAGAGAGTGAAAACTTTACTTCCTCATTGCCAATTTTGATTTATTCAATTTCTTTTTCTTCTCTTATTGCTAAAGTTAACACTTCTCATATATTTAATAGTAATGGTGCTAATGGGCATCCTTGTTTCAGCCCTGATCTTACTGGAATGTTCCTAGTTGAGCCCCATTACATAAAATATTTGTTAATGTCTTTTAGATGGATACTGCTTATCATTGTAAGGAAAATTCTATTTATTTCTAGGGTTTTTAACAGGAATGGATGCTATATTTTTTTAAGGCTTTTTCAACATCTATTGAGATAATCATATGATTTCTGTTGGTTTTGCTATTGATATATTGAATTATGTTTTGTGTTTTCCAAATATTAAAGCATCCCTGCCTACCTGGTAGAAACCCTATCTGATCATGGTGTATTATCCTAGTAATAACTTCCTGTAATCTCTTAGCTAAAATTTTATTTAAGATTTTTGCATCAATGTTCACTAGAGAGATTGATATTTTCTGTGTTTTACTTCTTCTTGGTTGAGGTATCAGCACTATATTGGCATCATAAAAATGCTTTGGCAGAACTCCTATTTTTAAAATAATTTATGTAGAATATGAATTAATTGTATTTTATTTCACTCTCTGTTAATCTGGGCAGTTTGTCTAGTAAATATTCATCATTTTCACTCAGGTTAACAAATTTATTGGAATACAGTCTGGCATATAGATTTCAATTATCTCTGTACTTTTCTCCTCATTGGTGGCTCATTCATACTTTTAATTTTTGCAACTATAATTTGTTGATCTTTCTTTTTTAAATTAGGTTAACCAGAATTTTATCTATTTTACTGCTTTTTTCATAAAACCATCTCTTAGTTTTATTTTTTAGATCAATGGTTTTCTTGTTTCCAATATTATTTATCTATCCCTTCATTTTCAGAATTTCTAATTCAGTATTTAATTGGGGATCTTTAATTTGCTCTTTCCCTAACATTTTTAGTTGCATATCCCAGTTTATTGATGTCTTTTTTCTCTATTTTATTTATATAAGGATTCAGAGATATAAAATTTCCCCTAAATATTACCTTGGTTGCATCTCATAAATTATGGCATCATGTCTCATTGTTATCATTTTCTTGAACATAATTACTGCATATTTCTATGATTTTCTGTTTATTCCAATCATCATTTAAAATTAAGCTATTGGTTTTCCAATTAATTTTTGGTTTACATTTCCATGACCCTTTATTACATGTAATTTTTATTACATCAAAATCTGAAAAGTATGCATTTTTTTCTACCATTCTGCCATTTGATTATAAGTGTTTTATGCCCTAGTACTTGGTCAGTTTGGGTATAGATGCCATGTGCTGCAGAGAAAAAAGGTGTATTCTTTTTTATTCCCATTAAATTTTCTTCAGAGGTCTATCATCCCTAAACATTCTAAGCTTTTATTCACCATTTCCTACTTGTTTAATTTGTGGTTAGATTCAATTGTTCTTAAAGAATGTGGTTGAGGTCCCCCATTATTAAAGTTTTGCTCTCTATGTCTCTTTTTAATTCACTCAAGAATTTTCCTTTAGGAATTTGGATGGTAAACCACTAGGTACATACATGTTTAATAATGATATAGATTCATTACCTATTGTGCTATTTAAGAAAATGTAGTTTCCTTCCTTACTCCTTTTAATGAGATTGAATTTTTGTTTTTGCTTCATCTGAGGATCAGGATGGCTACCCCTGAATTTTTTACTTCATCTGTAACATAATATAGTTTACTCCATTCTTTTCCTTTTACCTTGTGTCTATCTCTCTTCTTCAAATGTTTTTCTTGTGGACCACGTATTGTAAGAATCTGGTTTGTAATCCATTCTGCTATTTCTTTCATTTTTATGGAAGAGTTCATTCCATTCACATTTACAATAAGATTGTTAATTCTGTATTTCCCTCCATGCTCTTTCCCATTTCTATTTTTCTTTCTTTTTCTCTTATTCCTCCTCACCAAAGTTTTATTCCCTTCCCCCTCTGAGTTTTCTTTTAAAATTTAGCTTTAAGTTTATTTTCACTTACACCTTCACCTTCCTTTTTCTCAGTCCCTTCTTACCTTATCTTCCCCTTACTCTGTCCCACTCCCCTTCCATGTAGAGTAGATATATTTTTAAACACAAATGGAAATGTATGTTATTCATTCCCTGGACTAAATCTATCAAATAGAAATTATTTAGCTTTCATACCTTCCCTTCTTTCCCTCTAATGTAATTGATTTTTGTGCCTTTTCATCTGATGTTATTATCGATAGAAGTTCTCTTAATCAAGTACAGTCAATCAAGTACTATCAGTAAAAGATTTATTGATTGCTTGATAAGTTCAACATTCTATCAAAGTACAATCACAGATTGATTGTCTGATTGTTTGATAAGCACTATTGCCTCATAGTCACTAAATACCCTCCCCACATCTGTCTCATTATAAATACACTTAAGCATCATGAATTACATCAAATTATGATCATTTCATACCTTACCCTTTTTTCATATACCCTTCAAGGAACCATAATCCTCATGAACCAAATTATCATCCAATGGCAATCATGTCATGAACCATTTGCAATGCCCTCGCACCCCAAACATAATATCTCTCCCAAGATCCCACTTTTAGCTCCCCAATAAGGCTACATAACACCTTTTTAACTGAAGAATGGATTTAGTCTAACTTTTCCATGTAGGTTCTCACACTCTGTCCCTAAAGTCACTTCTGATTTAATTAACTATAGGGTCCCTTTGTGCTCTAAATACTGGGATGCTTTGAAGGTCTCTCTTAAGAATTTTACAATTGATTGTAAGTTACGGAAGAAACTGACTCAGGACTGCCAAGCATATTTACTCTTATCAGAGAAAGTGCTAAACTTTTTCTACAAAGCATAATCAAAGGAAACTGAGGCACAAAAGTGTAAGGTAAACAGCCCTACTTTTCATCTGGATTTTTTGTCTCTATCATAGTGATGTCATTTTGGTCCTCTTCAATGGAAAAACAAGAACCAAATATATCCATATCCTCTAAATCTAATCTCTTCAATTATATTGAACCCTTTAACTATCCTAAGATAAATATAATTCTCAAGAGTTGCAAGTGTTATGTCTTCCCTTATGTGGTTGTATACAATTTGATGGTCTTGACTAATATTTGTTTTGTTTTCTTCTCTTTTTCATTTACCTTTTCATATGAGTCTGGTACTTGGAAATTGAATTCTCTTTTCAGTTTTCATAATTTTACTAGGAAAATTTGGAAGTCCTCTATTTCATTGAACATCCATCTTTTCCTCAACAGAATATGTTGAATTTTGCAGTGCAGTAAATTCTTGGGTGTAAAAAAGTCAATATTTATTGACTAACTTATTTGTATAGATCAGATTCTGTCTGGTCTAGCTTTCTGGCAGCAGTCTTATATCTTACTGAAGGGCTCAAAATTGGTGAATTGGATCTTACATACTTTGTGCTCTTTATCAATATTCCATTGTCACCTTCCTGTTGCAATAATGATCACAATGAGGATACATTCAATAATATCCTTATTTTAATTTTGACTAATAGCCCTTTGTCTACTTCAGTCTCTCCTTTTTCCCCTAGAGTATTTAGCAGTTTTGGTCCTGTAAACCTTGAACCATGCTAAGTCTTGAATCCTTTAGAATATTTAACAATGATAAGTGTGAGTATATTTTGGGCTAGGAAAATTCTGTAGCAGGATTGGAATGACAGCATTGGTAGCTGGGGAAGCAAAAATGTATTACTCTTCTAACTTAGCAATGGGGATGGTGTTTCTTTAATCAAAAGAACAAATAGACTTTATTATTGTGACAATAGTGATTGTGATTGTTCATAAAACAATGATTATTTAGAAGATGATTTAGAAGAGTCAAGCACATGGCCCACAGATTAAACTGAACTACATTAAATTGTAGTTCCTATCTAATTTTAATGTTTTGATGGAGTAATAAAATTTATGTAAACATATGTATGTAGTTTTCAGAGTCAATATCAATCAATAGTGATACTTAAGTACAATTTAATGGCTCCCATTTCTATCTTTGATAACTGATGTACCTAACAATGAATGATGTGTTTTAACTCTATTGAGGAAGCTTTATTTGTACTAACAAAAATTGGGGTTTATCTTCCTTTATAGTATGGAAAGTAGAAATAATATTTATTTGTCTTAGAATTTGAAAATTTGAGTTTAAAACTAAGGCCCAATGCTTAACTATCTTGCAAGATTCTGAGCAAAATCCTCACCTCTTTTGATGTCTGTTTCTCTCTTAAATAATACAAATAATAATAGCAATTTCATTATATATCCTCACAAGATTTCTATGATAATATGATTTGTAACTCTCTAAGTGCTTTAGAATTTTGAGTTATTGAGAAATGGAATTATACTCCTAGAATTATGAATTATTGAGAGATGGAAAACGGTTACCTTGCAAAAACCAAAAAAGAAAAAAGAAAAGAAAGTTTAGTGAATCCACCACATTGAAAATACTCAAACAAAAGTTGGGAATATTGGGGAGGAGATTCTAAGTCTGTTTGGAAAATGTAACTATTTAATTTCTTTCCAATCCTGATATTCTGGGATTCCTTGAATCTTCCTCTGAACTATTCCACGTATATTAGTAAAGTTACCTTGAAGGAAATTCTATTTACAAATTTTCTCTTTTTCAGTAGAGAGGATTGTAAAATTCCTTTGTTTGTCCATTACCCTTCACATGGAGAGAGCATTGTACAAAGTCAAGTTAATTTGTAATCGTGGTTTGCATTAGTTGTATTTACCTTAAAGGTGAAAGATTTGTGATTCTGGAGAGTTATATAAAGAGAAATCTTTAATGTAACATCTTGCAAAACATGAAATGAAACCCTAACTTTAGCAGAAAAGTGCTATATAAATTTGACAGATAATAAAAATAGCACTAAGTCACTTTACTAAACTTTAAAACACACTAAACCACACATTTAGAGGGATTTTTTAGTCATGAAGAATTGCCAACTTCTGTTTAATTCATGACAGAGTATAGTTGATATATTATTAATTTATTGCATATAATATTAAGGTAGGATATTGTCTACTCAATGGTTTATGTCATTTATAATTTGTAATGCCACATATTAAAATGCTGAGATGCTTGCTTTTCTTTTTGAAATGCTCTAGGTTAGAGCTTTATATAAAATATTTTTCTATATATTTACTTGTGATTTTTCTCATCTTTCAAAATTGTACTTATTCTTGAAAGGTAAGGTGAATTGTCATCCATCATCTAAGCAAGATTTTAATGATGAATATTGACTTCATTAATGTATCAAATAGACAAGCTGGATTTCCAAGTGAGGATGCTATTTTGCTACTTATGTTTGAGAAAAAATTATTTAAAGTTTATAAAGGAAAATTAAAGCATATGAAGAATATGTGTCAATTTCTCCTGGACACATCTTCATTTAAAGACAATTTGGTCATTTGGGCATCTAGGGTGGAAATTAATTTTATTAGATTATTTTACAAAGGTAAGAAAAATCATCACCAGTATTTTTTTTAAGAAAATGAGCCAAAAATTAAACAGAATTTAATTATTAAAATATAGGGTACTTGTAATTAATCAGAGCATAAGAAATAAAGAATTTGCACAATATTTTATGAACAAGTGCAAATAGTTATTTAAAAGAAATGAAATTAGGACATTGCTTGTGAAACACCAAACTACACTTCAGTAAACACAAAATTGTATATATAATGAGTTACTATATTTTTAATGTTCTTTCTCATAGCAAATTAAAGTGCAGTTTCTCTTATATTAAAATCCACTCGGACTAGATAATTCCATGACCTCCAAATACTAAAGGAGTTATTAACAAATATTGTCTTCAGTCATTTTATTCCTTTTATATAAAATACCCTCCAGCATTTTTAAGCCAATGTCAACTGTGATCTCTCCTGCAGCATACCTTCTCTGATGATCATAGTTCATAAGTAATTTTATACTGGGCAGCCTATCACATTTTATTTTTTTCAATGACTTATTTCACATCATTGTATTATTTCTGTGATATTCCCCATTAAATCTAAAAGTTTGTGTCAGTAGAAACTATTCACTATTTACATATTTTTATTATGTTTAACATACTTATAGAAGAAAAGCCTGACAAATACAAAATTTACTTCATATAATTTTCTTTCCTCCTCAACCTTTTTTCATGTTTCTTTGTTGTCTAATTCTCAGTATTTGATGATGTTGAACTGGTTATATTCCTATATGTGAAGATGGTTATTGGTTCTTGTCCTTCTTTGTTGAAGAAGACCAAAATGATATTGCCAGAATAATATTACAGATGAGCTAGAGTGTGTCTGACTGTGGCTGATCAGACCAATATGAGCTCAGAATGTTCTACTACAAGCTGGGCACATATAGTCTATGTGAACTCCTGAAGTGGTACTCTAAACTTATGTATCTCATCTTTACTCTGAGATGTTTCAATTCTGCCTTGCACTTAGAGCACATGAAGGCATGCCAGGCTAGGTAGTCCTGTGCCAATGTTCTGATCCCTCTTTGAGAATTTGCCCTGTGTGAGTTTTCCATAAAATTGTATTTTGGTAAGCATATGCCAGGCATTAAAAAAAACATTGCCATGCCATCAAAGTTGTGCTTTTTGTAGTAATATTTGAATACTTGGAAGATTAGCTGAAGAAAGGATCTATGGTATCTTATTCTGCAAGATGTTCTTCAGGGTGTATTGAAAGAAAACTAGTACCTCTAGGGTGAGGGCTGCTGAGTCTTTTTCAGGACTGCTTTCCATCATTGATGTCCACCTGAGCCACCTAACTTTTACCCATGACTCCAAAAAGCTGTGCACAGTGCCCACAACCTGGTAAATTATTTCAGCAGAAAAACTAAACCAGATTATGGGTAACTGAGCAGAATCAAACCAAAGTTATTAGTGAGTTAGGGAGTTGTCTACCTCAAGTATGTGAAATCCTTCCACTGGTGGAATGGGTGGATGAGAACAATTTGTTCTAATGGGAATTTGATAATATGACTCATATGAACTTTCATATATATATATATATATATATATATTTGTGTGTGTATGAATGTATATGTATATATATATGTATATATATATACATATATATATACACACATACATGGAATAGGTGAGATTTCAAGAAGAATAAATAATATATCAACAAAATAAAATTAAAGGATGAAAAATATTTCTGGGAGAAAAGGAAAGAGGAGGTAGAAATGGGGCTAATTATTTCATAAAAATGAGGCAAGAAAAAGCATTTAGAGTGGAGAGAATGAGAGAGTTACAAAGGTGAATGAATTAACCTTTCATCAGAACTGGTTCAAAGAAGGAATAACGTACACACTTAAAAATGGTTATACAAGGGAGGGCAGATTATAGGAAGTACTATTCAGAAGGAAAATACATTTGAGGAAGGGATAAACTAAAAGAAGAGAGAAAATAGAAGAAACAGGGGTGGGGGAACGAGTTGCAGAGAAATACAATTAAGAAAAATAACTGAGGGAAAAATACTGAAACATATTTGACTGATAAAAGCCTCACCTCAAACAGTGAGACCTGAGTCAAATTAAAAGCCACTACCCAACCAATAAATGACACAACGATATGAACTGTTTTCATTTAAGAATATCAATGCTGTCTATAACTATACTAAATAATTTTCTAACTCACTGTTGATTGGAGAAATGCAATTCAAACAAATTTAACATACTGTCATATCAATGGGGATGTAGAAAAGATGAGACATTAATGTATTGTTGGAGTTGTGAAATAGTTTAGCCTTTCTATAGAGCATTTTGAAACAATGCCAAAAGATCTTTAAAACCATGTACCTAGCAATATCTTTGTTCATCTCATTCTTGTCTTCATCCTTCTTCTGTCATGAAATTGAATAATTTTTTCTATGTTATGAATTGTTAATAGAATATTCACTCAACTGAATCTGGAATAACAATAATAAGACTACATTTTTTGTTGAAATTATAGTTATACACACACACACACATACATATATACAATTTTGTGCTTATAATTTTTCAGATATGTTCCCAAAGATAGTTCAAATATAGAGCCATGAAACTTCTGTGTAATCTCTAAATATTTAGATTCTGTCATTAACTTTCCCTTTATATCACATATTTAATTCTATTAATTTTCTCTATCAGATCTGGGAAAATGATCTGTTAAAATATTTTTGACTTTCACATATTCCTCAAAAATTATAACTCTCCTTTTGAACTGTTTTTGTTGCAAATTTCATTGAAATACGATACCTGTTATAACTTAAGGCCTCTTCTTGATGCAAATTTCCCTTTGTCTTCTTTTCAACTAATCCTAAATTCATTTAAGTTAACTAATATCTAGTACTCATTGTTCCATCTTATCCACTTCAAAATCATGAGCAATTTTGTTAAATGATGTGATGAAATCCAAAACTACTCTGACTCTTGGAATGCAAATATAATTTATAAAATAACATTGTAGTTTTTATTTTACTACTCTTATCTCCTCTTCCTGTTGATTTTTGTCCAGGTTATTTTTTTTTAATAAATCCACTTAGAGGATATAAACATACAATGAAGACATATCTTTGTTCTCTTCCTATCTCAATGGTGATGTTGCTTTCAGATTGTACATTGATTATATCTCTTTGCTCTGTAAATGTATGTTATGTTTCAATTAAGCAGGTATAGAATTTCCTGAAATGGTTCTGTGTATTCAAACTTACACTATTTGAAGTTACAATTATGTAAATATAGTAATTGGTTCCAGCTCAATGCTAATATACAGTAGAAATCCAAATAATGTGAAAATTTCAGAGGATTATTTATTGGTAATAATCAGTTCATAGCTATATTTTAAGCAATTTCTAATGCAAAGACTCTCAGAGATAACATTCAAGAACTAAGCAAACATAACATACATCTTTCCATTGCAAATTGTTAAATTTATAATTTGTATTCTTCTGAGATTAGGGTGATGCATAATGTATAATCAAATAGAATCACTGGGAGAATGTTGCTGCTCAAAAGATATCCTTTTCCATCAGGGTGCCACTAGAAATAATTGCTCATTTTCTCCAAACCAATACAGAACAATTTCATTTTGCTAATAAATTTTGGAGCTATGTATTATCTATGTTTTTGTTTTTTCAAATAACATACACTAATTAATTAACTAAAATATTTTCCCATCCAGCTGTGGTCCACCTTTGATGTATCTATTTTTCATTAGATTTATTTTTCTAGTGTGTACTATTAGGTTAATCTTTCACATAGTTATGATCCTCAATGATGAGATGCAATGAATAGGATATTTCTTGGGAATAAGAACTTCAGTAAATCTTATCAATTGTCAAACTTATATTTTTAAAAATATAAACAGGGTAGCTTTCATAGCCTGGTCAAAAATCTTAATTTGCCATTTATCTTATTTATATACCTTATTTGATGCTAGTACTCAGTTTATGGTTGAACAAATTTATTTCCATAGTTTGAAGATATTAAAAAGATTTACATAATTTTGATATCTTTGTGGAAGACATTCTATATGAAGAAAGTTACATTAGACTCTTAAATATGTGATCTGTTAAAGAAATCTTGGCAGAAGAACATCCATTACCCTTGATATGTGTTTACACCGACCAGTTGTAGCAATATATATGAATATTTATGTATTCTGAATAAAGAATCTGAAATAATAGGTTCATTGACCTTAGAAGAAAAAAATAAGTTTTTGAAAACCAGTTACTAACATTTTCTTAATTTCATATTGATTTACTTTTTTTTACTAAATCATTTTCTGTGCTCTTTTCTATTTTTTTGGTAATTTAATTCTCTTTGAGATAGCTTGAAAATTGCTTCCTAGATACTTATAAATTTGTATAATATGCAACATCAGTTTCCTCTGTAGTAGCTCGTGAGTTTAAATCCTTATTTCCACTGAAAACCTTTCATATGTTATATGCATTCAAATTGTATATGGTAGAGTGCAGATACAATGTTTTTGATATTTTTAATTCATGAAAATGAATTACTCTAAAGATGGTGCTCTTGATCTGTGTCTGTGGCTAAATTTCTAGGACCCTGTTAACTTGTAAAAGAATATCTTTATTTTCATCAAACTTCAATGGAAATTTACTATTTCTTTTAATTAATTCAATACATTATTCTGAGAATACACATATGTTGTGTTCCCCTATGCTCCAGGGGATTCATTCAGCTCAGGAGAGAAAAAGAAACATGCATGCATACACTCAGGTGGGGGTACTAGATGGACAACTAGCAGAGCCATTTATTGTATGTGTCAAACAGTCCTGAAAGAAGAAAACCACAAAATTAGCATACAGGATAAGAAAAATGATGTAACTCTGTTTTGGGTGGGATGTAGCCCACCAGGATGTAACTCAGGTCAAGAAGTTCTGGAACAGGGCTATCAACAAATGAGGCCATGAATGGCACATTTGTGTTATGAAATCAGAGTTCTGTGGAAAGCCTTCCTTTAGAGGGTCACCAAAGCTTAGGTCTTTTAGTCATAACTGACATTTAACCCAAATTCACTCAAGTAGATCTCAATACACATGGACTTTAGCAGACTATGAGAGTACCCAAGGACTCAAAAAAGGGGAAAAAGTCTTTCATAAGAAAGGATAACATGAAAACCTCTTTAATTGTTCATATGCTACTTTTTAGTTTTGGGTGAAAGCTGCAAGTCTTTGTTTTTGCTTCTTTTTTAGCAATGGAAAGATTAATTGAAGAGAAGTTGCTGAGATTTAATGAATTAGAAAACCCAATATTTGAGATACACTATTATATATGATTAATTAAGACCAACATCTACCCCTCAAAATCATCTAATAGAAAATTTTACTATTTATATTAGAATAACAAATTCAAATGAAAACTGAGTTAAATGGGATGTTAGAAATCATAGTCTGAATTATTTACTTAACACATGTGAAAACAGGTCTAAAGATAAGAAGGATTGTTCTGCCATCGAACTTGTGAGAGGCAGAGATGGGACTAAATTTAAAGTCTTCTGGAGACAATCAGAATCTATTATATTTTGACAATTGTGATACCACTTAAATTAATTAGAGACTCAATAAGGTCTGCAAAAACAAATTGTAGTATCTGAAAATTTGTCATAATAATTAAAAATGAGTAGACAAAGGAATATTTTCAAGAAATCTCAGATGTTTGAGGAGACCTGAACAATCCTATCTTCAGCTAATTTACATTTAATCAGTCATTTAACTTTAAGATTTTATGAATTCATATTTCGCTTTTTCAAATTGTTCTAAAAGAGATAGTCATGGGTAATGTGGCTTAGAAAGTTGACCTTTGAGCCAAAGCAATGGAAGTTATAATATCACATTTTATGCCTAATCAATGTTTGACTTAGGGAAAATGCAAACTTCTCAGGGTTATAGAAAATTTTCTAAGACCATCAATTTCCAAGAACATGCTTCTTAGGATCTGAGAGTTCCCTGTAGCAATGACAAGACCTACTCACTATCATAAATTCGTTTTTATTTAATTCTTATTTTTTCCAACTGCATGTCATGAATATCTTTCAACATTCATCCGCATGCATATTCATGTTACATATTTTGTCACCATCCACCTTTTCTATTTCCCTACTCTCAGAAGGTGAACAATTCAATAGAAGTTGCATAGGTACACTCATGTGTTCAAAATGCTCACGAATTAGTGATTTTATGTATGAGGAATTAGAACCAAAGGAAAAGAAAGAAAGAAAGAAAGAAAGCCATGGGATAGGAAGGAAAAAAATAACAGAAGTTTTTAAAATAGTGAGCAGTCTCCATTCTGTTACTGTCACTTTGTTTTTTGGGGTTTTTTTGCCCCCTATGGATATAGATGGCATTGTCCATAACAAGATTTCAGGGTTCTATATCCCTTAACTGCTGAAAGTAGCTGCATTAATCTGTTAATGTGAACAATATTCTCTAGGTTCTGCTCCCTTTGCTCAGTATCAGATCGTGAATCATTCTTCTCTGAAGTACAATCACTTTCTTTTTCTTCTCTTATTGTTAAAGCTTATATTTTAACACTATATTAAATAATAATTGGTGATAATGGCCATCCTTATTTCACTCCTGATCTTATTGGAAATGCTCCTAGTTTATTCCCATTACATATAATGTTTTTGTGGGTTTTAGATAGAAATAGATTATTATGTTTAGGAAAACTCCATTTATTCCTATACACTCACTAGTGATTTTAATAGGAATGATGTTATATTTTGTCAGACTTTTTCAACATCTATTAAGATAATCATACGATTCCTGTTGGTTTTATTATTGATAAGTTACATTATGTTTTATGTTTTCCTGACATTGGACCATCCTTTGGAGCAACTAGGTGGCACTATGGATCGAGCACTGGCCTCGGGGTCAAGAGGACAGGAGTTTGAATATGGTCTCATATACTTGACACTAAGTAGTTGTGTGAACTTGGGCAAGACATTTAACCCTTATTACCTCACATCCAAGGACATCCTGATTCATATCTGGACACTGGACTCAGATAACTCTGCTGGAGAGTGAGATTGGGGTATTGGCACAGCAACCCCCTTACTCAAATTCAATTCATGTGCTTGTCATGGTATCACTTCCCTGATGTCATGATCTTCTTTGAGAATGAAGTACAAATATTTTTTCTTTTTCTTTTTTAAATTTAAGCAATAGGGTTAAGTGACTTGCCCAAGGTCAGACAGCTACGTAATTATTAATTGTCTGAGACTGGATTTGAATTCAGGTTCTCCTGACTCCAGGGCCAGTACTCTATCCACTGTACCACCTAGCTGCCCAAGAACAAACATTATTATACCATCCCTGTCTACCTGGTATAAATCCTACCTCATCATGTTGTATGATTCGATTAATAACATATCCTACCTAGCTGTGTGGCCTTAGGCAAGCCACTTAACCCCGTTTGCCTTACAAAAAAAAAATCTTAAAAAAATAACATATCCTCTTTGCAAAATTTTTAAAAATACTTTTAAATTAATGTTCATTATAATTTTCTTTGTTTTGGCTCTTTCTGCTTTAGGTATCAACACTATATTGTCTTCATAAAAAGTCTTTGGCAGAACTTCTTTTTACTATTTTTTTAGACCAGTTTGCGTAAAATTGGAATTGTCTGTAAAATATTTGATAAAATTCACTTTGTAAATTCATCTGGACATGAAGATGTTTTCTTAGGGAGTTTATTGGTGGTTTCTTTAATTTCTTTTTCTGAAATTGATTTATTTATCTATTTTGTTTTATCTTCTGTTAATCTGAGTAGTTTAGGTTTTTGTAAATATTCATCCATTTCATTCAGGTTGTCAAATTTATTGGCATGCAATTGGGCAAAATAGTTCCAAATTATCTATTTAAGTTCTTCTTTATTGGTGGTGAGTTCACCCTTTTGATTTTTGATACTGGTAATTTGATAATCTTATGTCTTTTTTAAACATCAGATTAACCGAAGGTTTATCTACTTGTGATTTTTTCATTAAATAACTCTTAGTTTTACTTATTTGTCAATGGTTTTGTATTTTCATTTTTTATTTTTTATTGGTATTTTTCTTTTTTCCAAATTCATGTTATGAAAGTTTTTTTAACCACTCATCCATATGCGATGTATATTTATAAATTACAAAATTTTCTTCCATCCTTCCTCCCCCATGCCCCCGCAATGATGAACAGTCAGGTTAACATTGTAAATATGCATTTGGGTTATGCATGTTTACAGGTTAGCCATTTTTGGCATGAAGAGTAGGATTAAGGGAAAGAAATATATGAGATATATTTTTAAGGGAATGTGATGTTCTTAAGATTCTGAAGGATTTTTGTTTTGTTTTGTTTTGTTTTTCTTCCTCTGGAAGAGGATAGCATTGTCCATAGTCAGTCTAATAGGGTAGTACTAGCTTTCTGAACTGCTGAGAGCAGATTTCTCTATCAGGTTTTATCATCTCATGATGTTCTTGCTGATATTTACATTGTTCCCTTGGTTCTGCTCCCTTTACTCAGCACTTATTTTTTTTTATTCATCTTTCCTTTGATTTTTCTGAATTTCTAATATTATATTTAAATGGAGGTGTTTGATTTGTTCTTTTGGTAGTGTTTTTTTAGTTGCATGCTCAATTCATTGATCTTCTTCACTATTTCATTCATATAAACATTAAGAGATGTAAAATTTCCATTAAAATGATTTGGCTGCATACTAGAAGTTTTGGCATGTGGTCTCATGACTGTCATTTTCTTGGATGAAAAGGATGATTAATTCTATGATTTGTTGTTTGATCCACTTATTCTTTAAAATGTAGTTATTTAGTTTCAAATCAATTTTTGGCTTCTCTTTTCATGGTCCTATATTAGAAATAATTTTTACTGCAACAGGATCTGAAAAGTATGCATTTATTATTTCTACCTTTTCACATTTGATTGTAATGTTTTTATATCTTATTACATGGTCAATTTGGATTTAGGTGCTATGTACTACAGATATTTTTTTCTATCCCCATTCCCATTCAGTTTTCTTCAGGTGTCTGCCATATCTGTTTTCTTACATTTTATTCACTTTCTTAACTTCCCCTTTTTGATTTGTGTTTAGATTTATCTAATTCTCAGCATTGGATGGTAAGGTCCCCAATTCTTGTAGTGTTACTGTCTGTCTCCTTGTTATTTTCATTTTCTCCTCTAAGAATTTGGATGATATCACTTGGTGCATATATGTTTAAAAATGATATAACTTCATTGCCTATGGTGCCGTTTAAAAATTAGTAGTTTCCTTTTTATCTATTTTAATGAGTTCTATTTTTGCTTTTGTTTTGTCTGAGATTAGGATTGCCATCCCTGATTTTTTTTTACTTCTGCTGAAGCACAATATATTTTGCTCCAGCTTTTTACCCTCACTCTGTGTATATTTCTCTTCTTCAAATGTGTTATTTGTAAAAAAATATACTGTAAGATTATAATTTTTAATCCATTATTCTATCTTCTTCCATTTTTTATGAAAGAGCTTGTCTCATTCACATTCATGGGTAAGATGACTAATTCTGAATTTCTGCATGCTATCTTTCCCCATTTCTTCTTTTCTCTTTTGTTTCTTCTTCTTCATCAATGTTTTGTTACCTTTCCCTTTGACTTTTCTTTCAAATTTTAACTTTAATTGTTCTTTATCCTTTATCTTCCCTTTTGTCAGTCTCTTTTCCCCTTTTCTTTCCCTCCCCCCCCAAACCCCCAACTTCCCTTTAGGATGTGATAGATGTTCAATGCCATACACAAATATTTATGATATTCCTTCTTTTTTTTAGAGAATAGGATTTATTTAGTGTTCACACCCTCCGTTCTTTCCCTCCAAAGTAACAGGTCTTTGTGCCTCTTCTCCTGGTGTTATTTGCCCACTAATGCTTAACCTTCTACTAGTTATATCTTTATTATTTTAAGCCTCTTTTATATGCAACTGCTTTGTCAAAATATATTTCTTTTATCTGTCCTGATAGAAATACTATTCTCAAAGGTTGATTGATTGATTGCTTGTCTGAAGGATAAGCAACTTTGTCTCGAAGTGACTAACTATAGTTCCCTCTTCTGTTTTCTTAGAACTATACTTCTCAAGAGTTATAAATCATATCAAATTATAATTGATTTATTCGACCCTCACTTTTTAAGTGCCTTATGAGACGAAGCATCATGTAAAGTCAATTCATTTCGTGGATTGTTTATACATTGCCCCCCCCATTCACTGTCCTCAAGCACACTCCCTCCAATTGTAGTCCAAGAATCAAGCAAAGCAAAGTCACTTTAGTCTTTTCATGTTTGTTCGCTGTAAGTACATTCTTTCTTTTCCTTTCATTAGTACTCCAATCATAGCCCTACCATCCTCCACAGCAGAAGTTATGGCTATACTCTCTCCCTCTGTCCCTTTAGCTCTCCAACCTTAGCATTATAACCCTAAGTCAAGATAACTTCCTTCTCAGTACATGCCAACTCTCATTCCCCTATTGTATTACAAAGCTCTTTAGCTAAAGTATCTAATGAAGTAAGGTCACTAAATGATTTATTTATATATAAAGCATCTAAGTACACTTCCTCCCTCTGTCTCTATAGGAATTACTTCACTCATAATGGATATTGATTAATGACTCAATTATACCTATATCCTCAGAGTACAATCCCTTCAATTATATTTAAATATTCTAAGAGATATACAATTCTCAAGTTTTAAGTGTTATTTTCCCTTGTAGGAATGTATACAGTTTAATGTTTTTGACTAGTATTTTACCCCAATCGATTTGAATTTTTATTCACCTCTTGAGTATTGCATTTGAAATCCAAATTTCTCTTTATTTCTGGTTTTTGTTTATAAGAAACTTTTGGAAGTCTTCTAATTCATTGAAAATCAAACTTTTCCCTGAAAGAATATGCTGAATTTTGTAGCATACTATTGATTGAAATTCAACTTCCTTTGTCCTACAGTCCTTTGATGTGGAAAATGTTAAATCCTGTACAATTATGATTGTATTTACTTTAAATTGCTTGCCTTATTTTCATTTTGATTTGGGGATTCTGGAATTTGGCTATGAATTTCCTTGGATTTTTTTTATTCTGCGATCTATTTCAAGGACTATTTTGTCTTCTTTAACTAGTATGTTACGAAAGTTTTCTATGATAATTTCCTGAAAGATATTTTCCAGGTTCCTTTATTTTTTGATCTAAGTTATAAGACCAATAATATATAAATTATGTCTCCTGATCTATCTATCTATCTATCTATCTATCTATCTATCTATCTATCTATCTATCTATATATATATATATATATCTCCTTGGTCATTTCATTTTTCAAAAGGTATTTTATGTTTTCTTCAATTTTTTTCAACTGTTTGATTATGTTTGGTGGAATCTTGATGTCTCCTAGCATCATTAGGTTCTAATTACTCAATTCTAATATTTATGGTTCTAGCTTATTCAAATAACTATTGTGTTTCCTTTTTCTATTTGTTTAATTATGTTTTAAAATGGGTTGTTTTTCTTTTCTATTTGGCTGATTTTATTTTGTGTTGAGTTGTTTTTCTTTTCTAGTTCATTGATTTGACTTTTAGCTGAGTTGCATTCCTTTTCAAGTTTGTTGGTTTTATTTTTTTTTGATAAATTACATTATTTTCCAGTTATTCTGACTTTTTAAAAGAGTTGATTTCTTTGGTCAATTTTTCATATTTTTCCTATATTATTCTCATTTCCTTTTTTCCATTTTTTTCTTCCTCTCTCCTTTGGCTTTTGAAATCTTTTTACAGTTCTTCCATAGGAGTTTTGAATTTGATGTCAATTCATAAATTCCTTGGGGACTTCCCATGTTGACAATTATTCACTGCTTTCATCTTTTAGGATAGCATTTTTATCAAATATGTCTGAATAGTAGTTTTCTAGGGTTATTTTTTTTTGTATTTTTCATCATTTTGATTGTTGAGCTCTGCTTCTGGTATATAGAATATAAGGTCATGAACTTCTGGGACTGGGGCTGGGATCTTGTCCTTGACTTAGAACTTGCCTAGGTGTTGCCCTTTGCAGAAGTTTATTTCCTCCTTTATGTCCAGTTACTCCCAATCCAGTTCTATATGCTGCTGCAGTTTGCCTGGGTTGAGACCCTCCATGATGGTATATTTTTAAGGCATTCTCCTCCTCATTTGACTTTTGCATTGCTTTTTCCTTTTTTGGCCTAAACTGGTTTTTAACATGTTATTTTCTTCATTATTTCTTGTATTTCTTTCAACAAGTTGCTGACTTATTTTTCATGATTTATCTGAATCACTCTCATTTTCCATCTCAATTTTTCCTCTACCACCCTTAATTGCTTTTCAAAGTCATTTTTGAGCTCATCCATAGCCTGAGCCCATTTCCTACTTCTCTTGGAGGTTTTGGATACAGAAACTTAGATTTTGTTGCCATCTGAGTATGTATTTTGATCTTCCATAGGACCAAAGGAATTTTCTTTGGCCAGATTCTTCTTTTTCTGTTGTTTGTCATTTCTTCAGCCTATGATTGATTTACCACAATTGAAAGCCTTTGTGTTTTTTGGGGGGGACAACCCACAGGGACCTTATTTTCTCCAAGGTCTTATGAGAGGCTCTCACTACTCTCTTGCCTTGTGTTTAGGCCCTCCCTTCTGCCCTGGTGCTGTGAGGATGGCCCCTGCTTGGCTATGGTGGTGTTGTGGTAGCCCAGACTGCAACCTGGATCTGAGTGTGGGCAAACAAAAGAGTCCTGTTCCAGGGAGAGCAGAGAGACTTTTTCAGTCTCCCCAGATCCCCTTACCACCTGTGGGCTGAGAGCTCTGGAAGTGCTTAGAGACTCCTGCTGCAGGTTCTCACTGTAGAGTTACTCTGAGTCCAAAATTCTGCTCTGCACTCATTCTGGTGTATCAGGGTTCTCTCACCACCCCTTCCAGCTGTCCCCAATGATCCCTGGGCCAAGAGGTCTGGAAATTGTCCTCTCTGTCACAGACCCAGGTGCCCAGGATGGCTGTGATACATTGTGACTGAAGCTTTTTCCAACCCATGGTCCTGGTGGAACAGACCTTTCCTGTGGAACCTCTAAGTTTTCTTGGACTGGTAAATTGTATCACTCAGTCTTTCTGCCGGTTCTGCCTATCTAAATTTTGACTGGAGCCATAATTTGATGGCTTTTGGAGTTTTTGGGGGAATGAGTCTCTTTTTTGGCTCTGACCCCCTGAAAATTTTTCAAATAATAGGATAGTTTGAAATTCCTCATCTGAAAATTACTTGTTCATATCCTTACACTCACAGATTTTAGAATTTGATATTCCAGAAGGCAACAGAACAATGATTATTTCTAAGACTACCTTAAACTACAAAAGTGAATATAATACTACAGGAGAAAATAGATTTTAATGAAATCTAAGTCTTACAAGTGAAAAAACAAAAGTGCATGTAAACATTGAATGGAAGGACAGACGTCA
Source organism: Macrotis lagotis (assembly GCF_037893015.1). Taxonomy (NCBI): domain Eukaryota; kingdom Metazoa; phylum Chordata; class Mammalia; order Peramelemorphia; family Peramelidae; genus Macrotis; species Macrotis lagotis. The sequence continues at coordinate 771,249,683 of NC_133658.1, read as the reverse complement.
ATAGATATAATTGTTTACTTCTGATTTTATTTCTGTGAAAAGGGTTTTGTAATTGTGTTCTTATTATTACTAGGTTTGTCTTGAAAATTAGAATCCCAAGTGTTTTATGTTGTCTACAGATATTTTAAATGGAATTTCTTTATGTCTTGTTGATGGTCTTATTGGTGAAATATAGAAATGTTGATGATTTATGTGACTTTTTTATATCCTGCTCCTTTTCTTTTTTTTCCCTTAGGTTTTTTTTGCAAGGGAAATGGGGTTAAGTGGCTTGCCCATGCCACACAGCTAGGTAATTATTAAGTGTCTGAGACAGAATTTGAACCCAGGTACTCCTGACTCCAGGGCCGATGCTTTATCCATTGTGCCATCTAGCTGCCTCATCCTGTTCCTTTTCTAAAGTTGTTAATTTGTTTCAAGTAGTTTTGTTGAGTTGATCTTCTATGGTTCGATAAGCATATCATCATATCGTCAGCAAAGAGTGAAAGTTTTCTGTTAATTTTCTTATTGATATGGTAAATTATGATAATTGTTTTCCCAATACTGAATGATTCCTGAATTTATGATATAAATCCTACCTGTTCATATTGGATTGTCCTGGTGAGAACTTGTAATCTCTTTGTTAATATTTTATTTAAATGTTTTGAAAATCACTATCCATTAGGGAAATTGGTCCATAATTTTCATTCTTTGTTTTGGCTCTTCTTAGTTCAGATATAAGCAAGATAGTTGTTCCATGGACGGTATTTGGTAAAATTCCTTCTTCTTCTAATTTTTTGAAACAGTTTATAAAGGATTAGAATTTATTATTCTTAAAAAGGTTGATTGAATTCATTTGTGAATGCATCTGAACCTGGAGATTTTTTTTAGAGAGATCATTGATGGGAAGTTCATTAACCTTTTTTTCCTGAAATAGGGTTATTTAAGTATTTTATTTACTTTTCTTCATCTATTTCACTAATATTGCTAAATTTACTTGCATATAGTTGGATAAAAATTCTTCCAGATTATTACTTTTATTTTCTCCTTATTTGTGGTGAACTTATCCTTTTCATTTTTGATACTGGTAATATGGATTTCTTATTTAATTTAATCAAATTAAGTAATGGTTTATCATATTAGTTTTTATAAAACATATTAGTTTTATTTATTACTTCAATATTTTTCTTCCATTCAATTTTATTAAAACTGAAGTGTCAGAATTTCTAATTAGATGTTTAATTGAAGCTCTTTAATTTGTTCTTTTTTCCTTTTTTTAGTTACACATTATAAGTAATTCATAGATCTCTTCTTTCTCTATTTTATATATGTAAGTATAGAGATAAGGAATTTCCTCTGATAACTATTTTGCCTCTATCCCACAAGTTTTAGTATGGTAATTCATCATTTTTGTTGGAAGAAAGTGTTAATAATTTCTATTATTTATTGTTTAATACTCATATTGTTTAAAATTAGGATACTTGGTTTATATTTAATTTATAATCTCTTTTTCCATGAACTGTTGTTAATTAATTTTATGCAGCATGGTATGAAGAGAATGAATTTAATTTTTCTGCCTTTTAGATTTGTTTGTGAAGTTTTTATGCCCTAATACATAATCAATTGTTGGTTAAGTGCATTGTAGTTCAGAGGAGAAACATATCCCTTTCTGTCCTCATTCAATTTTCTTTAGAGGTCTATTATTATTAAATTTCCTAAAATTATATTCATCTTCTTACTTTCCTTCCTTTTTATTTTTGGTTAAATTTATTTAATTCTGAAATATGGGTCTTGGCATCCTCCATTAATATAATGCATCCCTGTGACTCCATTATATTCTGCTCTAACAATTTGAATGTCATTCCACTTCGTGCATATATGTTTAATACTGATATTGGTTCATTGCCTATGAAATCTTTTAAGATGTAAATTCCTCTTTATACTTTTAAACTAGATGTAATTTTGGTTTTACTTTTTCTGATTTCAGTATTGCTATCTCCATTTATTCAATTCAGTTGAAGCATAATATATTCATTTCTTGCCTTTTATCTTTACTCTGTGTGTATCTTTCTGCTTCAGATGTGTTTCCTGGAAACAACATATTGTAGAATTCTTGTTTTTAACTCACTCTGGTATTGACTTCTTAAAAATATCTATTATTGCAACTACATGCAAATTATTTTCAGTTTTCATTTTGTGAGATTTTGAGCTCCACATTTTTCCTCTCTTACTCCCTTCACCCCTCCACTTGACAGAGTAATCTGATATCAGTTATACATGTATAGCTATGTAACCATATTTAGATATTTTTCATATCATGAAAGAACTAAAACAAAAGAGAAAAAACCATGAGAGAAAAAAAAACATAAATCATTAAAATAAATTAAAAAACTTAAGAAATAGCATGCTTTCTTTTCTACATTAAGACTATATAGGGGCAGCTAGGTAGCACAGTGGATAGAGCACAGGAGCTGGAGTCAGGAGTACCTGAGTTCAAATCCGGTCTCAGACACTTTCTAATTACCTAGCTGTGTGGCTTTCAGCAAGTCACTTAACCCAATTGCCTTGCAAAAACCTAAAAAACAAAAACAAAAACAAATACTATATAGCTCTTTCTCTGGATGTGAAAGGTATTTTCCATCACATATACTTTAGAATTATCTTTGATCATTTTACTGCTGTGAATAGGTAAGTGTATAATAGTTGATCATCATACAATGTTTCTGTTTCTTCTGGCTCTGCTTTTATTTTATGGGAGAATTTATCCCATTCACATTCACAAATATAGTACTAACTCACTATTTCCTCCTATCATATCTTCCTTCCATCTGTACTTTTCTCTGTCCTTGCACCTTATCCCTCCTCATCACTGCTTCCCTCAATCTGCCCTAATTTCTATCATATCTACTTTCTTTTCTTCCCTTTTGACCCTTTTACTTTTTCCCTTCCTTCTTCACTGCCTTCTATCAATCCCTCCTTACTTTTGTTTCCCCATTTCCTCTCCTACTTCCCTGTAGCATAGGATAAATTTCCATACCCAATTTTCTCCCTAAGGCAGATCTGTTGAGAATAATAATGACAGAATGCTCTAAACCTCCCTTCTTTTCCTGTACTATAATAGGTCCTTTATGCTTCTTCATGCAGTTTTATTTACCCACTTCTGCTTCCCCTTGCTCCTAATATAATTGTTTTTCCATATATTAATTATTTTATACCTGTCTTAAAACCATATCCTTTGTATAAGTATAATCCTTTCAACTGTCCTAATATAAATAGTTTTCAAGAGTTATTAATTTTATCCTATAATAATTAATTTATATACATACTCTCTAAGTTTCTCCTTCCAAATGTCAAAATATAAATTAATTTCTTAACTGTCATAAGTATTATATAATAATTTATACACACAGCCTCGGTCTAAGTATCTTTCTTTCAACTGTCAGGATAGAAATAAAATTCTCAAGAGTTACAAGCATTAGTTCGTAGGAATATAAATTATTTAGTTTTATTGAGTAACATTTTTCTTTCATTTTGCCTTTTTTACACATATTTTGAGTCTTGTATATGAAGTTCAAATTTTCTGTTCAGTTCTCTTTATTTTTTTTTTTAATCAGACAAGGTTGCAAAACTTTTATTTAAAATTCAACTTTTCTCTTAGGATAAGATGCTGAATTTTACAGGGTAGTTGATTCTTGGTTCCAATCTAAGCTTTGTTGCCATTTGGAATATCATATTCCAGTCACTCAGATATGTTGATATTGAGTCTGATAAATCCTGCACAATCTTGACTATGGGTCCCTGCAATTTAATTGCTTCTTTTTGATTGTTTTCTACCTTATTTATTTATTTTCTAAATAAATTAGCATTTTCCCTAACAACAGGGATCAATAGAATTCACCAATTATTTTTGCAAGGTTCCAAGGTTTATATTTTTCTTCTTCCCTCCATTTCTTCCTCATCCCAAATAGAAAGCAATCTAATATAGAATCTATTCATGCAATCATGCTAATCATGGATTTATTTTAAACATGCTGTGAAAAAGAATCAAATAAAGATGGAAGAAAAAGAAAACGTTAGAGAAAAAATTACAATATATTAAAAACAACTTAAAAATTGAAGATAGTAACCATTAGTCTTCATTCAAACTCCACAGTTCCCTCTCTGAATATGGTTAATATTTTCTATATCACTCTTAGAATTGTCTTTGATTACTGCACTGCTGAAAGGAACAAGTTTATCATAGTTGATCATCACCTAATACTGTTGTTAGTGTGTATAATAGTCTTATAATTCTGCTCATTTCACTCTGCATCAGTTCATGTAAGTCTTTCTAGGCTTTTGTGAAGTACCATTCCTTAAGATTTCTTATAGAAAAAATGTATTCCATTCCATTCATATACCATGATTTGTTCAACCATTCCCCAATTGATGAACATCCTCTCAATTTTCAGTTCTTTCCACCTTGAAAAGAACTTCCATGAATATTTTTCTACATGTATTTTCTACTTTAGGTGATAATTTTGAAACTTGACTATAACATTCTTGGAGTTTTTATTTTAAGAGAAGACTTTCTGGAGATGACTGATGAATTCTTTCTAGTCTTATTTTTCTTCTTGTTCTTTGTTTTTAGGACAGTTTTCCTTAGTAATTTCCTTAAATATATTGCCCAGGTTCTTCATTTTGATCTGACTTTCCACTTATCCAATTCTAATTTTTAGGGTTTTATTTCCTTCAGTTAGTTTTTGTGTTTTCCCTTCCAGTTGGCCAATTTTTTTTAAAGATAGTGTTTTCTTTTTCCATTTAACCAATTTCACATCTAAAAGGATTGCTTTTTCAGTCAATGTTTGTTTCAATTTTTCATAGTTCTCTTATGACTCTCATTTCTTTTCAAAATTTTTCTTTCCCCCTCTTCTGTGCCTTTTTTAAGGTTTATGCAAGGCAAATGGGGTTAAGTGGCTTGCCCAAGGCCACACAGCTAGGTAATTATTAAGTGTCTGAGACTGCATTTGAAACCAGGTACACCTGACTCCAAGGCCAGTGCTTTATCCCTACGCCACCTAGCCGCCCCTCTTCTGTGCTTTTGAAAGTCCTTTTTGAGCTCTAGTAAAAAAAAAAAAAAAAAGACTTTTTCAATTTAAAACTAGATCATAATCTCCTTTGAGTCTTCACATGTCAGCATTTTGTCACTGCTTTCCTCTTCTGAGGTGGTGTTTTGATCTTCCCTTTTGGCATCATAACTTTCTATTATTAGCTGTGTTCGCTTATAAAATTGAGCTCTGCTTCTGCGACATAGGGAGTGCATTTCTATGCATTTGTGTGCTGGGAGTCTGGGTATCTGACTGCTGCCTTTCCAGACTGCCATCCCAACTGATTGCAGTTTGCTCCATGCATTATGGTAGGTTGACACAATGAGCCTCTATACCATTGTTTCAGCTCTGAAAGTTTGCCTTCTAGTTTGGGCCATTACTGCTTGCTTGTTGTTTCACTGATGTACTGAGTCAGAATTCAGCTGTTTTAGTTATTGAGCTGAACTGTGCCTGAGAGTGCTTCTCTGACTTACTAAATACCCCTGCCTACAATAAGCCATGCTCCCCATCTAGCCATTTGGGACAGACTTTTCCTGAAATTCCTCCAAGATGTCTGGAGTTGAAATTTTATTCCACTCTTTTATGCATCCTGTTGTTGTAGAATAGCTTTCAAGAATTATTCATCATTTATTATTGATTCAGCAATAAAGTTGTTTTGGATAAAACTCTAAGAGTTTCCTAACTTCTCACCATCAACCTGGCTCCCAGTAATTAGGCATGAGTAGAGAATACACAATGAAGGTTTTATGTGAATGTGAATATGGTGAAATAACCTACAAAATGGAAGAAAATTAGAGATTAAAAAAGCATAATTCTATCATATATTATTTACAAAAATATACTCAGGAATATGGAATTACAATAGAAACTGGAGTAACATCTTTTACAGGTAAGCTAAATAAAAAATTCTGTCAGGAAAAATGATTTCATATCAATTAATATCTAAAATAAAGTTAATAAAAGGGATAAACAGCCAAACCATTGTTGCTTTAGGTACTATTGGCAATGAATTAACATGAATATTAAAAATCATAAGCAGGTATTTAAAGGAAATAATAAAAGAGTTAAAGTGAAACCTAGACAGTACCTCTCAAATCTACCTAGGTCTAACAATAAATAAATTTTAAAATAAGGGACGAATCTGTATGTAGTAACAAAGTAATTTGATATTATATGCATCTGGAAATTATTGAATGGATTTAGAAAGGAATATCACATTTATCCATAGTTTGGGACAGTTCTTCAAAATTAAGACCATGTATTAGGGCATAACAGACTTATAAATTGCAAAACATTGAACTGGCAAATGTAACTCTGATGATAAAAAATGCAATAAAATATTATCATTCAATAAAATGATCAATGAACAGATAATTGCTATTGTAAAGAATTATACCATATATCATATAAAAGGATGGCAAAAAGAAAAAATCTTGCAAACAATGTTTTCATATACAATAACAATGACACAATATACCAAAATTTTGCAGAGAAAATTGAGTACTTCTTTGCACTTTCTTTTTTTTTATTTATATATACTTAAAATCATACATAACAGAGTTTCACAGTTCTGAGTATAATCCCATTTTTGGTCTGTTAATGTATTTGGAAATGCTCATTTTATTTGGTATTAAATTCAGAATTTTTTTAAAAAGTAAAATTTTTAAAATAAATAGGGTGTCTAGAATGTATCTGGTGCTTACTAGGTGTTTATGGCTTGACTGAAAGTCCCGAGCTGCTCTTAAATGCAATAGAGGCTCTTCATATCTTCCTAGTCAATCTGGAATGACCCATCTATAGTGTCTGTCCATAATATGCTAGAAATAGCTCATTGTTTAATAGAACTATTGGTCATTCTTTGTAGTTTTCCAGGGCTTTTAAAATTAAGAGTTCGTTCATTTTCACTAAAAATCCAACCCAAATCACTTAAGTCTAGAAACTAGAGGGATCTGGATCATTTGTTCTATGACTCGCTTCATTATCTTCATCATTTATTATATGCAAAATTATTCTATTACATTCCTTTGTCACAGTTAATTCAAACACTACATTTTAAAAGGGAATCTATTTTGCTTTTGATTTTTTACCAGGATTTCACAGAAAGTGCTGCCATGAATATAAAATGGCACCCCTTCAGCTTTGCTTTGAAAAACTTTGAAATGGGCCAGCTAGGTGGTGCAGTGAATAGAGCATCAGCTTTGGAATCAAAAAGACCCAAGTTCAAATCTGGCCTCAGACACTTCCTAATTACTTAGCTGTGTGATCTTAGGCAAGTCACTTAACCCCACTGTCTTGACAAAAAAAAAAAAAACCCTAAAAAAAAGACTTAGAAACATTGATCAATGTAATAACAACCCAATAGTCCAGAGGAACAATGACAAAAAAGTCTTCCATAATCCAAACTCCTCTTCTTTTTTTTCAGTTTAAATCATTTTGTGCACTTTTTAAAAACTTTTTTAAGTTAAATTTATTTTTATTAAAGATATAATTTGAGTTTTACATTTTCCCCCCAATCTTGCTTCCCTCCCCCTTCCTCCGCATAGAGAGCACTCTGTCAGTCTTTACTTTGTTTCCATGTTGTATCTTGATCCAAATTGGGTGTGATGAGAGATAAATCATATCCTTAAAGAGAAGAGAAGTCTAAGAGGTAACAAGATCAGAAAATAAGCTATCTGTTTTTCTTCTAAATTAAAGGGAATAGTCCTTGAACTTTGTTCAAACTTCATAGCTCCTTAGCTGAATACAGATGGTACTCTCCTTTGCGGACAGCCCAAAATTGTTCCCGATTGTTGCACTGATGGAATGAGCAAGTCCTTCAAGGTTGAACATTACTCATATGTTGCTGTTAGGGTATACGGTGTTTTTCTGGTTCTGCTAATCTCACTCAGCATCAGTTCCTGCAAATCCCTCCAGGTTTCCCTGAAATCCCCTCCCTCCTGGTTTCTAATAGAACAATAGTGTTCCATGACATACATATACCACAGTTTGCTAAGCCATTCCCCAATTGAAGGACATTTACTGGATTTCCAATTCTTTGCCACCACAAACAGGGCTGCTATCAATATTTTTGCACAAGTAATGTTTTTACCCTTTTTCCTCATCTCTTCAGGGTATAGACCCAGTAGTGGTATTGCTGGGTCAAAAGGGTATGCACATTTTTGTTGCCCTTTGGGCATAGTTCAAATAGCTCTCCAGAAGGGTTGGATGAGTTCACAGTTCCACCAACAGTGTAATAGTGTCCCAGATTTCCCACATCCCTTCCAACAATGATCATTATCCTTCCTGGTCATACTGGCCAATCTGAGAGGTGTGAGGTGGTACTGCAGCGAAGCTTTAATTTGCATTTCTCTAATAATTAATGATTTAGAGCATTTTTTCATATGTCTATATAGTACTTTGATCTCCTCATCTGTAAATTGCCTTTGCATATCATTTCACCATTTGTCAATTGGGGAATGGCTTTTTGTTTTAAAAATATGACTCAGTTCTCTGTATATTTTAGAAATGAGTCCTTTGTCAGAATCATTAGTTGTAAAGATTGTTTCCCAATTTACTACATTTCTTTTGTTCTTGGTCACATTGGTTTTATCCATGCAAAAACTTCTTAATTTAATGTAATTGAAATCATCTAATTGGATTTTGGTGTTGTTCTCCAACTCTTCCTTAGTCATAAACTGTTCCCCTTTCCATAGATCTGACAGATAGACTAGTCCTTAATCTTCTAATTTGCTTATAGTATTGCTTTTTATGTCTATGTCCTGTAGCGATTTGGATCTTATCTTGGTAAAGGGTGTGAGGTGTTGGTCTAATCTAAGTTTCTTCCATACTAACTTCCAATTTTCCCAGCAATTTTTATCAGAGGGAGTTTTTATCCCAATGGCCAGACTCTTTGGGTTTATCAAACAGCAGATTACTATAATCATTTTCTGCTTTTACACCTAGTCTATTCCACTGGTCCACCACTCTATTTCTTAGCCAATACCAAACAGTTTTGATGACATATGCTTTATAATATAATTTTAGATCGGTTAGGGCTAAGCCACCTTCTTTTGCATTTTTTTTTTCATTAAGCTCCTGGCACTAAACAGATAGTTTAGTTTTGGTAGAATTGTCATTTTTATTATATTAGATCTACCTATACATGAGCAGTTGAAATTTGCCCAGTTATTTAAATCTAATTTTATTTGTGTGAGTAGTGTTTTATAATTGTTTTCAAAAAGATTGTGAGTCTGTCTTGGCAAATAGACTCCCAAATATTTTACATTGTCTGAGGTTACTTTGAATGGGATTTCTCTTTCTAGCTCTTCCTGCTGTTTCTTGCTAGACATACATAGAAAAGTTGAGGATTTATGAGGGTTTATTTGAATAACCTGCAACTTTGCTAAAATTGCTCATTTTTTCCAGTAGTTTTTTAGATGATTTCTTGGGATTCTCTAGGTAGACCATCATGTCATCTGCAAAGAGTGAGAGTTTTGTTTCTTCCTTCCCAATTCTAATTCCTTTAATTTCTTTTTCTTCTCTAATTGCTGCTGCTAACATTTCTAATACAATATTAAATAGCAGTGGTGATAATGGGCATCCTTATTTCACCCCTGATCTTATTGGGAATGCCTCTAGCTTCTCCCCATTGAATATAATGCTTGTTGATGGTTTCAGGTAGATACTGCTAATTATTTTAAGGAAGAGTCCATTTATTCCAATACTCTCTAGTGTTTTTAATAGGAATGGATGCTGTATTTTGACAAAAGCTTTTTCAGCATCTATTGATATGATCATATGGTTTCTGATAGGTTTGTTGTTGATATAATTGAGTATACTAACAGTTTTCCTAATATTGAACCAACCCTGCATTCCTGGAATAAATCCTACTTGATCATAATGTATTATCCTAGTGATGACTTGTTGTATCGTTTTGCTAAGATTTTATTTAGGATTTTTGCATCTATATTTATCAGGGAGATAGGTCTATAATTTTCTTACTCTATTTTAACTCTTCCTGGTTTAGGTAACAGTACCATATTGGTTTTGTAGAAAGAGTTAGGCAGAGTTCCATCTTTCCATATTTTTCCAAAGAGTTTATATAGGATTGGAACCAATTGTTCCTTAATTGTTTGGTAGAATTCACTTGTGAATTAATCAGGCCCTGGAGATTTTTTTTTTTAGGGAGTTCAGTAATGGCTTGTTGAATTTCTTTTTCTGAGACAGGGTTGTTTAGGTATTTAATCTCTTTTTCATTTAACCTGGGCAATTTATATTTTTGTAAATATTCAACCATTTCACTTAGATTATCAAATTTATTGGCATAGAGTTGGGTAAAATAATTTTGAATTTTTACTTTAATTTCCTCCTCATTGGTGGTGAGTTCACCTTTTTCATTTATTATACTAGCAATTTGGTTTTCTTTCTTCTTTTTTTTAATCAAATTGACCAGAGGTTTATCAATTTTATTATTTTTTTCATAATACCAACTTTTGGTTTTATTTATTAATTCAACAGTTTTTTGCTTTCAATTTTATTAATTTCTCCTTTAGTTTTAAGAATTTCTAATTTGGTACCTAATTGGGGATTTTGATTTGTTCTTTCTCTAATTAGTTGCATGTTTAGTTCATTGATTTCCTCTTTCTCCAATTTATTCATATAAGGATTTAGAGCTATACTATATCCCCTGAGTGTTGCTTTGAATCAATCCCACAGGTTTTGGTATATTGTTTCATTATTATCATTATCTAGGATAAAATGGTTAATTCTTTCTATAATTTGCTTTTTGGTCCACTCATTGCTTAAAATGACGTTATTCAGTTTCAAATTGGACCTGGGTCTATATCTTCTTGGACCAATATAGCATATGACTTTTATTGCATTGTAATCTAAGAAAGATGTATTCACTGTTTCTGCCTTTCAGCAGTTGATCATTAGGTTTTTATGTCCTAGTACATGGTCAATTTTTGTATAAGTTTCATGTACTGCAGAGAAAAAGGTATATTCCTTCCTATCCCCATTCAGTTTCCTCAATAAGTCTACCATATCTAATTTTTCTTCAATCTATTTACCTCCCTAATTTCTTTCTTGTTTGTTTTATGATTCGATTTATCTAGATCTGATAGCGGGAGGTTGAGGTCTCCCACTAGTAGAGTTTTTCTGTCTATGTCTTTCTGTAATTCTTTCAGCTCCTCCTCTAAGAATTTGGGTGCTGTCCCACTGGGTGCATATCTATTCAATATTGAAAAGACTTTATTCTCTATGGTACCTTTTAGGAGGATAAAGTTTCCTTCCTTATCTGTTTTAACTCTATGTATTTTTTTGCTGCTGCTTTGTCTGAGATAAGGATTGCTACCCCTGCTTTTTTTAACTTCAGCTGAAGCAAAATATATTTTGCTCCAACCTTTTACCTTTACTCTATATGTATCTCTCTGCTTCAAATGAGTTTCTCGTAAGCAGCATATTGAGGATTCTGGTTTTTAATCCACTCTGCTATTTGCTTGCATTTTAAGGGAGAGTTCATCCCATTCACATTCAAGGTTATGATTAGTAATATTACTAATCCTTTATTGCCCTCTGTGCTATCTTCCCTCTGTTTGTATTTTCCCCCTTCCCCCCCTTTTATCCATATTCCCATCTTTTGTTTCACAAAACCACCCCCTTAAGTGTTTTTGCCCTCCTATATCACTCCCTCCCCTTTTTCCCTTTTCCCTTCCTTCCTTTTGTTATTTCCCCTCATTTCCCTGACTCCCCTTCCCTTTCTCCATCCCCCTCCCCTTTTCCCCCTTTAATACTTGAAAGGTTAAATGTTTTATAATTTAACTGAGTATGTGTAGGTTGACTTTAAGCCAAATCTGATGAGAAGAAGATTCAGGTATTTCTCCTCTGCTCCCTTCTTCCCCAGTATTACCATAGAATTTTTTGTACCTCTTAGTGTAATGAGATTTTCCCCATTCAATCCCCTCCCTCCTCCCATCTCTTTCCTGTCCCCCTTTTTTAGGGCGGTAGTGTTTTGGTTTTTTAAGATCCTTCTAAGTCATAGAAAATTCTGAGTGTCTGTCCCTTCTACTTCTGTACATTCTGTCGAATAGAGTAAAAATTCCTGAGAGTTATTAGAGTCTTTCTCCCAAGTGGGGTTAAAGCCAGTTACATCCCATTAGATAGTAGTCTCATGGATAGGTCATGAATGTCCATCATTTCTGGCTGGGTGCATTCTCTCTGTTAGAGTTACATTTCTCAAAGTTTATGAGAATCTTTTTTTTTTTTTACCCTCATTCTGGGGTTTAGCCAATTTCAATGTACTGGATTGCATTTCTTTTTCCTTTTACCACCCCCCCCTTTTTTTTACCTTGCCATGTGTCTCTTGAACTTCCTGTTTGATGTCCAAATTTTCTGTATATCTCTGGTATTTTCATCAGAAATTTTTTTGGAATTCTTCCATTTCATTAAATGTCCATCTTTTCCCTGGAAGAGAAGGCTCAGCTTTGCAGGAAAGTAGATTCTTGGCTGCATTCCAAGCTCCCGTGCTCTTCAAAATATCTCATTCCAGGCCCTCTGATCCCTTAAAGTTGATGCAGCCAGGTCCTGTGTGATCCTTACTGTGGCTCCTTGATATTTAAATTGTTTCTTTCTGGCTGCTTGCAGGATTTTCTCTTTTATCTGGTAGTTCCACAGTTTGGCCACAACATTCCGTGGTGTTTTCATTTTAGGATCTTTTTCTGGTGGGGAGCGATGTATTCTTTCAATAACTACTTTGCCCTCCGATTCCATGATATCAGGGCAGTTTTCCATCACTAGATCCTGTAATATTAAGTCCAGGCTTTTTTTCTCTTCAATGTTTTCAGGAAGTCCTATAATTTTCAGGTTGCTCCTCCTTGATCTATTCTCCAGGTCAATGGTTTTGTTTATGAGGTATTTTCCATTTGCTTCTATTTTTTCTATTTTTTGATTTTGTTTAACTGACTCTTGCTGTGTCATGGAGTCATAAGTTTCTGTAGACTCCATTATTTTTTGGGGGAGGAGTTTTCTTCATTAACCTTTTCCAATTGGTCAATTCTACTTTTGAAAGAGCTTTCCATTTGATCAATTGAGGTTTTGAGAGAATTAATTTCTTTTGGCATTTGCTCGTTTGAGGATCTGAGAGAATTATTCTCATTTTGTAATTGTCCAATTGATGATCTGAGATATTTATTCTCCTCTTGTGTTTGTCCAATGGTACTTTCTAAGGTATTATTTGTCTCTCCCAAATTTTTAAGCTCCTTCCTTATTTCTTTAAGGAAGTCTTTCCGTGCTGGAGACCAGATTGTATTCTCCTCAGAGGTTCCAGGTCTCTCTGAGTTGGGGTCTTTCCCTTCCAGGAATTTTTCTATGGATCCACCTTTCAGCTGACCCTTCTTCATTATGCTAAGACCTTGAGTTGGGGGGGGGGGGGGCTGTTTCACCTGGGCTTGAGATCGCTGAAGGCTTTACTGAGTTCAGTTTCTCTGGCTGGCCAGTATGAGGTGCTGGTTGCCCTCTCTGGGGTGTCTGTGACCTTGGTTGGGAGGCCTCCCTTTGCCAGAAAGCAGGAGTTGGAACTATTGAATTCTTTTGCCTTCAATCAATGGTGGGCTTTACCCTCGCCTGAGGTCATTCCTCAGCTGGGCTGGTTCTTCTGCTCACACACCTGGGCCTGAGGCAGAAGTAATTTGCCTTTGTTTGAGGAGAGGCCTCTGTGTAATGGAGGTGTGCCCTCAGAGTTTCTCAGACCAAGAAGCCTAGGGATGGTGACTGCTGTTCTCCTGCACCATAATATTTCCCACAACCTGGTCCACGAGCTCCTGAGGGACAGCACCAACACCAGCACCTCTGCTTCCCAGCGGACCCAAGCCCCTTTTGTCCAGCCCCACCTCTGATCCAGCAGGTCCGGCTCTAGGGCCCTCAGACTCCTGGTTCCAATTCAGCTGTCAATCTGGCTGATCTGGGGTGGATCCTCCCTTGGAGCCCAGACTCACCCTCCCAGATTTGTCCAAGGCTGCTGGGGAGACAAATCCTGAGCTAGCTGTTCTTTCTCCTGGCTTTTCTTTCTGGGTTTTCTGGATCAGATTTCTTTTAAGAGGTTTGTTTCATGTGATAGATGGGGAAGAGATCAGGAGACTTTAGAACTGTGCCTATCTTCTCTCCACCATCTTGGCTTGAAGTCTGCATTTTCTTTAAAAAAGAAAGACAACCAGATGAACAAATTGATCAGGTAAAAGAAAACAATTAAAATATTATGGGGCCTTAGATAGAATAACACAAGATTTAGCAGCTTTTATAATGAACTTGTCTTGTGAATTGAAATATGATATTCCAGAGTTTAAAGGAACTAGGATTGCAGCCACAAATCACTATTCTGCAAAATTGTGTATGTTTCATCACGGAAAAAATGTATGTTTAATGAATTAGAGAGCTTTCAAGCATTACTGATGAAAAGATCAGAGTTGAATAGAAAACAGATTCTTGGTGTCTCATGAAGTCATTAGTTTCTACAAATTCCAATCTTTTTTTCAGAAGAAAATTTTCTCCAGTTAACTTTTCCATTTCCTTTTCCATTTGGCCAATTTTATTTTTGAAGGACTTGCTATCCTTTGCCATTTGTCAATTGTGTTTCTTAGGGAATTATTTTCTTTCTCCATTTGCTTAATTTTATTTTTAAAGGAATTGTTTTCTTTTGTTATTTTTTGGTTTCAAGATGTTAATTTTCTTATGCATAGTGTCAATTTTCTCTTGTATTTCATGTTCTAGTTTTAATATTGGTTTTTTAAACTCCTTTCTGATCTCTTTTAAGAATTCTTTCTGGGCTGTAGACCAATTCATAGAATTCTCCGAAGCTTCACATATAGTGAATTTTCCCTTCTAAGCTAGTATACTTATATCCTCATTTTGGGATGTTACCTTTCCCTAGGGTCTTGTGTTAGAGAGGGACTGGTCCACAGACCTTCAGAGTTGAGGAACTTGAGACCTTTTTTCCTGGGGTTAGGAGCTACAAGGGGGGTTGCTCAGTGGACCTTTCAGTAAGTAATGACAGAAGTTTTCTCTGGACTGTCTTTGTTGGGATTGTCAGTGGCTCACTCCTTAGGCCTAGGGCCAGATCGAGGAAATCACAATAACTAGTCACTGAGCTAGGTAATCAAGACCAGAAATGCCAGAGGGTCTCTCTGTATAGTAAATGCTGGAGAAATTGTGCTCCCATAAGTGGGTCTTGGGAAAAGGTTCAAACACCTGGGGCTGGTGAGGAAGGAGGGAGTAAGGGAGCTCCGCTGGGAAAACCAGCTTGTACTGGTGGAATTGGTGCTCTGGGCAGTCCCACTAGAGCTTTTTTTTGTATTTTCATGCCCTTTTTACTTTTATTTATTTTTTAGAAAGATTTTATTTATTTTGAGTTTTACAATTTCCCCCCATTCTTGCTTCCCTTCCCACACCCTGACAGAAGGCTTTCTGTTGGTTTTTATTTCCATGGTATACATTGATCTCAACTGAATGTGATGAGAGAAAAATCATATCCTTAAGGAAGAAAATAAATTATGAGATAGGAAAATTACATAATAAGATAGCATTCCCCCCCTAAATTAAAGGTAATGGTTTTTGGTCATTGTTCATACTCCACAATTCTCTCTCTCTGGATACAGATGTTATTCTCCATTGCAGATAGCCTAACATTGTCCCTGGTTGTTGCACTAATGGAATGAACAAGTGCATCAAGTTTGATCATCACCCTCATGTTGCTGTTTAGGGTGCACAATGTTTTTCTGCTTCTGTCATCTCATTCAACATCAGTTCATATAATTATTTCCAGGTTTCCCTGAATTCCTATCCCTCCTGGTTTCTAATATAACAATTGTGTTCCATGACATACATATACTACAGTTTATTAAGCCATTCCCCAATTGAAGGACATTCACTAAATTTCCAATTCATTGCTACCACAAAGAGGGCTGTTATGAATATTTTTGTACAAGTGATGTTTTTAAGCTTTTTCATAATCTCTTCAGTAGAAGTATTGCTGGATCAAATGGTATGCACATTTTTTGTGGCCCTTTGTGTGCATTACCAAATTGCTCTCCAGAAAGGTTGGATGAGTTCACAGCTCTACCAACAACGTATTAATGTACCTGATTTCCTGCATTGCTTCCAACATTGATCATTGTCCTTTCTGGTCATATTGGCCACTCTGAGAGGTGGAAGGTGGTATCTGAGAGATTATTTAATTTGCATTTCTCTAATAAGAAGTGATTTAGAACAACTTTTCATATGACTATGGATAACTTTGACTTCCTCATCTGGAAATTTACTTTTCATATCCTTTTTCAATTGGGGAATGGCTTGTTATTTTTGAAATTTGACTCAGTTCTCTGTACATTTTACAAATGAGTCCTTTGTCAGAAATACTAGTTGTAAAAATTGTTTCCCAATTTACTATATTTTTTTATCTTGGTTTCAGTGGCTTTGTCTGTGCAAAAGCTTTTTTAATTTAATGTAATCAACATTATCTAATTTGTTTTTAATGATTTTCTTAATCTCTTACTTGGTCATAAACTGTTTCTCTTTCCTTAGATCTGACAGGTAAACTATTTCAAGATATCCTAGTTTACTTATAATATTGTCTTTTATGTCTAAATCCTGTATCCATTTTGATCTTATCTTGGTGTAGGGTGTGAGGTGGTGTTGGTTTAATCCAAGTTTCTACTATACTGACTTCCAATTTCCCCAAAAGCTTTTATCAAAGAGAGAGTTTTTATCGCAATAGCTGGGTTTTTTGCAAAACAGCAGATTACTATAATCATTTCCTGCTGTTGTACCTAGTCTATCCCACTGATCCACCACTCTATTTCTTAGTCAATACCAGACAGTTTTGATGACTGATGCTTTATAATATAATTTTAGACCTTTTTTGCACCTTTTTTTCATTGAATCCCTGGAAATTCTTGACTTTTTATTTCTCCATATAAATTTGCTTACAACTTTTTCTAACTCATTAAAGTAATTTTTAGAATTTTAATTGATAGGGTGCTAAACAAGTAGTTTAGCTTTGGTTGAACTGTCATTTTTATGATATTAGTTCAATATATCCATGAGCAGTTGATGTTTGCCCAGATATTTAAATCTGATTTAATTTGTGTGAGAAATGTTTTATAATTGTTTTCAAAAAGTTTCTGAGACTGCCTTGGCAAATATACTCCCAGGCATTTTATAATGTCTGAGGTTACTTTGAAATGGGATTTCTCTTTCTAGCTCTTTCTTCTGTATCTTGCTAATCCTATATAGGAATACTGAGGATTTATGAGCATTTCTTTCATATCCTTGTAACTTTGCTAAAGTAGCTAATTATTTCAAGTAGTTTTTAAGATGATTTTTTTGTGATTCTCTAGGTATACCATCATGACATCTGCAAAGAATGAGTTTTGTCTCTTCACTCGTAATTCTAATTCCTTCAATTTCTTTTTCTTCTCTTATTGCTGAAGTTAACATTTCTAATACAATATTGAATAGTAGAGGTGATAATGGGCATCCTTCTTTCACCCCAATCTTACTTGGAATTCCTCTAGCCTATCCCCATTGCAAACAATGCTAGCTGATGGTTTCAGATTGATACTGCCTATTATTTTAAGGATCAGTCCATTTATTCCTATACTTTCTAGTATTTTAATAGGAATGGGTGCTATATTTTGTCAAAAGCCTTTTCAGCATCTATTGATATAATAATATGATTAAATGTTATCCTAACCAACCAGGCATTCCTGGGATAAATCATACTTGATCATAGTAGAACCTTGTGATAACTTGTTGGAATCATTTTGCTATGATTTTACTTAAGATTTTTTTCATCTATATTCATCTGGGAGATAGGTCTATAATTTTCTTTCTCTGTTTTAACTCTTCCTAGTTTATGCATAAGCAAAATATTGGTGTCATAAAAAGAGTTAGGCAGAGTTCTGTCTTCACCTATTTTTCCAAAGAATTTATATAGAATTGGAATCAATTTTTCCATAAATCTGAAAGAATTCACTCGTGAATGCATCTGGCCCTGGTGATTTTTTTCTGAGGATGCTCTTTTCCTGAGATATGTTTATTTAGGTATTTAATTTCCTCTTCATTTAATCTGTGCAGCTTATATTTTTTAAAATATTCTTTCATTTCACTTTGATTGTCAAATTTATTGGCATAGAGTTGGGCAGAGTAATTCTGAATTTTTACTTTAATTTCCTCCCCATTGGTGGTGAGTTCAGCTTTTTCACTTATAATACTAGCAATTTGCTTTTCTTCTTTCTTTTTTAATCAATTTGATCAGATTATCAATTTTATTGATGTTTTCATAAAACCAACTCTTGGTTTTATTTATTAGTTCAATAGTTTTCTTGCTTTCAGTTTTACTGATTTTTAGAATTTCTAATTGGTTATTTAATTGGAAGGGTTAAATGTTATTTCTCTAATTTTTAGTTGAATATTTAGTTCATTGATTTCCACTTTCTTTAATTTACTCATCTAAGCATTTAAAGATATAATATATCCCCTGACTCCTGCCTTTATTTTATGATTAGATTTATCTAAATCTGAGAGTGGGAGGTTGAGTTCTCCCACTAGGAGAGTTTTGCTTTATATGTCTTCCTATAGCTCTTTCAATTTTTCCTCTAAGAATTTGGATGCTATACTATTGGGTGTATACATGTTTAGTTTTGAAATTACTTTATTATCTTACACTACATGTAGAGGGCCAGCCCTTAGGAGTGATTTTCACATATTCTTGGTGACCTTTTCCATCAGAGATATGTATTATTGCTCAATGTATGGATCTGTTGACTCTCCAGTGAATTGTGACCTTGGATAATCTGTAGCTCCAGAGGTAGTTGTAAAAGGTTTTTCTGATAAAGAAGTATGCAGATTTCTAAGAAAAAATATTGTAAATTTACCTAGGAAATTAGGAAACTGGTCTCCTTTAACCAGTGATTCCCGAGATAAGTTTTTTCTATAAAAGTCTGAGTTTCCAAAAATAGTTTGTAGATTTTTACATCCCAACCTTATGTCTTTGGATATGTTTTTCCATTTGACCTGACTCTTGCAAGTTCATGTCCAGACCCACACCAGAGCTATTGCAGAGATAGTTGGTGCCTGAATTTGGACTGATTGACAGACAGATTGACAGATGGACAGATGGAGGGACTGACAGTTGGACCTGGAAGGGAATAAATCTTGAAAGGAAAGATAAGATTTGGATACCTGTTTTTGTTTTGCTTCCTTTGAATGGGGTTATCATTGTCCATAGCCAGTCTAATCATGTTGTCTTAACTCTCTGAATTGCTGTGAGGAGCTGCATCAAAGGGATCAACTCACAATGTTGTTGTTAATGTGTAGAATATTCTCTTGGTTCTACTCCCTTTGATCAGCGTCAGATCCTGTAATTTATTCCATACTTCTCTAGAGTTCTACCACAAATTTTTTAATAGAATGATAATATTCTATAAAATACATATACTATAACTGGTTCAACCTTTCCCCAATAGATGGGCATCCCCTCAATTTCCAAAGAGTTGCCAGGAATATTTTAGAATATATAGGACTTTTCCCACTTTTTATATACTTTCTTCTGAATATAGGACTAGAATTGGAATTCCTGAATCAAACATTATGATCAGTTTTATTGCTCTTTGAGTATAGTTCCATATTGTTCTCCAGAATGATTAGATTAGTTCATAACATGACCATCAATGCTTTAAAGTATAAATCCTCCCACAACATCTCCAACATGGATCATTTTTCATTTTTGACATCTTAGCCAATCTGATAGGTGTGAGGTGATACCTCATAGCTGTTTTAATTTGCATTTCGCTAAACAATGATAAGTAACATTTTTTCATATGATTACTTATAAGTTCATTTTCTTCATTTGAAAATTATTTATCCTTATCCTTTGACCATTTATAAATTAGGGAATGATTTGTAACCTCACAAATTTGATGCAATTCTATATATATTTTAGAATTGAGACCTTTATCAGAACACTTATCTGTGAAGATTGCTTACAGTTTTCTGCTTTTCTTGTAATTTTGGCAGCATTAATTTTATTAGTGCAAATCCTTTTTAATTTAATTTAGTTAAAAATCACTCATGTGCTCTAATTCTTGCTTGGTCATAAATTTATCCTCTTTCCATAGATCTGACAGAGCATTTCTTGGTCTATTAATTTATCTATGGTGCCCCACTTTATGAATAAATCCTGTGTCCATTTTGACCTAATTTTGGCATAGTATTTGAAATGTGGGTCTATGTGTGGTTTTTGCCATACCATTTTCCAGTTTTCCCAATAATTTTTGTTAACTGCTTATTTCTTATTGTGGAAACTAATATCTTTATGTTTGTAAAGCAATAGATTACTGTAGTCATTTACTTCAGTTTCTTTAGAATCAATCCATAACTCTATTTCTTAACTTATACCAGCTAGTTTTGATGACTGTCACTTTTGAGTATAGTTTTAGATCTGGTAGAGCTAGACCACCTTTAATTGTATATTTTTCATTTAGTTCCTTTGCTATTCTTGACCTTTATTTGCTCCAGATGAATTTTGTTAATATTTTCTAGATCAAGCAAAATAATTATTTGCTGGTTTGATTGGTCTGACATTGAAAATTTAATTTGAGTATTGTCATTTTGATTATATTAGCTCGACCTAACCATGAGCAATTGACATTTTCCCAATTGTTTCAATCTGATTTTATTTGTGTGAGAAGTGGTTTATAATTGTGTTCATATAGCTTCTGAGTTTGCCTTGGTTGGGAGACAGATTTCCAAATATTTAATATTGTCCACATTAAATGGAATTTTTCTTTCTATTTCTTGGTCTTGGACCTAGTTGTTCATATA
Source organism: Macrotis lagotis (assembly GCF_037893015.1). NCBI lineage: Eukaryota > Metazoa > Chordata > Mammalia > Peramelemorphia > Peramelidae > Macrotis > Macrotis lagotis. The sequence goes on along the minus strand of NC_133658.1, from coordinate 771,228,765 downwards.
TAGAAATGCTGATGATTTATGTGGTTTTATTTTATTGCCTGCTACTTTGCTGAATTTATTTGTTTCAAGTAGTTTTTAAGATAATTTTTTGGGGGTTCTTTAAGGATATCACCATATCATATGCAAAGAGTGAAAGTTTTGCTTCCTCATTGCCATTCTGATTCCATTAATTACTTTTTCATCTCATTGCTAGAGTTAATATTTATAATATGATATTGAATGTAATGGTGATAATGGGCATCCTTGTTTTACCCCGATCTTATTGGAAATCCTCCTAATTTATCTCCATTACATATTTGGTGATGGTTTTAGATAGATACTGCTTATTATTTTAATGAAAACTCCATTTATTCCTAAACTTTCTAATGTTTTACTAGGGAAAGATGTATTTTATCAATGATTTTTTCTGCATCTATTGAGATAATCATATGATTTCTGTTGATTTTGCTATTGACATGTTCAATTATATTGCATTTTCCTATTATTGAACCATCTCTGTTTTCCTGATACAAATGCCACCTGATCAGTGTATTCTCTTAGAAATAACTTCCTGTAATCTCTTTGCTAAAATTTTATTTAAGATTTTTGCATCAATATTCATCAGGATTATTAATTTATAATTTTCTTTGTCTGTTTTTGCTTTACTTGATTTAGGTATCAGCATCATATTGTTGTCATGAAAAAAATTTGACAGAACTATGTCTTCTCCAATTTTTAAGTAGTTTATGTAAGATATTAATTAATTTTCCTTAAATATTTGGTAGAATTCACTTGTAAATCCACCTGGATCTGGGGACTTTTTATTAGGAAGTTTATTGCTGTTTTCTTTAATTTCATTTTCTGAAATAGGGTAATTTAAGTATTTTATTTTATCTTTTGTTAATCTGGTCATTTTTTATTTTGTAAATATTTATCTATTTCACTCAGGTTATCAACTTTACTGATATTCAGTTAGGCAAAATTGCTGTGAATTATCTCTTTAATTTCCTCTTTATTAATGGTTACTTCTCCCTTTTCATTTTTGATACTGGTAATTTACTTATCTTCTTTGTTTTTTTAATCAAATTAACCCATCTATTAACATATCTATTTTTGTTTTTTCATGAAACCAACTCTAAATTTCATTTATTATATCGATAGATTTCTTGAGTTCAATATTATTAATCTCTACCTTGATTTTCAAAATTTCTATTTAGGTATTTAGGTATTATTCTTTTTCTAGTTTTTTTTAGTTCCATACCCAATCCATTGATTTTCTCTGTGTCTAGAGATATAGAATTTCTACTCAAAACCATCTTGGTTCCATGACTTAAATTTTGATGTTTCTTTATTATCATTTTCTTTAATGAAATGATTATTCCTATGATTTGCTGTTTGATCCACTCAATATTTAAGTTATTTAATTTCTGATTAATTTTTGGTTTATCTTTCCATTATTTGAGAAGTATACATTTATTATTTCTGCCTTTTTGTTTTTGATTAGAAGCTTTTTATGCCCTAATACATTTTCAGCTTTGGTATAAGTGCAATACACTGCAGAGAAAAGGGTATATTCTTTGCTATCCCTATTAAGTTTTCTCCAAAGTTTTATCAGTTCTAAGTTTTCTAAGATTTATTCATCTCCTTCATTTTTTTCTTATTTATTTTATTCTTAAATTTATCTGGGTCTAAGAGAAGGAATTTGAGGTTCCCCATTATTAAAGTTTTGCTGTCTATGTCTCCTTGTAATTTACTCAGTTCTTTCTCTAGGAATTTGAATGCTATACATGCATGTTTAATAATGATATAGTTTCATTTAACTATGATACCTTTAAAGAAGATGTAATTTCATTTCTTATCCCTTTTAATGAGATCAGTTTTTGCTTTTGCTTTATCTTAGATTCTTACCCCTGATTTTTTTTTTTTACTTCAGCTGAAGCATAGTATATTTTGCTCCATTATTTTACATTTACCCTGTATCTCTCTACTCCTTGTAAATAATATAATTTAGGATTCTGGTTTGTAATCCATTCTGCTATCTGCTTCCATTTTACAGCAGAGTTCATTTAATTCACATTTACAATTATGATTACTAATACTTCATGTTATCTTTCTCCTATTATATTTTTCTTTCCTTTCTTCTTATTCTTCCTCACCAGAATTTTGCTTCTGCTTTAACTTTTAAAATTTTACTTTCTCTTTATGTTCATTTATATCTTTGCATTCCATTTTATCAATGCTTTCTTACCTTTTCTTTCCTTTTCTCTTCTCCTTTCCCTGTAGAGTAGGACAGATTTTTATACCCAAGTAGGAACGCATTTTATTCCCCTCTTTGGCCTATATTGAAGAAAATTTATTCATTTTCACATCGTCCCTTCTTTCCCCCAATATAGTAGATCTTTTGCTTCTTCTCTACTATTCATATTAATTAATTAATTAATTAATTAATTAACACTATTAATCAGGTACCATCAATCAAAGCTTAAGCAATTGATTCCTTTATAAGGTCAGCATAGTATTAATTAAAATACAAACACAGATTGACTGATTGCTTGATTATTTGATATGCAGCACTGCCTCAAAGTCACTAAGTACCCTCCCCTCTACTAATTAGAAATACACTTCTCAAGAGTCTTAAATTAGATCAAGTTATAATTATTTTTTGCCTTATCCCTTTTCAAGTACCCTCTAAGGACCAAAGGTCCTCGTGAGCCAAATATCATCCAAAGCCACATCATTTCATGAACTTTTGTACCCCTCCCCCCAAGTATACTTTCTTCCACACTACCTCCTCTAAGTCCCCAAAGTACGGCATTTAAACCCTTTTTAACTAAAGTATAGATTAAGTCCAACCCTTCTGGTTACTTCTCTCCCTCTACCCCTAAATTTACTCATGATACAATTAACTATAGATTCTCAAATTACTCTAATTACAGAGATGCTTTGAAGGTCTCTCTCTTATGAACTTTACTATTTAAGTACGTGAGACATTTACTCAGGGCCACCCAGCATAGGATGGACTCATGAGAGAAAGTGCTAAGCTTTGTGAGTAAAGCAGAATTAAAGTAGTTCAAAGGAATTTGAGAAACCAAAGTTTAGAATAAACACCCCTGCTTTTCTTCAGGGCTTTTTTTTTTATCTCAACAAAAACATATTCTCTAATTCCAGTCTATTCAATTATATACAATGCTTTAACTATCCTAAAAGACATACAGTTCTCAAGACTTACAAGTGTTATATCTTCCCTTATAGGGTTGTATATAATTTGATGTTCTTGACTAATATTTGCTTTCCTTTCCTTTGTTTTGTTTTATTTTATCCTTTTTCTTTTCGTTTACATTTTTATGCATCCTTGATCAAGGATATTAAGTCAGTTTTCCATCATAATTTGTTGAAAGATATATTTCAGACTTTTTCATTTAATCTGTGCTTTTGTAGAATAGGAATATGTAAATTAGCTCTCCTGGATATCTTTTCCAGTTTGTTTTTTTCACTAAATGGTACTTCATATTTTCTTCAGTTTTTTTCATTCATTTAATTTTGTTTCATTAAATCTTGGTATACCATACAGTCATTACTTTTGATTCATTTGATTCCAGTTTTTAGGGCTCTATTTTCTCCATTTAAGCTTTTTTGTTTCATGTTCCATTTGGTTAATTTGAAATGATTAATTTTCCATTTCCAGTTGCCTTAATTTATTTTATGATGGGTGGTTTTTCATTTCCAGTTGGATGATTTTATTTTTTTAGTCCATTGAATTCTTCTTCCAGTTGATCATTTTTTCCTTTTAATGAAGTTAGTTTCTTCAGTCAATTTTTCATAATCTCATTATCTTTTACCAGTTTATCAGTTTTCTTCACCCTTTCTTCTTTGATCTTTCAAATCCTTTTTTAAGGTCTTCTGAGTTTTTGGACTTGAGCCCATTTCATAAACTCCTTTGAGATTTTCCATGTAGACAATTTATCACTTTCTTCTTCTGAGATGACAATTTTATCATCTCTATGTGATTAGTAGTTTTCTATATTTAGTACTCTATTTTTTTGTTCATTTTGATAGTTGACTCTGCTCTTCCTTGGGTAGTGGAAATAGAATACTGAGCTTTTTGCACTGGGATTCATCTCTGTACTCTTGCTTTTTGCTTACCTAGGTGTTGCCTATGCAACAATTTTATGTCCAGGTTCTGCAGAGGTTTGTTCCCAATCCAAAAGACTGTTGTCCCACAGTTCTCAGGCTCTGACTTTGTCTGGGATTGGGACCCTCCCTGTCAGCCTGACAGCTAGTGGATCTAGGCTGCTGTTTAGCTACTAGGACCAGGTTGAGTCAGGTCCTATGCTATGCTGTCGCTGAATATCCTTCTGTTTTTCCTGCTCTTCTGCCTATGCTGGGCTATACTTCCCCTTTACCCCTGAAGAGACAGACCTTAACTAAAGATACTTCATGTTTTCTTGAGCTGAGAATTTGTTTTACTCTTTTTTTGTAGTTTTAATATTTGTACAGAAATTCAATTTAAAGTTGTGTAGGGATAAGCTCTAAGGGCATGCTAGATTTGTGCCACTATCTTGGCTTTACCCTGACCTCCTCCATCTGCTTTTCTTTATAATAAATTCTTATATCAGTAATAAAAACCAAGGTCCTTGGTTTTATTAAACATTAGGCTTATTTTCTTGGATTTTGGTATGTTGTTTACTTGACCAAATAAATATGTAAGATGATAAAAGGGGTAGAAGAACTAACTTTAAAAAATAAAATGAATAAGTATTACAACTATTAAACTTATAACTGAAAAAAAGGAAAAAGAAAAGGGTCTCTATGTATGAAAATATTTATAGTTACTCTTTGTGGTAGCAGAGAATTGGAAATTGGGGGGATACCCATCAGTTGGAAATGCTTGGTAAAATTGCAGTAGATAATTGTGAAGTAATATTTTTTGTTATAAATATGATGAATAGGAGAGATTCCTGAATTATATCTATAATATGTATATGCATATATGTATGCATGTATGCAAGTATGTATGTATGTATGTACATACTGATGCAAAGTGAAATGAGTAGAACCAGGAGAATATTTTACACAATAAAGGCAATATGAGATGATCATCGTAAATCATTTAGCTGTTCTCAGCAATGCAATGATTCAAAACAATTCTGAAGTATATATGATGAAAAATATAATCTGTCTCCAGTGAAAGAATTTATAGTCTGAATGTTTATTAAAGCATATATATATATATATATATATATATATATATAACTTTTTTCTTTATTTTTAAGCCTATGTTTTCTTTTCCAAAATGATTAATAGGAATATAATTTTTGTATAACTGCATATGTGTATTATATATCAATGTGCTTGCTTTGTTAGGGAGAGGGCAGGGAAGGGAGGGAGGAAAAGAGGGAATTTGAAACTTAAAATTTAAAAATAAATGGTAAAAATGATTTTATATATAATTTGAAAAAACATTTAAAAAAGAAAAATGAATAGATTGACTTTCTTCGCTGTGAGATTTCAGAATGTCTGGAGAAGAAATTATGAGTTTGTAGTAAGCTACTCACCAATCTCATCATATTTTCTTTGCCAGTGACTGAAAATCACCCGTCTATGCTTTGCATGTAATGCTATTGTGTTAGCAAAATGTGCCAAAGGAAAACCAGCTAAAACAACAACAGCACATTTATTAAACATGTGTTGAGATATTGTGCTAAGCACTCTACAAATATTAAAGCATTTATTTCTCAAAATGATGTTGCTAGTATTATTATCCTCATTTTATAATTTTGAAAACTGAAGCTGACTGTAGTTATGTAATATTCCAGATAAATAAATACAGCTAGAATGTATCTAAGACTCCATTTGAAGTTGTTTTTTATGACTTCAGATCCCATGCTTTAATCACTGTGCTATCAAATTACCAGAAAAAGAAAAAGGGGGAACTTTTCCCCCTGAGATGATCATTCTGAGTTATAATTTTCTATATACCACAAGACATTTTAGTTCAGTTTGGAAACTTTAGAGTCCAAAGATTTTGATTCAAATACTAGCTTTACCATTAATTACTTATTTGACATTAGAGAAGTCATTTAATCTCTATTTCAGTTTTGTTGTGTATAAAATGATAGTATTTGGGTTACATACCCTCCATGTAAACTTCTAATTATAAATCTATGTTTTATGCTTTCCACTTCTCAATGTTACATTTTATTCAAGACCAACTCAAGGAGCATCTCCTGCATATCACTTTTTTGATTCTTTACCTCATTCCCATTGGTAGTGTAGAATGAAAATTATCTGGTAAAAACTTAAATAAATCAATTTACTCTACTATATAATAGAACTTAACTTTTGAAAATATCAAAAAATCTAATATGAAATATTCTCATTAGTTATGAATACATGTTATTAAATGTTTTATCATTGATTTTAAAAGTTTTGTATATTCTTTAATTTATTATCACATCATACTTCACATTGCATAGGAAGAGAGTTGAATTTTCAAATTTAGTTATTACATGATCCCATTTAATTCAGTTTTTTCTTAGACAGTGAATGAATATTTATGTTCATTATTTGGAAAACTTCTTAATCTTTCATGATTAGCAGCATGCTATAATGCCATATTACAATACTCCACCTAGTTTTGGAAGTTTTGGTAATGCTGGAACATTTTGGCTTTTGATAGAACAATGGATCAACAATAATTCATCATTCCCCCAAATGGAATGTGATATTTAATCCTCCTAGAATTAAAAAAAATCCCCAAAACATTTTTGGGAATGGATATATTACAATCTGATGAAGATGCTGGTTCTTACAGGGTCATCTTGACCTTTGACAACAGGTGTCAGTATTGAATGAAATGTGAGTTTAGTCAGTATATACTGAATTTTTCATTCGTTAATATGCTTGTCAAAATGACTATTTTATGGGACACTCACACAGACAAGAACTCACAAGAGTTTTGGAAGAGTCTATACTGTGACACCCTCAAGACCTCTCTTAAGGATTTTAGAATTGATTGTTGAGTATGGGACATATTGGCATAGGACCACCATGACATGCCCTTATCAGAGCTGTGACATGAACAAGGCAGAATTGACGCAGTTCAAAGGCAACATGAGGTACATAAGTTTAGGGTAATCATCTCAGGTGTTCATATGGACTATTCGTGTCAAATCTTTGGTAGAGCATGCTGATCTTTTATTGGGTTGATCAATCACAGTCAAGCACACCGTAATTTGTCTCAAACACAGTGATATCATTTTGGTCTTCTTTGATAATGAAATACAAGAACTAACCAACCAATCAGCACGCTGGTCTTTGTCTTGCCCCAAAGAAGCCTTTCATTCTTCAAAAAAAATATTATATTTATTTACTTACTCATATATTTGTTTTTTTATTTATTTGTTTACTTTTGTTTTCATTATTCTTAAAACTGGCAGAAGTCTTCAGGGTCTCACTGCAGAGATTTCAAGTTGGGAATTTTCTCATTCATTAGACTATTTCTCACATTTTCTATCCTTGACTGATTCTTTTCCACTGGGTTTTCAAATCAGCCTTGAAACTTGATTTCACCATACTAACTGTTCCAGATAGTCAATGAAGCACATTCTTTAAGTGATATAGCAATAGCATATTTTCTTAAATTAATAGTCATTACATCATGCAATTAAAATCAAAAGCAAATAATAAAACCCTTCAAATTATCAATAGATTGATCAGCCTATGTCTCTAGCTATCAATATCTGCAAATATACTCATGTGTATACATTTTTATCATATATCCATATTAATTTATCTATATAACCTTACATTGTTAACTTATCTTACAAATTAACTAAATATGAGAACATCCGCTCAATTTTACTGCTTTTGTTTAAGGTCAATTTTTTTGGTTAGTAGAAATATGCACACGTGATTATTACTATCATCTATTGAAACTAAATCAAGAAAATTATTTGACCCAAATTATATGTGTAGCATACTACAATTATTTTGTACTAATTTATATGTATTTTATTTATAAATATTTTGAATATGTTTACATGTCCTCATAAGATAGTGTATCAGCATCTTGAGCGCCAGAACTCTTTCATTTTTGTTTTTGTGGTGCTGAAACCTAACACAGTGCTTAACATATACCAAGTGCTAAATAAATTCTTTTTGATAAATGGATTTGAGAGGTGATAGGGAATTTTTCTAAAGAAGATCTGCTCTCTCTGATAAAATCTTGGCTATTCATAAACTCAAAAACCCAAATTTCAGTAACATGAATAAACTAATATAGGATTAATATTCAGAAAATCTTGATTATATTTCATAGTTTTATAAAATTCTGGGCCTTACCTGACTCTTGTTTAAAATGAATAACTTGGATGAAAATGTCTTTAATAAACTTTCCATTGTGACATTTTGTGAGTCTGCAAATTGAATTTTATTTGATTCAGTAAATCTACCTTCATTTTCATTGCATTGTATGCATCTTAGTAACATTAGGAAAATCACTTCCCTTTTCTGAATTCTCAGTTTCTTCATATATACAATGATGGATTTGGACTTGATTCCTGTGACAGTAACATCCTGTAATGAAATTGTGTGTGTTTTTTAAAGGGCAGCATTTTATTCCTCTTTCAGTCTGCTCTCCTAAATCATTTCTCTGCTGCAAGCATTTTGCTCTGTACTCTACATGAATACCAAGTATGAAGAAATAGCCAAGCTTAGTACTTTGTTAATGAGCTTAAATGATTAAAATGTCTAGCAACAAGCATTTATTAAGAGCTTATTATGTTAGGCACTTTGTCAGTTTCTTCTCATATTTCACCTGACTTCACTACTTTGGGAATTTAATGACCAACTTCTTCACCATTCCCCAGAAAGCTCATTATTGGGATAACCTCAGCATCCTGCAAGACCTTATCAGCCTTTGTCTTCCACCTCATTATTACCTTCTGTCTCTGATTGTAGAGCAGAGGCGTGAACTTCTAATCTGCATTTAAGTGGACAGTTTGGTTCAGACATCTCTGCACATTATTTAAGACTTCTGTAATTGACTTTTATATTAATCGGGTTTTTCCAACTCCCTAGGTTCCCTTTCTTTTCTTCTTGTATTTCTGATTAAATCATAAGTACCTTTGAGGTAGGGAGAATTTAGTCGGAGGAAAACTAGAAAATTTCTGGTGCAAAAGGAGTAGGGGATTTCCAGAAATAGGGCCTAATTATTATTGTCAGATACTTCAGAGGGTCCAAGGAGTCAAAGAACTACAAGAAGACCACTGAATTTGGTACAAAAGTGATGAATTTCATTTATACAGAAAGTAAAATTATGAGAAACTGCAGTAAAATATGGCAAGAAAAATAGTTAATAATAGACAACCAATTTTGTGGAGGAAAATTTTTCTCTGCTACAGAAAGAATGTTTTCAAAGTTGCTTCCATGTCAGTATTATTTTAATGCAATGTCCCAGACCTTAGTTTCTTTGCACCACTAAAATTTAGTTCCATAAAAAATTTTTTTCAGCTACATCAGAGTTGGTTGCTTTTCAGTGGTTAATAAAGTGATCAAAACAAATCTTTAGTAATGTTAAAAAATAAAGCTTTTATTCCCCATCAACCAATCATTTGCAAATGTGTACTGCATTTTTTCTAGTTAGATAATTTCAAGATGTTACTTTCTCATCTAAGAAAAATAACAAAAAAAGTTATATTGCCCTAAACTTATGCAAATCAATTTTCCTTTAAAAAACAAATGAAAACATACTGTACACTGATTTCTGTAATTTTTGCACTAGGAAAGAGCATATGAATTAAAGTAATTACCAAAAATAACAGAGATGTACTAAAGCATGTTTGAAACAAATAATTTATTTGATTCTGGGTGACTTATTTTACCATGAACTAGCTTCTATGTTTACATTTGAAGAAAAATTATTAACCAGAGAACGTACTGTTTAGAGGGAGCCAGTTTTTGCTGAGTTTAGAAGCAAAGACATAATAGTCTATTCCTTATAGTGTGGCTGTATCAGACCCATGAGAAAAACTATAGAATCACAGAATCAAATGAATAAAATATGGATGGAATCCATCCTACTACATTTCCTTTCTGGAGGTCAGTCTCAGTAGTTCATAAAAACTCAGTCAGAAAAATAAAATATATTTCATGATCCTACACTGAAGCAGCCACACCCTTCCCTGCATGAAAGCTCCCACTCAATTCCAACAGTTACATATTAGTTCTTTGTATTTGAAACATTATACAGGGCAGCTAGGTGGCACAATGGATAAAGCACCAGCCCTGGAGTCAGGAGTATCTGAGTTCAAATGTGACCTCAGACACTTAATAATTACCTAGCTGTGTGGCCTTGGGCAAGCTACTTAATCTCATTTGCCTTGCAAAAACCTAAAAAAAATTGTAAAAAAGTCTAAAGAAAAAGCATATATATATATATATATATATATACACATATATATATATACATAATGCACAAGTATATATGCATATAGATGCATATATATTTATTTAAATGAATATATGCATAAGCATATAGAAACATAAAGAGACACATATTTATAGATCAGCACACTAACAAAATCCAGTGACAAAATTTTCTACAAGATCAAATAGAAATGCCTTAGTTTGGAATTCAAAACACTTCATTTATATAGCTCATTTTGCCTTTTAAGTTTTCTTACCACTTTCTCCCCAATATATACTCTTTTATTCACTCACACTGGACTCCATGAACACATATCTTGACTCTAGGTAATTCCTCCACTTGTCCCTTATGCTTATAAAACTCTTCTTCAACTCAATCTATTAGTTCTACTATTAGATTGTAAGTTCCTTGAGGGTAGAAACTGTCTTTTGCTTCTTTTTATATCATCATTACTTAGCCTAATACTTTATATACACTAGGAGCTTAATAAATATTTGTTGATTGATTGATAATTGTGTATATATTCACAAATATCATACTTATAGAAACAAACATCTATCCCTATCTTATCTATCTACCTATCTGCGTTTCAGATTCTTTTCACAGTCTGGTAAAGTCTATGGATCCTTCCCTTAGTAATACTGTTAAATATTTAGGATTTAAAAAAATGAGTTATATTTAAATATAGTTGTCACAATATTTGAAAAATAAATTCATGGAGGTCAAGTTAATATTCCCTGACCTAGGACTTCAAATAATAGCATCTGATTTGGATGAGACAATAGTTTTGGGGATTTATGAACAGAGCAAAATCTTGCATATACATCAAATATATATGTATATATGTATGTGTGTGTGTTTGTGTGTGTGTTTAGTGCCTTGAACAATGTGTACATGTTTAACAATTATTGGTTGGCAATTATGAAAAGAGTCAAATATCAGCAAAAGGATCTCTATATTGTCATAAGCAATTAACTGAGTTGTAATGTCCCCTAGGATTTGTTTCATTATAAATGTGGCTCCCTATGTTTAAGTATCTTGAGGAGCACAATATATAAACCTCTGCAGTGATTCATTTTGGTATTCACAAGAGATAATAGATTGTATTAAATAGAGAGAGATCAGTACTCAAAGCCAGAAGACCTCCATCAAAGTCTTTACACTATCATTTATTGAAAATGTTACCTTAGAGATGTTATTTTACACATACATCTTTCTGGTTTCTTGGCAAAACTGAGATATATGGGAAATATATTTCAAAACCTACTTCAAGATTATGGACAACATTAATAAGCCTTAAATACTATTTTCTAGGGCATTATGTCATTGAATTTTTTTTTCATTTACCTAGTACATCTGCCAAATGAGGATGAGTAGGCCCAAAAATATGCAGAGGACAACTAGAATGGTGAAGAGTCTTGATAATATATCACGTGAAATTGACTGGTGTTTGGGGGAATTATTGTTATATTAAGATATTTAATGCACTCTTACATAAAACAGCAATTGGATGTATTCTGTTGGTGACCACAGAAGCAAGATGTTAAAGTTGCAAAGATACAACTTTAGTCTAATATAAAGAAACAAAAAAGAAATATGTCCTTAATTAAAATTATCTAAATATGGAACAGACTGCCTAAGGAAGTTTTATGTTCCTCCTTCAAGCAAATATTGAATGATGACTAGTTGAGCACATTATCCTCCAGATTCCTTTTTGGGCATAGGTAAGACCTCACAATTATTAGGCACATTCTTACTACAATATTCTATGATTATATGTCCCTACTTACGTTAACAATGGTCATGAAAATGGAGACCTGTCTTACTTGCATCTTTCCATTTTTCTTCACTCATACACAACTATACTTCAGTTTCTCATTGTTCCTAATTAGAAACAGTACAATAGCCTCATACTGCATTTCTTTGCTTTTCAATCTGTCTTCTACACCTCCATTCCAATGATAATCCTAAAACAGATCTCATCACAGTATCAGACAATTTAAAAATATACTGATTTGCTGATTTGCTGAAGTTTTCATTAAAATTAATCTTTATGGAGGATTATAATTTTGAGACAATATTTAGGTACTTTGAATATTAACTTATTTCTATGTGCTGATCAAAAATTTTCAACATTCTATCATCTAAATTGAGGAAGTTAGGTGGTGTAGAGGATCAAGCAGTGGGCCTGAAGTCAGGAAAATTTATCTTTTTTAGTTCAAATCTTGCCTATGACATGTAGAAGCATTAGTCACTTAAGTCCTGCTTGTCCTGTTCCTCATGTGTAAAATGTGCTGGAAAAGAAAATGGGAAACTATTCCAGTATCTTTGTCAAGAACATCCAACATCCTTTTACTTTCCTACTGCATGCAAATCTAACTGTGTATTTTCCCTTTTCAAAAATCTCTCACTTGATCCATCTATCCCCATTGACTATCTTATTTCTTTCCTACCATTTAATGACTAAGTTTCTTTAAAATGTCATCAATAAAACATGCCTCTGTTTTTTTTTATTTAATTCTGCTTTTCACTCCCTACAATCTAGATTCCAAATTCAGCACTCAAGACAACCAAAACTTTTTTTTTCTAAACTTACTAATGATTTGTAAGTTGGTGAATCAGATCCAAGATAGTAGAGAGGTCAGGAAATTGCATGACCTGTTTCTAATTTCTCTCTGGGACAATTTAAAATGAAGCTTCTAAAATGATTCTGGAGTGACAGGATGCAAAAAAAAAAAAGTGTTAAACAATTTCCTCTGAAGAAATTTTGGAAGGACTTGAGGAAAGTTCGAACTTGCTGCTGTAGAGGAGGAGTACAGCCCATAACAGACAAGGTGCTGGAAAACCAGAAAGAGTCTTTAGACACAGAGGAGTACTTAAGAACCCTGCAGACCAGAGGTATAGCAGCCCAGCAATGAGGGAAGTGTAGGAGTTATATTGTCAATGCTGAAATGCTAGTTCAACAGAGGGGGCTAGGAAGGGCTACCTGAGTCCAGGGAGAAAGACTCAAGTACCTGATGCTCCAGTGCATAAAAGCCAGTGACCAAATCTTTGGCCCCATTGTGAGAAACTTGATACTGTGCCTCCTATGCCCTAGGAACAAAGCTCAACTTTTAAAAATGAGCCCTAACAATAGAAAGCTAATCAATATGTGAACTCAGAAGACAAAAATAGACAATGTCCACATGTAAAAGAATCAAATGGAAATATAAATTGTTATCGAGTCCAAAAAGTGCTTTTGGAAGAACTCAAAAAATATTTTAAATTCAAGTAAGTGAACTACAAGAAAAATTGGGAAAATAAATGAGTTATGCAATAGAATAATTAAAAAGTCAGTAACTTGAAAAAAAGTATAAAAATTGATTGATAAAGCTACTCCTTAAAAAATAAAGTTAGAAAATTGTAAAATCAAATAAAAAGACCTCTTTAAAAACAGAATTGATCAAATGGAAAATAAAATCCACTAAAGAAAACAACTCTTTTTATAGAAGACTTGATATGGATAATTTGGTTTTCTTCTTTGTTTTAAAATCAAATTAATCAAAGGTTTATTCATTTTATCTTTTTATAAAACAAAATCAGTTTCATTATTAGTTCAACAGTTTTCTTATTTTCAATTTTCTTAATTTGTTTTTCAGAATTTCTAATTTGGTATTAAAAATTTTTAAGATAAATGCACAATTCATTTTTCTCTATTTTATTCATGTAAGCATTTAAAAACGTAAATTTTCTACTGATAACTAACTGCATAGCACACGTTTTGGTATATGTATCAATATTGTTATTTTCTTGTGTGAAATTATTTCTATGATTTGTTGTTTGATTCATTTTGTAAAATTAGGTCATATAGTTTCCAATTAAATTTTATTTTTTCTTTCCATGACCCTTTATTACATGTAACATTGAATTCATCATGATTTGAAAGGGATGCATTCAAAATGTGTGCCCCTCGGCAATAAATTGTGAGGGTTTTAATGTCCTAGTATATGATCAAATCAAATTTTGCATAGGTTCCAGATACCACATAGAATAAAATATATTTCTTTCTATCTCCATTCATTTTTTTAGAAGTCTATAATATCTAACTTTTTAAAAAATATATTTTATTTATTTTTCCAATCACATACAATGGCCATTTTTACCAATAAATTTTTTGGAAAAGTTTTAAGTATTGCAAATTTTCTCCCTCCTTTCCTTACCTCCCCCTTCCTCCCAACAGGAAGCTATCTGATATAGGTTTTACATTTGTAAGCATAATAAAAATAGATTGAAACCAAATGTATTGTTAGAGAAGATAGATCCAAATGGAAGGAAGAAAACATTAGAGATAACAAAATTATATAATAAATAATAATTAGAAAATTTTTAAAATTTGAAGATAATAAGCTTTTGTCATCATTTAAACAACACAGTTACCTCTCTGGATATAGATGGTATTTTCCATCAAAAGTCCCTTAATATTGTCTGATTATTGCACTGCTGAAATGAACATCATTATGGGGTTGATCATCACCCTATGTTGTTGTTGATTCTACTATTTCATTCAACATCAATCCATGCAAGTTTTTCCAGGATTTTCCAAAATATCATCCTTTCTGATTTCTTATATAATAATAGTGATCCATCACATAAATATACCACAATTTGTACAGTCATTCCCTAATTGGAGGGCATCCCCTCAATTTCCAATTTGCCTCTACAAATAGAGTTACTATGATTCATTTTATACATGTGGGAATTTTACCACTTTTCATGATCTCTTTAGGATGCAGACCTAGTAGTTGTATTCCTGGATCTAAGGATATGTACATTTTCATGGTCTTTTCAGCATAATCCCAATTTCTCTGCAGAAAAGTTGGATCAGTTCATAACTCCATCAATGCATTAATATTCCAGTTATCCCATATAATAATTAATTTGGTTATATCCCATAATTTTTATTTCTTGTAAGAAGTGTATTGTAGGAATCTGGTTTTTAATTTACTTTGCTATTCACTTCTGTTTTATGGGAGAGTTCATCCCATTCACATTCAGAGTTATAATTACTAATTCTTTATTGCCCTACATGCAATCTCCATGCTGTTCCCCCACCTTCTTTCACCTTATCCCTCCTCCTCAGTATTTTTCTTCTGAATACCACCTTCCTCAATGTATTTACACACTTCCATCCACTCCCTCCCTTTTCTCCTTTTTTTCCTCCCTTCTATTAGTCCCTCCTTCACTTCCTCCCACCCCCTTTCTCCTCTGAATATTTGAAGGGTAAAACTAATTTCTAAACCAAACTAAGCAGGCGTGTTAATCTCTTTTTGAACCAAATCTAATGGGACTAAGATGCAGGCAGTGCTCACTGCCTCCCTTCTTTCCCTCTATTGCAATATATCCTTCACACCTCTTCATGTGATGACCTCCCCCTTCTTCCATCTCTTTAATATCCCTCCTTTTTTAATGAAATTACATATGAATGCATACATACATACATACATATATGTGTGTGTGTTTATAAGATTAAATCATTTCATCAAACTTATGGACATAGGATGAATGTCTATGCCTTCAACCTAAGTGCATTTCCTCTAATAGAGTTACAATTCTCAAAAGTTATGACAATTTCCCTTCCATTTGGGGATGTAACCAGTATAATCTTACTGGTAAAGAGTTTTCACCCTGTCTACCCTTTCATGTATCTCTTGGGTCTCCTCTTTGAAGATTAAATTTTTCTGTTTAGTTCTGGTCTTTTCATCAGGAAAGATTGAAAATCACTTATTTCATTAAACATCTATCTTTTTCAATAAAAGAGGAGGCTCTGCTTTGTTGGAAAGTGAATTCTTGGTTGTAATTCAAGTTCATTTCCTCTACAGAATATGTTCTTGGCACTTCTAGCCCTAAAAGTTGATACAGCCAAACCTTGTGTAATCTTGTCTGTGCTTCCTTGGTGTTTGAATTGTTTATTTCAGGCCACTTGTTAAATTTTTCTCCTTGATATAATAATTCTGGAGTTTGGTCAATATTATTTGGTGTTTTAATTTTGGTATTCCTTTCAGGAGGGGATTGATGTAGTCTTTCAAGGACTATTTCCCTGCCTGGTTCCAGAATAACAGGCAGTTCTCCTTTACTACACCCTGAAATCTGGAGACTAGGCTTCATTTATGTTCAAGAATTTCAGGTAATCCTATGATTCTTAAATTATCTCTCCTGGACCTATTTCCTAGCTCCATTGTTTTGCCAATGAGGCATTTTACATTTTCTTCTATTGTTTCATCTTTTTGATTTTTGACTTTTTTAACATTTTAACATTTTATTTGTTTTCCAATTATATACAATAGTAATATGTACCTATCATTTTTTGCAAGGCTCTGAATTCCACAATTTTCCCCCTCTCCTTCCTTCTCTCCCCCCACCCCAGAAGGCTGTCTGACACTCTCTGCATTGTTTCCATGCCAAACATTGATGTAAATTGAATGTTATAAGAGTAAACATAGGACCAAACATAAAACCCCCTCTACTCCCAATATTTTTTAACAGTCTTGGTGTCACATGAAGTCATTAGTTTTCACAGATTCTGATTATTTTTAGAGAAGAATCTTTTTCTTTTATCTTTTGTATCTCCTTTTTCCAATTTGTCAATTTTATTTCTGAAGAAGTTGTTATGATTTTGCATTCACCCAATTTTGTTTTTAAGGCACTCACTTTTTTGAATTTGTTTAATTTTATGTTTAAAGTATTTTTTTTCTTCTGTCATTTTTGGTTGTAAGGTATTAATTTCCTCTTGTGTTTCTTTTCCCAATTTTTCCATTTGATTTTTAAGCTCCCTTCTGATCACTTGTAAGAAACCTTTCTGGTCTGGAGAACAATTCATATTCTCCTCTGAAGCTTTATCCTTTCCTGTTCACCTTTTCTGAGCTAGTATCCTTATCTCCAACCTAACATTCAATATACCATGCTTTGCACTGGCCTTTTTTTAAAATTGATTAATTAATTTATTTTCAGGCATTTGCACATATAGATTTTTAAGTTACAAAATTCTGTCCACCCTTCCTTCCCACCTCCTCCCTTCAGTGAAGAACAGTCAGGTTAGCTTTGTACTTCCATTTTTTGGATAAACGTGTTTGTATATTACTCATTTTGGGTGTGAGGAATTAGAATAAAGGGAAAGAGGTACATAAGAGATAATTTTTATAAATTATTCATCAGATCCTAAAGGGTTGTTTTTTCCTTTTTTGTTTTTTGGTTTTGTTTTGTTTTGTTTTTCTTCATCTGGATGTGGAGAACATTGTCCTTTGCTAGTCTAATAGGGTTGTCCCTGCTCTCTGAACTGCTGAGAGGAGCTGCTTCTACTAAGGTTGATCATCTCACAAAGTTACTGTTAATGTATACATTGTTCTTTTAGTTCTTCCTTCACTCAGCATCAGATCCTTTAAGTCATTCAATACTTCTCTAGAGTCCAACCTTTTATGGTTTCTTATAGAACAATAATATTCCATAGTATTCATATACCATAACTTGTTTAGCCATTTCCCATTTGATGGGCATCCATTCAAATTCCAATTCTTTCCCACTAAAAATGATCTTTTATGAATATTTTAGAATTATGAGAATTTTCCCATTTTTTATAATTTCTTCTGGATATAGACATAGAATTGAAATTGCTGGGTCAAAGGGTATGGACAGTTTTATTGCTCATTGAGCATAGCTCCATATTTTTCTCCATGCACTGGTCTTTCTTCATTGTGTGATATTAACTTTCCATAGGGTATTGTCTTGAGGGAGTGTCTGGTTCGCAGGACTTCAGTGTTGAGATCACTGGAGACTTTGCTAACTGGTGCTAGGAATTTTTGCAGCCCACTCTGTAACTTTCAGGTAAGGAACTAGAAAATTTCTCTGGACTGTATGTTGGAAGTGTCAGTGGCCTACTCACTAGGTTGGGGTTGGATCTACTCTGTCCTCACACAGTCTGGACTGGAAATGCCAGAGACTCTCATTCAACACCTGGGCCTTGGGGCAAGGTCTGAACATCTGGGGCTATTTCTGTGTTTGTGATGCAGAAAATAAGACACTCTGATAGGTATGATGTGAGCTCTGGGTAGAAACTTCACTAGAAACAAAGGGACTTGAAGTCTGGGCCTTCCAGACCAACTGAGCTTGCCAGATAGGTCCTGGGCAAATGTTTCCACAAGGGTTCTCACATAAGTCTTCAGGATCACCCCACTGACCTTGCCCTGCATTTCTATACTTGGCTCTGGCACACGCATGCTCCCTGATGACAGGCTTTGCTGGAAGTTGTTCCCCTCTGTTCTTCTGTGACTTCTGTCACTGTAAAATCTGTTAAGAGGCTTTATTTATTTTGGTTCTGATGGAAGGCCAGGAAAGCTTAAAACAGTGCCTGATTTCTCTCCACCATCCTCTATAACTAACTTAAAAAAATATTATTCGCTTTCTTAACTTTCTTCTTGTTTATTTTGTCTTTTGTTTCATCTAATTTTGAGAGGTTTGTGTTTACGTTCTCCTTTAGTATGGTTTTGATTTCTATGTCTTTCTGTAACTTATTTAACTTCTACTCTAAGAATTTGGAGTTATACCAATTGATCTATATAGTTTTGATTTTTGTATTATTTCATTACCTCTAGTATCTTTTAGGAAGTTGTAACTTCCTTATTTATCACTTTAATGGGATCTATTTTTGCTTTTAATTTGACTGACATCAGAATTGCTACTCCTCTTTTTGTACTTTAGCTGAGGCATAAATTATTCTGTTCCAGGCTTTTACCTTAGCTCTATTTTTATCTCTCTGTTGCAAGTGAATTTCTTGGAAACACTATATTCTAAGATTCAGTTTTTAATCCACTCTGCTATATGCTTCATTTTGTGGCTGAGATTATCCCATTCGTATTCATATGTATGATTACTAAACCTAATTTGCTCTATATCATATCTTCCCCATTCATACTTTGCTCTCTCCTTTCAGTTTTTCCCTTCAAATAATTGTTTTGCTTCTGACTACTTCCTCCTTCTACCTACCCTCCCTTCTATTATCCCTTCTCCCTTTTCATTCTCCTTTCTACTTTTCCTTTTCCTATTCATACTTTTATCCACTTTATCAGCCTATCTTTCTCCTTTCTTTCCCTATCCCCTCCTACTTCCCTGCATAGTAGGATAAATTTATAAACTCCATGGGAGTATATGTTATTTCCACTTTGAACCAAGTATGTTGAGAGCAAGATTAATTCAATATTCACACCCTCTCTTCTTTTCCTCTACTATAATAGGTCCTTTGGGCCTTTTCATATGGTATTATTTACTCTCTTCTGCCTCTTCCTTTTTCTCCCAGTATAATACTTTTTTCATGCCTTAACTTCTTTATATCTGGCTTATATTCTATCTAAGTATCTAAGTATACTCTTTTCAACTATCCTATTAGAAATACAATTTTCTACTTAAGTGTCGTCACATTATAAATAATTTATATCCACAACTTCTCTCTAAGTATATTCCTTTCAACTTTCCTAATAGACATATAATGCTGGAGTTATGAGTAGCATCATGTCATAATCAACTTTTACCCACAACTTCCATATAAGTATGCTGCTTTTGATGTTCCTTATAGAAATACAATTCTCAACTTTCAAGGTGCAGCCAAAATGGCAGTATGAACTTAGGAAGATCTTGGAGCTCTTCCTGAAACAACTTTAAATGAAGCCTCTGGGGGTGGCTAGGTGGCACAGTGGATAGAGCACTTGCCTTGGAGTCAGAAGTACCTGAGTTCAAATCCAGCCTCAGACACTTAATAACTACCTAACTGTGTGGCCTTGGGCAAGCCACTTTAACCCCATTACCTTGAAAAATCTTAAAAAAAAATGAAGCCTCTATATAGATCATAATGCTACAGATCCTACCAAAAAAAGACTGAAACAAGTTTTCAACATGAGATACCATAGAGAAACTTCAGCAAAGGTCTGTCTCTTCAGGGAAAAGGGGAGAATGGCTTAGTGTAGAGGGTATATCTGTATAGTCAGGCTCTTAGTCACATTGTAACTCAGGTCCTAACTCAAAAAGTTAGGGATGCAGCAGGCCCAAAGTGAGAGTCGTAACTTCATTTTGGAAGACATAGTTTGAGCCCTTGGGAACACTGGAGCAACCAAAGGGACTGGGTTAGGCTACCCTAATGCAGGGAACAAATCACTGAATAGACAATTATTTGCCAAGCAGAAAACAGACCAGTATAAAGGAGAGAATAAGCCCCTCCATAGGCAATACCTTGGCAAGTGAAAAGTCAGGGCTTCCCTAAAGGAAGTTACAAACCTCTACATAGGCACTGACATAGGTAAGAAATAAGCAACGGACAAGATCCAGGCACAAGCAAAATATCATGGGACTCTATTCCCTGTACTCCAATAGTTATCAAAAAGAGCAAGAAATAAAAGCTAACAGTTGGGAACCCTTGTGTATGGGAGTATTGTGAATTATCTTCCCCTGGTATCCTTGAACACCAGAGTCTTATCTAAGTGCCAGGAGAGTGGGAGTGGATTAGAGACTGGAAAGGTATTCAGGCACTGTTGTTTTGGTGAATAAAGGGAGCACATGGAGATCTTAATGGAAACTTGTCTTCCTTGTCTCCCACCTCTCCAAAGGTAGCCTGGGGAAGATTGAGGGATTCCAGAAGTGGGACTCAACATATGGCACAAAGGTGTGTTATCTGAGTAAAGGCCAGAATACGGACATAGCAGATACAAGCAAGAGAACCAGGTGACATCCCAGAGCAGAGGACTTTGGAGAAGGTAGCAAGTTTACCATGGGGCTGATGTTAAGGAAGTTGGAACAAGGAAGCATGGAAGAAAGCAAAGGTAAAGTGAAAGTGCATTTGCTTTTATGGCCTGAGGCAGAAGAAATACAGAAGTATTATCAAGAAAAGCCTAGGATCGGCCCTACAACACCCAGGGAAGAGATTTCAGAAGTACAAAAGGCCATAGAAAAAGCAAAAGATCAGGGAGACAGTTTGATGGATCTAGGAGGTGATTTTCAGTCATATCCTGTTATTGAGGAACCAGATTCTTTTAATCCAGGAAACCTTAGGCTAAGACATAAGCCACTAGATATAAATGTAGTCAGAGATTTAAGGAAGGCAGTAGGGGAATACAGGGCAAGATCATCTTTTGTCTAGCTACATTTGGATACTTGCATACTCCATATTAAGACCTAATTATTAGAAGCAGATAGTTAGAGCATGTTTGTCACCTGGACAATGTATCTTTTGGATGATGGAATTTATAGATGTAGACAGATGATTTTGAGGTTTATACAAGGTCCCAATGCCACCACATAATATGAACAATTGAGAGGCACAGGTCAATTTTTCAAAAATGCAGGCCAGCTATATTATGGGTTAGAGACAAATGAAAGAATGTCTACCTGTGTAAAGAATGCTTGGGGATATATTCAAATACAAAATGATGAGAAAACTATTTGCACTTATTAGAAAAAGAAATGATGAAGCTTTTGTAGATTTCTTTGCCTGGTTGCAGGAGGCAATAGGAAGAACTTTAGGAGTTGTAGCAGGAATAAGTGTAATAATAAAACAATTAGCATGGACTAAGGCAAATGCTGATTGTCAGAAAGCAATGATTGGCTTAAGAGGAGATGCCAAAGAGGAAATGATTCAAAGATGTGACAGACTAGGGTCTCAAGTGTATCATACAGAATTAGTGACAGAGGCATTTGCTAATATGCATATGGGAAATAAAGATAAACAGACTTTGTTTGTGGAAAACCTGGACATTGAAAGAAAGATTATTGGAGTGCCCAAGTAGCTAAACCAGAATGGTAAGGGCACATCATCCTAAAACTCTGTGCCCAAAGTGTGAAAAGGCAAGACACTGAGTTTTGAAGTTGTGAAAAGGCAGGATGTCAGAAGGTAGACAAAGAAGTTTAAATGGAGAAAGGGGCCCTCTCCCTTGGGCCCCTCAAAAGAAATCCTGGGATATGACAGTTGAGGACCACCAGGAGATGGAATGGAAAAACCAATATGCAGCTTTGGCAGCAAGCCAACTTATATCAAACTATTGGCCGTGAAAAGTGCTGGGAAATTTAGGGTGTCCCCATATGTTTTTACTGAAGTACGTATTCACCCATTATGATTAATGGATGAGGAGTCTGCAATCATTTTGATTCCACCTAATCCAAAGTATATTCACATTATACTTTTAATAAAGCATTGAGTGGGGGAAATTTGCTCTATTGCAATAATGAATGCTAATGATGACGATAGCTACATAAATGAAAACCAATGCATAGCCCAGTTGTGTGTTTTTCAAGATCTACTATAAATATAAAGGAAAGTGAGTTGAAAAGGGGGCCAAAACAGAGAAACCATGATGAAATTATGTTTTACAATTATGATTTCTTCAGAAAAAAACATCTTTTTGTTATCTAAGTGGAAGGGATTGCTTTCCTAGGCTTGATTGATGCTGGGGCAGGTCAGACTGTGTTCCCCATACAAAACTAGTCACAAGCTTGGCCTAAGCAGGTTGCTTAAACTAATCTAGTAGGCATTAGGGGTAGACAGGAAACAGAAATTTATGTCAACCCTTGAAATGGAGAAAAGAAGATAAAGCAGGAACTGTCACTACTTTCATATTTGAAGTACTCCCTACCATATTATGGGGAAGAGATATATTATATCAGTTAGAGGCTAGAATTAGCACAGATTCTCTGATTAGGGCTGCTGTTGAGTTGGGAAGTGGAGTCTCCAAGGCAGCACTGCTGGGGGATTGAGCTTCCTCAAACAACAGTCCCCCACTGCGTGTCAGCTGCATAGTTACCGAAATTGATAAGAATTCAACATTTTGGAATCAGTGGAACTGGAATCTCCCAGGCAGTGCCCCAGGGGATGAAGCTTCTTGCAAAGCAGGAGTGGGTACCAGTGCCATGAATGGGATGCAGAAGACCTGCTTGCTGCTCCTTTTGGTTACAGCTGCCAGTCTGATTACACTATGTACATTATGTTCCATCCAAACCCCAAACCCATGGGCAACTTTAGAGACTTCTCATCCTTGCCAAAGATCCTGATGAAGAGTCTGACACCAAAGAAGAATATAGATAATTTCACCTTTCAGCCTACAGCCCCTGGCTTCAACATCCAGATCCTTGCTCCAGCAGCAGAGGGCTGTGAATTGCTCACTTCCTGTTTTGGGAGAAAAAGTTTCACAGGCTGGTAGACTGTTATGATGATGTTTTTACATCTCCCCACTTGCCTGGAATGTTTCTATATTCAGAGATCTGGTACTGGCCAGGTTATCAGTCTCAGTTTGGTAAATGTGATACAAGAGGTTGTTTCTGTGTTTGTGTTAATGTCTAAACTCCTGTGTGTGTATGTGTGTAATTCAGATCAGAAATAGTTAAATGTTACCAGAGATAAAAGTTACTCCTTTTAGCTTGCATTTTGATTTTGATTGTTTTGAAAGGTGTTTTTTGTTGACAAAAGAAAAACTTTGTAATCTTTGTAAGTTGGGGATAAAATGTATTTCAAGAAATTTGGGAATATTGGATTTTTTACTGTTTTTAAAATGACATTTGTTTATGCTATTTTCGAACTTTTGTTTACAATTTATGTGCTATTCATTATGAAATAATTTGGTTTCAAAAACAAGAAGGACTATATGTTAGGAACTGTCCTGTGTAGGAGTACTGTGAATTATCTCCACCTGGTGTCCTTGAACTTTCTTATCTTACTAAGTGCCATGGGATTGGGAGTGGATTAGAGAATGGAAAGGTATTCAAGTATTGGTGTTTTGGTGAATAAACAGAGTACTTGGAGATCTTAATGGAAACTTGTCTTCCTTGTCTCCCACCCCTCAAACACTCTCCCAGAGAAGATTAAGGGAGTCCCAAAGTGGGACCCAACAACTAACAAAAAACAAAAAATGACAAATCATAGATAGCTACTACTATAATAATGATAGACAAAGAAACAACTTCCCAATAGAGGAAAGAAGTGACAAAATGTTTATATGTTAAGACTCAAAGGACTTTCTTTATGAATTGAATTAAAATCCAAAAAGTACAGATGAAGGAGTTCAAAAAGGATTTTGCAAAAACAAAGAAGAGAGAAAGAAGAAAAATGGAGAAAAAAATGAGAGTCATGCAAGAGAATTATGAAAAAATTGAATGAAGAAATCAACTCCTTTAAAAGCAAAAAGGATCAACTGGGGAAAAGTAAACTAATGAACTAAGTAACTAATTAAACAGTAAAATTGACCAAATGAAAAATGAATATAACTTACCAACTTGGAAAGGAAATACAAAAGAAGTTAGCTATGACTGAGGCAAAGATCCCTAATAAAAGCAAGAGTGTTTAATCTGAACTATGTGTGGCAATTTCCTTTGACCTACTTTAATTCTGCTTTGCTTACAAAGCTTAGCATTTCTTCTGAGAGGGCATTCTATGCTGGATGGTCCTGAACCAGTATCACCCACACCTTACAATCAATTGTAAAATTCTTAAGAAAGACCATCATAGCGTCCCAATATTTAGAATTCTTTGAGACTTTATAGTTAATTAAATCAGAATTGACTTCAGGAACAGAGTATGCGAACCTACCTAGAAGGATTTCACTTAATTTATACTTTAGTTTAGAAGGGGAGGAGTATGTTTGGGGGGAATATAAATGGATCCTGAAATGAATTAACATAGATGGATACTTTCATTCATGAGGAATGTGTGCCATCAGATGGTACTTGAAAAGAGAGTGAGATATAAAAATGATCATAATTTGATATAATTCAACACTCTTGAAAAGTTTATTTCTGAGAGAGAAGAGGGGAGTTATTTGAGGCAAGTAGAACAATCAATCAATCTGTGCTTATACTTTGATATTACTTTGAACTTATCAAGCAATCAAGCATTCAACTCATCAAGTTTTGATTGTTGGTATATGGTAGATAATAACTGGTTGATAAATAACATCAAGAGAAGAGGCACAAAGCTCTATTATATTAGAGGGAAAGAAGAGAGGGTATGAACCTGAGTAAATTCTATGAAATAATAATAAGATAGTTCATCCCTTGCATTTAGAAATCTATCCCACTCTACAGGGATGGAGAATGGGGGGAGGTAAAGAAATAGGAAGAAGGAACTGATAAAAGGGAAAGAAATGGCATAAGTGAAAATAAACAAACAATTTTAAAAGAAAAGTTAAGGGGAAAGGAAGAAAACTTTATTGAGGAGGAATAAGAGGAAAGGAATGAGTAAAAAAAGTATGGGAAATATAATATGGAGGGATATACAGAGTTAGTAATCTTAACCATAAATGTGAATGGAATGAACTCTTCCATAAAACAGAAATGAATAGCAGAAAGGATTAAAAATCATAATCCTACAATATGTTGTTTACAATAAACACATTTGAAGCAGAGAGATACAGGGTAAATGTAAAAGGATGGAGAAAAATATATTATGCTTCAGCTGAAATAAAAAAAAATCAGAGGTACTGATCTTGATCTCAGATAAAGCAAAAGTAAAAATTTATCTCATTAAAAGGTATAAGTAAGAAAGCTACATTTTCTTAAAAGACACCATAAGTAATGAAGCGATATTATTATTAAACATATATGCACCTAGTGCTGTAGCATCCAAATTCCTAGAGGAAAAACTGAGTGGATTGCAAGGAGACATAGATGGCAAAATATCAAAAATTGGGACCTCAACTTCCCTCTATCAGAACCAGAGAAATCGAACAACAAAATAAGAAGGAAGTTAGGAAGATGAATAAAATCTTAGAAAATATAAATATGATTGACCTCTGTAGAAAACTTACTGGGGATAGAAAGGAATACACCTTTTTCTCAGCAATACATGGCACCTAAAAAAACTTACCATGTACCAGAGCATAAAACTTTATAATCAAT
Organism: Macrotis lagotis; assembly: GCF_037893015.1. Taxonomy (NCBI): domain Eukaryota; kingdom Metazoa; phylum Chordata; class Mammalia; order Peramelemorphia; family Peramelidae; genus Macrotis; species Macrotis lagotis. The sequence goes on along the minus strand of NC_133658.1, from coordinate 771,202,460 downwards.
TTCAAAAAGTAATAAATAATAAATGCTAATTTCTCATGCAATAAAATTAAAGTCATGATGCAATACAAATTACATTACTAAAGGGTCATGGAAAGATAAATGAAAAATTATTTGGAAACTGAATAACTTAATTTTGAATAATGAGTGTTTCAAACAGCAAATAATAGAAAAGATGGATAATTATATCCAAAAAAATGATAATAATGCGACATCATTCTAAAGTTTATGGGATGCAGCCAAGGCAGTTTTCAAAGGAAATTTTACATCCCTAAATAAATATTTGAATAAAATTGGAAAAGAAGATATTAATGTATTGGTTATGCAACAAAAAATTCTAGTAAAAGAACAAATTAAAGATCATCATTAGTTCTTAAAATCAAGGGAGAGATTGTTAAAATTGAAAGCAAGAAATTCATTGATCTAATAAATAAACCTAAGCTGGTTTTATGAAAAAAATCCAAAAAATTCTTTGATTAATCTGATTATATTAAAAAGATAACCAAATTGCCAGTATCAAAATAAAAAAGTGTACTAACCATGCATGATGAGGGAATTAAAGAGTAAAATCATAGCTATTTTGCTGTACTGTATGCAAATAAATTTGAGTGAAATAGACAAATAATTATAAAAATTCAAACTGCCCAGATTAACAGAAGAGAAAATAAAATACTAAATAACCAATTTCAGAAAAATAAATTGAACAAAGCAATTATCTTTAGAATAAGTCCCCAGGAAAGGAGAGGGGGCAGAAACAAGTTGTCAGAGTGAAGGCAGCCTTTCCCTGAATTTCCTTCATCCCCAAATCTCCAAAAGCCACAAATTATGACTCTAGCCAAAATTTAGAGGGGAAGAAGCCACAGAAAGACTGATACATTTTCCCAGTCCAAGATAATTTAGATGTTCTGTGGGAAAGGTATGTTTCACCAGGACTGGGGATTGGAAAAATGTGGCAGGTGCAGTGCAGCTGGAAGGGGCCTTGAGCAAACTTTGCTACACCAGAATGAGTGTGAAGTGAGGAGAACCAGCTGTAGAACCTGCAGCGAGAACTGGGAGAAACAAACCTGCATCTCCAGAGCATAGCCCACAGACAGTAAGGGGGATCATGGGAGACTGAAGAAATCTCTCTGCTCTCCCTGGGGCAGGACTCTGCTGCTTGCACACACTCAGATCCAGGTTGCAGTTTGGCCTTCCATAATAAGATAGCAGGGTTCCTCCTCACAACTCCAGAGCAGAAGGGAGTGCCTGTGGTCATCTATATATCAAAACACAGCCAAGAGAGCATAAAATCTTGGAGCAATAAAGGTCCCAGTGGGGTGTCCCCCCAAAAAACTCAAAGTGGGTATCCCAATAATACTCAAAAGCTCAGGAAGCACCCCCAAAACCAGATACATACTGGAGAAATGAGTAAACAGAGAAGAATTGAGTAAATCTTTGTCTCTGATTCCAAGAATCCTCACGTTGAAGATGAGGAAGTACAATCTCTTGCAACTAAAAACTCCATGAAAAATGGAAGTTGGGATAAAGCTATGACAGAGGTTCAAAGAGATTTTGAAAATCAAGTAAGGGAGACAGAATGAAGATTGGGAAAAGAGATGCAGTAAAAACAAGAAAAAGAGGTCAGCACCTTAGTCAAGGAGATCCAAATAACATGTTAAAAACCACCATAGATCAAATGGATAAAACAGTTCAGAAAGTTATTGAGGAGAAGAATGCTTTAAAAAGCAGAATTGGCCAAATGGAAAAGGAGATAAGAAAGCTCTCTGAGGAAAACAAGTCCTTCAGATGGAGAATGGAGCTAAAGGAAGCTGATGACTTTGCAAGGAGTCAAGACACAACACTTCAATGACAAAAGAATGAAAATTAGTAGAAAATGTGAAACTTCTCATTGTAAAAAACAACTGTTCTGGGAAACAGATTCAGGAAAGATAATTTAAAAATTATTGTGATACCTGAAAGCCACAATCAGGAAAAGATCCTTGACCTCATTTTTTTAAAAGAAATCTCATTGGAAAATTGCCCTGATATTCTAGAAGCAGAGGGCAAAATAGAAATTGAGAGAAGTCTGCCTAGCGCTATCAGATCTAAAACAATACTATAAAGTGGATATTATCAAAAATTCCTGGTGCTGGTTAAGAAATAGAATAATGGATCCATGGACTAGGATAGGTTCAAAAGAAACCACAGTAAATCACTACAACAATCTGCTGTTTGAAAAACCCAAAGACATTAGCTTTTGGGATAAGTAGTCACTAACTGACATAACTTGGTGGTAAAACTGTAAAATATTAATACATAAACTAGCCATAGATCCACACCACACCCTATACCAAAGTATTTTCAAACTGGGAAGAGGATTTACACATAATGGATAATATCATAGAGAAATTAATAGATCATGAAATACTCTGTGAAAAGGGGAGAATTTTATGACTGAGCAAGAAATAGAGTGCATTATAAATTGCACAATGGATGATTTTGATTTTACTAAATTAAAAAGGTTTTGTACTGATAAAATCAATGCTGCCTAAATTAGAACGAAAGCAGAAAGCTGGAGAACAATTTTCACAGTTAGGGGGTTCCACTAATGGTCTAATTTTAAAAATATATAGAGAATTGTATCAAATTTATAAGGTTATTCCCTAGTTGCTAAATCATAAAAAATATGAAAAGACAGTTTTCAAATGAAGGAAATAAATCATATATATATATATATATATATATATACATATATATATATATATATATCCTATAAAAACTGCTCTAAATCATTATTGATGAAAGAAATCAAATTAAAATAACCATGATATCACCTCACATCTATAAGATTGGCTAAGATGACATAAAGCGAAATTGATCAATGTTGGAGGGGTTTTGGGTGGAATGGAAAGTTAGTACTTTGCTGGTGGAATAGTGAACTGATCCAAATATTTTGGAGAGCAACATGGAATTATGGTCACAGAACAATAAAACTGATCATACCCTTTGACCCAGCCATTACAATATTAGGCCTATATCCAGAGGAAATCAGGAAAAATGGGAAAAGCCTCACATGTTCCAAAATATTCATATCACCTTTTTTATTGGCAAAGAATTGAAAATTGAGAGGGTACCCACAAATTGAGGAATTGTTAAATATGTTATGGTATATGAATTTTATGGAATATTATTGTACTGTTACAAACCATAAATGGTCATACTCTAGAGAAGCATGGAATGAATTACATGATCTGATGCTTAGTGAAGGGGACAAAACCAAGAGAACATTCTATACATTAAGAAAAACTTGTGATCTGATCAAACTTTATTGATGCAACTCCTCTCAGCAGCTAAGAAAGCAAGTTTAACCATATTAGACTGGCTATAGACAATGCTATCCCCATCCAGAGAAGGAAAAATAAAACAAAACAAAACATACTAACAAAAACATCTTTCAAAATCTCTTGAACACTACCCTTACATTAAAAAATATTATATATCTTATTTCTTTCCTATTTCATGCTTTTTTGTCTTTTCTCTTAATCTTAATTCCTCATACTGACAATGACTAATTTGTAAACTTTTTTTTTGGATCTTGCAAGGCAGTGGGGTTAAGTGACTTGACCAAAGTCCCATAGTTTGATAATTATTTATTGTCTGAGACTGGATTTGAACTCATTTCCTCCTGACTCCAGGGATGGTGCTCTATCTACTGTGACTCCTTGCTGCCCCTCTGTAAACATGTTTAACATAAATGTGTATGTATGATATTCTCTGAACTTTTTGCCACTTAGGGGAAGGGTGTGGGGAATGAGGTTAGAAGGAAATTATGTAGTTTTAAAATTTGCATATGCATATGGATGAATGTTGAAAACTTTCATAACATGTATCTGGAAAATTAAAATATCAATATAATACCTATATCAAATTGCTTTGAAATCTACCATTGTTTTTAGTAGGAAAAAAACAAAAAAAAATTTTCATAAAACCATCTAATGGAAAAGTACAAAATTGAATAAACAGAAAGTTAAAGGAAAATTTTAAAAGAAAGAGAAAAGGGGAAAGGGAGACAGAAAGAGAAAATACTAATAGAAAGAATTGTTGACTGAGAGGCAACAGTCAGAAACAAACCACTGGTGAGAAGGGAAATGGGGAAAGAAAAGAGAAAATTACAAATAGGGAGGGATAGCATGGAGGGAAATATAAAATAAGTAATCTTTACTGTAAATGTGAATTTTGGAAGCAGATAGCAGAGTATATTTAAAAAAATTCTACAATATGTTCTCTTTAAGAAATACATTTGAAGCAAAGAGATACACTTAAAATAAAGGTAAAAGACTAATGCAGAATATATTATCATTCAGGTGAAGTAAAATAAAAAATTGGATAGAAATCCTGATCTCAGTTAAAGCAAAAGCAAAAATAGGGTTCGTTAAAATGGATGAGGAAGGATACTACAACTTTCTAAAAATTACCAGAGGCAATGAAGTTAGAGAAAATATTATATCACTAAATGATTATATGAATAAAACAGAGAAAGAGGAGTTCAATGACTTTGACAAACAACTAAAAGTAGGTAGAAAAAGTTGAAATAAAAAAAATCTCTATTTAAAGTGGCAGTCCTGAAAGCTGTTTGATGCTAAGAAATAAAGAAGTGAATCACTGGATTAAATTAGATACAACAGAAACAGTAGTAAATGACAAAAATAATATACTGTTTGATGAATGCAGTAATACTAGCTTCTGGAATAAGAACTTATTATTTGACATAAATTGCTGGGAAAACTACATTCAAGTATGGAACAAACAACTCATAGACCCATATCTCACTCTCATACCCTACACAAAAATAACTTCTACATGGGTCCAGGATTTAGACATAAAGAGTGATACCATAGTCTGACTGAGAGAACATGAAATAGGAATTCTGGTGAAGATGGCAGAGAGAAGCCAGGCACTATGCTAAGGTCTCCTGACTTTCCCTCAGAATCAGTATAAATCAAGAGTCTTAATACAATTTGAATCTGCAAAATCAAGAAAATGTAAAGAAGAACATTTATGAACAATGTCTGTCTCAGAGGAAAGTGGGTAAGCTGGGGCCAGGAGCAGGGCAGGGATGCTGGGGTGAGACCCAGGACTAATCTCAGAAAAGTATCAGAAGCTTTGACTTTTTGAGTAGGCAGGAGAGCAGTGCAGTGAATGGGAGAGCTCTGACACAGAGGCTAGACATCAATCTGGTCAGCTCTGCTGACTAGCAAGTCTAGGGTGTTGGGGGCGGGGGGAAGAGGCTTGGTGGTCGCTTAGCGGGGGAAACATAATCCCCTTATAAAGGAATGTTACAGAACTCGGCCCCTCATTGTTTAAGAGTTCATGGGAGGGAGGACAGAAGGGATAAAATAATCCCCTTATAAAGGAATGTTACAGAACTCGGCCCCTCATTGTTTAAGAGTTCATGGGAGGGAGGACAGGGGGGATAAAAGTGTCTGCTGAGAGGTGGGGAGGGAGCGGGAATGTGATCACAGAAGAATAAAGACTCATGACCCACCTCAGGCGCTCTGTCTGGTTCTTCCCCCATCAAAGAGTGGGGGCCGGAGGTACCCCGAAGACTCACCACGCGTTGGACTGGTGAGTAAGAGGATGGACTAGCATTAAGAAGCCGGCGTTGTAAATAAAAACCCGGCAAGTGGTGCCGAAACCCGGGACCTGATTTTGCTAGGGAACGTCTGAATCCGCTGGTCGGATTCTCCAGACAGCCTCGGTCGTTTCTGACCGGGAGGAAGGAGAGGGCGTTTACTCTCAGATATTGCCTGAGGGACATATCCCTATTGTGTTGACTATGCTTTCTTTCTCTCCCCTTTCTCCTTCTGCTCTAATCACGCTCCTTGCCGTGCTGGCCTGTCTGATTGTGCCCTGCTGCCTCCTTCTCTTTTGCCGAACGGGAACTTTCCAGTTCTGCCACCTGTTAGGATTGCAGCCTCGGCTAGTAGACAGCATGGGGGGCCGGAATAGTATTCCCGCCTTTGAGCCGGAGGAAAAAGAGGCCGTTGCAGCGCAGCTTTATAAACTCTGCGCTAAGCATGGTCGTAAATTACCTATCAAGACGTGCCGTGCTTTTGTTGAGAATATCTGGAACATCTGCCCTTGGGTGCAACATAGTGGGATCCAACCAGATAAATGGAAGGTGGTAGGGCAGCAGATGGCCTCCTATAATGACACCTGCCCGGGAAAACTGACCCCCAAGGATTTTACAGTGTATAAGATAGTGGATGCAGCCCTGCATCCCCAGAAGGTGACTTTGGCACGAACAATCAGCACTCAGGTGGGTAGCTCGTTGGCGGGATCGGATTCAGAGAGCTCAGAGGAAGAGGGAGGCCACCCCCTCCCCTGTATCCGTGGGAGGAACTTAGAAGAAACAATGGGGGAACAAGGGGCCCCCAGGGAGAAGAAAATGCCGCATGCCCCTCCTTACCGAGACAGAATGAAAAGGGGGAGGGCGATGAATGTGGCACACTTAGAGATTCAGGGCCGGAAGTTTCCGAGCGCGGGAAGGGAGGGGTGCAAACAGCCCTCAGGGTTGGCAGGAAGAGGAGCGTGAGTAGGTGGGACCGGGAGGCTGCTGACGAGGAGGGAGAAGTCCGCGCTGATTGGACAGCTGCCGCGCCCCAGGCTTGGCGGCCCAGCCAGGAAACAGAGGCAAAAAATCCCCCGTGTTCCTTGTCCGCCCTTCAGAGATCCCCTCAAGGGCTCCGCCCATCCGGCCTACTTGCCACCAGTGCCTCCATAGCAATAGAGAAAGGGGAGGAGGTGGACTGGGATGACTGGGGCCTCTACCCTGTATTTACGGACCCCCTTACCGGAGCCCGAGACTACCGCCCTGTCCCTTTTAAGATGCTTAAGGAACTTAAGGAGGCCGTGACTAAATACGGCCCAAACTCCCCTTATGTAAAAAGACTGATGCAAAACCTCTTTGCTACGCACCCTTGGACCCCTGCTGACTTTGACGAAATTGCAGCCGCGTGCCTGGATGCCTCCTCATATTTAGCTTTTAAGGCTCAGGCCCGCAGAGAGGCCTCTAAGCTGGCAAAATCCCGGGGTTATACTCCCCTGGATTTAGCCATTGACCTCCTGTGTGGAACTGGAGCCTATACTGACCCTGCTGTTCAGGCCCGGTATGGCCAGTTTGAGCTAGAGACTGTTAAAGAAACACATGTTGCAGCTTGGGATAAGATTGGAGCCATGAAAGGGGGGAGAGCCACACAGAAGTTGGTTGGGCTGAAGCAGAGAGCAGATCAGACACCCCTCTCATTTGTGAACGAGGTTAAAGAGACCTTGATTAATGCCCAACCCTACGGGGTGAGAGGAATTTCTTCCTTTTTCAGGCCTTCTGATCGTCGTAGGGATCCTTGGAGGTGCTCCATCTGAAGGAAATCCGACATGGGGAATACTCCGAGTTATTCCCTCTCCCCTTCCGGTAGCACGGAACTCCCCGATCCACCCTCGCCTGCTAGTGACCAATACATCGATGGGGCTCCCTTCTGCATATATGGACCCCGCTGAAGCACCGGTCCAGAACTCCTTCTGCTGGGACCTGAACAACTCCCTATGTTTCGACATCGGGGAAGAAAATCGGTCCTGGAACTTCAACTCCACAGGGCAGAACGATTTTAACTATAGCACTGCCCCGACTGACCCCTGCGTCGGCCTTTTCCCGCAGACGACTGTCAGCCCAGCAGGGACAAAAAAGGGGACCCAGCTCTGAGGCCTTCTGGGTTGGCGACCCCTGGTGAATCAAACTCAACGGGACTTCACGATTCCTCGGTGGGGCCCCTCATGTGTGGCCACAGGGGAAGACATCGAGGATCCCATACCATGGAGGGATTGCCAGATGGCGGGAGGGTACCCCCTTGAGGGTGAACAAGGACGCTGATTCTGGGAATCACCCTACTTGTTGTCTGTTTCTGCCGCCTAGCTAGGCGACAGAGGGGCTATATGCTTCTTACTCAGAAAGCCTTCATGGCCATGGAGACGGGGGAGGATCCCCAAGTCTGGCTAGCCGCCATGCATGACATGTGACACCTAGGGGTAAGACGAGGTAAACCCCAAGACGGGCAACCTCTCCTAACCCAGCCACCTAAGACAGGCCCTGAGGGTGTCGGGCGCCTAGGACGGGCAAGGTCCTGGGTTGAAGGAGATGACCTAAGACAGGGTTCCTCGCCCCCGGCTATCAGAGGCCAGTAGAAATGACACCGCTTAAGGCCAACCTCAGCACCGCTTAAGGTCACACCAAGTGATAACCTTGTAAAACAGAAAGGGGGAGATGTTGGGGGCGGGGGGAATAGGCTTGGTGGTCGCTTAGCGGGGGAAACATAATCCCCTTATAAAGGAATGTTACAGAACTCGGCCCCTCATTGTTTAAGAGTTCATGGGAGGGAGGACAGAAGGGATAAAATAATCCCCTTATAAAGGAATGTTACAGAACTCGGCCCCTCATTGTTTAAGAGTTCATGGGAGGGAGGACAGGGGGGATAAAAGTGTCTGCTGAGAGGTGGGGAGGGAGCGGGAATGTGATCACAGAAGAATAAAGACTCATGACCCACCTCAGGCGCTCTGTCTGGTTCTTCCCCCATCAAAGAGTGGGGGCCGGAGGTACCCCGAAGACTCACCACGCGTTGGACTGGTGAGTAAGAGGACGGACTAGCATTAAGAAGCCGGCGTTGTAAATAAAAACCCGGCATAGGGTCATGTGCCCCATATTTTCAGAAGAGTCCCCGTGTTTCCATTTGAGTCCCCCTCCACATACATATGAGAGAAAGGGACTTTTACCAGAGTAAACATAGTAACAAATTCCCCAACCCACCTCCAGAGTCAGAGGTGGGCAGCAGATCTTTCTCAGTGCTGATTGACTAAATAGCACAAGGCCCCAGGCCACAATGTCCAAGGATAATTAAAACCCTGCTCTTTCCCCTACCTCCTTAGGCCTGGGGAGAGGGCCACAAATTAAGGGCACAGACACTTCAGAGAAAACCTCTAACATCTTCTACTGCTCAGCCCACTTGGAGTTACTAACCCGAGTGAACAAAGACTGTAGGTAAATACCAAATGTCTGTGAACCAGCTCTACCCCCCCCCCACACAACTCCCAAAACAAGATCCCAGGAAAATGAAGAAAACCCAGTGAAAAGAGGGGTCCATTGACAGCTACATTGAAGACAAAGACCCTAAGTCAGAGAGAGCTAGAAATTCTGAGGAGAATATGAATTGGTCTCCAGCCCAGAAGGACTTCTTAGAAGAGAATAGGAAAGAGTTTAAAAATCAATTGTAAACAATGGGGAAAAAACTTAACAGTAAATTAACACCTTGCAACAAGAAAACAAATCATTAGAAAATATAATTGGATAAAGACAAAAAGAAAATCATTCTCTCTAAATCTCAATTGGACAAATGGAAAACTTCAAAAATAGAATCAACGAATTGGAAAAAGAGTTGCTAAAGATAAATGAAGAAAATTCTTCTCTTAAAAATAATGATATCTGTGGAAACTATGACTTCATGAGAAAACAAGAATTGGTTAAATAAAAACAAAAAAAATCAAAAAAATAGAAGAAAATATAAAACACCTCATTGACAAAACCACTGATCTGGAGAATAGATTTAGAAGAGACAATTTAAGAATCTCTGGACTTCCTGAAAACATTGAAGAGAAATTTTAAAAAAAGCTTGGACTCAATATTACAGGATTTAATGATGGAAAATTGCCCTGACATCATGAAACCAGAGGGCAAAATAGTTATTGAAAGAATAAATCGACCCCCTCCTGAAAGGGATACCAAAATCAAAATACCAAGGAATATTGTGGCCAAATTCCAAAACTATCAGATAAAATAGAAAATCTTGGAATCATCCAGAAAGAAGCAATTTAGATACCAAGGAGCCAGAGGAAGGAATTCACAGAACATGGTTGCATCAACATTAAGGGATCAAAGGGTCTAGAATACAATATAAGAGCAAAGGAGCTTGGAATGCAGCCAAGAACTCACTATTCAGCAAACCTGAGCCTTTTCTTTCAAGGAAAATGATGGACATTCAAATGACAACTTTTCCTAATGAAAAGACCAGAGAAAAATAGAAGATTTGGAGCTCAAATAGGTGACTCAAGAGACATGTGAAGAGGAAAAAAAGTGCAAAAGAAAAAATACTGCTTTCCAATAAAATAAAATCAGCTATATCACCACCTAGGAGAAAGATTCTCATAACTCTCAAGAATTGTAACTATATTAGAGAGATTATACTTAATCAGAAGTTATGAACACTCATGACTTATCCTTGACTCTGAAAGAATGATTTAAATCAATATCTTTATAAAAAAGGGGGTACAGTAAAAATGTGGGAGGATGGAGGTGATTGAATGAGGTAAATCACATTACACAAAGAGGTACGAAGGACCTACTGCAGTAGAGCAGAAGTGAGCAGTCGAGAACTGCCTGAATCTTACTTTCATCAAATTTGGCTTAAAGTTAACATAAACATAAACATAAACATACTTAGTTAAGTTAAGAAACTTAGTTAAGAAACAAGCATTAAAAGGGGAAAAGGGGAGGGGGGAAGAAAAGAGGGACTAACAGAAGGAAGGGAAGAAAGAAGGGGCAAAGGAGAAGGAGAAAGAAAGGGGAGAGGGTTGGATGTTTAGAAAAAATTAGAGGGGAATATGGATAAAGTGAAAAATGGGCAAAAATATAAACAGAGGGAGGTTAGCATGGAAGGCAATAAAGAGTTATTAATTATAACTGTGACTGTGAATGGGATGAACTCTCCCATAAAATGTAAGCTAATAGCATAGTGGATTAAAAACTAGAATACTACAATATGCTGCTTGAAAGAAACTCATTTGAAGCATAGAGTTACATACAGAATAATAAAGGTAAAAGGTTGGAGCAAAATATATTTTGCTTCAGCTGAAGTGAAAAAAATCAGGGGTAACAACCCTTATCTCAAACAAAGCAGCTGCAAAAATACATCTCATTAAAAGAGATAAGGAAGGAAACTATATCCTCCTAAAAGATAGTATAGACAATGAAGCAATTTAAATACCAAATATGTATGCATCAAGTTGTATAGCATCCAGATTCTTAGAGGAGATGTTGAATGAGTTACAAGAATATACAGAGAGTAATACTCTACTGTTGGAAGACCTCAATATCCCACTTTCAGATTTAGATAAATGTAACCACGAGATAAATAAGAAGGAAGTTAAGGATGTAATTAGTATGTTAGAAAACCAAGACATGGTAGACCTTTGGAGGAAATTTAATCGGGATAGAATGGAATATAATTTTTATTCTGTAGTACACAGCAATTACACAAAAATTAACCACATACTGGGGCATTAAAAACTTAATGATCAATTGCAGAAAGGTAGAAATAGTGAATACATTCTTCTCAGATCATAGTAGAATACAAATTACATGCAATAATGGGCAATGGATAGAGAGAGAGAGAACTAAAACTAGGTGGAAAGTTAATAACCTCATTTTAAAGAATGAGTGGATCAAACAAGAAAGAATTAATGATTTCATCCTAGATAATAATAATTATGAGACAACATACCAAAATTCATGGGATACAGCCAAGGCAATTATCAGGGGATTTATTATATCTTTAAATGATTACATGAATACATTAGAGAAAGAGCAAATCAATGAACTAAACATGCAACTAAAAAAATAGAAAGAATGAATTAAAAACTGCCCAATTGAGTACCAAATTATAAATTCTAAAAATTAAAGGAGAAATAAATAAAATCAAAAGTAAGAAAACTATTGAAAACTAATAAATAAAACAAAAAGAGTTGCTTTTTATGAAAAAAATAATAAAATAGATAGGCTGTTGGTTAATTTGATTAGAAAAGAAAGAAGAAAACCAAATTGCTAGTATCATAAATGAAAAATGTAAACACACTACCAATGAGGAAGAAATTAAAGTAATAAGTTGGAATTATTTTGCCCAACTGTATGCCAATAAATTTGATACTCTAAGTGAAATGGATGGATATATACAAAAATATGAGTTGCCAAGGTTAAATGAAGTGGAAATCAAAAACCTAAATAACCCTGTTTCAGAAAAAGAAATTCAAGAAACCATCAATCAACTCCCTAAGAAAACAAATCTCGAGGGCCAGATGGATTCACAAGTAAATTCTTTCAAAGATTTATGCAGAAATTGGTTCCAATTCTATATAAAATCTTTGGAGAAATAGGTGAAGGGGGAACTCTGCCTAACTCTTTCTATGACAACAATATGGCTTTGATACAGAAACCAGGAAGAATCAGAATAGAGAAAGAAAATTATAGACTTTTCTCCCTAATGAATATAAATGCAAAAATCTTAAATAAAATATTAGCAAACTGATTATAACAAATTATCATTAGGATAATACATTATGACCAAGCAGGATTTATCTCAGAAATGCCAGGTTGGTTCAATACTAGGAAGACAGTTATTATAATTAACAACATCAACAAGAAACCTATCAGAAATCATGTGATTATCTCAATAGATACTGACAAAGTCTTTGACAAAATACAGCACCCATTCCTAATAAAAACACTAGAGAGTGTAGGAATAAATAGATTGTTCCTTAGAATAATAAACAGTATCTATCTAAAACCATCAAACCTTCAACAAGTGTTATATGCCATAGAGATAAACTAGAAACATTGCCAATAAGATCACAGGTGAAATAAGGTTGCTCATTATCACCACTGCTTTTCAGTATTGTATTAGAAATGTTAGCTTCAGCAATAAGAGAAGAAAAATAAATTGATGGAATTAGAATTGGAAAGGAAGAAGCAAAAACTCTGACTTTTTTTTTTTGCAGGTGACATGATTGATGTCACCTGGAGAATCCTAAAAAATCATCTAAAAATAAGAAATAATTAGTGACTTTTTTAAAGTTGCAGGATATAAAATAAACCCTCATAAATCCTCAGCTTTTCTATATATTACTATCAAGTATTACAGCAGCAAGAACTAGAAAGAGAAATCCCATTCCAATACTTTGGAGTCTATCTGTCAAGGCATTCTCAGAAACTCTATGAAAACAACTATAAAACACTTATCACAAAACATAAAATCACTGGGCAAGCATCAGCTGCTCATGAATAGGCTGAGCTAATATAATAAAAATGAAAATTCTACCTAAATTAAACTACTTATTTAGTGCCCTACCTATCAAAATTCCAAAAAATTACTTTAATGAGTTATTTAAAAAATTGCAAGTAAATTCATATGGAGAAATAAAAAGTCAAGAATTTCCAGGGATTTAATGAAAAAAGTGAAAAATAAGGTGGCTTAGCCCTACCAGATCTAAAATTATATTATAAAACCTCAGTCAGCAAAACCATTTGGTATTGGTTCAGAAATAAACTTATGGATCAATGGAACAGACTAGGTGCAAAAGAGAAAGCAGAAAATGATTATAGTAATCTGCTTTTTTTGTTTGTTCTATTTTGTTTTTTTGCAAGGCAAATGGGGTTAAATGGCTTGCCCAAGGTCACACAGCTAGGTAATTATTAAGTGTCTGTGACTGGATTTGAACCCAGGTACTCCTGACTCCAGTGCTGGTGCTTTATCCACTACGCCACCTAGCCGCCCCTAGCAATCCATAGTCATATGAAAAAAATGCACTAAATCATTACTTATTAGAGAACTGCAAATTAAAGCATCTCTCAGGCACCATCTCACAATTCCCAGACTGTCCAATATGACCAGAAAGGACAATGATCAATTTTGGAAGGGATGCGGGAAAACTTGAACACTAATACATTGTTGGTGGAGCTGTGAACTCATCCAAACTTTATGGAGAGTAATTTGGTAGTATTCCCAAAGGGCAACAAAATGTTTCTACCCTTTGATCTAGTAATACCTTTACTGGATCTATACACTGAAGAGATTATGAAAAAGCGGAAAAAATCACTTGTACAAATATATTCATAGCAGCCCTGTTTGTGGTAGGAAAGGATTGGACATAGAGTAAATGTCCATCAATTGAGTGTTGGCTGAACAAATTGTAGTGTATGTTTGTTATGGGACACTATTCTTCTATTAGAAACCAGGAGGAATGGGAATTCAGAGCAACCTGGCAGGAATTACAAGAATTTATGCTGAGTGAGATGAGAAGAACAATAAGAACACTGTACACCCTAACAGCAAATGAGATTATGATCAAAGTTAAAGAATTTGCTAATTTCATTAGTGCAACAATCTTGGACAATTTTAGGATACCTGTGATGGAGAATACCATCTGTATCGAAAGAAAGATTTGTGGAGTTTCTTCAAAGACCAGACTATTACTACTTATTTAAAAAAAATGTTATCTTATTATGTAATTTTGCTGTCTCTGATATTTTATTATATTTTTTCTTTTATAATATGATTTTTCTCTCAACACATACAACTGTGATCTATATATAACATGAAAACAATGAAAATACCATCAGACTCTCTTTAGTGGAGGAGGGGGGAGGGAAGAGAGATTAGAGGAGAAATTGCAAAATTCAATAAAAATAAAAATTTAAGACGAGAACATGAAATATTCTGTTCATTGAATCTATGGTGTACAGAGAATTATGAGGTAGAGAAAATTAATTGCAAAATTGATGATTTTGGGTATCAAATTAAAAAAAAATTTGCACTAATAAAAACAATGTTGCCAAGATTAGAATGAAGAAAATTGTAAAATAATTTTCTTAGGTAATGTTCCTGGTGATAGACTTCTTTCTAAAATATATAGAGAACTGAATCAAAGTTATAACATTATACATTATTCTCCATTTTATAAATGACCAAAGGATATGGAAAGTTCTCAGTTAAAAAAATTAATTTGAATGAATTAAAGCTATTTATTAGGGCTATTTATAGTCTTATGAAAAAATGCTACAAATCATTATTGATTACAGAATTGCAAATTAGAGTAATTCTGAGGTATCACCTTATATTTATCAGGTTGACTAAGATGATAAAAAAGCAAAAATATTAATGTTGAACAGGATATGGGAAAATTAGGAGATTATTGTACTCTTGATGGAGTTGTTCACTGATCCAACTATTTTGTAACACAGTTTGGAAATATGACTCAAAAGTAATAAAAATTTGTATGCCTTTTCATCAAGCAATACTACTACTAGATTAATATCTCAAGAATTAAAAATATTTATAGCAATTCTTTTTTGTTTTGTCAAAGAATTGGAAATAGAAAGGATGTCCATCAATTCAGTAATGACAGAACAAGTAGTGATACATGAATGGAGTACTACTTTCCTGTAAGACATCATGAATGGTCCAATATTAGGGAAGCATGGAAAGACATGAATGAACTGATGCTGAATCAATTGAGCAGGGCCAAGAGAATATTGTTCACAAAAATAACAAGGCTGGTAGATGGTCAACTGTGAAGCATGAAGCTCCTTTAAGCAGTTCAGTAATCAGGGACAATACTGAGAGACCTCTTATGGAAAATGCCATCTATACCCAAAGGAAAATGTTATGGAGTCTGAATGCAGAGCAAAGAATTTAATGTCAACTTTTTTTTGCAAGGAAATGGGGTCAAGTAACTTGCCCAAGGTCACACAGTTAGGCAATTATTAAGTGCCTGAGGCTGGATTTGAACTCAGGTACTCATAACTCCAAGGTTGGTGCTCTATCCACTGCACCACCTAGCCATTCCTGTGTTAACTTTTAAAAACTTCTTTGGTTTTTTTTTACTCAGTTTCTCCCACACACATAGTTTTAATTCCTCCTTCATAAAAGGACTGATATGGAAATATGTGTAACACAGCTATATACATATAACTTTTGCCAGACTGTTTGCTTCCATTAGGAGTGAGGGGGGGAAGGAAGGGGGTATAGGAAAATGTGTAACTCAAAATTGCAAATGGATTAAAAATTATTTTTGCATGTAATATGAATAATAAAATAAAATTCAAAAAAGAAATATAATTCTCTAGCTACAATTATCATTACATCATAATCAGCTATTACTTAAAACCTCTGTCTAGTTATTCTCCTTTCTACTATCCCAATAGTAATAAAATTCTTGAGGGTTACAAGTATAGTCTTCCCATGTAGGGGTTTAAACAGTTTTGTTTATTGGCAACTTTTTATTTGTTTTTGTTTAACTGTTTATGAATTTCTTGGGGTTTTAATTTGAAGATCAAATTTTCTGTTCTGTTTTGCTTTTTATCAGGTTAAGTTTGAAAATCCCTTATTTATTTGAATATCCATCTTTTCCTTGGGGAAAAAAAAATGTGCTGATATTTTGCAGATCGAATCTCCTTTGCCCTCTGTAATAGATTCTCTATATATCTCATGATCCTTTAATGTTGCATCTGCCAAATCTTGTGAAATATTGATTGTGGCACCTTGGAACTTGAATTATTTCTATTTGACTGCTGGCAGCATTTTCTTCTTTAGCCAATAATTATGAAATTTGGCTGCAATATTCCTTGGAGTTTTTATTATAGGTTTTCTTACTGAAGATGTTCAGTGGATTCTTTCACAGACTATTTTATTCTCTTGTTCTAAAATATTAGGGCAGTTGTCTTCAATTGGTTCTCATCTTTCATTATAGAAGACCAAATGACCACTATGATTGAAGGAAATTACAGTGTGTTTGACTGGCTAATCAGATCAATACAAGCTCGGAATGAAATACAACAGGTTGGTTACAAATAGCCCATGTAAACATCTGTGGTACATACTCTAAACTTATGACTGTCATCTTTTCTTTGAACTGTTTCAGTTCTGCCTTCCTCATAGAGGGCAGCACCCTCAATGATGAGAGCATGCTATACTGACTGGTTCTGTGTCAATGTCTTCCATGTTGTACAGTCAATTCTAAAGTTCTTCACTGAGATCTTCACAGTGTCTTGGTATGGCTTCTGATCCTCTTCTGTATACTTGTCCTGTGTGAGATCTCCATAAAATAGATTTTTTGGCAAGCATACATCTGGCACTCTAATATTGTGTCCAGTCCATACTTGCACTCTCTAGGCAGTTAAGTTTGAGAAAGGACTTCAGTATTTGGTATCTTCTCCTAACAGGCAATATTCAGACTCTTCCTAAGAAAATTTAAATGGAAGTGATTCAGTTTCCTGACATGGTGCTAGTAGATTGTCCTGGTTTTACAGGCATATAGCAATGAGGTCAGAACAATGGCTCTGTAGACCTTAAGTTTGGTAGTCAATCCAATACCTCTTCTCTCCTGTACTTTCTTTAGGAGCTTCATTACTGAGCTAACTCTGGCAATGAGAATGTCATCCTCAGTGTCAATGTGTACCTCCTTGGAAAGGACATTTTTAAAGGTGAGTGAATTTATCTACAGTACTCAAAAATCTCTATTTGTTGTAATCCATGGTTCCACATGAGGATGTTGTGGTGCTGGTTGTTAAAGCATCTGTGTTTTCTTGGTGTTAATTGTTAGATCAAAATTAGTACAAGAAGTAGAGAATCGATCCATACTTTGTTGCAACTTAGCTTCAGAGACTTCATTGATGATACAACCATTTGCAAAAAGGTCTTATCCCAATACTCCCTCCATTTTGGTCTTCAAGTTGAAGAATTTGCCAACAGTGCAGTAGTTAACCTTGAGACCATGTTCAACCTCAGTGAAAACATTTAATAACATGGCTGAAAATATCATGTTAAAAAGCATTGGAGCAAGGACAATTCCTTGTTTTACTCAGTTGGTGACTGGAAAATCTTGAGAGTATTGTCCACTGTCCAGAACCTAGTAATGCATGTTGTCATGAAATTGATGAGCAACATCTATGAACTTCTCAGGACAATCAAATTTTGACATAATTTTTGATAAAGCTTCATGACTGACAATATTAAAGGCCTTGGTGTTTTGTTCCTGGCATTTCTCTTGGAGTTGTTTGGCAGCAAACACCATATTGACTGTTCCTCAACTCTTTGTGAAACCATGCTAGCTCTCAGGGACATAACCATCATCCAGGTGAAAAATTAACCTATTGATAAGGACTTTGGCAAGCATATTTAAAGCAATGACTAAAAGCGAAATCACCATGTGATTGCCACAGGAAAGTCTATTCCCCTTATTTTTGGAGAGATGGAAAATGGAGGCCTCCTTGATTTCTTGGCTGATAACCTCTTCATAATTTATAACCTGGAAAATTTCGGTCAATTTTTGAATGAACAATGAACCCCTCACATTGTAGATTTCAGCTACAATAGAATCAGCACCAGATGCTTTGCCACTTGCATGGAACCTGATGCCATTCAAAACTCTTCTTCAGTTGGAACTTCAGGTAAGGACTGATTGCTTTCAACTTGAGGTAAAAGGTCCATGCTTCTGCATTGATTGATGATGTTTTACTAAGAACACTATATGTGTGTTCAGCCCATCTCTCTAGGAATATGTCCCTATTGTTAATAAATGTAGATTCATCAACAATGAGTAGCTGAGATGCACCAGATGATGATATGAAGCCCAAAAATAGCCTTCAGAGCACGATAGAAGCATTTTGGTTTATTCCTATTTGAATAAAATTTAATTTCATCTGCTTTCTTACTGAGATAGTAGTCCTGTATCTCTAAACTTTGTTGTACTTTACTTTCAATACAATTATATGCTACCTTTCTAGAAATGGATGAACTATCCTGCTGGCAAACCCTGTGGAGTTATTATTTTTCATTTAGTGTCTTCTGTATTTCCTCATCATTTTCATCAAACAAGTCTTGGTGTTTGTGAGTGTTCTGACTAGATGAGCAAATGCAGTACTGTATACCAGATCTCTGGAAGTTACTCAGTCTTTTTCTGCTCCATTGTTGCCAATTGTGTTTTGACTCAGTTTTCCTTCTGAGTTAGCAACAAACTCTTCCTGCTCTGAGAGACACTCTAAACTCTTGACATTAATTCTTCTAGTATTCTGTTAGCCTTGTGGTTGAATGTGAATATTCATCTTAGAGAGATGGGTCTGTGATCAGTCCAGAACTCTACCACACATTGCCTTTGCCAGTATCACGTCCTGTTTGTCTCTTATCTTTATAATCACATAGTCTAATAAATGCCAATGTTTGCTATGAGAGTACATCTAGGAAATTTTATTGAATTTAGATTAATGGAAGACAGTGTTTGTCACAAGAAGATCATGAGATGCACAATTCTTCAACAGAAGGTGATCATTGCTTTTGCTGTTTCCAGGTCCCTTCCTCCCAAGGACTCCATGCCATGTGGGGTCATCTGAGCATACTCTAGTATTAAAGTCATCCAGAATTATAAGCTTGTTCTCTTTTGGTACATTGATAAGAGTGTCTAGGTATTTACAATATTTTTCTTTAACTTCATAAATGTTGATCATGGGGGGAACATGGTACTGATGATGGTACCATTGTGTTTTCCTGGAAGTGGTAATCTCATTGTCATGATCCTGACATTCATTCCTTTTGATAGCCATTCAAGAATGCTGACTAGATTAATTTTAATTGCAAAACCTACCCCAGCTTCACAGCATTCCCTTTCACTGTGGCCACTCCAAAAAAAAAGTGTATCTAGCTCCCTTTTCTGTAAGCTTCCTTGATCTGCTATCCTTGTTTCACTCAGGGCTGCTATTTGGATATGATATCTGCTAAGGTTTTCTTGCAAAAAGAACAGTTCATCTTTCAGATATAATAGATATTGTATCATCTATGAGTGTATACATTTTCATGCACTGAATGTTCGTGGAATCATCATTTTTTAGATATATTTAATTAATTACTTAATTAATTTTACTTTTTACAATGATCTTTTATACATTACTAAAATATTCTTGTTTAAGAGTAAACATAATATGCCCTCCACAAAAACAGTATAGACCCTCATGAGAAATAAAGTAAGGGAAAGAGAAAAAAATGTGCTTCAGTCTCTGTTCCAAAACCAAAAGCTCTGTCTCAGGTAGATCACATTCTTTATAATAATTCCATCATAAAAGCTATTTCCAAATTTTTCCACCATTGTTGTTGCTGATCACAACTCCCTCCATTCATACTTCCCCACTACCATATTATCTTCCTCCTTTCACTCTGTCCTTCTAAAATGTGCCGTAGGGTAGCTAAGTGGTGCAGTGAACTTATTAATGGCCCTGAGTCCACACACCACCCCTAAGGCCCAGCAACCACCTGCCCTGCGGTCCCTGATAGGCAACCCAATCCAAGTCCTTTGCAAGAAGTAAAATAGAAAATGTGTTATATTTTATCACTCTCCCCACAATCCACCCTCTCCTTCATTACTCACATCCCCCCCTTCCCCTTATCCCCTTTCTTTCCTTTTTTTTGCTAGATGTCTATTCCCCATTGAGTGTATATGCTGTTTCTTCTCTGAGCTACCTCTGATGAGAGTGAAGGTTCCCTCATTCCCCCTTGCCTTCCTCCCTTCCATACCATTGCAATAGCTCATTGCAATAAAAAAAATCTTATTATACAAAATATCTTAGCTTATTCCACCTCTCCTTTCTCTTATTCAATTACATTTTCCTTTTATCCATTGACTCCATTTTTACAATATATTATATCTTCAAATTCAGCTTTCTCCTGTGCTTCATCTATAAACGTGCCTTCTACCTGCTCTATTAAATGAGAAGTTTTATATGAATATTATCAGTATCATTTTCTATGCAGGAATACATGCAGTTTATCATCATTAAGTCCCTCATATTTTACCCTTCTCCTCCACTCTCTGTGCTTCACCTGAGTCCTGTATTTAAAGGTCAAATTTTCTGTTCAGCTCTGGTTGTTTAAACTGGAACAATTGAAATTCCCCTGGTTCATTGAAAGTTCATCTTTTCTGGAATTCTGGTCAAGATAGCAGAGAGAAGACAAACACTACGATAGATCCTCTATCTTTCCCCTCAGAAATAACATGAAAGAAACCTCTTAAGAGAAATTTGATCAACACAGCCCAGAAAGAGAAGCTAAGAGAAGAATATCTACCAAGAAGGTCTGTCTCAGAGGATCATGGGTGAACTGGGAGACAAAAGCAGAAGATCAGTGTGAGGATGGCATCTGGGGGAAGCCAGAGAGCTAGCCTCAGTCACAGAGACTTTGGTGAGTGTTGGGTGCAAGATCCAATTTATTTGCAGAGCTTTTGGTCAGAGGAAGAGATGCTAAGGGAGGGTGAGTTCCAGCAGAGAGTCTCAGAGCATGCCTGGAGAACAACTAGCTGGGCCTGGGACTTGAGCTCCATGCTTTCATCTGAGCCCTTTGCCCAGAACAAACAATAAACAATCCCCCCAAGGCAACAGAATTCACTCAACAGAAAGAGATTAACTCCCTCCCCCAGGGCCCAGAATTCTAGGTCAACTCAGACCCTGCTGCTGAGGACCTCACTAGAGAGAAAACAACCAGCAGCCATTACTGACTGGCCCCTGGAATTACTTAGCCAAGTGAACAAAGCCTCAAGGATGTTCAAAAGCAAACCTCTGTGAGCCAGCTCTCCCCCCCAGTACAAGATGAAAAAGGCCATAGAAAAGGGGGGGCCCATTGAGAAATAGAAGAGACACATTCTAACCCAGAGATATCTAGCACTGTTGAGAAGAATATGAATTGGTCTCTAGTCCAGAAAAACCTTCCTTGAAGAAATCAGAAAGGAATTTAAAAATCAATTGAAAAAATTGGGAAGAGAAACTCAAGAGAAAAGTAACACATTGCAAGAGAAAATTAACATCATACAACAAGAAAATAAAACCTTGGAAAATACAATTGGACAAGTACAAAATGAGAATAACTCTCAAATCTTTGGGCAAATGCAAAAAGAAAATGATTCCCTCAAATCCTCAATTGGGCAAATGCATAAAGGAAATGATTCTCTCAAAACTACATTTAGGCAAATAGAAAAGTCCTTCTAAAATAGAATACACCAACTAGAAAAGGAATTGCAAAAGATAAATGAAGAAAACTTTTAATCTCTAAAAAAAAGAATGGAATGCTCAGAAACTAATGACTTCATGAGACAAACAAGATTGTGTTAAACAAAACTAAAAGATCAAAAAACTGGAAAAAATGCAAAATACCTCATCAAGAAAACCACTGACCTTGAGAACCTCTTGAGAAGGGAGAATCTGAGAATTATAGGCCTTCCTGAAAGCACTGATGACCAAAAAAAGCCTGGACTTAATATTACAGGATTTAGTGATGGAAAATTGCCATGATATCATGGAACCAGAGGGCAAAATTGTTATTGAATGAATATATTGCTCCCCTCTGAAAAGAAATCCTAAAATGAAAACCCCAAGGAATGTTGTGGCCAAATTCCAGGACTATCAGATAAAAGGAAAAATCATGCAAGCAGCCAGAAAGAAAAAAATTAAATACCAAGGAGTCACAATAAGTATTACTCAGGACCTGGCCACAGAAACTTTAAGGGATCACAGGACCTGGAATGAGATATTCCAAAGAGCAAGGGAGCTTGGAATGCAGCCAAGAATACACCACCCAGCAAAACTGAGCCTTCTCTTCCAGGGAAAAAGATGAACATTTAGTGAAATGGGAAACTTGCAAGATTTCATGATGAAAAGACCAGAGCTAAATAGAAAAGCTGGACATCAAATAGGAGGCTCAAGAGACACATTAAAAGGTAAAAAAACCTGCTATACAATAAGTTGAAACTGGCTATACACCCAATTAGGAGAAAGATTCTTATAACTCTTGAGAATTGTAACTCTATTAGAGAGAATATGCATAGCCAGAAGTGATGGAAACTCATAACTTTTCTGTGACTCAGATAGAATGATGCCAAAACAGTACCTCCTTAAAAATGGGGGCAGTAAGTGGAAGGGATGTTGGAGGGAGACTGAATGGGGTAAATCTCATTACATTGAGAGTTACAAAAGACCTATTATAATTAAGGGGAAGAAGGAAGGAGGTGAACACCTCCTGAATCTTCATTTCATCACGTTTGGCTCAAAGTTAACTTAGACACACTTAATCAAGCTAAGAAACAACTCATCTTATCTTTCAAGCATTAAGAGGGGGGAAAAGGGAAGTGGGGGATGGTGAGGAGAAAAAACAAGAGGACCTAACATGAGGAAGGGAAGAAGGCGAAAAGGGAAAGGGGAGAAAAAGGGGAGGGGGTTGATATAAGAGGGCAAACACAGTGAAGGTTGTGGTATTCAGAAACAAAACACCAAGGAATATAGATAAAGGGAAAAAAAGGGGGAAAATACAAACAGAAGGAAGATACCATGGAAGGCAATAAAGAGTTAGTAATTGTAACATTGAATGTGAATGGGATGAGCTGTCCCTTAAAATATAAGCTGATAGCAGAGTGGATTAAAAACCAGAATGCTACAATAAGCTTTTTACAAGAAGCTCACTTGAAGCACAGAGATACATATAGAGTAAAGGTTAAAGTTTGGAGAAAAATATATTTTGCTTCAACTGAAGTGAAAAAAGCAGGGGATAGCAATCTTTATCTCAGACAAAGAATCTGCAAAAGAGATAAGGAAGGAAACTACATCCTCCTAAAAGGTACCATAGACAATAAAGTAAGTTCAATACTAAATATCTATACACCCAAATGGGAGAACATCCAGAAATTTAGAGGAGACATTGAAAGAACTCCAGAAAGACAGAGATAGCAAAACACTATTAGTGGGAGACCTCAACCTCCCACTCTCAAATATAGATAAATAGAATCATAAAAGAAACTAGGAAGAAGTTAAGGAGGTAAATAAATTGTTAGAAAACCTAGATCAGATAGACCTATGGAAGAAATTGAATGGGGATAGAAAGGAATATACTAAATTGACCATGTACTAGGCCATAAAAGCCTAATGATCAATTGTAGAAAGGCAGAAATAGTGAATACACCTTTCTCAGATCATAATGCAATAAAAATCATATGTAATATTGGGCCAGGGATACATAGGCTCAGAACTATTGGAAACTAAACAACCTCATTTTAAAGAATGAATGGCTAAAGCAAAAAAGTATAGAACGAATTAAATATTTCATCTTAGATAATGACAGCAATGAAACAACATACCAAAGCCTATGAGAATAAAACCAACATTTGATAAACCTCTGGTCAATTTGATTAAAAAAAGAAGATAACCAAATTTCTAGTATCATAAATGAAAAAAATGAACTCACCACCAATGAGGAAGAAATTAAAATAATAATTTGGAATTATTTTCCGCAAACTCTATGCCAATAAATTTGACAATCTGACTGAAATGAATGAATATTTACAAAAACATAAGTTGTCCAGATTAAATAAAAAGGAAATTGAAAAACTAGATCACCCTATCTCAGAAAAATAAATTCAACAGGCCATTATTGAACTTCTTAAGAAAATATCTCCAGGGCCAGATGGATTCACAAGTGAATCTATCAAACATTTAAAGAAAAATTGGTTCCAATTCTATATAGACTCTTTGAAAAAGTAGGAGAGGATGGAACTCTGCCTAACTCTTTCTATGACACCAATATGGTGCTGATGCCTAAAACATGAAGAGTTAAAACAGAGAAAGAAAATTACAGACCTATCTCCCTGATGAATATAGATGCAAACATCTTTAATAAAATCTTAACAAAATGATTTCACGTTATCACTAAGATAATACATTATGATCTAGTAGGATTTATCCCAGGAATTCTGAGCTGGTTCAATATGAGGAAAACTGTTAATATATTGAATTATATCAATAACATACCTATATGTTCATATCAATAGATGCTGAAAAAGGTTTTGACAAAATACAGCTCCCAATTGTAATAAAAACACTAGAGAATGGAGGAATAAATGGTTTGTTCCTTAGAATGATAAGCATCGTGTATCTGAAACCATCAACAAGAATAATATGAAATGGGAATAGGCTTGAGGCATCCCAATAAAATCAGGGGTGAAACAAGGATGCCCATATAATATCATATTAGAAATTTTAGCCTCAGCAATAAGAGAAGCAAAGGAAATTGAAGGAATTAGAATAGGGAAGGAGGAGACCAAAATCTCATTCTTTGCAGATGACATGATGGTATACCTAGAAAATCCCCAGAAGTCATCTAAAACACTACTAGAAATAATTAGCAACTTTAGCAAAGTAGCAGGATAAAAATAAACCCTCATAAATCCTCAATGACTAGCAAGATATAGCAGAAAGCACTAGAAAGAGAAGAGAAATTCCATTAAAAGCAACCCCAGATAATATAAAATACCTGGGAGTCTACCTGCCAAGGAAGATTCAAAAACTTTTTTGAAAAGTATTACAAAACTCTTCTCACACAAATAAAATCAGATTTAAATACCTTGGCAAACACAAACTATTCATTGATAGGTCGAACTAATTTAATAAAAAATATCAATTCTACCAAAACTAAACTTCTTGTTTAGCACCCTACCAGTAAAAATTCCAAAAAACTCCTTTAATGAGTTTGAAAAAGTTGTAAGTAAATTTATAAGGAAAAATAAAAAGTTAAGAATTTCTTAGAATTCAGTTAAAAAAAGCACAAAATAGGGTGGCTTAGCCTTACCAGATCTAAAATTAAAATATAAAACATTAGTCCTGAAAACTCTCTGGTAGTGACTAAAAAAGAGAGTGGTGGATCAGTGGAATAGGCTAGGTGCAAAAGTAGGAAATGATTATAGTAATCTGCTGCTTGATAAACACAAAGAGTCCAGGTATTGGGATAAGAACACTTGCTTCAATGAAGACTGTTGGAGCAATTGGAAGTTAGTATGTAAGAAACTTAGATTAGACCAACACCTCACACCCTATACTAAGATAAGGTCCAAATGGATACAGATTTAGATATAAAAAATGTTATAAGCAAACTAGAAGATCAAGAAGTAGTTTACCTGTCAGATTTATGGAAAGGGAAACAGTTTATGATCAAGGAAGAGCTAGAGAGCATCACTCAAAACAAACTAGATAATTTTAATTACATTAAATTAAAAAGCTGTTGCACAGACGAAACTACTGTAACCAAGATCAAAAGAAATGTAGTGAATTGGGAAATAATTCTTGCAACTAATATTTCTGACAAAGGACTCATTTCTCAAATATACAGAGAATTGAGCCAAATTTTCAAAAAAACAAGACCTTTCCCAATTGACAAATGATCAATTGATATGCAAAGACAATTTTCAGCTGAGCAAATCAAAGTGATCCATATTCATATGAAAAATTGCTTCAAATAATTGCTTATTAGAGAAATTCAGAATAAAGCATCTCTGAGATACCACCTCACACCTCTCAGACTGACCAATATATCAAGAAAGGACAATGATTAATGCTGGAAGGGATATGGGAAATCTGGGTCACAAATACATTGTTGGTGGAGCTGTGAACTCATCCAACATTTCTGGAGAGCAATTTGGGATTATGCCCAAAGGGGAACAAAAATGTGCATACCCTATGACCTAACAGTACCACTACTGTGTCTATACCCCCCACATAAGGATTTCAATGTGTGAAAAGGAGTAAAAACATCACAAAAATATTTATAGCAGCCCTGTTTATGGTGGCAACAACTTTGGAAATTAAGTGAATGTCCTTCAGTTGGGGAATGACTTAACAAATTGTAGTATATGTATGTCATAGAACATTATTGTTCTATCAGAAATCAGGAGGGATGATCATTCTTTGATGTACTTTCTCATCCCTTCAGTAGAGCAACCAGGGACAGTTTTGAGCTATCATGATCATGATTTTCAAGTGTCCCAATAAATTTTAAATTATCTTTCCTGGATTTGTTTTCCAGATTAGTTGTTTTTTCAATGAGATGTTTCACATCTAATTTTTCATTCTTTTGGTGTTGAAGTATTCTATCTTGATTTCTCATAAAGTAATCAGCTTCCTTTAGCTCCATTGTACATCTGAAGGATTTATTTTCCTCAGAGAGCTGTCTTATCTTCTTTTCCATCTGGCCAATTTTGCTTTTAAAGCATTGTTCTCCTCAATAACTTTTAAAACTGTTTTTATCCATTTGACCTATTCTGGTTTTTAACATGTTATTTTCTTCAACATTTTTTTTGAATCTCCTTGACTAAACTGCTGACTTCTTTTTCATATCCTTTTCTGCATCTCTCTCATTTCTTTTCCCAATTTTTCTTCTATATTATTTACTTATTTGATTTTCAAAATATTTTTGAGCTCTATCATAGCCTGAGCTCAATTTTTGTTTTTCTTGGAGTCTTTAGATGCAGGACCTTGTACTTCCTTTTCTTCTGATTGAGTATTTTGATGTGTTTTGGGATCATAGACAATGTATTCCTCAATGGTGTACCTCTTTTATTCTCTGTTCACGCATTTCTCCAGTCTGTGCCTGGTTTTGGGGTGCTTCCTGAGCTTTTGAGTATTATTTGGACACTGCCCCCCACGTAAGGATCTCAATGTGTAAAGATCTGATTTCCCCTCCGGGTCTGTGAATGACCACAAGTGCAGCCATCTACCACAGGACTGATGTGGGGGGCCCTGTTCTATGGGGGACCTAGACTGTGATCAGGGTCTGAATTTTGTCAGAACCCCAGAGTCCTGTTCCAGCTTCCAGAGTGCAGACTTCTTATGTCTCTCTTTACTCCCCTACCTTTGGTAGTCTGAGCACTCAAGTCTCAGTTGCCTGGGGGCTCCTGCTTACTGGCTCCATGCCTGCTTCCATTTCCTGGATCTGGGCTGCAGGTCACTGCTGCTGTGCTGCCCTCACTGACTGCCCTGAAGACCTGGGTTTACATGATTGCTCTGGAAGAAGTCCCCTCCACTGATCCTCCAATTTGTACTTGGTGCTCCCTGGTGTGTAGGTCAGGAAACTGCCCCCACTGCCATGAGCCATAGCTCCAAGGCTCCCTAGGGGTGCCTCCTGGAGGCTGATGTTCCTTCACTCTGGTGGGCCACCTCTCTAACCCCTTTGAGCTGTAGCCTTTCCACTATTTTTCCAGGTTACCTTGGTTTGGAGAATTACCTCACTGGATCTTTCTGTGGGTTCTGTCTCTTGAAAATTTAGTTAAAGTCATAATTTTAAGATTTTTGAAACATTATGCAGCAAAAACCTAGGAGAGGCTTTTTTCCTGTCACCATTTTGACTCCACCCCCTGTGGGATCATCTTTGAAGAAGGTTTGTAAATTTTTTTTGTCTCAGCCACACTATGGGTTCCCTATCTGCTGTAGTAATAAGACCAAGATTGGGTAAGCAAACAAGTTTTAGGGAACCTTTTCTAGCCCCTTCCTCATATCAGGAAGTCAGCAGTGTGATCCTACAAAGGGCTTCTCAGTCATCCAGCAGGATGCCAAATTTCATTGCTGCTTTCAGTGGGGAATCACCCCCAATGACCTGAGATGCCTGTACAGAGTTATAACTACAGCTACCAGTATATCTGCACCTTCTGCTTTTTCACTTGGCTGTCACCATAGGACTTCGAGGAATGGTTATGCATGATATGTTTTATTGTGTGCATAAATTGGATTTAAGTGAGACAGAGCTGCACTAAGTCATCTGCCTCAATCTCTCCTCCAAAATTCATCATGATCTAGCATAGCAAGGCAGAGTCAAGACAGCTTTTGATGGCTCTAGATGCAGTGGATGACCTTGGAGTATTCAATGTCTAACTTCTTTAATCATTCCACAGCATCTGTTTCAACTGGTTTCTTCCACCCATTCTACCAGTGGAAGACTTCACATGTTTGGGGTGGATAATTCCACTACTCGCCAATGAATTTGAGACTCCCTTGGTTACCTCAACCTGGTTTAGCCTACTTGCTAAAACAGTTTACTGGGGTGCAGCTGCTGTGCATGTTATGACTTTTTGGAACCAAAGGTGATATTAAGGTGGCTCAGGTGGATGTCAATAATGGAAAGCATTTCTGAAAAGGGCTGGGTAGCTCTCAAACCAAAATCCTAGTCTTACTTGAACACACCCTATACCCTTCAATATTTTCTGAAAGATATCTTCTTTTCTTTTTTTAATTATATCTTTCAGGTAGAACAATAATTTGTAAATTAACTCTTCTATGTCTATTTTCCAAGTTTGTTGCTTTCCCTAAAAGCTTCTTTACACTTTCTTCTATTTTTCCAAGTTTTTGGTCTTGCTTGATGAATTCTTGATGTCTCATAGAATCATTAGCTTCCATTTCTCTAATTATAATTTTTAAGAATTTAAATTCTTGTTAGCTTTTGCATTTCTCTTTCCAGTTGACCAATAATACTTTTACCATTTATTTTTAGATTTTTCAAGGCAATGGGGTTAATTGGCTTGCCCAAGGCCACATGGCTAGCTAATAATTAAGTGTCTGAGGCCAGATTTGAACTCAGGTAGTCCTGACTCCAAGGCCTGTGCTCTATCCACTGCACCACCTAACCACTCCCAATAATAGTTTTAAAGGAAGTGTATTCTTTTACCATTTGAACTCTACTTTGGAACTCTACTTTGAAAGGCACTTTTTTTTTCTTCTTCTATAGTTCTCCTGCCTGCCTCTGATTTCTTTAATCACTGTCACTTCTTTCTCATTTCTTAGGTTTTTAAAAACATTTTTGTTCTCTTTCAAGAGTACTTTTTGCATTTGTAGCCAATTCACAGTCATATTTAAGGGTTCATATGTAGGCATTTCATCTCTTTTTTGAGGTGGTGTTTTGATATTCCCTATCACTATAGTAGCTTTCTATTATTTCTATTATTATTTTCTATTTCTATTAGTGTTCTGGAGAAGGTATAGTCCCAAGCTTTTTGTGTTTGGGACCAGTGGTTTGGTCTTTGGCTTTCTGCCCTTTATTTCAGGTTGTCATGTCCAGAGTTCTGGTCCTCAACAGTATGCCTTTTGTGTGGGAGCTAGGGCCCTCAAAGCTGTCCTATTATACCACTGGTGTCCTGACCCGGGACTTAGGTGTTTGGTTCCTGAACTACACTGTGACTAAGAGCCTCTTGCAGGCTTCCCATTTCCTCCATATATGTAGCATTGTATTCCCCTTTCAGCTATATGAGACAGACATTTCTTGAAATTCTTCTCTGATATTTAGGGCTGAAAAATTTGTTCATTCTATCTTTTTCTGAGTTCTGTCCCTTTAGGTTTATGTATAGGTTTTATTTAAAGTTGTTTCAGAGGGAGACTGGGGAATGTTCTCTGAATTTCCTAACTTTTCTCTACCACCTTGGCTCTGCTCAGGAAGTTCAAAGACTATTCTAAAAGACTCGTAATGAAAAATGTCATTTACATTAGAGGAAAAAAACATGGAATCTGGATGCCAATCAAAGCATAATAATCTCACTTTTTTAAATTAGTTTTTCATTTTTCCTTTCTGATGATTTGTCCCTTTTATTCTGATTCTGCTTTTACAAGATGACTAATATGGAAAGATACCTAGCATGATTGCGACTGTATAAATTATATTAGATTACTTGCTATGTAAGGGAAGACAGGGAAGCATTGGCAGAAGAAAAGTTTACAAAATAGATTGTTGAATATTATATGTACAATTGTAAAATAACTAAATAAACAAGCAAATTAATAGATAGTTAAACCTCATTGAGAAATATAATTCCTAAAAAATTAGAATTGAATAAATAAAAGGTCATGCCTTTATGAGAAACCAAGAAGCAACTCTTTTTTTTCAAAATAAAGGGGAAAAAAGCAATGTGAAATATCTTATTGGAAAACAACTGTTTTATAAAGTATATCCAGGAGAGGTAAATGCAAAATTACTACTTAAAATTCATCATCAAAAAAGTGCCTGGACATCATCTTTCAAGAAATTTTCAAAGGAAACACAGCTTGCCAATATGTTACCTATGTAGCATTTCTTTTGCAGTGGATTTTCCCCTCTTTGTGTCCAGTCTCTGCCTATGCAAGAACCCAGTCCTGTCTATTGACCCAGTATTCTCAGGGTTCAGACTTTTTCTTGGGAATGTGACACTCCCTGCTGGCCTATTATCTAGCTACTGGGACCTGGACTGCTGTCTAGCTTCTGGGACCTAGGCTGCATAGTGACTAGAAGCCTCCCTCTGATTTTTCTGCTTTCCCACTTATTTGGGCTCTACTTCCCCTTTCCCCTATGATTTTCCATGGGGGATCCTGAAGATCCTCCATGATGTCTACAGTTGAAACCTTGTTTTGATATTTTTTTTTTTGGTGGGATCTGTAGCTTTAATGTCTGTGTAGAGGCTTCATTTAATGCTCAGGGAGCATACTACATTCCCACCATCATCTTGGCTCCACCTGGAGACTTTTCTTAGGAAATTTATTGATGGTTTCTTAAATTTCTTTTTCCGAATTAGGGTTAAGTATACTATTTCCCCAACTGTTAATCTGAGTAATTTATATATTTGTAAATATTCATCAATTTATATTTTAATGTTTTAAAGAACAAATGTTAAAGTTATTTTTACATGCAATTGGGGAAAATAAAATACTAAATAAAAATAAAAGATAAAAAACAACATCATCATCTTCTGATTTCTTTGTACTTTATTTCTTTCCATATATTCACCTATCTACCTCCTTGCTTGACTTTTCACCAAATAATTCTTCCTCCAAATCAAAGTATTTTTATATATATGAAATGTCCCCAATTCTTTTCCTCTTTACTTATGTAAGGACAACTTCTGCCTGCTTTTTTGACTCCCTACTATACTCATAACTTAACACAATGATAGGAGCATTTTAGTTGCTTCATATATCCTAATTTACTGAGTCATTGAATGGCATGAACTGAATTCTAGATTCTTCACCATCCTGACTGCTCTCCTCTACGTATAATCTTTTGTCTTATCTAGAGTGAAGAAAAAGCAGGAAGTATAATTATGGATAGAAAGACTTAGAGTCTGGAAAAACCTGAGTTTGCATCTTGCCTTAGAAATTAATTAGTTTTGAGTCATTGCTCAAATAATTAAATGATTTTAGGCTCAATGTCCTTATCTGTAAAATTGGAATGGTAATTGTGCCAACCTCACAATTACAATTAAACAATTGTAGGAACAAAACAAACAAACAAACAAAAAAGAACCAAATGAGACAACATATGTAAAATGCAGAGCATGATATACTTCTCAATATGGGTCATATTTCCCATATTAAAAAAAATAACTATCCTACCATAGCATCAGGTCTCATTGTTACATTTAAGAAATAAGCTTTCATGTAGCCTATTGCAACCTTGTCAGTATTCATTGTATGCACAGAAAAAATACAGATGGATTCAAAATAGGTTTGGATCATATAAAATGAGACCAGTCCTTGGGACTTCAGCCTACCATTACTTCTCTGGAATTGGCTTCTTTTCTCCTCTTCCCCACATAAGTTTAAAGATGTAGCTTACAGAGTGAAATAAACTTTAGTGTCAGAATTTATTTGCAATGTTTCAATCAGCAAACTCTTTTGCAGATTTGTCACTGAAGATTCTGACCTAAAAGCATAATTTCTTTGGGTACTGAATAAGTAGAGCCAACCCTCTTGAAGTGCTGGTGTTTCTTTAGGTTCCAGCTTGCTAATTAATAGGGTACATGGAGGCAGCCATCAATTATTTTAAAAAAATTTTTTTTTTTAGATTATTGCAAGGAAATGGGGTTATGTGGCTTGCCCAAGACCACAGAGCTAGGTAATTGTTAAGTGTCTGAGGTCAGATTTGAACTCAAGTCCTCCTGACTTCAGGGCTGGTGCTCTATCCACTGTGCCACCTAGCTGCCCTGAGGCTATCAATTATAATGGGATTTGATGTGGCTATAGAAACCATTACTGAATGAATTCAAGAACTACCCTTTAGGGGAGAAGTGTTTATATTCCTCAGTGGATACTTCAGCAACTATTGACAAAGCTGATTTAAAATAGATTTAAATGAAAACTAAGTAACAATTTTTATATTCATTAATATTCATGTCCAAGTTGATCAAAGCAACTACTTATTATAATTAGATTATTTTACTTTGCTCTCTTTTCTTTAGTAGACATAATGTACAGTTATGTCTCATATTTTCTTTTTCTGTTATTGAGTTGTTTAACTGAAAATCCTGTCACAAAATACTAAAATATCACATTTGAAAGACTTTGCTATCCCTTTCAGTTTGCAGATGGGGAAATTGACACCCAGCGAAGTTAAGTAATTCTTCTAAAATCACACAAGAACCTGACAGTAGAAGTCTGATTCAAGGACTATATTTTTTTTATTCCAAGTCAGTATCTCTTTTTAACCTTGGAACAAGATAGTGTGTCCATATTTGAATAGGACAATGATATTTGTTCACCTTGAATCACTATGATAATTTGAAGTTCCTTCAGCATTAAAAAGTTATTAAATGATGCCCAGTAATACCTTGGTTTTAATTATAGATGATTACAGTCTATTAACAAGCTTATATAAATTACCTGGAATGCTTGTAGCTCAAGTCTGTTCTGGAAAAAGAGGAATTTATCTCTCAGGGTTTCCTTAACTTTGAGAATTTAAAAAAAAGTCTTTGTAACAATGCAGTTTTGTTGACAAACCATTTCTCATATTGTTTTACCAGCAATTTGAATAATGACTAAGGCTTAATATCCCCCCTGAGCCCATATGCCTTCCTCCAATTGAATATTCTTAAAGCCTGATCTTTCATATTTTATATTTTATGTCCATCTTATCTATCTTCTCTGTATTCATAGCCTTGATACAAGCACTTCTTAGAACTCCTGTTACTGTGAAATTGGACATGTGGATTGTTCAATGTCCTGTGTTTCTGCAGGTCATTTAGTAAGTTGGAAGCTAATACTCTTACAAAGTTTAAAGTAGCAGACCAAAAATAATTCTAAAAAGTTTTTTTTTTTTGGAAAAAAAATATCCTGCCTATTTTGAAGTCCAGAAGAAAGGATTTGTGAGGGTATTCAGCAAAGCCATTATTCTGCTAATATGCAGACTCTGTAAATGTGTTTTGCCATGTACTTTTAATGAAAAGGATATACAATAGGCCCTCTTATTTCAAAGACTTTGTAAGTTGGAACCATTCCATTTTGAAAGCCAGGAGAATTTCAACCATTCTGCAATGACATGATGTTGGTTTAAGTCCAATAGAGAAGAACCAGTCTATTTTTTCTATACAGTTACTGGAACTGATTTCCTTTCCAACTCAGAATAGGTATGGATCTTATGAAACAGAGAAATTCTTGGAGCTTCAGGTTTGCAGTGTGACTCTGGGAGTGGATTCTCTCCTCTTCCCATTTCCTGATAAACCTAATTTTAGAGTTACAGAGTGAAATAAACCTATTGTGAGGTTATATGGGGCATCAAAACCTTTAGAAGAGTTGTCCTCCAAAGCCTACTTGACATAATAATAAATTTGGGTCCTGAACCACTATAAACACTAGCAATGAAATGCTGGTCATTTTCTAGGTTCCATTTTCCTGATTAGCGAAAAAATAGAAGTCATTGATCAAACAGGAATTTTCTGTGGCCTTGGAGCCACTTTGGAGCTAAGGGAGTTCAAAAACTTCCCCATAGAGGAGATAGACAAGTTTGACAAGTTAAGTGACAGTTTCCTTTCTAAGCTTTAGTTTCCTCATATGAAAAATGTCTTTACTCTTATTTGCTATTGATATAACACACCAAATAGAGAAATAATTATAATTATAATAATGAGGAGTTTGTAGAGTTTTATACAGATAATATCTCATTTGATCCTCACAAAACCCCATTGGAATTAAATGCCATTTACCATTTACAAATTGAAAATCACATACTTAAAAAATTTGGGTTCTGTTCATTGTATTGTCTAGTCTTAAGATATGATGCAGATAATGTTGAATTCAAGTGTTGGTGCATATTTTTTTTCTAGAGAGGTGATTGTTTAACATTTACCAGTTAAATCATTTACTTTGCCATTACTCTATTTAATCTCTCTCCCATTGCTGCAGAATGCAATCAGAAGTCTTAAAATTATTCTGACTTTATCCATTACTTAACTATGCTGCCCAAATTCTCCTGTGTTTCCAGTGCTGAACTAATTATTTTTTCACTAAATACTCCATCACAACTTAAGTTTTTCATTTTTGTTAAGTCAATTTTCAGTCACTTAGGCTCATGGCTGTTCACTATTTCTCATCTTTCATATCTGCTCTGTTGCCAAGGCCTGTCAATTTTACAGTTCCATCATATTTTAAATATCTCTATTCCCTTTTTGCTTCTGACAGTGTCACCTCTCTTAAACAATCCCTCAGCACCTCATGTTTGAACTATTGTGAGAACCTGTTGTTTTATCTACCAATTTTCAATCTTTCTTTAACTTCAATCCATCTCTCATTTTGCCAACAAAGTGATTTTGGTAAATTTGAAGGTTTTACCATTTCATCCCCTGCTCAATAAACTTCAGTTGCTCCCTATCACCTTCAGTATCAACTACAAAAATCTTTGTCATTTGAAGTTCTTCAAAACCAAATACTCCCTTCCTTTCATTCTCCTTGCTCTTTTAACTCTGTCACATATTCTTTGATTCAGTAATACAGTCCTCAGGACTGTTCCTTCAACAAAACGGATAGAGTCTTCTTTCTTATTTCAGTCCACTGATTTTCCTGATACCTTCAAGTCCCAACTAAACTGCTATCTTCTATAAAAACTGTTTCCAAATCTTCTTAATCCTTGCATCTTTACTCTTTTAATTATTTCCTGTTTTCATTTGTCTTATTTTCTTTTTTCCCTTTATAGCTCTTTTGTTCATTTCTACATACTGACTCTTTGATTAGATTGAGATCCTTGAAGGCAGGAACTTTCTTTTATCCTTTTTTTTGTATACTCCAGCATTATCACAGTGCTTGCCATACAAAATACATTTAAATGTTTATTGCCTCACCAACAGATTGCTACCTCTTAAACCTTTTACTATTATTTCTTTATTGACTTTGCATCATATACCCTCTGGGGGATGCTTCAAATATTTTTTTTTTTCCCTTAAGGAAACTATACTTTTCTCCATATATCAAAAGACTTCATTTTGTACTTCACAGGAAAAATCTGTACATACTCTGTTTCTTCTTTAATTCTAAAATGTTATCCCCAGATCTAGCTTTCCTTTCTCTTTTGTTCCATTCTATGAAGATTGTTTGCTCTTCTTGTTGCTAACCAGTCAATTAATAATTATTCCTTATTTTTTCTTATACAAAACTCTTTTTTGTCTTTAATTCTATCCCTGAATAATTATTTCCTAAGATTTATCATTCTATCATTCAGCCCTCCCATAATTTTCAACCTATTTATATCCAAGATTTTCTCCATGCATTACAAAATAGAACATTCTCCTATAACCATTCAAAAAAAGCCCCACCAGACAAAAAAAAAACCACCTTAAATTGATCCCATCATCCCCTCAACTATTGCCTTTAACTCAATGTCCCTTTCATGGTTAAACTTACAAAAAAATTGAACTGTTTTACCTTTCACTCCCCACTCAGTCCTTTGAAATTTGACCACTCTCTCTTTCAACATCACTGAATTAAAACTGATCTCATTAAATGTACCTTTAATCTCTTAAATGTAAATTTTGGTGATCTTTATTTTCATTGCTTATCCCTCTTGACCCTTCTGTAAAATTTGAAATTGTTGATGTTTGTTTTATTTTTATTTTTTTTCCCTATGACACTGTATTCTTGTGGTTCTTATTCTCCCTCTGAGTGATAATTCTCAGTTTCATTTGTAAAATCTTCATCCATGGCTCACTCTCTAACAATATGCATGCTGCATAAAACTACTTTGGATGTTTTTATTTCCTTTCTTTATGCCAAGAATTCTTAACCTTTTTTGCATTTGTGGCAGGGTTCCCTTAGGCATTATGTGAAAAGATTATGAGCTTATTCTTATAATATAACTTTTAAATGCATAAAATAATATACATAAGAAAGAAAACTGATGTCTTACAAAACTTGTATAAAAATATTTTAAAGATTTCAAGAAAGACAAATTTAATTAGATGAATGTCTCTTGTGAAGTGTCCCATAATTCCAAACTTCATCACACATAAATTTTTTTAAAACTTCATTAATGATGAAAATAAAGCCATAGATAGCAACATTATAAGGTTTCAAGATATTATAGAGATATGGGATATGGTCAATGTCCTTTATGACAGAATCAGGAAGAAAGAATCGCAACAAATTAGAACCTTTAGATATATTAGAAGAAACTTAATAAGGAAACATGTAAGTTTTAATGTGGTTTCAAATGATGTTTGTACTTCATTCTTTTTTTTTTAGTTTGTTTTTTTTTTTTTGCAAGGCAAATGGGGTTAAGTGGCTTGCCCAAGGCCACACAGCTAGGTAATTATTAAGTGTCTGAGACCAGATTTGAACCCAGGTACTCCTGACTCCAAGGCCGGTGCTTTATCCACTGCTCCACCTAGCCGCCCCTGTCCTTAATTCTTAAAGGAGACATGACATCAGAGAGGTGACACTATGATAAGCACATGAATTGGATTTGAGTGAGCTAGTTCTGTACTAAATCATTAGCCTCACTTTCTCCTTCAGAATCATCTGGATCCAGTTACCAGATATGAAACAGAAAAACTGGGAATGGGCCCTGAATGTGAGCT
Source organism: Macrotis lagotis (assembly GCF_037893015.1). NCBI lineage: Eukaryota > Metazoa > Chordata > Mammalia > Peramelemorphia > Peramelidae > Macrotis > Macrotis lagotis. The sequence goes on along the minus strand of NC_133658.1, from coordinate 771,164,966 downwards.
AATCAGGATTAAGTGTATTTCCCAAAGTCTCACAGCTAGCGAGTATCAAGTGTTTGAGGCTGGATTCAAACTCATGCCCTCCTGATTCCAAGTTCCGTACTCTATCTATGAACCCATATCTTTATCAATACAAGAAAAGTATGGTTCTTTAAAAAAAATTCTGGAGATTTTAGTGCACTGAACATGCCAAAGACTATTGTTGTGATATACAAACAAACAAACAAAAAGTCAGTCCTAGTTTGGTCTTGACTAAAAGTGGCATGTTTAGTCCAACTCTTTGTGACTCCTGTGAGGTTTGCTTGGCAAAGATGCTGCCATTTCCTTTGACAATTCATTTTATTGGTGGTGAAACAGATGTAAGTAACTTTCTGAGCATCAGTCATTAAGAGTGTGAGATCAGATTTGAACTCATATAAAATGAGTCTTCCTGTCCTCATTCCTTGCCATACTATCCAGTACATCAGATAGTTGCCTTAGAAGAGTCAACAATCCTCGAGATAGGGTAAGTTGATGATTCTTGGCATTGTATAAAAAGAAATTGTGAGTGATTATCAAGCATTTTACAATTCATAGAAATAACCAAGAACAACGAATTGATAACAAACCTGAATAAATGCTAATTCACATTCTCTTCTATTCCAGCCATATTTTAGTGATCAGTGAAAATTAATGATAATAATAGCACTGGTGAAAATCCTTAAGTTGTACATTTAGAAGATATAGGCTTCATTTCTGGCATTTATCATTTGACTTGATTATGGCAAATTTCCATTTTCTCATCTATAAAATGGAGCCAATGACCCTTATATGACTTCCACATTAACAGGCATTTGGTAAGAAAAATGTATGTGAAAGGGAATTGAAGGCAAACATATTATATAAAAGTGTGTAAGTAGTGTACTTTCATCATTGTTAGAGATGCTTATTTCTAAACAAACAAACAAAAAAAAGCGAACAACAGCCCAAATCTCAGACTTCATGATTTATATGTAGATAGGATTCATTATTCCTCTGGGCAAGCCATCCTCTGATTCCTCAATTATATGGGGCAACCCTGGATTTTCAAAGATCCTGATAGCATAGAAAAAGCTATGGCAGGATCTCCTATGCTCAAAGGGATTTAGATGTTATGTGTAGGAATTTATTAACCATGTAATATCTGAGGAGTAGATTACTAAAATGCTTAGTAACTAGAATTAGCTACTAAGAAGCCTAAATGAGTCAAAGAAACTCATTTCCTTGTCAGTAACAGTTTGATGAATTTTTCTGCCCCAGAAACTCTTCAAGGTTATCTCCTAAATTGAAGATGCATTCTAATTTGTGTTGGTGAAACTAGTAACCCCAGGAACTAAATGTTTAGGAGAAATTTACTGTCAGTAGACATGGGCATCTTATCCTTATTGAGGGAATGATGAGGGCCAAAAATTACACTGATTTATTGAAAAGCAAAGTCATCACATTATTACAGAAAATCCCCCCAAAAGAAGGGTTATTGTGACAAGAACTTGGACAGTATTTCTAGTTATGGAAATTTATTTTAAAATGGAGAAAAGCATTTTTCAATATGATTAGATTCATTTAAAGTCCAAAGAAAAGTTTTGGGAGAGGGAGAAAAAAAAGAAAAAATAATTTCATGATAATTTTGTTGTCTATTGAAAGGAATAATATCAAGTGGTACAAAGAGAATTTTGCTGTTACATATTAAATCATATTTTTATTTTAATTTTCATTTCATAAATTAAAAATTAAACTATAATTATAATGAATATTTGGACTTTTTCAAAAGTATATTTAATAATCAATGTGATAAAATTCTGCCTTCATGTTGAAGAAATAAATAATATGTCAAAATCTTAAGAATCCAATGTGACATGTTAAACACTTTCAGGAAAATGCTATGCAACATATAAAATAATGTAAATAGATGTATTAAGCAGAAATTTTCATTATTTTACTTTTTTCTAGTTAAGGTGTAAATAATAAAATTCAGAAATCATTCCCAGATTGATAGTGACCACTTGGTTTTAAATAACTTATTAAAAATTAAATTCCTTGCAATATTGGTATTAATTTATGATTTTACATGAATTGAGAATTGTAAATTTCTTTAACATTTTATTTATTTTTTTCCAACTATATGCAATGGTAATTTTTACCAATAATTTTTACAAGGTTTTGAGTTTTACAATTTTTCTCCCTCTCTAGCACCTCCTCTCCCGATAGAAAATAATCTGTTATAAGGTCTCTATAGTTAACTATTCGAATATTGTTCGATTTTGAATAAGTTGTGGGAGAAGAATCAGATCCAAATGGAAGAAAGAAAACATTACAAAAAAAGAGATAATACCTAAGACAACTTTTAAAAATTGAAGATAATAAGCTTGGGTCTTCATCAAAATCCACAATTCCTTCTCTGTATATGGATGGTATTTTCTACCTCATGTTTTCTAAAATTGCCTTTGATTATTGTGCTGCTGAAATGAACAAATCCATTATGATTGATCATGGTCGCACGTTGCAGTTAATGTGTATATTGTTCCTCTGGCTTTGATTATTTCATTCAGCATCTATTCATGCAAGTTCAGGATTTTCTGGAATACCATTCCTTCACGATTTCTGATAGAACAATAGTTTTCCATTACATACAAATAGTACAATTTGTTCAGCCATTCTCCAATTGAAAGACATCCCTTCTGTCCATCGTTGGGGAATGGCTGAACAAATTGTGAAATTTTTATGTTATGGAACATTTTTATTGCATTTGGAACAAGGAGGGATGGGATTTCAGAGAAGCTGGAAAGACATGCATTAATTGATGCTGAGTGAGATGAGCAGAACCAGAAGAACATTATACTCCCTAACAGCAAATGGGGGTGATGATCAACATCAATAAACTTGCTCAATCCAGCAGTGCAATGATCAGGGACAATCTGTATCCAGAGAAAGAACTGTGAAGTTTAAACAAATGCCAAAGATAAATATCTTCAATTAAAAAAAAAAGTTGTCTTATATACACTACATAAATTTGCTATCTCCAATAACCTCAAGAATGTTTTTTTTCCTGTCAACACATTTAATGTTGATCAATGCTTAGCATGGAAATAATGTAAAGATTACTAGATATCCTTCTAGGGGAGTAGGGGAGAGGGAAGTTAGTGTGGGGAAAATTGTAAAATTCTAAACCCTACCAAAACATGTTAGGTAAAAACTCCTATTGTATATGATTGTAAAACAAACAAAATATTTACATAATAAAAAATAAAAATAAAAATGGCATTTACCAGAGTTATTGTGAAGATCAAATAAAATAATGAAAGTAAAATTCTTTGTAAACTTGAAATATTATGTAAATGATATAGTTATGATTAAAAAAATGAAAAGCATCCCCTAAATTTACAATTCTTTGCCACTTTAAAAAACAAACAACTCTGAATATTTTGTACAAGTGGGATTTCTACCCTTTATCATGGATTCTTCAGGATACAGACCCAGCAGTAGTATTGCTGGTTTAGACATTAATTCCAAATTGTTCTCCAGAACGTTGCATCAGTTCAAAACTCGATCAACAATGCATTAGTGTCCCAATTTTCCCACATCCCTTGAACACTGATCATTTTCCTTTCCAGTCACATTGGCTAATCTGAGAGGTGTGAAGTGGTACATTAGAAATGCTTCAATTCAGAGCAATTTTTCACATGACTATAGCTAGTTTTGATTTCTTCATATGAGAATTGCTTTTCCATACCTTTTGAACATTTATCAATTGGGGAATGCCATGGTAGTGTTTCATAAATTTGATTCATTTTCCATATATTTTAGAAATGAGCCCTTTGTCAGAAAAAATTGGTTATAAAAATTGCTTCCCAATTTACTATATTCCTTTTTAATCTTTGGTTGCTGTGTAACAGATTTTTAGTTTAATGCTATAAAAATTATTAAGTTTCTTTTTTATAATGTCTTCTATATGTTCTTCTCCCTTTTCCAAAGATCTTCCAAATGCCCTTTAAATTTCTTCTGCCATACTCTCTTCCAATTTTCCCACCAGTTTTAATCAAAGAGTGAGTTTTTATCCTAGAAGTTGTACTATTTGGTTTTAATCATTTACTGCTATTTCTTTTGCACTTAATCTATTACACAGATCCATCATTCTTTCTTAAAACCAAATATTTTTGATGACTTTATGATTAATAATATAATGTTATTGTATTATAATCAATAATATATTATAGTTAATATATTCTATATAATTAATTATATTATAATTGATAAATTATAATATAATATAATAAATATAATATATGATATGATATAATTTTATATGATATAGTATGATATGATATGATATATGAAATAATATCATATAATATCATATAATATAATCAATACAATTTAATATGATTAATATAATATAATATAATATAATTTTAGATATGGTATGGCTAGGCTACCTTGTTTTGCAAGAACTGTAATGTTAATTCAGTGGGTAGGGAAAAATAATCTTAAGTTTCAGGGGAGTAATTTGGTTGTGAAAATGCTTGGAAAACTGATCAAATGAGAATACATTACTGACCTCCCTATTTATAATTCTCTAGAAAAAAAATGTTAGTTAAATCCTAAATTTATTGGAATAAATCACTGAATAAAAGTATTGTTTAGTTACTTGAAATGAACTATTTTATTTTAGGTACCTAAAATGTATACTTTCAATATTTATTTATTTATTCAAGACTTATAATTTTAACCTGATCATGAATAGTATGGAAGTCATGGTAATAAATCTTTTGGAAATTAACTTTACAGTTCATGGTATATTCATCCAGGTTTTCATTACTTAGCCATATGATGCCAAGTTCTAAATTTTAAGAAAGAATTTTACATCCTTATGTTCACTTTCTTAAAAATTTTCAGTTTGAATATTTCTGATAAGTTTGATCATTAGCATACGTTTGGTTGTTTCTTTTTAATTTTTTTGAAATTTTGAAGTATCATAGAGAAATTTAAATTATCATTTATAGGGGAGCACAATAAGGAAATGCTAGATTAAGTTATGACAATCTACGTCATTTAATTTTCTGGTAAATAATAATGATAAAAATTTTAAAAATGATAATGTATTAGCATGTATATACCATCTACTAGGTACACTTGGTTTAGCCCTTTGTAATTATCTTATTTGATCTTTACAGCTCTGAGAGGTAGGAGCTATTATTATTATCCCCATTTATGATTTTAGGGCCATTTCTCTATCCATTGAACTGTCGCATAGCTGCTCCCCTTTAAAATACATGAAACAAATATAGCATTACTTTAACAAGTTTTATGACTCCTTCTGATCATCCTTCTAAAACATTCAGTCATTTTAAGCTATATTTTTTCATATTTCCCTACTTTTTAAGTTTACATTATTTTCCTAATAATCCACTTTCTTTAGAACAATGTTTTGCAATTAAAAAGAGAGAGAAGGATCTGTGGGGAGCATATTTGTGACCAGTAATTATAATACATCAAAACAATCTATCTATCTATTGAGTGAGAGAGTGAGCTGAAAAAGACTTTGGAAATCACATAAAAACCATTGGTATCAAACAAATAGAAAAAGTCTCCTAATTAATATATAAGGACCTGAATTAGTTTTATTGAATTAGTTTTAAAATATAATGCAATAGATCTTTGCTTACTGTTTAAATGTCTTTGTTAAATATATCCTAATTGCATTTTGAATCCATTTCCATCCCACCTAGAAGAATATTGGGCACTTCAGATCTAGTTCAATCTCCACATTTTACAGCTGAAGGAACTTTGGTTTATATAAGTGTAGTGGCTGTCCTTTGATCACCCAGGTTACAAATAGTAATTCTATGACTCAATTCAGTCTCTATGACTCGAAATTCTATGTTTTCACTGCATCAATACATTTTAGTTTAGGACTACTAAAGTGTCATAGCACTTGTGCTCAAAGTGCAAAATTCTAATTGTCCTGATATCATCTTTTTTGAGTGTTTCTGGCTCTATCTCTATTTCTGTCTCTCTGTCTGTTTTTCTCTTTTTATATATCTTGGCTTCTGACTGTCTTTCTCTGCCCCTGTCTAGCTCTGTCTCTCTGTCTTTCTGTCTCTAACTCTCTGTCTCTATTTCCCTATCTGTGTACACACACTCACACACACACACACACACACACACACACACACACACAGAAATTATAAGATAGATAAATATCTTTCAGAAGGAATCTCTGAGAGAATATGGTCAAAGTCAACTTTAAAGCCAGGAACACACTGTAATAAGCACCACAATAAATTTTATAATGTTCCCTAACATTATGACAGCATATAACATGATTATTAAAGGATTACACTTTTGGTTTAAAACATGATGGCTGCCTACTCTCTTTTTTGAGTCCTTCATTGTTTCCTATTTACTACTTGAATATGTTTTTTTTTGTTTCATCAATGTGTAAAATCTCTTTGCATTACAAGATTCTGAATTTTCTATTTACCTTCCTTTGTTCTTTAGGTTAACATTTTCACAAAACTAATGGCAATGTAGCCTAGTCATGTAAATTAAATTCCTTGGCTCTATGTGGGCAATTTTAGAGCAAAATATGCATCAGATCAGTTATTTCGTTGATGAAGAAACTCTTGGTGAGAAGACAGTCTGAAAAAGTATATTTCCAAATGTTCTGAAACTTATAGTTTTAGAGTTCCATGGGTGTCTAGAGGGCTACCCCTAGACAAGGGTGACATAGATGATTGATATGAGAAAGAAACTTAAGGTGTTTGATTCGCCTGACTAAGGCTGTGTCTCTGTGTAGTAACCCATATTTCCTGTTACATAAATAGTAAGTATCTAGCAAAAATTTTATGCTTTGATATCATACTTGGCATAGTAGACATTAAGCAGTGTTATATAATCCAAATCCTATTAAGTCCTGGATCCAACACTTAGAAGTGATATGATCATGGTTAATAAATATGAATGCTTTAAGTTTCAATTTCCTTATGGATAATATATTTTATGGTAATCACATTTTTATTTAATAATATTTTTTATTTGTAATAATAAATTTTTACATAAAATAGCATGCAGCAGTTGAAAGTATGATAGATTTAAAATAAGGAAAAAATGAATTTGAATGATATTATTGATACTTGTAACCTATCTGACCAATGAGAAATCATTTCATCTTTCTGAAGTTGTGTCCATGAAGTTTGTTGTGATTCAAATATCAGTTAGCATTACCATTCTTGTTATCAAGATTAAATTGCATTATGTGATTACTTTTTATTCTGAAAACTTCTATATGACTATCAGTTGTGATTACTATTCCAGTGCTTGGTATATTTCTATTGATTTTAAAATTTGTTTTTATTTTCAAAATAAGTTTAGAGTTAAAAGCAAGTAAGGGGATTCATGACTATAATTTTAAGTTTTTCAACAGCAAATTAAGTGCCATTTTCAGCTTTAAATTAATTCACCAAAGCAAATGCCATAGTACTGTGTATATAATAGCTTAAATATCAGTCTTTCGGAGTTCGAAGAGACCTCAGAGATTAACTAAATGAATTTCTACTCAAAGAAAAATTTTCTCTACAACTCTTCTGACAAATGTTCATACAATTTCAACTTGAAGAAATTGAAGGAAAATGAACCTACTCCCTTGCAAGGCAAGGGATCAACATCAAATCTTTTGTTGTTGTCGTTGTTGTTGTTGTTACATGAACAAATAAAGAAATCCCCCTTAGTGATTTCCATCCATTGAATCTGCTTCCTCCTACTGAAGCTGAGAACAGCAGAAATCATTTCATATGACAATCACACTTGAATCATTAATAATTCTCTTTCTTTTTCTTCTTATTTCCAGGCTAAAAATTTTCTTTTGGCTATTCTTGGATAAAATAGTTTCCAATCTCATCACTATGCTGTTTATTCTCCTCAGAGCATACTATACTATTTCACTATTTCATCAGTCATGAAACCCAAATAATTGGATCCAATATACCAAGGCAAAGTATAGCATCATTGATACCTTGATTATAAGCAATATTTTAATTCCCTTATTTAAGGTTAGCATTGCTATTTAAGAACTATATACACTTCATTAGAGTTAAAACTGAAACTAGTAGAGAAGGGTTCATAAGTTAAATTCTTAGAGGAATTAGTGTGTTGTACTTCATGAAAGTTCTTTGAGTAAAAGCTATGAATTGCACTAAGATCCAAGTTAGACAGAATTGTTTTTTGTTTAAAGCAGTTTGGATTAGTTCATTTGGATCCTCCCTCAACATCTATAGTTTGATTACCCAGGAACATCACATATCTATCTAGAGTCTTCAATATTATATACCTCCAACACTCTCCCAACTTTTCCATTTTTACTTCTTGCCAAGGGTTCCATTTTGTGGAATGGTTTAAGGTCTCCTGTTTTTATCCCTCTCTTCATTCTCTCATTGACTTTCTAAATTTCAAAAGCACACCACAAGGCTGGACAAATTCTTTTCTTCCCAACCCCACCCCACTTTGTAGCTACCTTTGCATTTGGTTGTCCAAGATTAGAATGTAAGTTCTTTGATTACATGATTTTTTTAAAGTTTTTTGCTCATAATTATTTCTTCGCAACTTATCACAATACTTGACATGTTTTTCAGTCATTCAGGAATGTCCAACTTTTCATGGTCATATGGACCATACTATTCATGGAATTTTCTTGGCAAAGACACTCTAATAGCTTTCCATTTGATTCTCTAATACTTTAAATCAAAAAGAGGTCAAGGAGCTTGCTCAGGGTTAGTAGCTAGTAGATGTCTGAGACCATAATTTGAATTTAGGTTTTACTGACTTGAACCCAATGTTCTATATATTGAGCCATTTAGTTATTCCATAATAAGCAATTAAGAAGTTTTCTTTCCTTCTACTATACAAATAAAATGTGGAAAAAATAAGAAAATCAGAAATATGTGAATATACATACTTCTTGGAAAAGAAAAAGTGAAAAGCAAAGATTTGTACTCTTTCCACTCACTTCACAGCAACAGTTCATATGAGACTTTCTAGGATTTTTCTAAAATCTGCCTGCTCATCATTTCTTTATAGAATAATACTATTGCATTAAATTTATGAATATTCCCTCAATTTTAATACTTTATCACCTCAAAAAGAATTATTAAAAATATCTTTCAATCAATATTTTATTTTGTTTTTCCAATTACATATTATAAAATTTTTCAACATTCATCCATATACATAAGCATATTTTTAAGTCACATAATTTCCTTCCACTCTCCCTTCCAATTATCCCTCCCCTCAGTGGCAAACAGTTTGGTGAATATTGTACATACATGTGCATTTGTGTTTAACATGTTTACAGATTAGTCATTTTCTATACTAGGAATTAGTATCAAAGGAAAAGAAAGAAAACAATGAGATAGGAAAGAAAAATATAAGATAACTTTTTCAAAGTGAATGTAGTAGGGGAAGCTAGTTGGCACAGTGGAGAGAGCACCAAACCTAGAGTCAGGAGAACCTGAGTTCACATCTGGCCCCAGAAACTTATGATTACTTAGCTATGTGACCTTGGGCAAGTCACTTAACTCCACTGCTTGCACAAACCAAAACAAAAGTGAATGTAGTGTTCCTTCATATTCTATAGGTTTTTGTTTTGTTTTATTTTGTTTTGTTCTTCTTCCTCTGGATGTGGATAGCATCTCTCCTAGATAGTCCTAGGTCTCTGAACTTTTGAGAGAAACTGCATCCAACAAGACTGATCAATTTAGAATGCTGTTAATAAGGGCAATGTTGTCTTGGTCCTTTCCTTTATCAGGAACTCTAGCTATGAAAATTGTTTCATGGTTTTCTGTTTTCCTTCAAATGTTGGCACCATTAATTTTATTATTGCAAAAGCTTTTCAAATTAATATAGTCAAAATCATTCATTATGCAATTTATAATATATTTTATTTCCTGTTTGGTAATAAATTTCTCCCTCTTCCATGGATCAGAAAGATAGAATATTTCTTGATCTGTTATTGGTCTATGGTATCAAACTATGTCCAAATCCTGTACACAATTTGACCTTATTTTGGTATAGAGTGTGAGATGGTGGTCTATGCCCAATTTTTTTTCCAAACTGTTGTCTAGTCTTCACAAAACATTTTTGTCAAATAGTGAGTTCTTATCCCAGATGCTAATGTCATTGTATTTATCAAGCACTACTACTGTTTCTTTTGAACCTATGCTAATCCACTGATCTACTACTCTATTTCTTAACCAGTAGCAGGCAGTTTTAATGACTGCCACTTTATAGCACAATTTTAGATCTGGAAGACTTAGGACACATCTTAAACATGTTTTTTTATTTTTTTTTGTTCAGTTCCCCTGATATACTTAACCTTTTCTTGATTCATATTTATGTTACTTCTTTTTCTGGTTTGGTAAAATAATTATTTGGTAGCTTGATTGGTATGGCACTGAATAAGTAATTTAATTTGGGTAGAATTGTTATATTTATTATATTAATTCAACCTAACAATGAGCAATTGACATTTTCCCAGTTGTTTAGATCTGACATTATTTGCATGAAAAATGCTTTGTAATTGTGTTCATAAATTTCTGAGTTTGCTCTGGGAGTTAGATTCCCCCAAATTTTGTCTACATTAAATTTAAATGGAATTTCTCTTCTATCTCTTGCTCTTGTATTTTGTTGTTCATATATAGAAGTTCTGATGATTTGTGTCTGTTTATTTTATATCCTGTTGAATTTGTTAATTGTTTCAAGTAGGTTTTCTGATAATTTTCTAGGATTCGCCAATTATACCATCATATCATCTGCAAATATCTAAAGCTCTACTTCCTCATTGCCAATTCTGATCCCTTCAATTTCTTTTTCCTTTTTTATTACTAAAACTAACATTCCTAAGACTATTTTGAACAGTCATGGTCATAATGGACATCCTTGTTTCACCACTGATCTTATTGGAAATGCTCTTAGTATATCCTTATTTCATGTAATATGGATTGATGATTTTAGATAAATATTGCTCATTATTGCAAGGAAAGTTCCATTTATTACTATTCTCTCTAATATTTTTAAAGGAATGGATATTGTATGTTGTCAAAGGCTTTTTCATCATCTATTGAAATAATCAAATGATTTATGTTCATTTTATTATTGATATGTTCAATTATGTTAAGTATTTTCTTAATATTTTACCATCTCTGCCTGCCTCGTTTAAAACCTACCTGATCATAGTTCATTATCCTAGCAATAACTTGCTGTAATGTCATTGCTAAAATTTTATTTATGATTTTTACTTCAATGTTCATTAGAGATATTGGCCTATAATTTCTTTGTTTTGATTCTTCCTGATTTAGGTATCAGAACCTTATTAGTGTCATAAAAGGAATTTGGCAGAACTCTTATTTTTTTTAAAATAGTTTATATAGGGGTGGCTAGGTGGTGCAGTAGATAAAGCACTGGCCCTGGAGTCAGGAGTACCTGGGTTCAAATCCAGTCTCAGACACTTAATAATTACCTAGCTATGTGGCCTTGGGCAATCCACTTAACCCCATTTTCCTTGCAAAAAAACCCCAAAATAAAATAAAATAAAATAGTTGATATAGAATTGAAATTAATTGTTCCTTAAATAGAATTCTTTTGTAAATCCATCTGGACCTGGAAGGTGATGGTTTCTTCAATTTCTTTTTCTAAATTTGGTAACTATTTCATTTCCTTTCTGTTTATCTGAGTGGTTTTTATTTTTGTAAATATTCTCAGGCTATAAAATTTATTGGCATAAATTTTGGCAAAATAGCTCTGAATTATGTCTTTAATTTCTTCCTCATTGTTAGTTTACTCTTTTCACTTTTGATACTGGAAATTTGATTCTCTTCTTTCTTTCTTTTTTTACTCATATTAAGCAAAGGTTTACCTATTTTATTGGTTTATTATATAACCAAATCTTTGCTTTATTTATTTGGCCAATGGTTTTATTACATTCAACTTTATTAATCTGTCCATTGATTTTCAAAATTTCTAATTTCATATTTAATTGTTGAGCTTTAATTTGTTCTTTTTCTAGGTTTTATAGTTGTATACCCAATTAATTGTTCTCTTCTGTATTGTATTAATATGATTTTATTCACTTTCTTAACTTTCTTCTTTTTTTATTTTGTGGTAAGATTTATTCAGTTCTGAGAGCAAGAGGGTGAGGTCCCCCATTTTTAAAGTTTTGCTGTCGATGTCTCCTTGTAATTCACTCAGCTTCTCCGCTAAGAATTTGTAAGCTATACTACTAGGTGCATAGACATTTAATAATGTTATAGATTCATTATCAATGGTATCAGTTAGAATGATAATTTCATTCCTATCTCTTTTAATGAGATCTCTTTTTGCTTTTATTTTGTCTGAGATCAGTTCACTTACCCCTGATTTTTCTTTTACTTCAGTTGAAGCATATTAGATTTTGTTTCAGCATTTTACCTTTATCCTGTGTGTATTTTTGTTTCAGATATGTTTCTTGTAAACTGCATATTGTAAGATACCAGTTTCTAATCCATTCTGCTAACCAATAAAATAGATAAACCTTTGCTTAATCTAAATAAAAAAAAAGAAAGAAGAAAACCAAATTTCCAGTATCAAAAACAGAAAGAGTAACCTAACCACCAATGAGGATGAATTCTCCCATTCGAAATGGGAGAATTCATCCTATTCATAATTATAGTTACAATGACTAATTCTGTATTTTTCTCTATGCTGTCTTTCCTCATTAGTACTTCTGTCTTTCCTTTCCTCTTATCCCTCCTCACCAGTGTTACTCCTTTTCCCTGTTAACTTTTTTTTTAATTTTAACTTTCTGCTTATTTTCTCTTATACTTTCTCCTTCACTTTTGTCTGTCTCTTCTTCCCTTTTATTTCTCTTCCCTACCCCCTCCCACTCACCCATTTCCCAGCAGAGTAGAATAGATTTTAAAACCCAACTGATTTTTTATCTTATTGCCTCTCTGCATCAAATCTATGGACTAGGATTTATTCAGTTTCACATCCTCTCTTCTTTCTCTCTATGATAACAGTTCTTTGTGCTTCTTCACCTCTTGTTATTAATCATTTAATGCCTAGCCTTCCTCTTCTTCTTATCTTTTTTAAATATTTTAATCACCCTTGTTATTCCATTTCATTGAATTATACTACTTTTTCTGACCTTATAGAAGTACTATCAAAGTACTGATTATCAAAGGTTGATTGCTTGATAAGCAGAATTGCCTCATAGTCATTAAATACAGTCCCTTCTTTTGTCTAATTAGAAGTACACTTCTCAGGAGTCATGAATAGCCTCAAATTATCATCACTTTATATCTTATCCCCTCTTCAAGTACTCTTCATGATACACAATCCTTATGAGCCAAAGTAACCATGCAAACCCAAACCATTTCATTTTCATGAGCAATTTGCAACCACTCTTTCCCCAAGTGTATTCTCTTCCCCACCCCACCCCTGGTACTTAAACCCTCATTAAACTATGCATTAAGATAAGATCTTTTACTAATTTCTTTATGTCCAACCATTCTAGTAGGTTTCTGCCCTCAATCACTAAGGTACTTCAAACTTCTTAGTAAAGTTAAGTCACTTCTGATTAAATTAACTTATAGAGTCTCTAAGTACTCTAAATAGGAGGATGCTCTGAAGGTCTCTCTTAAGAACTTTTCAATTGATTGTAAGGTATGAGAGACACTGACTCAGGACCTCCCAGCATAGGATGCCCTCTTTAGAGAAAATGCTAAGATCTCTGAGTAAGACAGAATTAAAATACATCAAAGAAAATGTGTTACACTGAAGTTTATAGTAAACACCTCAGCTTTTCACCTGGGTTGTTATTTGTCTCAAACATAGTGATGCTATCTTGGTCCTCTTCAATTGAAAAGATAACAACCAACCATACCTATATTCTCCAAATCCAATCTCTTCTACTATATTCAACCCTACAACCATCCTAAGAGAAATAAAATTGTCAAGTGTGTAAGATTGTATACAATTTCATTTTCTTGACAGGCATTTGTTTTGTTTCGCCCCCCCCCCCCTTTCCTTTCCCTTTTTATGCATTCCCTTGAAACTTGTATTTGGAGATTGAAATCTCTCTTCAGTTCTGGTCTTTTTATCAGAAGATTTTGGGAGTCCTCTATTTCCTTGAATGTCTATCATTTCACCTGAAAGAATATGCTGAATTTTGCAGGGTAGTAAATTTTTGGTTGCAATCCATGGTCCTTTGCCCTCTGAAATATGGTATTCCTGGTCTTCTGGTCTTTCAATGTTGAAGCTTATAAGCTCCATATAAATTTGATTGTATTTCTTTTTTTTTATTGAAATTGCTTCTTTTTAAGCTGCTTGCAGTATTTTCTCCTTCATTTGAGAATTCTGGTATTTGACTATAATAATCCTAGGAGTTATTTTTTCTGAGTCTCTTTCTGGAGCAGTCCTATGTGTTCTTTCAATTGCTATTTTGTCTTCTTGATCTAGTAGATTGGGGCAGTTTTTCCTGATAATTTCATGCAAGATATTTTTCAGGTTCTTTTTTTTTAATCTAGAATTTCTAGTAGTACACTAATTCATAAATTATCTCTCCTGGAACTATTTTCCTAGTCTTTTGTTTTGCCTAAAAATTCTTTAATTTTTTCATCCTTCGTACTTGCTTTGATGGAATATTGTAGTCTCATGTATTCATTGGTTTCTATTTGACCAATTCTAATTTTTAGGGTTTTATTTTCTTCAGTTAGTTATTGTGTTTCCATTTCCAGTTGTTTAATTTGAGTTTCAGATGAGTTGTATGACTTTTTCCAATTGGTCAATTTGAGTTTTAGATGAATTATGTTCCTTTTCCAGTTGGTAGATTTTATTTTTTAAGGACTTACATTCTTTTTTTAGTTGGTTATTTTTACTTTTAAGAGTTGATTACTTTGGTCAATTTTTCACAATTTTCCCATATGACTCATTTCTTTTATCCATTTTTCTTCTTTTGTTCTTTGTTTTTAAAATTTGTTAAGCTGTTCTCATAAGTAGTAATTTAGAGGACTTCCTGGGTGCAGCCAAATAGTGGTGACAAGTTAGGAAGCTTCAGGTGCTTTTCCAGAAATAACTTTAAATGAAGCTTCTAAACAGAAACTAAAAGTGACAGAACCCAGAAAAAGTGGAGTGAAAGTATTTCTCAACAGAAGATATCTTGGAGGAATTTCTGGAAAGCTGTGTCTCATGTGGGGAAAAGAAAAATATAGCCCAGGATAGGTAGGAGATTTGGAATGCCAGTGGGATGCTCTTAGCCACAGCATAGCTCAGTTCCCAAATAAAGAGTCTAGCAGTACAGCAGGCCAGCAGTGAGAGTTCCAACTCCAGCTTAAAAGGTAAAGTTTGAGCCTGGATTGCTGGTGCAGCAACCAGGTCTGGGTTGGGCTACCCAATGAGGTGAAAGCATTACAAGCATCTAAGATGCTAGAGGAGAAAACTAAGGTTCAGACACCTGGCTACAAAATAAAAAGCAAGATTGTTTCATACTATAACACCTATGCCTGAGGATCAGTGTTCAACTATCAAAATGAGAGAAAAAGATAAAAAGAGCACTAACCATATAAAGTGACTATTCAGATAGAGATGATAAAAATGTTCTTAGAAGAGAAAAGCAGTGACAAAAATGCTTTGAGCTGAAGCCTCAAAGAGGATTATGAATTGATTTCAAACCTAAAAAAGGCCTCCTGGAAGAACTCATAAAGGAAGTAAAAGTGAAAAAAGAAATTAAAGTCATCCAAGAGTATTATGTAAATTTTACTGAAGGAAACAATACCTAAAAATTGACTAATTGAAATAATAAAACAGCTACTGCAAAAGGAAAACAACTTTTCTAAAAGTAAAATTAACCAAAATGAAATGGAAAACCTGCTAGCTAATTGAAAAAAAATAAAATCATAAGATTTGTGATAAATGGAAAACAATGACTCTATGAGATGCTATGGCTTGATCAAAAAACACTCCTGAGATGGTAAAAATAGATGAAAATGTAAAATATAATTTAGAAAAACATAACTACCTGGAAAATAGATCTAAGAAAAATAATTTCCAAATTACTGATATACTAAATGTCAAGACCAGAAAAAGATCCTGGACAATATAAAACAGTAAATTATAATGGAAAACTTCCCTAATATCCTTGAACAAAAAGATACCACAAAATAAAAACTCCAAGGAGTAATACAGCCAAATTTCAGAATTCTTAGCTAAAGATAAAATCCTCCAAGCAACCAAAAAGAGCCACTTAAATTTCAGGGATCCACAGTCAGAATTATGCAGGACTTGTCATAATCAACATTAAAGAATTATAGGGCCTGGAATATAAATCCTACAAAGTCCAACATATTCTTTTAGGGGATAAAAGATGGATTTTCAGTTACAGAGATAATTGTCAATCTTACCTGATTTAATAAAAATAAAATAGAACTGAACAAAGTGTTATTCAAATAAAAGACTTAAAAGATTCTTCAAAACGTAAATGGAAATAAAACAAATTAGCCAATATGACTAAACTGTCAATATCCCAGTATGAAAAGACAGTCCATGTAAGTATTGATAATTTCATTTCTCTTAGGTCAGATGAAAGGAGTAAGCTTATACATTGATTAAGATATGATCATTCACTAATTCTTAAGAAATGCATTACTATTGGGACAGTTAGAAGGTGTATATTTAAAAATATTGCATGTATGCAAATTGATTATGAGGCGATTATGCTTATAGCTATTGAGAATTATATTTCCAATTGGAGTATTCTTAGACAGAGATTCCAATTGTGAAGTGATTATTTTGTGATTATGCATATATCTGTAAGTGCAAAATATATTACCCTTCAGCTGATTGAAAGAAAAGTCATGGAGAGCAATCCTGAACTCAGACAAAGCAAAAACAAAAATAGAAATCATCAAAAAGGATAAGGAACATTTCTACCACTTCTTAAGTGGTACCATAAGTAAATAAGTAATATAAATATTAAACATGCATGCACAAGATCGTATAACATGCAGATTTTTTAGAGAAGTTACTATGAGTTAAGGGAGCCATAGACAACTTAACCATATTAGTGGGTGACTTCAAACTTCCTCTCTCAGAATTAGATACAGTTAATGGCAAAATAAACAAAAAGGAAGTTAAAATGAAGAATAGCATTTTAGATGAGTTAACTATCTTTGCTCTCTAGAGAAAAGTAAATAGGGAAAGAAAAGAATATACCTTCTCTGTGGCATATGGCATCTACACAAAAATTGGTGATATTTTATGGCACAAAACTCTCACAATTAAATGTGTAAAGGCAGAAATGTTAAATGAGTCCTTTTCAGATGATAATGAAATAACAATTACATATTATTAAAGTACTATGGAAAGATAAACTAAAAATAATTGGAAAATATATAAACTAATTTTAAAGGATGAGTCAATTAAAAACAGTCATGGAAATTATAATTTCACACATTACAGTGAAAATTATAAGACTTCATACCTTGGTTGCTGCAAAAGCAGTTATTAAGTTAAATTTTTATAATCTCTAAATGTTTACATGAATAAAATAGAGAAAGATCAATGAATTGAGCAGGCAACTAAAAAATGAGAAAATAACAAATTTTGAATCTCCAATTAAATGTCAAACTAGAAATTTTGAAAATCAAGAGACAAATAATAAAATTGAAGGAAAGAAAATTATTGAACAAATAAAACTAAGAGTTGGATTAAGAGCAATATACTTGGTAAAACTTTGGCTATTCTGATTCAAAAGAAAATAAAGAGGGAAATGAAATTCCATTACCAAAAAGAAAAAAGGGTAAACTGAACACTATTGAGGGGGAAATCAAAGCAATAATTCAGAGTTAGTTTTTCGAACTGTATGCCTATAAATCTATACAATAAATCTAGCAATATCGATATATATATATATATATATATATATATATATATATATGAATTGTACAAATTAACAGAAAAGAAAATTAAATAATTAACCCCATTTTAGAAAAAAAGAAATGGAACAAATCATTCAAAACCTCCCTAAGGAAAATATCTCCAACAACAGATGGTTTTCATAATGAATTTTTCCAAATTTTTAAGAGCAATTATTTCCAATTCTTTTTTAATTGATATCTTATTTTTACAAATACATGTTGTGAAGGATTTTCAACATTCAACCATATACATTTATATATCTCTAAGTTACAAAATTTTCTTCCATCCTCCCTTCTGACTCCTCTCTCCTTATCAATGCATAGTTAAGTTAACATTGTGATTACATGGGGTGGCTAGGTGGCATAGTGAATAAAGCACTGGCCTTGGAATCAGGAGTACTTGGGTTAAAATCTGGTCTCAGACACTTGATAATTACCTAGCTGTATGGCCTTGGGCAAGCCACTTAACCTCATTTACCTTGCAAAAACCTAAAAATAATAAAAATTAAAGACAAAATTAAAAAGCATTGTGATTACATATTTGTGATAAACATTTTTATGGATTAATCATTTTTGGTATGAGGAATTAGGATTCAGGGAAAGAGATTCATAAGAGATAATTTTTATAAAGGGTTCTTCAGATTCTGAAGGGTTTTTTTTTTCAGATTTGTTAGGTTTTGTTTTGTTTTTCCTTCTTCTTGATGGAGAGAGCATTGTCCATAGTAAGTTCCGAACTGCTGAGAGAATCTGCTTTTATCAAAGCTGATCATGTCACAGTGTTGTTGTTAATGTGTTCATTGTTCTCTTGTTTCTACTCCCTTCATTCATTATCAGATCCTGTAACTCATCCCATGTTTCTTTAGGATCTGATCAATTATGGTTTATTATAGAACATTAATATTCCATAGTATTCATATATCATATATTGTTTAGCCATTTCCCCAATTGCTGGGAATTCCCTCAATTACCAATTCTTTGCCAAAACAAAAAGAGCTGCTATGCATGTTTTAGAACATGTGGAACTTTTCTCAAATTTTATATTTTTTTTTTCTCTCTATACGTCTAGAATTGGAATTGCTGTGTCAAAAGGAATTAACAGTTTTATTGCTCTTTGGGAATAGTTCCATTTTGCTCTCCAGAATGCTTGAATCATTTCACAACTCCATTAATGTTCCAGGCCTCCTACAACCTCTCCAACATTGATTATTTTCCTTTTTTCTCATCTTATACAGTCTGATAGGTGTTTTAATTTGCATCTCTCTAATCAATAATTATTTGGAGCATTGTTTCATATGATTGTATATATCTTTAATTTCTTCATTTAAAAACTGTTCATATCCTTCCACCATTTATCAGCTGGGGAATATCTTGGAACCATATAAATTCTCTATATATTTTAGAAATGAGAACTTTAGCACAACACCTAGTTAACAAGATTGTTTCCCAAGCTTTTGATTTCCTTCTGATTTTGATATCATTTATTTTATTAGTATAGAAGTTTTTTTAATTTAAAATGTTCAAAATCATTCATTTTGCAGTTAAAAATTTATTCTATTTCTTGTTTGATCCTAAATTTGTTCCCTTTCCAAAGATCTGATGGATAATTTCTAGGTCTATCAAATTGTCTATGATGTTGCCATTAATATCTAAATCCTGTTCTCAGTTTCACCTTATTTTGGCATAGGGTGAACGATGTGGATCTATGCTTAGCTTTTTCTATAATATTTTGCAGTTTTCCCAAAAAATTTGTTAAATAAGGAGTTATTATCACTGAAACCAAAGTATTTTTGTTGTAATCTCATTGCTAAAATTTTATTTAAGATTTTCATATCAATAGTCATTAGGGGGATTGAATATTGGTGTTTTACTTGATTTTCTAGAATTCTCTGAGTTTTCTGCTAGATCTACTCTAATTCCTTCAATTTCTTTTTCTTCTCTTTTGCTAAAGTGAGCATTTCTAATATGATATTAAATAAGAGTAGTCATATTGTACATTCTTGTTTATCCCTAAACTTATTCGAAATTCTTCTAATTTATACTCATGCCATAAAATTCTTGCTGATGGGTTTGATAGATACCACTTATCATTTTGAGCAAAATGATTTTTTCTCATGTAATCTTTCAATTTTAATATGAAATGATGCTTAATTTTGTCAAAAACATATTATTATGTCAATTTTGATAGTGCAATTGTCAATTATAATGATAGTTTTCCTAATATTGAACCCTAAATGCCTTGAATAAATCTCACCTGGTCTTAGTGCTGATAAATTGCTATAGTCTTAATGCCAACATTTTATTTAAATTTTTTTTGGTAACTATTCAATTGGGAAATTGGTCTTTAATCTTCTTTCTTGGTTTTGATTCTCCTTGGTTTAGGTATCAACACCTTACTTGTGTAATAAAAATCAATGGTTAGGATACTTTCTTCATCTTTTCCCCCATATATTTAATATAAATGAAAATTAATTGTTTTTTAAATGTTTTGTAGAATTCACTTGTAAATTCATATGGTCCTGGAGATTTTTTATTAGTCAGTTCACTGATTACTTGTGCAATTTCATTGTCCAAAATGGGTTTATTTAAATATTTTATTTCTGCCTTTTTAATATGAGCAATTATATTTTTTTGTAAATACTCATTCATTTCACTTAGATTGCCTCATTTATTGTAAAATACTGTGGGAAATATGTTCAAATTACTGCTTTAATTTTCTCTTCATTTGTTGAATTCACCCTTTTCATTTTTGATATTGGTAGTTTGATTTTCTTTTTAAATTGTATTAACCAATGGCTTTTCTCTTTTATTGGCTTTTTTCATAAAATCAACTCTTAGTTTTGTTTACATTTAATAGTTGTCTTACTTTCAATTTTATTTACATCTTTAATTTTGTAGAGTTCTAATTTAATATTTAATTGTGGATTTATATTGTATTCTTTTTTACCTTTTTTGAGTTGCATAATTGATTCATTGATCTCCTCTTTATTTTATTCAAGTAAACATCTAGCAAAAATAAAATTTTTCCCAGTATCTTCTTTATCTGCTACCCATAAGTTTTGGCATGTTGTCATTATTTCTGTTCTATTTCTGAGGGGATTTGTGGTTGAGATATTCCACTTCTACTAGCATAATTTTGCTGACTTTCTTCTTGTAACTCTTATGATTTTTCCTCTATGAATTTAGATGCTATAAATTATATATACATATATATATATATTTGATATTGATAGTATTTCATTGTCTATGGTATCTTTTCAGAAGAGGTAGTTTACTTCCTTATGCCTTTTATTATATTAACTTTTGCTTTTGCTCTGCCTGAGATCAGTAGTTACACCTGATTTTTTTTTTTACTTCAACTGAAGCATATTTTTCTTCAGTGTTTTATATTTATCTTGTATATATCTCTCTGCTTCAAATGTGTTTCTTGTAAGCAACATATAGGTCAGTCCATTAAATTTCAGCATTATGATTACTAATTCTATATTTTATTCCATCGTATTTTCCCTTATGTTTATCCTTTTCTCTCATTTTACCCTATCCCTCCTCTCCAGTCTTTGTTTTGACCATCCCTTCCTCAATGTGCCCTCCCTTCTGTCAGACACTCCGTTCTTTCACCTTTTACATTCTACTTCTGTATGTTTTGATACATTTTTCTACCCAACTTAAAGTGTGTTTTATTTCCTCTTTGAGCTAAATTTTATGAGAGCAAAGTAAAATCTCACACCCTTCCTTCCTTCTCTGTATTATAATGGGTCATATCAGCCCAAAACCTATGTTTAGGAAACCGAGACAATGAATTTTAAGTTAAACCATATTTGAACTCAGGTAGATGAGTCTTCCTGATTTTAATCACAGTGGTAAATATACCATATTATCAAACTGCCTGGCCTTCAGAATGTTCCTATTTATCAGTCTGTAACCAAGTAGAAACTTTACAGATTCATGATTTGGAATGAATTTGTTTGTCATTTTCCAGATGAGAAAACAATAGCACAGAGAAGTTGATCTAGTTTTATTAAGATTAAACAGCATCAAAGTGGTCTTGGAAAGACTGTAATCTAAATCTTTGAAAAAGGAAAATTGAAGTGTGATAACCATAGTAGATGATCAAAGGGGAAAAAAAGGTAATAATAGCAAATGAGGGCTAAACAGTGTTCCATAGCTATTAAATAATGGAAAATTTTAGGGTCTGAGAGAACAAATATACCATATTCCAAGATCAATGAAAGATATAAATGGAAAAGTTATATGTTTACTAAAATTGTATATATACTTTCATCCATAACAACATTAGTAAAATTATTTTTAACAAAAATGTTGAATAAAGTTAATTATTTTTAAAATCTTTATTGCTGTTCAGTCATGTTCTAATCATTTCTTCATGACTCCATTCAGGATTTTCTCTTTTCCTTTGCAAGGCAAATGGGGTTAAGTGGCTTGCCCAAGATCACACAGCTAGGTAATTATTAAATGTCTGAGGCCGGATTTGAACCCAGGTACTCCTGACTCCAGGGCTGGTGCTCTATCCACCATGCCACCTAGCTGCCCCTATTCAGGGTTTTCTTGACAAAGATCCTGGAATAGTTTGTCATTTCCTTCTCCAACAATTTTATAGATGATGAAACTGAGGCAAACAGGGTTAAATGATTTGTCCAGAGTCACACAAATAATAAAGATTGAGGTTTTCCTGCCTCCAACCCTGAAGCTCTATTGATTGTGCCACTTAACTACAGCCTGGCACATAGTAGGTATCAAATAAATTCTTTAAAAATGGTTAATTTTTAAGTATTAAATATTTGTTTAAGGAAATAAACAGATAAATTAATGGTTAATACTCTCTCATTTCGACTCCATTTGATTCTCCTCATTCACCAGGTTGGGTCTGATATTGGCAATAGGAAGTAAGGAAAAGAGAAGAGATAATGTAGACATGGATAAATGTTGATGTTGTGATCTCTATATAAAAGATCCAGCAGCAATGATGTTATTGTTGCTACTTGTTTGAGTTTTAGATTCCATTATTTATACTCAGTTATGAACTCATTGTAGTCAGATATTGTCAAAAGTGCTTGTGAACCTCAGAGGCAAACCAGCTTTTTAAGATAGGCAGCTAGTAGATAGATTACTTGGATATGGACTCAAATAAAAATGCGTTCAAATTTGAACTTAGAATCAAAGCAACTCTATGATCTTGGAGAAATCACTTAACATGCTTTAACTTTGTTTTCTCATATATATAATGTAGATAATAATAGTTTCTACCTCCTAGAACTTTGGGATGATTAAATCAGTTAAATTGTTTAGTAAACTATCTGGCACATGCCACATTCTATATAAATGTTATCTATTGTGGAATTGCAATTCTTATTAAATTTTACTATCTAGCTGTCATGATGATCATGAGCAGTCTTTGATTCTAGAGTTCCTGAGTATGTATTTAATGACTTTAGCTAAGTCTTAACTAAGGGCTTAACTAAGGAAAGAATAAGTCAAATCCATTTTTTTCTTGCTCAAAAAGAACTCACTGTCTCTCAAAGAGCACAAAAATCCACATGAATCCCCTGTTAGGAGGGATTTTGATTTAAATAAACAAGCTTATAGTTGTTCAGCAATTGTTTTTGTATTTTATTATGCATTACATTCTAATTATTTACTTTTATTTAAGTTCAGTAAAAGTGCTACAGTATCATTACATAATGTATCTCTGTTTTCTGGGAACACCCATAATTTTATATTTAGATTTAAGACTAGGAATCACTGAAATTTCAATATGAAAGAGGAGGGCCTAGTTAATTCGTAGGGGTTTGAAGGTATTTTGATGTGATAGAGCCACAAATCCACATATTCCCTCACAAATTCCATCACTTTTAAAATTTTAAGCTATTTTTTCAACATATGTAAAGATAATGTTCAAAATTCATTTTTATAATATTTTCTCCCTTCCACTCTTCAATTCCCCAACCTTAGAATTGCACGTAATGTGATATAATTTAAACAGGTATAATCTGTAGCACCCAAAAGACTTCAATCATACCTTTATAATAATATTCATGAAATAGCAAAGCATCAAAATCCATGTCACCTGTCATTTATTTAGCTCTTACTATGTGTTAGACATTGTGTTATTCTGGGAACAAGGAAAACAACCAGACTACTTAAAAAATAATCTTGTTCCCCAAAAGTTCACAGTCTGGTAAGGCATTCAACATGAAAACAATTAAAAATAAATAAACATGCAATAAAATAGAGTTAATCTCACAGGGAAGCATGGGGAATTAAGGAAAGTAGAAAAAATATTCTTAGAGACAGGATTTTAAGTAAAACTTTCAAGAAGCCAGATGGTAGATGTAACATGGAAACAACCCTCCAGATATAGATAACTATTTCCATATTTCCAGGAGGACTGTCACTTAGGATGCTTGGAATAAAGAGATGGGCTGTCATGTTTGAGGGACAAGGAGGTTATTTTCACAGTGTACAAGACACTGTGAAAGATATTAAGGAGGAAACAAAAATGGAAAGATAGGAATTGTCTAGATTTTGAAGGGTTTAAAATCAAAGCAGAGATTTGATCCTGGGGCCAATTAAAAAACTACTGGATTGTATTGGTCAGAAGCAAAGGGTTTTATGTGACATGGTCAGTATTGTATTTTTTAATCTTTGATGGATTAGTTGAAATGGAACATTAATAGGAGGAGATTTGATAAAGGAATGATAATCAGAAAGCTATCGGAATAATCATGGTATGAGGTGATGAGGACCAGGGGATAATAGCTTCAAAGAAGAAAAGGTTTATGTAGATTTTCATCCTGCTTGGTTTCCTTGAAAGTAATATATATGCTTTAGAAAAAAAATAAAGATGAGTTTGTAAGGGCATATAACATGTTAAGCTATGGACTGGTTAACTTTAATATATCTAATTTGTTGTTTCCAATAGGAAAGTAGATATGTGAACTTGGAGGTCAGAAACATTAAATCTAGACAAATGCATTTGGGCCTTATTAGCATAGTGATGATAATTGAATCCATAAAAACCTATGAGATAGCCAAATAATCTCCTGTGATACAGAAGAGTAGTAGACGTCTGAGTACAGAGCACTGGGGGATATTATTGTTTAGGAGATGTTACCTGGTGCTTCATCATGACTATTTTAATTAGTGGGGATAGAGACTCAAGTGCTTAGGATTTGAGCTCAAGGTTGGGCTTTAATTAATCTCCATGAAAATCAGTATTATGTTTCCATCCAATTCTAATGAGAGTTGTTAATAAAGAGAATGGTTTAATTGGTATAATTCCATCATAATTTCTTTAAAAAAGATACTCTAAGGGTGTTGAAAAAGTAGGACTATAAAATATAAAAGAATTTTTTCTTTCAATGCTTTATGTAAATTCATATTTTCAATTTGTTTCAACATTTAATTATTTTTCTGCTCCTATATCAAGAGATAAACAATCAAAACAGTCCCTGAAATTAAAAAATGTATAGACTATATTGTATTTGAAGTTAGGAATATATGGGCACAAATTTTGTTGTGGCTAGATACCATCATATGTCTCCAGGTAAGCCAATTAGACTTTTTGAGTTTTAGTTATCTTTCAAGTGAAATGGAGATAAATTAATCTATTCTAACTCATCAGGAGTAATATTGTGAGAATCCAATGAGATAAAAGTATTTTATTTTGTAAACTTTTAATTACTATAGACTATCCATTATGAATCTAATGCGTTATATGTTAAAAAAATAGAGGATAGTTGAGGAGAGAGAGAGTAGTAATATCTAACAGAATCAGTGAAGTTGAACTTTACCAGAAGCTAGGAAAGATAAGTTGAAGATTCTGGAAATAAAATGATGTTTTTAAAGAATGAGACTAAAGAAGGATTATATATAAGGCATGGAATAATGATTAGAAAAAAAGTAGTAGGCATACCTATGTGGTGCAGTGAATGGAGCACTAGCCCTGGAGTTAAGATGACCTCAGATCAAATATTACCTCAGATTGTCTAGCTATGTGACCTTAGGAAAGTCACTTAACCCCATTGTCTCAAATTTTAAAAAAAAAGCAACTTTACAAAAGTTGTAGTATCCGAGTCAAGAATACTGATGTCAGGGAAGAAAAAGAAATACAGTTTTGATATATGAGAATTTATGAAATGAAATATGATAGGAAACCAAAACAAAAAAAAAAAAAACCTGAAGAAGTAGGCGGAAGGAAGACTGGGATGATGACTTTCATTGACAGTCTGTCCATTTTAACCCATCACTGTACTTTTTTGGATGGCAGGAATGGAGTAGTCAGAACTGTGCACTAGAGACATAATTTTATTAGTACGCTAAAAATGAATTGAAGAAGGTAAAATATGTAAGCCCAGAGAATAATTAGGAGTTTTTTTAAAAATATATATAGTAGTCTGGGCAACTGGGAATAAAAAAATCCAATTTGGGGGATCAAGATCAATTTATGTACAGTTTATGTAGAGCTTTAGAGTTTATAGCAAATTAATTTCCCAGCAACAATTCTGTGTGAGATGTAGTACAGCTATTATCATACCATTTGAAAGATGAGCAGACTGATACTGAGGTCAAATGTCTTACCTAGAGTCACTGGTCAGAGAAAGAATTCAGACAATATGCTAGGACTCAAGTCTTTTCATTATAGAATATATTATTCTTACAGATAAATTAAGTTTCATTAATCTTTTCCAATATTTAACCAATAAACACTGGCTATACTTTTAAATCAAAGAATTTCAAATAAAAACTACTGACATTATTTGTCTTTTATGTTGCTAAAATTAAAAAATTAACAAAACAATGTCCATTCAAAAGAAATAACTAAAAAGCATTTTGATGTTTTTTTCAAAATATCAAATATATCATTCCCCCTAGAGTTTCAGAGCTTGATATTTGTTGAAAAATAAAAAAAAAATATTTTGATGTAATACACAATAGTTTCAGAGTTTTTAATTTATTTTGTTTTATTATAAAAATGAAACTTATTGAACTGTTTTCACTATTTCTTTTTGGAAGTTATATATTTTTGTTAGTCAGTCAGTAAAAGTTCAAATATAAATGTCTTTTGCATAAGAAAATTTGCATAAGAAAATTTCTTTGAATTGGTTTGCTCTTCAGATTTTTTTAGAGGCGTTATATGAATTCCCTTTTATTCATTTTAGTGAATTTAGGCTGTATCAATGAGACACCTACTTGAATGGTAAACTATATAGTATTGTTTAAAATAGTCTTATCTATGTTGCTTGGATTTGTTTTAGGTCTATGAGAATGAATGAAAAAAAAATATAACAAATATTTCCTTCAGCAAGGTCATGGGGATAGATTATTTTATAAAGATTTTTAGACCTGAGGCCTATTAAAACCAGAAATTTAATTTAAGGATTTCATTGCTGTTAAAATTGAAATACAGTAGCATGATTTCCCATTTCCAATGTCAAGTCAAACAGAAAAGTTGGCAAAAATCAATCCCGTGAGTAGAGCATCTTTACAGCCACATTTCTGTAGGTTTATATATTTTTTTTTTTGGTTTAAATTTGTGAAATGTTTCCTTTGCTACATTTTACTCAGCAATGTCCCCAAAGTAAAAAGCAATATATGAGTCTCAGAAGTTGGAAAGAATCCCTGGATAATGCTAAGATAATAGAGACTCTGGACTACAAATGATAGTGGTTAAAGTCATTTACTCCTCTTTGGCAATGGTATGGGAAATTCAGAATCTCCTATTTGTGTAAACTCTTCATTTCTGTTACCTTTATCCTTCTAATTTGAACTATAATCAGGACAGAGCATAAATGAGAATTTACATAAAGAATATTCCACTCAATTGATTTGTTTATAGCAAAGTAGGGAATCTTAGGTAAAGAACCTTTGCTCCAGTTTTGTAGTTGTTTTGGCCGATTGTTTGTTTGTTTTAGTTTTTGTATTTTCACTTTTCATTTAATATTTCATTGTAGCATGAGCTCTTACTATTATTTTTCACTCTTGCCACATTGTTGACGACTTTCTTTTAAATCTCCTTAGAGTAGAAAATTCTATTTCTTTTCCAAAATGATTTGGGATTTGTTTCCCAAAATGTATTTTATATCCCAAATGATTTTTTCTAGCACATTACTATGTACATAGCAAATGCTTAATCAATTCTTACTGATTAATTTTATATATATATATATACATATATATATATATATATATATATATATTCAAGGAATGACAATTTATGCTATTTGTAAGTGAGCTTTCTCTTTTCCCCAACAATTCATCTCTCCATTAATATTTGAGTTACTTATCAACAACTAGGATGCTGTGTAAATCAATGTGGTCTAAATTTCACAACTAAATTGTCCAATAGTTAGAATGCTTGATTGAAATATATTAAAGCATTCACTTTCAATGCTTTTTAAAGATTTTAATGTGTCCTTACTTGAATTCTATTTTATACATTTTAGCTAGCAAAAAATATACAAATGAGCTAACTAACATAAGGCCTACAATGTGCTGGATGTTATGTTGCAAGCAGATCACATTTTAATGGGATAAAAAGTGCAAATATAAGTATAAACATTCTCAAAATTAAATATGTGATAACTAATACACAAAGATCAACTTAATAGCTTTAAGTTAAGATATAAACAAAGACAATATATGTTATGAACTTTATTTCATTTTTTTATTTTGGGGACTGACAAAAGCATTTATTTACGTATTGCTGTGGTTAGTAGAAACTAAGGAAAAGAAAAAGTGCAGGAAGATGGGGTAGTTAGAAGTCATAGATCCACTTAGGGGATTAATAACATCAGAAATTTAGGAATTAGTAGCATAAAGAGAGTTTTAGCATCTTGAGAGGTTATTTGAAGGATCATGTTCCTCCAGAGGAAGACAGACTGTCAAGGTTTGAGCAGTAAGGAAGTGTATAGAGGCAGAAGAGTTTATGTGGAGGATAATGTTCCCTAAGATAGACCAAGCTACCCAAAGGAAGGTAAGGAAATCTACTGAGCAGTGAGTGAGCTTTTAAAGGTGCAGAAAGATAAAGTATTGAGGAAGATGTTAATCAGGGACAATAACTCAAAGGCTTTCCTCCTTTCAGGTCCTTAGGGCAGAGATACATTGTTTTATTCATAGGGGGCTTGTCTTGTGCCTAAGGGCAGGGATTTGCCTACAGAATGCCAGGAAAGAGCTAGCTACTTTGCTAAAAATTCATTGACCTCATCTAGATTGGACAATGGGATGTGGGAGTGTCAGTGTTAATGTAATGTACTTCATCAGTGCAGAGGGAAAAGATTAATTATAGAATATGGTTCTCTTAATATTTCTTCTACTTTATTCCCCACTCAGATAATTTAGTATCAAATTAATTTGGGAGTTTGGGTAAAAATCTGATCTTCTGAAGCTACTTCAGGTGAAAAGGGGATGTAAAGCTGTCCCTGCCTAGCAGGTCCTGTTTGAAGGAGTTCTTGAAATCGGATGTCAGTTTTTATTTTTACTTTGGAATTAAAAATGCTGTGCAATTTCTAAAAACCATACATTTTGCTTCAATGAAAGTCATTCAAACCCTTTTAAATTTCTTTCTTAAAGCTTTGAAACCTAACTTGTTGGACTAAAACAGGAAATCATGAAAAACAAATTTAAAAATGTGATGTCTCTTTTAACACCATCAACATCTACTATATACTTTTAGTATCTAAACCCTCTGGAATAAATAGTTAAAGAAAATGTTTTAACCATACATTTTCATAAACATACATCAGAACTCTGTTGAGACCAAGTTCTCAAGGAACAAAAATAATAGAATGCTGAAAATATGTGATAAAATCTATGAGTTGTTAGAGGAACACATGACAGAATTTTCATCTCTACTACTCATCTCCAGTGGCTTCTCATTCTTAGAATATTACCACCTATTTAAAAATGTTTCTAACTTGGAATTATGATATATATATATATATATATATATATATATATATATATATATATATCCAGGTTTGAAGAGGAAGCTTTGAACTCTATTATTTTCTCCTTTGTATCTTAAATAAAATTTCCCCAATCATCGTGCGCCATTGCAGTCAGGAGAACTTGAAGCTTACCAAAATACCTTAAGTTTAACAATCATTATTCTTTCTCTTTCATTTGGAATCATATTGTCTCATATGCCACCTAAGTGTCTATGTAATACTAATCCTACCATTGGATAGACTTGAATGTTGTCCTTATGATGCAAGAAGCCTTTTGTTACTATCTATTAAGCCTTTTTTATTAATGCCATCAATAACTTAGCAGGAATCACTCTATTTCATTTCTTCCTATTTTAGTGAGATATTCTAAGAGGAAGAAATATGGAACAGGTATTTCTTTTGAGGAAATTATATGGAAAATCATTTGTATTTCACCATGAGTTTGTGAGTTTGTCAATGTTCCTGGGAAAATGGGACTTGCATAATGAAGAGCAGCACATGTATGGAATTGTTTCTCTCTGTCTCTCCCTGTTTCTTTCTGTCTCTCTGTGTCTCTGTTTCTGTCTCTGTCTCTGTCTCTCTCTCTTTATTCTCTTTGCCTCTTTGTCTCCTCATATATCTTTCTGTTTTTCATTTTTCTCCCACAAACTCCCACTTCCATCAAGCATCACCTTTGATGTTGTGAGCGATTTTTTTTGCTGAAAAAGCTTCTAAACAATTTTAACAAATAAAGTTATTCAATCTCATTCCATGCTGAGTCTAATTATAAAAAAAAGACTTTCTGTTCATAATAAACACCTATAAAATGAGATTGTTTTTCCTTAAAGAGGGACTTTGGGTTTAAATGTGTTTGTTTTTCCTCCAGATCTTCATGATGTAAACAAAACTTGTTTTCAAGATGTCAAAAATCTGCAATGATCAACATGCTCATTAAAAACATTTAGCTTTCACACATCTGCAGTAATATATTGCTAGCAGGCAGGAAGAGTACGTGCTACAGAATTTCATTAGATGTATTGTATTATATCTTTCCTATATTATCCTTTAAAAATCCATTCTAACATTGACATAACTCAGCAGTAAATTCTGCATCACTTTAAATATGAACATTGATCTGTGCAGAATAATTTAAAAATAAATACACTAATACTTTCTTTGTAAATGTGGCAGTTTTTAGCTTCTCATTTTTAGGTCATTGCCTACTTGTAAAATGTTACTGAAAATATTACTCTTACATTACAATAAAATGGTGTTCAGACTCAGAAAGAGATTGGGAGAGAGTACTGGGGGAAGGGGGAGAAATTGATAATAACTGAATCTTCTTTTTTAAATACTTTATATTTTCATTTGCATACAGATGTATTTTCATCAATTCAATTTTTCATAATGGCAAATTGTAACATTTTAAAATTATAACTAAAAGAATGCAAAAAAGAGAAAGCTTTGCTTCACTAGCTTGAAATATCAATCAATCAACCAATTAAGAACAGTTCAATGTGATTACATTATGTGGTAATTTAATCATTGCAAAACGATTATAATTTAATTGGTTAATAAAAGTGCAAAAATAATATGATGTAACAAATTAATATGCAGATTAAAAATCCATATAAATTAATCAGCAAGGAATGGTACTAGCAATTAATATGGTACATCTTAAGGGAAAAGTGAAAATCTATGAATTGTCTATTGGTAAAGAGGAAATCCCTCTAGGAGTGGGAGACAGTCATAACATTAGTGATTATTATTTGTGAGAAAATTGTTGAGATGGATATCATGATATGGTTAGGTATGAATGTGAACTAAGGTTGCTAGAAAGACAAGTTATGGCAAAGAATATTGAGGAATCTATTTTTACCCTAGTGTAGGGGTGGAGAAATTACAGCCTATAGGCTATATCAGTTGGGCATTCATTGCCAAGGCAATCACAGTCGGGGATTCATAATTCAATAAATCTAGGTTCTTTTTAGGGATAAATCAATCCAATGTTTGACCAGTTATAACAAACAAATGATGTTATAAATGTCCAAATGACCCTTGGCAGAAAAAAAGGTTCCCCATCCCTGTTCTAGAGAAAGTAAAAAAAGCCATCATATTTGATTAGTCACATGATCAGATCTTCATTTAAGGAAATTTCTTTTAATAACAGTGTGGGAGATGAAATTCAGTGGTGAGAAACTTGAGTCACACAATTCCATTTATTGATTCTATAATCTTGCAAGAGGATTAGCTTCCAAATTAGAAGGGTAAGTGGACTTCTAGAGTGGAGCCAAGATGGTGGCATGAAACTAACATGTTTCCTGAGCTTATCCCTACAAAAGATAAATAAAGCCTCTACTCTGGCATTCAAATTACAGATACTACCAAGAAAACAGAACATTTAAAGAAGTTTTCAAGAGAAGACATAATGGAGGATCTTCAGTAAAGGTATGTCTCTTTGGGGGAAAACAGAAGTAAAGCTAAGTGAGGCAGGAGAGTGGGGAAAGCCAGCAGGAGGCATTTAGCCACAGTGCAATCTGGGTCCCCACAATTTGACAACAGCAGAGTTCCTGGCAGCTAGATAGCAAGACAACAGTGAGGATCTCAACCCCAAACATAGTCTGAACCCTGGAAACATCAGGGTTAAAGATAGGACTGGGTTGGGAACAAACCACTGCTAAGTCAGAAGCTGAATGTAAGGGATGAAACAAACTCTGCAAAGGCAAGACTTGGACTGCATAGACAATATCTTGGCCAATGATAAACCCAGGGATCAGACCCCAGTGCCAGCATAAAAAGCTTGAATCTATGCACATTTAAAGAATAGAGATACACACAGGATAATGGTAAAAGTTTGGAGCAAAGTATATTGTACCTCAGCTGAAGTAAAAATACCAGGGGTAATGATCCTGATCTCAGATAAAGTAAAAATAAAAATTGATCTCATTAAAAGGCATAAGGAAGGAAAACACATTAGTAATGAAGCTATATCACTACTAGACCTATATGCACCTAGTGGTATAAAAACCGAATTTCTAGAGGAAAACACTGAGTGAATTACAAGACAACCTAGATAGCAAAACATTAATAATGGGGGACTTCAACCACCCTCTCTCAGAACTAGATGAATCTAACCATGCAATAAACAAGAAGGAAGTTAAGAAGGTCAATGAAATCTTAGAAAACAGGTATAATAGATCTCTGGAGAAAAATTCATGGGGATAGAAAAGAATATAATTTTTCTAAGTATTATATAGCATCTGTATCAAAACTGACTATGTACTGGGGCACAAAAAAAACCTTTTAATGAAATGCCAAAAGGCAGAAATAATAAATACACACTTCTCAGACCATGAAGAATTAAAAATTGCGTGTAATAAAAAAATGGAAAAATAAACCAAAAACTAATTGGAATTTAAATAACTTCATCTAAAACAAAGAGCAAATTATAGAAATAATCAACAATTGTATCCAAGAAAATGATACTAATGAGACATCATACCAAAATTCATGGGATGCAGCCAAAGCCATTTGAAGAGAATCTTTATATCTTTAAATGCCTCTATGAATAAAATACAGAAAGGAGTTGAATTGGGTATACAATTTAAAAAGCTAGAAAAAATTAAAGATCCTCAATTAAATACCAAATTAGAAATTTGGAAAATCAAGACAGAGATTACTGAAACTGAAAGCAAGAAAACCTTTGATCTCATAAATAGAACTCAATTGGTTTATGAAAAAGCCAACTAAAACAGCAAACCTTTGGTTAATCTGATTGATTAAAAAAATGAAATAACCATATAGCAAGCATCATAATTGAAAAGGGTGAACTAACTACCAAATGAGGAGGAAACTAAAGAGATAATTCAGAACTACTTTGCCAAACTGTATGCCAATAAATTGGATAACTTGAGTGAAATCGGTGATTGTTTACAAAAATAAAAACTGTCCAGAATAACAGAAGAGGAAATAAATTCTTAAATAATCCCATTTCAGAAACAGAAATTAAAGAAACCATCAAAAATTATCCAGGTCCTGATGGACTTGCAAGTGAATTTTTCCAAATATTTATTGAACTATTAATTCCTATTGTAGGTAAACTGTTTTTTAAAAAATAGGAGAGGAAGGAGTTCTGCCAGACTTCTTTTATCACACCAACATGGTGGTGATATCTAAACCAAGAAAAACCAAATCAGAGAAGGTAAATTATAGACCAAACTCACTAATGAATATTGATGCAAAGATCGTAAATAAAATTTTAGCAATGAGATTACAGCAATTATTACTAGGGTAATACACAATGTCAAGGTAGAGTTTCTACCAGGGAAGTAGGGATGGTTCAATATTAGGACAATACTAAACATAATTGAACAGAGCAATAGCAAAACCAACAAAAATAATATGATTATCTCAAGAGATGCTTAAAAAATCTTTGATAAAATACACCATCCATTCTTATTAAAAACAATAGATAGTTTAGGAATAAATGGAGTTTTCTTTAAAATAAGATATCATATGTATCTAAAACCATCAACAAATATTAAAGGTCATGGGAATAAACTTGGAGCATTTTCAATAAAATCAGTGGTGAAACAAGGATGTCCATTAACACCATTACTATTTGATATGGCTTTAGAAATGCTAGTTGTTAAGCTGTTACAATATGAGAAGAAAAAGAAATCAGAATTGGAAATGAAGAAGCAAATCTTCCAATCTTTCCAGGTGATATGATGGTATACTTAGAGAATCTGTCTAAAGAACTTTCTGAAACAATTAACAAATTCACAGCAAAGAAGCAAGATATAAAATAAACTCACATAAATCATCAGCTTTTCTATATATGAATAACAAAGCCCAAGAACAAGAGATAAAAAAGAGAAATTATAGTTAAAGTAACTATAGCCAATATTTAATCCTTGGAAATCTACCTCCCAAGACAAACCCAGAACCTGTATGAACATAATTATAAAACACTTCTAACTCAAATAAAACCAGATCAAATAATTGGGAAAATGTTAATTGCTCATGGTTAGGTCAAACTAATATAATAAAAATTGCACTTCTACCCAAATTAAATGACTTATTTAGTGCCATCCCAATCAGACCACCAAATAACTATACTACTGAGCAAGAAAAAAAATAGTAACAAAATTCATCTGATACAACAAAGGTTGAACAATAGCAATGGAAGTGATGAAAAGAAAAATAAAGGAAGGTGTCCTAGCTCTCCCAGATCTAGAAAGATACTATAAAGCAGCAGTCTTCAAAACTGTCTAGTCCTGGTTAAGAAATAGAGCAATGGATCAGTGGATTAAGATAGGTCCAAAACAATCTCCAGTAAATGACTGCAGCAATCTACTATTTGACAACCCAAAGAGATCAGCTTCTGGGATAACAACTCACTATTTGACAAAAAATGTTGGCAAAACTGGAAAGCAATATGACAAAAACTTGACGTAGACCCATAGCTCACAACCTATACCAAAATAAGGTTTAGACAAAAAGGTGAGACTATAGTTAAAATAATAGACCAAGAAATACTCTATCAGATCTATCAAAAGTGGATAAATTTATGACCAAAGCAGAAATAGACCAAACAAACTGCAAAATGAATGCTTTTGACTACATTAATTTTAAAAGTTTTTGCACAAGTAAAATCAAGGATACCAAACATTAGAAGGAAAGCAGGAATCTGGGAAACAATCTTCACAACTAGGAGTTCTGATAAGGGTCTCGTTTCTAAAATAGAGAATTGCATCAAATTTAAAATGTTACAAGTCATTCCCCATTAGCTTAATGGTCAAAGGACACGATTAGATAGTTTTCAAATGAAGAAATTAATGCTATATATAATCATATGAAAAAATGTTCCAAATCATTATTGATAAATACAAATTAAAATAACAATGAGTTATCACCTCACACCTATCAGATTGACCAAAATGAGAAAAAAGAGAAAATGAAGAATATTGGACAGGTTGTAGGAAGACTGGTATATTGATGCATTACTGATAGAAGTGAGGTGGTATCTCAGAGCTATTTTAACTTTCATTTCACCAAATCAACAATGATTTGGAGCATTTTTTCACATGTATAAACAGTTTAAATTTCTTCATAGGAAAACTATCTTTTCATATCACTTGACCATTTAGCAATTAGGGAATGACTTGTTTTTGTTATAAATTTGACTTCTTTCATTAAATATTTTAGAAACAGATCCTTTTTAAGAAACTGTACCTTTGAAAAATTGGTTCCCAGCTTTCTGTGTTACTTCTAATATTGATTACCTTAGTTTTATTTGGGCAAAACTTTTTAAATTTAATGTAGTCAGAATTATACATTTTAAAATTTATTTCTTGTTTGGTCCTAAACTCTTCCCCAATTCCTTATAACTGAAAGATAGTCCATCCCTTGTTCTAGCTCATAGTATCACAATATACTTCTAAATTCTAAATCTATCTTATTTGGTACTGGGTGGGAGATGTTGATCTATGCCTAGTTTTACACATGTTTTACACTTTTACTTGAAGTTTTTGTCAAATACAGTTCTTAATCCAGAAACTAGATGCTTTGGGCTTATCAAACGGTAGAATATTATAGCATTTCCTATTGTATCCTTTGTACCTACTCTATTTCACTGATCTACTTATCTATTTATTAACTCTTGCCACAATTTTGATGAGTGCAACTTTTTTTTACTTCAAAGTTATTTATTTTAAAGAACAAAATGCTAAATTTGCACTAAGATTCCTTATTATTCTTTTGACTTTTTTATTTTTTCTTTTGTTTGTTTTTTAGGTTTTTTTGCAAGGCAGATGGGGTTAAGTGGCTTGCCCAAGGCCACACAGCTAGGTAATTATTAAGTGTCTGAGACCGGATTTGAACCCAGCTACTCTTGACTCCAAGGTCGGTGCTTTATCCATTATGCCACCTAGCCTCCCTCTTTTGACTTTTTTTAAAATGACAAAGTGTACTTCACTGGTAGGCTGTAAGTCTGGTAGCCTTAACACTATAACAACCTTTCGCTGTTTTAAATTAATTTTGAAATGAACAGTAAACAATTTCATATTAATTTCTTAGTACTTATCACAGTTTTAATAGCCATCAAAGAGTCTCAAGCATAAGATGGTTTAACTTCTTTATTTCAAAATGTGTAATATTTTGTAGAAACAGTAAAATTGGAAAACCATAATTTGTGAAAGTGTGCTATCCAGTCTTTTAGGGCAGGCATTAGTTTTCTGATGCTAGGTGAAGAGATGTAGTTTAGATTAATATAAAAATTGCAAATTCTTCAAACCTGACAAAAATGTGACAAAATACTAACTTATTTGGACAAAATGAAATTTTGACCAGGCTTCTGAATCATGTACTATGTATGATCTGACATATATTCTTCTAACATCATGTCACTTTCATTCATTTCAATTTCAAAGGTTTTGTCCAGTGGAGGCCTAGTGTCTTTGTTCTTCCTTGAATGATGTGATATTTCTAATTGTATAAACCCAGTTTCTTCCAGAGAATGTCTTTTTATATAAATTCCCTAAAATGCTAAGAAGGATAAATGATATCTTTCAAGTGCCTTCCTTGTATATGCATCAAAGTCATAACATCTCAATTTATCTTTGATCTCTGTATCAATTTAAGCTTCAGGATCATCAGTGTACATTTAATGCACTGATGAACTATGGTAACATAAAATGTATCATCTCTCCTAAGTCCAAGGGCCATGTCAAAATAATCAACTGCACTTTCAAAGTTGCTCATTAGGTTATGCATATAACCTATGGCATAATAAGTAGAAACATTCTGGGGAATCAATACTAAGGCTTGGCAATGGTACTTTAGTGCCTTTTCCATACTTTTTTTAAGGTTTTTGCATATATGGTATAAGTTATTCAACAAAAGTTCCCAATTTTTCAACTATTTTCTCATTTCTGATGACTTTATTTTTTCCTAATGGATCAAGAAAACATTTTTCAACTGTTTTCCAATTTCTACACTGAAATGAAACCAATCCAATCTCATGCATAATGAAATGATCTTCAGATGCAATACTTAAAACTTGGCTGGTTTGTAACTTTATACTGTAGTTTTGATCTGGATTGGTGAGTTTACCTCATCTTGATTTCTTTTCCATTAATTTCCTTGACCTTCTTAACTTTTTCTTCCTTCAGACGAATTTTGATATTATTTTTTTTCTATTTATACAAATTAGTTTTTTATTTATTTGAGTGGTATGAAAATGAAAAAGAAGTTTAATTTGGGCATAATGTAGTAATGCAAAATTATATTATTTAATTTTAGTTGAATTGTCACTTTTATTATATTAGCTTGACCTAACCAGTTGTTTACATCTGACTTTATTTCTGTGAAAAAGTTTTTATAATTATATTCATCTAGTTTCTGGCTTTGTCTTGGGAAGTTGTCTACAGTTTATTTAAATTGAAATTTTCATTCTTTCTCTTGCTCTTTTTTATCATATAGTAATGTCTTTTATATTCTGTAACTTAAAGGAGGTTTAATATTTTCAAGTAGTTTTTGGTTGATTCTCTAGTGTTTTCAAGTAAACCATAATATCATCTTTAGAGTAAGAGTTTTGTTTCTTCATTGCCCAATTTATTTTCTGATTGCTAAAGCTAACAATTCAATATAATATTGAGATTCTACCATTATTGTATTATCCCACTATTGCTTAGTTGCTTCTTGTCCTTTGTTATTGAAGAAGACCAAAATGACATCATCATGTTTGGGACAGATTCCAGTGTATCTGACTGTGGCTGATCAGCCTACTATGAGCTTTGAATGCTCACAAGTCAGGTACAAATAGTTCGTGTGAACACCTGGAGTGAGTGTTCTAAACTTAAGTATATTACATTTGTTTTGAACTGTTTCAATTCTGCCTTTCTCATAGAGTGCAGCACCTTCTCTGATCAACCCTGCTGGATGATCCTATGCCAGTGTCTCCCATGATGTACAATCAATTTTAAATTTCTTCAATTAAACCTTCAGGGTATCTTGGTGCTGCTTTTTATGACACCACTGTGAGCACCTGCCTTGTGTGAGTTCTCCATAAAATAGCTTTTTTTTTTTTTTGGTAAGCATACATCTGGCATTCTACCAC
Source organism: Macrotis lagotis (assembly GCF_037893015.1). Lineage (NCBI taxonomy): Eukaryota > Metazoa > Chordata > Mammalia > Peramelemorphia > Peramelidae > Macrotis > Macrotis lagotis. The sequence continues at coordinate 771,125,946 of NC_133658.1, read as the reverse complement.
GTCCAGCCCAATGTTGTTGCACTCTTTGTATCAATGTTGTAATAGTAGGAAGTTTAGCATGAGAAAGGACTTCAGTGTCTGGTATCTTCTGCCAGGTGATCTTCCTAAGGCAAATTAAATGGAAGAAATTCAGTTTCCTTTGATAGCACTGGTTGACTGTCCAGGTTTCACAGGCATATAGCAGTGAGGCCAGCACAACAATTCTGTAGACCTTCAGTTTGGAAATATTCTGGCAATACCTGTGTCGCTCTTTGTCCCTGTTCCCCTCCTTGGAAAAGATACTGTGAAGATACATGAACTTGTCCACAGTACTCAAAACTTCTCCATTTGCTGTAATCAATAGTTCAACATCATGTTGATGGAACAACCATGTATTCTTGGTGTTAATTGCTAGAGCAAAATGAACATAAGTAGCAGAAATTTGATCCATACTTTGTTACAAATCAGCTTCAGAAGTTGCATTGAATGCATAATCATCTGCAAAAAGATCATGCACCAACACTCATCCACTTTAGGCTTGACTTGTAACCTTTTCAGGGTTCAAGAATTTACCCATCAGAACGGTAACTGACCTTGAGGCTGTGTTCATTCTCAGAGAAGGCTTTTTGATTAATATTACTGAAAACACCATGCTTAAAATATTAGTGACTAGGAAATCTCAAGAGTATCTTCCAGTACCCAGAACATAGGCATGCATGCTGTCATGAAACTGATGCACAACTCTGGTGAACTTCTCCAGGCAACCACATTTTGACATATTTTTCATAAACCCTCATGACTGACAGTATCAAAGGCCTTGCTCAGATCTACAAACATTGTATACAGACCTCTGTTCTGTTCATGGAATTTTTATTGGAGTTGTCAGGCAACAAACACCATTTCAGCTCATTCTTTATCCTTTCTGAAGCCATACTGCCTCTCAGGGAGGTGACCATCTTCCAAGTGAAGGATCATCATACTGAGAAGGACTCTCATAAGAATCTTTTCATCAATGACTACAAGAGAAATACCCCTGTGATTTTCACAGGACAATCTATTCCATTTACCTTTATAGAGATTGACAATGGTGTCATCCTTGAATTCTTGAGGTATAACCACTTCATGCCATATAACTTCCATAATTTCAGTCAGATTTTGATGATTAACAAACTCCTCACCATATAGATCTAAGCTGGAATAGATTCAGCACCAGGTATTTCACTACTTGAAAGGTGATTAATTACAATTCAAAAATCTCTTCTTTAGTTGGAACTTCAGCTAGGGACTGATTGAATTTAAACTGAGGTAAATGGTCATTGGTGTCTGCATTGATTGATGTTGGTCTGTTAAGAACATTATGGAAGTTTCAGCCCATCTCTCTAGGATCAAATCCCTATCAATAATCAATGTAGATCCATTGGCCCTGAGAAGCTGAGTTACACCATATATCTTCGGCCCATAAATAGGCTTCAAGACATCATAAAAGCATTTCAATTTTTTACTGTCTACATAAAATTGAATTTCATATGCTTTCTTACTGAGTCAAAGTCCTGCATTTCTATAAGCTTTGTTTGTATTTTACTTTGAATTAAATGCTGCCTTGTTGGAAACAAATGAAACTATCCTGCTGGTAAACCCTGTGGAGTTTTGGCTTTTCATTTAGCAGCTTCTTTATATCTTCTTCATTTTCATCAAACTAGTTTTGGGTTTTGTGAGTATTCTGACACAGGAAAGACAAATGCAGTGCTGTATACCAGATCTCTAAAAACAGCCAACTCTTTTTCTGCTCCACTATTGCCAACTGTGTGGTGGCTCAGTTTTTCCTCCAAGTTAGCAACAAACTGTTCCCACTCAGAGAGAAACTCCAATCTCTTGAAATTACTTCTTATTGTATTCCTTTTGCTTTGGGGTCACTGCTATGGTTGAATGTGAATATTTAGCTTAGAGAGAATGAGTCTGTGATCAGTCCAGCACTCTGCACCACACAATGCCTTGTCACTTTTACATCTCATCCTGTCTCTCTCTTTTCCATAGGATCACACATTCTTATAGCTCCCAATGTTTGGTACAAAGGTGCATCCAGGAGGTTTTATTGTATTTAAGTAAAGGGAAGACAGTATTTGATAAGACAATCAGGAAATGTGCAAGTCTTCAGTAGTAGATGACCATTGCAGTTGCTGTTTCCAACTCCATTCCTCCAAGGACTCCAGCCATGTCTACTAATCTGAGCCTACTCTAGCATTACAGTCACCCAGAATTATAAACTTGTCTTCATTTAGTGCACTGATAATAAGGGGTTTTTTTTCTTTAACTTCAGCAGTGTTCATCATAGTGGGAACATAGGGACTGATGTGGCATGTTGTTTTCCTGGAAGAGATAATCTCATTCTCATGGGCCAATCATTCATTCCTTTTGGTAGACATTCAAGCATGTTGACTAGATACTTTTTGATTGCAAAACCTGCCCCAGCTTCACAGTAGTCCCCTTCACTGAGGCCATTCCAGAAAAACATGTCCAACTCCAACTTTGGTAAGCTGGCCTTCATTTAACAGTCTTGTTTGACTCAGGGCAGCTATTTGGATATGATAGCTGCTGAGTTCTCTTCCAACAAGAGCTGTTTGTCTTTCAAGTCTATTGGATCTTGTGTCATCCATGACTGTGCACTTTCCATGCTCCAAAGGTGAGTGGAATCTTCTTTGAAGAAGGCTTTGTAGGATTTTTTGTGTCTCAACTCCAATATGGGATCCCCACCTGCCTTGGTAATCAGACCAGGTTTGGGAAAGAAAAAATTTCTTGCTCACCTTTTCTAGCCCTTTCCTCATATCAGGAAGTGATCAGTGTGACCCTTAAAAGGACTGCTCAGTCACCCAGTGGGCTTCTGAATCTCCTGTTGCTTTCAGTTTGGAAATGACCCTATGACCTTGACTGCCTATGTGCAGGGTTGTGACTATAGTTTCCAATGTATTCATCTGATACTTTGTCTCTTGCCTGTTACCACAGGACTTTGAGGAATGCTTATGTGTTTCTTTTGTTGTGTGTCCAAATTAGATTTAGGTGAGACGGAGTTGTACTAAATCTGCCTCACTCTCTTCTCCTAAGTCATCATACTCATCATACTCCAACTTAGCAAGACAGAGTCAAGGGACTTTTGATGGCTCTAGATGCATTGGATGATCTTGGCATCTTTCATGTCTAACCAAACTCTAAGTGCTCCACAGAAGCTGCTTAAATTGGCTTTATGACTGTTGGAACAAATTGTTCTCTTACACACATTCCACCACGGGAAGACTTCACATATATAGGGTAGACAACCACACAACTCACCAGTGAGTTTGAGACAACCTTGGTTACCCTCAATCTGGTTTAGCCTGCCTACCAAAATGGTTTATTGTGATGTGACTGCTGTACATGTTACAGCTTTTGTATACATAGGTGAGAGTTAGGTGACTCTGGTGGATGTCAAAGGTGGAAAAAGTCCTAAAATGGTTTCAAGAGCCCTCACACAAAGATACTAATCTTCCTTGAACACACCCTCCACCCCCCCCTCCACACTACTGTAATAGTAATGATAATGGGTCCTTGTTTCATCATGGTCTTATTGGAAATGCTTCTTGTTTATCTTATTGCATATAATGTTTATTAATGGTTTTATATATAGCTTGAAGTTTTAAGAAAAAATACATTTTTCCTTTGATGTTTATTTTTAATCAGAGCATTGCTGTATTTTGTTAAATGCTTGTTCAACATATATAGAATATTCAAATGATATCTGTTAAATTGGTTACTGATATGGTCAATTATGCTGATTTTTCCACTAATACAGAACAACTTATGCATACCTGGTGTAAAATCCTTGCCCTTGTTTGTACTTGTCTCTCGACTTTCCCCTTATCCCCTGTCACCAATGTTTTGCTTCTGATCACTGCCTCCCTCACTCTGCCTTCCCATCTTCCAGCAGTCTCTCCTTTTTATTCTTTTTCCCTTTACTTTTTTTCTTTTCTCCTCCCTTTTATCAGTCCCTTCTTCCACTTTCTTTCCTTTTTCCTTTCTTCTTTCCTATATGGAAGGATAAATTTCTTAACCCAGTTGGGAATGTATGTTATTCCCGCTTTGAATTAAATCTCTCAAGAGTAAGAATAATAACTCAATGCTTATACTCTTACTTCTTTCCCTCTACTTTAAAAGGTCACTTGTATGTGTTCATGTTATTTAATCTCTAATGCCACTGTGTTATTCTCCCAATATAAATGTTTTTCATATCTTATCTTAATGGTTTTATACTTCTATTATACATACACTCTCTGTTACTGTATACTCTTTTCTTCTGTATTGATAGAAGTATAGTTCTCACTGGCTATAAACATCATAATATCACAATTACTTTATATAAACTTGCCATCTTTAATTAGGCTAACTTCATCTATCCCCAAAGAAAGACAACTACTTGAGCCAAAATATCATCACATTATATTTAACTTAAAATCACATCCTCTGTCCAAGTGTGCTCACTTCATCTGTCTTAGGAACAAATCAATTCCCAAGAGTTTCAAGTATTATGCTCTTGCATGGGGATGGAAAAAAAGTTTAGTCTCATTGACTAATATTTTTTCTTCTTTCTGTCTATCCTTTTATTTATCAATTTACTCTTGTATTTGAAGATCAAATTTTCTGTTCAGATCTGATTTTGTTATCATGTTAAGTTTAATAGTCCTCTATTTAGTAGTAAGTTCATCCTTTCTCTTGGAAAAATATGCTAAATTCTGAAGGATAGTTGATTATTGGTTTTGATCTAATTTAATTTGTCTTACAGAATTTGATATTTTAGGCTCTGCCATTCTTTAATTTTGAAACTGACAAGTTTTGTTTAATCATGACTTGGAATCTCTGGTATTAAAAATTGATTTTTATAGGAGACTGAATGGAGTAATCTCATTAGATTAAGAGGTGGAAAGTAGCTAATGCAATAGAGGGGAAGAAGGGATGAAGTGAGAACCACCTGAATCTTGCCCTCATCAGATATGGCTTATAGTTGACATATATATGCTCTTTATTTTTAGGTTTTTGCAAGGCAAATATGGAGTTACGTGCCCAAGGTCACACAGCTAGGTAATTTTTAAATGTTGGAGGCTGGATTTGAACTCAGGTACTTCTGACTCCAGAGCCAGTGCTCTATCCACTGTGCCACCTAGTCACCACAATGCCACCTAGTTGCACCCATACACTCTGAAGTTAAGAAAGTTATCTTACCTTTCAAGTATCAAAAGGGGAATGTGTATTGGGGAGGAAAAGGGGAACCAACAGAAGGAAGGGAAAGAAGAAAATGAAAAAGGAAAAAGGGGGGGATGTGGTTGAATATAGAGGGGCAAACACACTGAAAATGGTGGTATTGAGAAAAATGCTAGAGAATAATGATAAAGGGATAAAAGGGGAAAATACATACAAACAGAGGAAAGATAACATGAAGAACAATAAAGAGTTGGTAATTATAACTTTGAATGTGAATAGGATGAATTTTCCCTTAAAATATAAATGAATACACAAGTCCTTTAAAAACCAGAATTCTACAATATGATACTTGCAAGAAACTTGTTTGAAGCAGAGAGATACATATAGAGTAAAGGTTTGAGCAAAATATATTTTGACTCAGCTGAAGTGAAAAAAAGCAGGAGTAGCAATCCTTATCTCAGATAAAGCAGCTATAAAATGGATCTCATTAAAACAGAAGAAGAAACTATATCCTTCTAGAAAGTATCATAGAAAAATAAAGAAATTTCTATACTAAATATGTATGTACCCAATGATATAGCATCCAGTTTCTCAGAGGAGAATTTGAAGGAGTTACCAGAAGACATAGACAGAAAAACTCTACTGGTGGGAGACCTCAGCTTCCCACTCTCAGATTTAGATAAATCTAACCAGAAAATAAACAAGAAGGAAGTTAAGAAGTTAAATAGATGGGTATAAAACCTAGAGCTGATAGACTTATGGAGGAAATTGAATGGCAATAGAAAGGAATATACTTTTTTTTCTGCAATACATGGCACTTACACAAAAATTGACTAGGATATAAATACCTAATGATCAATTTCAGAAAGGCAGAAATAGTGAATACATCATTCTCTGATCATAATGCAATAAAAATCACATCCAATATTGGACCAGGAAGATATAGACCCAAAACTAATTGTAAACTAAACAACCTCATTTTAAAGAATGAGTGGATAAAACAACAAATTATAGAAAGAATTAATGATTTCATCCTAGATAATGGCAATAATGAAACAACATACCAAAACTTATGGGATATACTCAAGGTGGTTGTCAGGGGATAAATTATATCTTTAAATGCTTACATTAATAAATTACAGGAAGAGGAAATAAATGAATTAAATATGCAACTAAAAATAGAGAAAAGAACAAATTGAAACCCCCTAATTAAATCCCAAATTATAAATTCTAAAAATTAAAGGAGAAATTAATAAAATCAATAAAACTAGTGAATTAATAAATAAAACCAAGAGTTGGTTTCATGAAAAAAAACAATAGAATTGATAAACTTCTGGTCAATTTTATTTAAAAAAAAGGAGAAAACCAAATTACTGGTATCATAAATGAAAAAAGGGGACTCCCTACCAATGAGGAAGAAATTAAAGTAATAAGTTGGAAATATTTTGTCCAACTCTAAGACAATAAATTTGATAATCTAAGTGAAATGCATGAATATTTACAAAAATATATGTTGCCCAGGTTAAATGAAGAGGAAATTAAATACCTAAACAACCCTATCACAGAAAAATAAGTTCAACAAGCAATTATTGAACTCCCTCAGAAAAAAATATCAAGGGCTAGATGTATTCACAAGTGCATTCTATGAAACATTTAAAGACCAACTGGCTCTTCTACATATATGTATATATATATATATATATATATATATATATATATATATATATTAATATATATATATATATAAATGTTAGCTTCAACTGTTTAGAAAAATAGAAGACAGACCTCTGAACTCTGCCTAACTCTTTCTATGACACCAATATAGTGCTGATACCTAAGCCAAGAGGAGTTCAAAGAGAGAAAGAAAATTATAGACCTATGTCCCTGATGAATATAAATACAAAAATCTTAAATAAAATCTTAAAAAATGACTACAAATTACTACTAGGATAATATATTATGACCAAGTATCATTTATCCCAGGAATGCAGGTTGGTTCAGTATTAGGAAAACTGTCAATATAATTAATTATATAGATTAAAAAGCCTATCAGAAATCATATTTTATATCAATAGATGCTGAAAAAGCTTTTGACAAAGAACAGCACATATTTGTAATAAATACACTAGAGAGCATAGGAATAAATCAAATGTTCCTTAGAATAATAAACAGTATCTATTTGAAACCATTAACAAGCATTATATGCAATCAGGATAGGCTAGTGACATTCCCAATAAGATCAGGGTGAAACAAGGATGCCCATTATCACCACTAACATTTAATAATGTATTAGAAATGTTAGCTTCAGCATTAGGAGAAGAAAAAATAAATTGAAGGAATTAGAATTGGGAAGGAAGAGAGAAAACTCTCACTCTTTGCAGATGACATGATGGTATACCTAGAGAAACCCAAAAAAACTCTTCTAAAAATTCAATAAATAATTAACAACTTTATCAATGTCGCAGGATATAAAATAAACCCTCAAAAATCCTCAACGTTTCTATATATGACTAGCAAGATGCAGCAGGAAAGAGCTAGAAAGAATAATCCAATTCAAAGTAACTTCAGACAATATAAAATTCCTGGGGGGTCTATCTGCCAAGACAGACTAAGTAACTTATAGAAAACAATTACACAACACTTACCACACAAATAAAATCAGACTTAAATAACTGGGTAAATATCAACTGCTCATGAATAAGCTGAGTTAATATAATGAATATGACAATTCTACCCAAATGAAACTATTTGTTTAGTTCCCTACCAATTAAAATTCCAATAAATTCCTTTAATGATTTAGAAAAAATTGGAAGAAAATTCATTTGGTGAAATAAAAATTCAATAATCTCCAGGAATTTAATGAAAAAAGTGCAAAAGAAGGTGGCTTAGCCCTACCAGATCTAAAATTATATTATTAAATATCAGTCATCAAAACTGTCTGCTACTGGCTAAGACATAGAGTGGTGAATCTGTGGAATAGACTATGTGCAATAGCAGGAATTGATTAGGGTAATCTGCTGCTTGATAAACCCAAAAAGTCAAGTTATTAGAAAAAAAAACTTCTCTCTTTGATAAAAACTGTTGGGAAAATTAGAAGATAGTATAGCAGAAACTTGGATTATACCAACACCTCACACCCTACTCCAAGATAAGATCAAAATGGATACAGTATTTTGATATAAAAATAATATTATAAGCAAACTAGAAGATCAAAGTATAGTGTACCTGTCAGATCTATGGAAAGGAATGCAGTTTATGACTAAGGAATAGATGGAGAACATAATTAAAACCAATCTAGATAATTTTGATTTCATTAAATTCAAACACGTTTGCATAGACAAAACCACTGTATCCAAGATCATAAGAAATGTAGTAAATTGGGAAACAATTTTTACAACTATTATTTCTGACAAAGGACTCCTTTCTTTTTTTCTTTTTAGTTTTTTTTTCAAGGCAATGGGGTTAAGTGGCTTGCCCAAGGCCACACAGCTAGGTAATTAAGTGTCTGAGGCCAGATTTGAACTCAGATACTCCTGACTCCAGGGCTGGTGGTCTATCCACTGCCCCCCCAGCTGCCCCAAAGAACTCATTTCTAAAATATACAGAGAACTGACTCAATTTTAAAAAAAAAAGACAAGCTGTTCCCCAATTGACAAATTGTCAAAGCATAAGCAAAGACAATTTAAAGCTGAGGAAATCAAAGCAATCCATAGTTATATGAAAAATTGCTCCAAATCTTTACTTATTGGAGAAATGCAAATTAAACCATCTCTAAGATGCCACCTCATGCCTCTCAGACTGGCCAATATGACCAGAAAGGACAATTATCAATGTTGGAAGGAATGTGGGAAATATGGGACACTAATACATTGCTGGTGGAGCTGCGAATTCATCCAACATATATGTAGAGCAATTTGGAATTATGCCCCAAAGACAACAAAAATCTGAATTACCTTTGATCCAACAATACCACTACTGGGTCTATACCCTGATCAGATTATGAAAAAGAGTAAAAATATTATATGCACAAAAATATTTATAGCAGCCCCGGTTGTGGTGTCAAGGAATTGGAAATTAAATGAATGCCCTTCAATTGTAGAATGGCTTAACAAACTGTTGTATATTTATGTGAAGGAACACTATTATTCTATTGGTAAACAGGAGGGATGGGAATTCAGGGAAGCCTGGAAGGATTTGCATGAACTAATGCTGAGTGAGATAAGCAGAAACTGAAGAACATTGTGCACCCTAACAGCAACATGGGGGTGATGCTCATCCTTGATGTACTTGCTCATCCCTTTAGTACAGCAACCAGGGACAATTTTGGGCTATCTAACAATGGTGAATACTATTAAAGGGTTTGTTTTATTTTTTCATTTGATCAAATTAATTTTAAAGGTATTGTTTTCTTTAGTCAAATTTTCATAATTCTTCAGCATGACTCTCATTTCTTTTTTTCCTATGTTTTTTCTTATTTTCTTTGGCTTTCAAAATCCTGTTTAAGCTCTTCCAATAGACCTTTTTTTGTATTTGCAAACAATTTATATATCCATTTGAGATGTAACATGTAGGGATGTTGTAATTGCTTTCCTTTTCCAAAATGCCATTTTTATAATTTCTGTCAGAAAAATTGTTTCAAACATTAATTCTCTTTTTGTTTTTGTTCTTTCCTCAATTTGAATGTGGGCTTTTGGGGCAAAGGAGTCACAGTTTCAAGTATTTTGTACTAGGGAGAGAGATATGGTACTTCATTTACCATTTTTGTGTCTCAGGTGCCTGCAGTTTTATATGTGTTAGAGCAGTCTAATGCTGTGCTGCCTTCTGAACTGGGGTTGGAACTGTCATTACTCACCTGCTTTTAAACCAATACTTGAGTTTCATTGTGTCCAAGATACTGATATTCAATTCCCAGCCCTCTGACCTGTGCTGGGTTACCTAAAACGAGGTAGAACTTCTCTGATATTTATTCATGCTCTGTTGAGCTGAGAACTTACCTCACGTATTTATTTTGTGCATGTGTGTACTTATGTGTTTGTGTGTGTGCATATGTGTGAGTATGTCTTATTCTGACACTTTAAAGTCTGTTTATAGGCTCCATTTAAAGTTTTTGGGAAAAAAACTCTAGAGCTTTCTAGCCTTGAACCACCTAATAATTGGTTTGATTCCATTTTCATTAGAGGTTTATTTACCTTTTAGTTTTGATTTATAGCTTATCCATTTTACTGTTTTATTACAAAAAAAACTGTCCTAGATATATTTATTTATCAGTGGATATTTATATTTTTCTCTACTCATTGATTTTCAAGAGTTTTGTGCTTAATTAGAGAATTTTTTTTAATTTTTTCCCTATATTTTTGTTTACACTCATAATTAAGTGATTTGTCCTTTGTCTAGTTCACAAATATAATTGTTAAGATTTTACACTAATAACTACTTTGTCTGAATCCAACATGTTTCAAAATGTTCTTCCATTGTTGTCATTCTCCTTAATTAAATTATTTATTCATCCTATGCTTTGTTCTTTGACTCACTCAATTTTTAGAAAGATTTTATATATATATATATATATATATATATATATATTGAGTTTTGCAATTTTTCCCCCATTCTTAGTTCCCTCCCCTCCCCCCACAAAGACGGCATTTTGTTAGTCTTTACATTATTTCCATGGTATACATTGATCTAAGTTTAATGTGATGAGAAAGAAATTATATCCTTAAGGAAGAAAAATATAGCATAACAGATAGAAAAAATTACATAATAAGTTAATGATTTATTTTATTCTAAATTGAAGGTTTGTGTTCAAAGTCCACAATTGTTTCTCTGAATACAGATAGTATTCTCCATTGCAGATAGCCCAAAAGTGTCCCCATTTGTTGCACTGAAGGAAGTCCTTCAAGTCCAAGTCCTTCAAGGTTGATATTATGGTGTAAAATGTCATTCTGGTTCTGCTCATCTTGCTCAGCATCAATTCATGCAACACCTTCCAGGCATCCCTTCTGTTTCTAATAGAACACTAGTGTTCCAAGACATACATATACCACAGTTTGTTAAGCCATTCCCCAACTGAAGGGCATTCACTTAATTTTCAATTCATTGCCACCAAAAAGAGGGTTGCTATGAATATTTTTAATATTTAATATTAATATTTTTAACAAGTGATGATTTTAGCCTTTTTCATAATCTCTTCAGGGTATAGACCCAGTAGTGGTATTGCTGGATCAAATGGTATGCACGTTTTTGTTGCCCTTTGGGCATAATTACAAACTGCTCTCCAGAAAGTTTGTATGAGTTCACAGCTCCATCAACAATGTATTAGTGTCCCAGATTTCTAACATCATTTCCAACATTAATCATAGTCCTTTTTTGGTCATACTGTCCAAGATGTGAGGTGGTATATCAGAGAGGCTTTAATTTAATTTAATTTCCATTTCTATAACAAGTAATGGTTTAAAGCAATTTTTTCATATGATTATGAATTTCTTTTATTTCCTCAATTGTAAATTGTCTTTGCATATCCTTTGATCATTTGTCATTTGGGCAATGGCTTGTTGTTTTTTGAAAATTTTACTCGGTTCTTTGTATATTTTAGAAATGAATCCATTGTCAGAAATATTAATTGTAAAAATTGTTTCCCAATTTATTACATTTGTTTTGATCTTGGTTACAGTGGTTTTGTCCATGCAAAAGCTTTTGAATTTAATGTAATCAAAATTATCTAGTTTGTTTTTAATGATGTTCTCCATTTCTGTCTTGGTCATAAACTCCCTTCCTTTCCATATTTCTAAAAGGTAAACTACTCCTTGATCTCCTAGTTTGCTTATAATATTCTTTTTTATGTCTAAATCCTGTATCCATTTTGATCTTATCATGGTATAGGAAGTGAGGTCTTGGTCTAATATAAGTTTCTTCCATACTAACTTCCAAATTTCCCAACCATTTTTATCAAAGAGAGAGTTTTTATCCCAATAGCTGGGCTCTTTTGGGTATATGAAACAGCAGATTACTTTAATCATTTCCATCTATTTCCCCAAGTCTATTCCACTTATCCACTGCTCTATTTCTTAGCCAATGCCAGACAGTTTTGATGACTGCTTCTTCAAAATATAATTTTAGATCTGGAAAGGCCAAGCAACTTTCTTTTGCCCTTTTTTCATTGAATCCCTGAGAATCTTGACTTTTTATTCCTCCATATAAATTCACTTACATCTTTTACTAACTCATTAAAGTATTTTTTTTTGTAATTTTGATTATTAGGGCACTAAAAAAAGTAGTTTAGTTTTGGTAGAATTGTCATTTTTATTATATTAGCTTGACCTATCCAAGAGCAATTGGTCTTTGCTCAGTTATTTAAATCTGACTTTATTTGTGTGAGAAATGTTTTGTAATTGTTTTCAAAAAGTTTTTGAGTCTGCCTTCATAAGTAGACTCCCAGGTATTTTATATTGTCTGAGGTTACTTTGAATGGGATTTCTCTTTCTAATTCTTTTTGCTGTATCTGGCTAGTTATATATAAATAAATGTTGGGGCAGCTAGGTGGCATAGTGGATAAAGCACCGATCCTGGAGTCAGGAGTACCTGGGTTCAAATCCTGTCTCAGACACTTAATAATTACCTAGCTGTGTGGCCACTTAACCCTGTTTGCCTTGCAAAAACCTAAAAAATGTTGCAAATTTAAGAGGGTTTATTTTATATCCTGAAACCTTGATAAGGTTCTATTTATTACTATACCCTCTAGTGTTTTAGCAGGAATGGTGTTGTATTTTGTCAAAAGCTTTTTCAGCATCTATTGACATAATCATGATTTCTGATAGGTTTGTTAATGATAAAATTAATTATACTAATAGCTTTCCTAATATCGAACCAACCCTGCATTCATGGGATATATCCTACTTCATCATAATGTATTATCCTAGTGAAAATTTGTTCTAATCATTTTGTTAAAATTTTATTTAAGATTTTTTCATCCATATTCATCAGGGAGATAGATCGATAATATTCTTTCTCTGTTTTAACTCTTCCTGGTTTAGGTATCAGAACCATATTGGTATCATAGAAAGAGTTAGGTTGAGTTCCGTCTTCACCTATTTTTCCAAAGAATTTATATAGAATTGGAACCAATTATTCCTTAAATGTTTGATAGAATTCACTTTTTAATCCATTTGGCCCTTGAGATTTTTTTTTTTTATTTTGGAGTTCAATAAGGGGATGTCAAATTTCTTTTTTCTTAGATTGCGTTATTTAGGTTTTTAATTTCTTCTTCATTTAATGTGGGAAACATTTTTGCAAATATTCATTCATTTCATTTAGACTGTAAAGTTTGTTGGCATAGAGTTGGGCAAAATAACTCTAAATTATTACTTTTATGTCGTCCTCATTGGTGGTGTGTTCTCCTTTTCCGTTTTGGATACTAACAATTTGGTTTTCTTTCTTTTTTTTAAATCAAATTGACCAGAGTTTTATCTATTTTATTGTTTTTTTTTCATAAAATCAGCACTTAGTTTTATTTATTAGTTCAATAGGTTTCTTGTTTTTGATTTTATTAATTTTTCTTTTTCTTTTTAGAATTTCTAATTAGATTTTTAATTGGAGGTTTTTAATTAGTTCTTTCTCTAATTTTTTTAGTTGCATATTTATTTCATTGATTTCTTGTTTTTCTAATTTATTCATGTAAGCATTTAAAGTTATAATATATATCCCCTGACAGCCACCTTGAGTGTATCCCATGGGTTTTAGTATGTTTTTTCATTATTGTCATTTTCTGGAATGAAATAATTAATTCTTTCTACAATTTGTTCTTGATTCACTCATTCTTTAAAATGAGGTTATTTAGTTTCTATTTAGTTCTGGGTCTACATCACCCTAGTCCAGTATTGCATATGATGTTTTTTGCACTATGATCTGAGAAGCATGTATTCACTATTTCTGCCTTTCTGCAATTGATCATTAGGTTTTTATGCCCTAATACATGGACAGTTTTTGTGTAAATGCCATATACTGCAGGAAAAAAAAGGATATTCTTTTCTATCCCTATTTAATATCCTCCACAAGTCTATCATATCTAGGTCTTCTAACAATCTATTTGCCTCCTTAACTTCCTTCTTGTTTATTTTATAATACGATATATCTAAATCTGAGAATGGAGTTTGAGGCCTCCCACTATTAGAGCTTTGCTGTCTAAGTCTTCTTCTAGCTCTTTCAACTTCTACTCTAAGACTTTGGATGTTGTCCCATTGGGTGCATACATAGTCAGTATTGAAATCACTTTATTGTCTATGGTACAAAGTAGGAGGACATACTTTTCTTTATTATCTCTTTTAATTCTATCAATTTTTTGCAGCTGCTGTGTCTGAGATAAGCATTGCTGCCCGTGCTTTTTTCACTTCAGCTGAAAACAAGTATATTTTGCTCCAACCTTTTACCTTTACTCTGTATGTATCTCTATGCTTCTAATGAGTTTCTTGGAAGCAGCATATTGTAGGATTCTGCTTTTTAATGCACTTGTGTATTTGCTTACATTTTAAGGGAGAGCTCATCCCATTCACATTCAAATTTATAATTACTAACTCTTTATTGCCCTCCATGCTATCTTCCTTCTGTTTGTATTTTTCCATTTTTTAAAATTTTATCCATATTCCCCAGTGTTTTGTTTCTGAATCACACCATATTCAGTGTGTTTTCCCTCCTGTATCAACCACTCTCCCCTTTCTTATCCCTTTCCTTTTCCTCCCATACTTCCAATCCTCCCTTCTATTATTTTACACTTTTCTACCTCTCCCTGTTCCCCTCCTCTTTTCCCCTTTAAATACTTGAAAGGTGAGATAAGTTTCTTAATTTAATTGAGTGTGTATAAGTTAACTTTAAACCAAGTCTGAAGAGATATAGATTCAGGTGGTTCTCAACTCCTCTCTTCTTGCCCTCTATTACAATAATTCTTTTGTACATCTAGTTATAATGAGATTTACCCCATTCAATCTCCACCATCCTCCCATCTCCTTGCTTTCCACCTTTTTAAAGAGGTATTGTTTTTAAATCATTCTGAGTCACAGAGAAGTTATATTCTCTCTAATAGTTACAATTCCAAAGAGTTATGAAAATCTTTCTCTCAAGTGGATATATACCCAGTTTCACCTTATTCGGTAGCAGTTTTTTTCCCCTTTACCCTTTTTTAAAAATCTTTTCATGTGTCTCTTTAGCCTCCTGTTTCATGTAAACATTGTCTATTTAGCCTTGGTCTTTTCATCAGGAAATGTTGGAAATCTCTCATTTTGTTAAATGTCGATCTTTTCTCTTGGAAGAGAAGGCTCAGCTTTACTGGATAATGGATTCTTGGCTGCAGTCAGTTGCTTTGCTGATGAGGCATTTTACATTTTCTTCTAATTTTTAATCTTTTGGTTTTGTTTAACAGAATCTTGTTGTCTCATGAAGTCATTATTATCCACCGGTTCCATTCTTTTTTAAGAGACAAATTTTCTTCATTAATCTTTTGCAACTCCTTTGCCAGTTGGTCAGTTCTATTTTTGAGGGTGTTTTCCATTTTCCCAAATGTAGTTTTGAGAGAATCATCTTTTTTTTGCATTTGCCCAATTGGAGATCTGAGAGAATTACTCTCATTTTGGATTTTCCAATTGCATTTTTCAAGGATTTGTTTTCTTATTCCAAGGTGTTAATTTTCTCTTGAGTTTTTTTTCTCCCAATTTTTCCAACTCATTTTTAAACACCTTCCTGATTTTTTTAAGGAAGTCTTTCTGGACTGGAGACCAATTCATATTATCCTCAGAAGTGCTAGATTTCTCTGGGATAGAATCTGGTCCTTCTAACTATTTCTCCATGGGCCCCCCTCATCTCTAGCCCTTCTTCATCTTTATAGGATCTTGTGTTGGGGGTGGGTGGCTCTCAGAGGTTTGCTTTTGAAGATCTAAGAGACTTTGTTCACTTGGCATATAATTTCAATGCCTGGCCAGTTGGGAGCACTGGTTGCTTTCTCTGGAGTGTTTGAGGCCCTCAGCATCTGGGTCTGAGTTTACCTTGAACAATGTCTTGAGCCCTGGGGTAAAGAGTCAATCTCTCTTTCAGTTGAGTGAACTCTGTTGCCCACATCTGAGCCTGAGGGAGTGGAGGGTTCTTTATTGTTTGTTCTTGGAAAAGGGCCCCACTGAAAGTATGGAGCTCAGTTCTCCAGCACAGCTGGTTGTTCTTCATGTGTGCTCTGAAATTCTCTGTACTGGAACTCACCCTCCTGTAGCTCCTCTCCCCCTGGCCAAAGATGCTTTTGCTGAAGTTGGATCTCATATCCAACACTCACCAAACTCTCTGTGACTGAGTCTAGACCTCTGGCTTCCTCCACCTGCTTTCCCTGCACTGACCCTGTGCTCTCATGTCCTGGTTCACAAATGGTCCTTTTTTGGGAGGTGTTTTTCTCCTACCTTCTCTTTCTGGGTTTTGTCAGTCAAATTTCTGTTAAGAGGTTTCTTTCTTGTTATTTTTGAGGAGAAAGAGGAGCACTTAACACAGTGCCTGTTTTTTCTCTCTCATCTTGGTCAGAAGTCCCTTTTTGACTCATTCATTTGCTAACAGTAGTTTATTTAGTCTCTAATCATTTTTAATGTGTTCAACCAGGTTACTTCATTGAATGCAATTTTTATTGTTAAATGATCTAAAATGATATGAATTATACATTTAATATTTTGACATTTAAGCATTTTGTTGCATTTTGTATATTTAACACATCTTCAGTTTTTGTGAGTGACATATACAACTGGGGAAATAAAGATATGCACCTTCTTATACCCTTTCTGTTTTCTCCGGAGATCTGTAATAGCTAAATTTTCTAAGATTCATCTCCTTAAATACTTTATATTTCTTCCTTAAGGATATGATTTCTCTCTCATAACATAAAAATTAGATCAATGCATACCATGGAAATAAGGTAAAGACTAACAGAATGCCTTCTCTGGAGGCAGGGAGAATTTGGGACTCAAAATTTGAAAAATATTAGTGTTATTTTTTTGGATATAATTTAGAGAAAATAAAATAAAATATTAAAGAGGCAAAATATATAAGTAAATAAAAAAGCAGGGCAATTACAACTTGCTAAAAATCAATATTATATATATATGTATATATACATATATATGTATATATACATATATATGTATATTTATATATACATATACATATATACATACATACATATATGTATATGTATATGTATATATATATATGTATATATATATATATATATATACACATATATATATATATATATATATATATATATATATATATATATATATGTATGTACCAAAGAGCATAACATTCAAATTCTTAAAGGAGAAAGTTAAATAAAATAGAATAGCACTGAAATTGAAAGTTAAAGGAATAAGCAATAAAACTATATAAATAAGGGACAAACTTTCACCTTTCATAGTTATATGAATTTAATCATAAAGAAAAAGAATTTAAGAATATAATGATCTCAAGTTATCTGTTTGGTAGATTTTTCAGGACTTTGTCAAATATGCTCTAATGAAGAGAGAGTGTTGAATACAGTGCTGGCTTGGAATTTGGAAAATATGTGTTTTTAAAAGTCCTTAATCATACATCATCTAACTGTGATCTTGTCAATTTATTTAATCTCTCATTACCCTAGAGAACTCTGTAAAATTATAAATTGCAGAGCAGTTACTGTTATGGTAAAGAAAAGGAAATCCCTCTCAGAAGCTTTCTCTAAATCTAAATTCATGGGTGGTAAAAACTTGAATAATAATAAAAATAATTAAATTAGGTACCAGTAAAAAAGTTGTTTTCTATTAATGGTTATAGATTTGGAGAGAAAATTACTTATCTTTAAATACATCTAAAAGAAAAGCTGCTTAATTTAATCTGGGATGTTGATTATTTTAAGTTCCTCCTATCTTATAATAAAAGAGCAAACAAGATATATAAAATTCTTTAAATATAATCTAATTAAAAATTTTTATGTTCTATGGATAAAATGCTCTAGCTCTTCGAGCCATAATTTTCAGAGCAAAGTCAAATAGATTCATCAGGAAAGAAGTTCTTCCTTGATAAAAAATTTTGCTTCCTAGATAGCAAAGTCTTTTAATTTGTGACATTTACAGGCAATTTGCTCACAATGTGTTTATAATTTCAGGGGTTACCAGGGTTGATTTTTTTTAGGACCTTAACTTCATAAGACATTCATGCATAATTTGCATGTACATTTTTTGAATATGCTATTGAGAAGAGAGTCAATTCCAAAATTTTTTTGCACTATTATAGAAAAAATTTTTTTTATACCATGGTGTCTCATTTTATCACCTTCTCACAACAGTACTTTCTTTTTTTTTCTTATATACTTTTTGTTTAATTTTTTTAAAGATCTTATTTATTTTGAGTTTTACAATTTTCCCCCTAATCACATTTCCCTCCCACACCCCCCACAGAAGGCAATTTGCCAATCTTTACATTGTTTACATGGTATAGATTTATCTGAATTGAATGTGATGAGAGAGAAATCATATAGTTAAGGAAGAAACATAAAGCATAAGAGATGGCAAGATCAGAAAATTAGATATCAGTTTTTCTTTTCTAAATTAAAGGTAATGGTCCTTGGTCTTTGTTCAAACTCCACAGTTTTTCTCTGGATACAGATAGTATTCTCCATTGCAGAAAGTCCCAAATTGTCCCTGATTGCTGTACTGATGAAATAAGCTAGTCTATCTATTTTTATCATTGCCCCCATTTTGCTGTTAGGGTGTGCAGTTTTTTCCTGGTTCTGCTCATCTCACTCAGCCTCAGTTTATACAAATCCCTATTGGCTTCCCTGAATTCTGATTCCTCCTTTTTTCTAATAGAACAATAGTGTTCCATCACATATATGTATGTATGTGTATATATACACATACATACATATATCTCACAGCTACTTAAGGACATTTACTTGATTTCTAATTCTTTGTCACCACAATCAGGGCCACTATGAGTATTTTTGTACAAGTGATGTTTTTACCCTTTTTCATCATTTCTTTAGGATAGAGACCCAGTAGTGGTAATGCTGGATCAAAGGGTATGCTCATTTTTGTTGTCCTTTGGGCATAGTTCCAAATTTCTCTCCAGAAAAATTATATGAGTTCATACTCCACCAACAATGTAATATGGTACTGGATTTCCCACAACCCTTACAACAATGATCATTATCCTTTCTGGTCACATTGGCCAGTCTGAGAGGTGTAAGGTGGTACCTCATAGAAGCTTTACTTTTCATTTCTCTAGTAAGTAATGATTTAGAGCAATTTTTCATATGGCTATGGATTGCTTTGATCTCCTCATCTGTAAATTGCCTTTGCATAATTTTGGCCATTTGTCAATTGGGGAATAACTTTTTATAAAAAAAATTTGACTTAGTTCTCTATATATTTTAGAAATTAGTCCTTTCTCAGAAACATTTGTTGTAAATATTGTTTCCCAGTTTACTTCTTTTCTTTTGATCTTGATTATAGTGGTTTTGTCTGTGCATTTTGTTATTAGCAATGTTTTCCAGCTCTTCATTAGTCATATACTGCTTCCCATTCCATAGATCTGACAGGAAAACTAGTCCTTGATCTTCTAGTTTGCTTATAGTATTGCTTTTTATGTCTAAATCCTCTATCCATTTGGATCTTATCAGGGTTTAGGGTGTTAGGTGTTGCTCTAATCTAAGTTTCTTCCTTACTAACTTCCAATGTTTTTAGCAGTTTTTCTTGAAGGGAGGATTTTTATCCCAATAGCTGGACTCTTTGGGTATATCAAACATCAGACTATTATAATCATTTCCTGCTATTGTACCAAATCTAGTTCACTGATCCACCACTCAAGTTCTTATCCAATACCAGACAGGTTTGATTACTGATGCTTTATAATATAATTTTAGATAAGGTAGGACTAAGCCACAGTATTTTGCATTTTTTTATTAAATTAAATTTCATTAAATTATATTTCTCCATATGAATTTACTTACAACTGTTTATATGTAATTAAAGTATTTTCTTTAGAATTTTGATTGGTAGGACACTAAGCAGCTAGTTTAGCTTTGGTAGAAATGGCATTTTTATTATATTTTCTTGACCTATCCTTGTGCAGTTGATGTTTGCCCAGTTATTTAATTCTGATTTAATTTGTGTGAGAAGTGTTTTATAATTGTTTTCAAAAATTTTCTGAGTCTGCCTTGGCAAGTAGAGTCCCAGGTATTTTATATCATCTGAGCTTTCTTTGAATGAGATTTCTCTTTCTAGCTCTTCCTGCTGTATCTTGCTGGTCATATAAAGAAAAGTTGAGGATTTATGAGGGTTTATTTTATATCCTACTACTTTGCTAAAATTACTTATTGTTTCCAGTAGTTTTTTTGCATGATTTCTTGGGCTTCTTTAGGTATACTCTCATGTCATCTGCAAAGAATGAGAGTTTTTTCTCTTCCCAATTGTAATTCCTTCAATTTCTTTTTCTTCTCTAATTGCTGAAATTGACATTTCTAATATGATATTGAATAGTAGTGATGATAATGGGCATCCATGTTTCATCCCTGATATTATTGGGAATGCCTCTACCCTTTCCCCATTGAATATAATGCTTGTTGATGGTTTCAGGCAGATACTGCTTGTTATTTTAAAGAACAGTTCATTTATTCCTCCACTCTCTAGTGTTTTTAGTAGGACTGGGTGTCATATTTTTTCAAAAGCTTTTTCAGTATCTATTAAAATAATCATATAATTTCTGATAGATTTGCTGTTGATTTAATTAATTACATTAACAGTTCTAATATTGAACCAACCCTGCAATCCTGGAATGACTCCTTTTTGGTCAAAATGTATTATCCTAGTGATAACTTGTTGTAATCTTTTTGCTAAGATTTTATTTATGATTTTTGCATCTATATTCATCAGGGAGATAGGTCTATAGTTTTCTTTCTCTGTTTTATCTCTTCTTGGTTTCATAGAAAGAGTTGGGCAGAGTTCCATCTTCCCTTATTTTTCCAAAGAGTTTATATAGAATTGGAACCAATTGTTCCTTTAAAGTTTGGTAGAATTCTCTTGTGAATCCATTAAGGCCCTGGAGATATTTTAGTAACGATTTCAATGATGGATTGTTCAATTTCTTTTTCTGAGATAAGGGTTTTTTAAGTATTTAATCTCCTCTTCATTTAATGTGCACAAATTATATTTTTGTAAATATTCATGCATTTTACTTAGATTGTCAAATTTATTGGCATAGAGTTGGGCAAAATAATTTCAAATTATTACTTTAATTTCCTCCTCCTTGGTGGTGAGTTCAGCTTTTTAATTTATGATCCTAGCAATTTGGTTTTCTTCTTTTTTTATATCAAATTGACCCTAGCTTTATTAATTTTATTGTTTTTTCCATAAAACCAGTTCTTGGTTTTATTTATTAATTCAATAGTATTTTTGCTTTCCATTTTATTAATTTCTCCTTTAATTTTTAGAATTTCTAATTTGTATTTAATTGGGGATTTTTAATTTGTTCTTTCTCTAATTTTTTTAGTTGCATATTGATTCCATTGATTTCTTCTTTCTCTAATTCATTCATGTAAGCATTTAAAGATATAATCTAACCCTTGATAGCTGCTTTGAGTGAATCCCAGATGTTTTAATGTGTTGTTTAATTATAGTCATTATCTTGGAGAAAATATTTAATTCTTTCTATATTTTGTTGTTTGATCCACTCATTCTTTAAAATGAGGTTATTAAGTTTCCAATTAGTTCTGGGTCTATATCTCCATGGCCCAATATTGCATATGATTTTTATTGCATTGTCATCTGAGAAAGATGTATTACCTATTTCTGCCTTTCTGCAGTAGATCATTAGATTTTTATGCTCTAGTACAGGGTCAATTTTTATATAGGTGCCATGTACTGTAGAGAAAAAGGTATATTCCTTTCTATCCCCATTCAGTTTCCTCCACCAGCCTATCATATCTAGTTTTTCTAACAATCCATTTACCTCCTTAACTTCTTTCTTGTTCATTTTATGATTCTATTTATCTAAATCTGAGAACAGGAATTTGAGGTCTCCCACTAATAGGTTTCATAGCTGTCTTTGTCTTTCTGTAGTTCTTTCAGCTTCTCCTCTGAGAATCTGAGTGATATCCCATTGGGTGCACATATATTCAGTATTGAAATGACTATATTATATATGGTACCTTTTTTGGAGGATATAGTTTCCTTACTTATCTCTTTTAACTCTATTTTTGCAGCTGCCTTGTCTGAGATAATGATTGCTACTCCTGCTTTTTTAACTTCAAGTGAAGCAAAATGTATCTTGCTCCAACCTTTCACCTTACTCTATTTGCTATTTGTGTCTCTGCTTCAAATGAGATTCTTGTAAGCAGCATATTGTAGGATTCTGTTTTTTTTTATCCAGTATACTATTTGCTTATGTCCTAAGGGAGAGTTCATCCCATTCATACTTAAAGATATAATTACTAATTCTTTATTACCCTCCAAGCTATCTTCCCCTTGTTTGCACTTTCCCCCCTTTCTCCTTTATCCGTATTCTCCAATATTTTGTTTCTGAATACCTCCCCCTTCAGTGTGTTTGCCCTCCTATATCCACCTCCTTCATTTTCCTTCCCCTTTCCCTTTTTCCCTTTTCCCTTCTCTTCCTTCTGTTCCTTACCCCTTTTCTCCCCCTCCTTTTCTCTGTCTCCCCCCTCCCCCTTTCCCCTTTTAATAATTGAAAGGTATGGGGTTTTTTTTTTTAGATTTTTCAAGGCAATGGTGTTAAGTGGCTTGTCCAAGGCCACACAGCTAGGTAATTATTAAGTGTCTGAGACCAGATTTGAACCCAGGTACTCCTGATGCCAGGGCTGGTGCTTTATCCACTGCACCACCTAGCTGCCCCAATAAGATGTTTTTTAATTCAACTGAGTATGTGTATAAGTTAACTTTAAGCCAAGTCTAATGTAAAGAAGATTCAGTTGTTTCTCATCTCCTTCCTTCTTCCCCTCTATTACCATAGGTCTTTTATACCTCTTAATGTAATGAGATTTACCCCATTCAATCACTTCCCTCCTCCTGTCTCCTTCGTGTCCCCCCTTTTAAGGAGGAGGTGTTTTTAAATCATTCTATCTGAGTCATAGAAAATTCTGAGTATCCATCACTTCTAGCTAAGTATAGTCTATCTAATAGGATTACAATTCTTCAGAGCTATTACAGTCTTTGTCCCAAGTAGGGTTATATCTAGTTTCACCCCATTTGCTAGCAGTCTCATGGATAAGTCATGAGTGTTCATCACTTCTGGCTAGTTATATTCTCTCTGTTGGAGTTACAATTCTCAAGAGTTATGAGAATCTTTTTCCTATGCTGGGATATAGCCCTTTTTATCCCTTTATTATCCCTTTTTTAACCTTTTTATGCATCTCTTGAACCTACTGTTTAATGTCCAATTTTTTTTTATTTAGCTCTAATCTTTCCATCAGGAATTTTTGGAATCCTTGCATTTTGTTAAATGTCCATCTTTTCCCCTGAGAAAAAAGGTTCAGCTTTGTGGGATAGTAGATTCTTGCCTGCATTCCAAGCTCCCTTGCTCTTTGGAATATCTCATTTCAAGCCCTTAGATCCCTTAATGTTGATGCAGCTAGGTCCTGAGTAATACTTACTGTGGCCCCTTGGTATTTAAATTATTTCTTTCTGGCTGCTTGCAGGATTTTCTCCTTTATCTAATTGTTCTGGAATTTGGGTGCAACATTCCTTGGTGTTTTCCTTTTAGATTCTCTTTCTGGAGGGGATCGATGTATTCTTTCAATAGGTATTTTGTCCTCTGTTTCTATGGTATCATGGCAATTTTCCATCACTAGATTCTTTAATATTAAATTCAGGTTTTTTTTCCTTTTCAATGTTTTCAGGAAGACAAATAATTCTTAGGTTTTCCCTCCATGATATAGTCTCAAGACCAGTGGTTTTTCTGATGAGGCGTTTTACATTTTCTTCTGTTTTTTTTCCTATTTTTTGGTTTTGTTTAGCAGGTTCTTGCTGTCTCATGAAATCATCAGTTTCTGCAGACTCCATTCCATTTTTTGGTGAAGAGTTTTCTTTATTTACCTTTAGCAACTCCTTTTCCAATTGGCCATTTTTTAATTTTGAATGAGCTTTCCATTTCACCAATTGAGGCTTTGAGAGAATTATTTTTATTCATTTCTACTCCTACACTGGAACTCTCCCCCAGCCCTGTCAGTAAGCTTCAGATATTTATCATCAACACCAATGCCTCTGATCCCTAGTTGACCCAAATCCCCACAGAGCCACTGATCTAGCAGGTCCAGTTCTCAGGTCCTCAAGCTCCTGGGCTCCAGCCCTGCAACTAATCAGATTGATCCATGGCTGTCCAGCCTTCTGCACCAGGAATCACCCATGATTACAGAAGACAGATCCTGAGGTAGATGTTATTTCTCCTGGCTTTTCTTTCTGGACTTTGTTGATCAAATGTATGCTAAAAGATTTGTTTCATATCATATATGGAGAAAGATCCAGAGATTTTAGAACTGTACTTGTCTTCTCTCCACCATCTTGTCCAGAGGTCTCCAATAGTACCTTCTGTAATTAGTCTCTGTTTAATCTCACTTCCCCTATTATAATGAATTTAGTCAAGTCTGGTTTCCATGTGCTTTGTGATAGTTTCAATAAAATACTTATTATAAAGGTTTCATACTAGTTTCATGAGTTTCTCTATCAAAAATATCATCAGACAATTTTTCCTCAAAATAATATATTAATCATTTATCTAGCTCTATTTCATATGACCTCTTTTTGTTTCTCTAGTACTTTCTAAAACATCAGTTTGTTAAATTCAACTCCTAATGTTTATGCCCTCTTGATTTTTATGTACTTCTCAACTCTTATGTGCAAAATTATATGTGTAAATTATATAAGAAAATATTTATTACTCTAACATCTGAATACAAGTTCATCTTTTGTACCAAATCAACTTGATAATTATTGCATTACCAGTGTAAGACATTTCAAATGAAAATCTAATATTCTCATTTAACAAATGTAAAATAAAATGCAAAATTTACATTTCCTATAAGTAAACTAGTTTATTTTAGGATTATATTTCTAAGCATTTCATAGTTTACTATGTAAATATTGCAGCAACATAATTTTTGATTACTTCTTGGATTATTGATTTTTTGTGTTGACAAGATATAGAACCTGTCATACGATACATAATAAAGAGAAATATATGGAAATATTACACACAAAACATTTCTCCTTCAAATTTTTTTTCTAAACCAATCCCATTACTAAAACATCTTTCATCTTCACATAAGGACTAGAGAAGCCAGATAGACTTGAGAGACCTCTTTGTCATATATAAATTAATGTTTATTATAAACTTCCATACTGGGATGTATTCCACATACTGACAATATAATTTCAAGGGAAAAAGTGCCCAGATGGAAGAGCTGAAGAAGTCATTTTTGTAAGTCTCAGAATGATAAATAAATAGCAGGCAGTTCTGTCTAAATTCTCAGAATATACGTTTCAGTAAAGACATCTGCCAATGTGGTACTTTCTAAGGTGTTAAGGAGATGCATATACGAGTAGTATGTTAATTATCCTTAATGAGTCACACACAAAAAATGATAAAGAAAACAAATCTAATTACATCCATTTTTTTCAATAAGCAGGTAGTGGCTATATGTCAGGCACATTTCTATGTACTAGCAATTCAAATAAAAACAAATAGTCTCTACCCTTCAGAGACTTGTATTATACTGTAGAGACCCTTGCACACAGATGAGGTAGTAACAAATGTGTACAAATAAGTTAGGGCAGAATATTAACTAAAAATAGAAAAAGAAATTCCTTCTGTATACATAATTCTAATATTCTTTTGGGTTAAATAGCACTCAAGTATGTTCTATGATATTTATATGATACAAATTAAATCCTTTTCACGTGATTCATGTGATTCTGGACCCTGGACTAAGATGACTCTGGAGCAGAAAGTGAGGTTGGTGACTTATCCAAGCCCTTCCTCACTTAAATCCAGTTAGCATGTCCCTTGATGTCATGGTCTCCTTTGAGAATGGACAAACATTATTAAAGCACATCACCACACAATTCATTTCAGAATGATATAGAACACTCCCTCTCACACAAATTAAAAGATTTATTGCTGTGCCTCTAAGAAGTTGTCTTACAAAAACTCTTTTTAAAGTTAATTAAAATTTCTTATTAAAGTTATTTAAAAATTAAATATTTTGAATTTTGCAAAAGTAAATAAAATATGTTCCTTTCTAAGTTTACAGCTAAATCAAGAAACTATGATGGATTTATAACATAAGTAAATATTGTGGTTATCAAGAAAGAGGAGAAAGGAGATTTTTCTTTTTTTTCAGTGTTAAATTTATAGATGTTATTTTCATTAGCATTTTCTTTATCACTTTCGTAAACCTAATAATTGACAAAATTTTTAGTTTAGTCTTAATTTGTACCATTTATTGTTTTCGGAGATATGAATGCTTTTGCTCAAAGTTAATAATGAGAGAACCAGCTCAAGCTGACTTGCAGCACACCACTTGGTCTCTATTAATATTTACTATATTAGAGACAAAACCATATTAAAATTATTATAAATATAATTTTGACCTCCAGGACACTCTAAAAAAGTTTCTTCAATTGAATTTTGAAATCCATTTCCTTATATTATGCCTATAACTCTACAAAGTGCTTTTTATACCACTTATCTTAAAAACATTATATGTTGTACTTAAGCCATATTAATTCATTTGATATATATTCATAGATCAGTTCTAGGATTAGGAAATTGCAAGGAACAAAAGAAACTTTGCCTTTATGACTTTTCCCATCACCAACATACAATAAGATTTTATACTAATACTACTTTATCACAGTTTTGTTTCTCATAAGTTTGCTAAAATATTTCATTATCTTTATGTTTAAAAATTTTTCACTCTTATTTTTCATAGCTTCTTTTTTCCTTTTTAACTATTTATAGCTTTCTGTTGTCTTATCTTGACAAACTATTTGTGTATATGCTTCTATTTCAGTGTAAAAGAGCAATTATATCTCTTTTTCTTCTTTCTTGTCTTCTCTATCTCAGTCAATGTATAAGGAATGCTAAAAGACAGATTCTTGAGACTCATGAAAGAGAAACAAAATATACACATTCCTTTCATAGGTCCTAATTAGTTGGAAATGCTTTTAGAATTTTGACAAGCTAGTGAAAACTGTACCTAATGATGTGTTTTCATATCAATCTAGTGTCTCTGAGAAAGAGCTACATAGAAGAAATAGGGAATGTGAATTCAAGAAGATCTGAGCTAACTGTGAGCCTCAAATGATTACTAGTTGTGGTTTGCTGGTCATCACTAACTCTTTCTCAGTATCTTCTGCCTTGCAAGTAAAGATAAGGAGAAGTGAGGTGTCACAGTGAATGGAGTACTCAGCCAGATGTCAGCAAGACATCTTCCTAAGTTCAAATATGACCTTTGAAATTTACTAGCTATATGACTCTAGGGATATGTCACACAAACATGTTAGCCTTAGTTTCACATTTAGAAAATGAGGTGGAGAAGGAAATGGAAAAAAACCCATGAAATGGATTTGGGAATTCAGACATGATTGAAAAACAATAACAAAATTTTTTATTGGGGTTATACTACTGATAACCAATGAAAATAAAATGTTTAAGGGGTAAGACAATAGATGTCAGTTGGGCAGGAAACAAACATATATTAAACATGAAATGAAGGCACTGTGCTCTGTCCTGAGGATGTAAATAAACCCAAAAGCATTATGCCCATTTGCAATGTTTCAATGTCAAACATGAGAGAAAATATGTAAGATATTGCATCTATAAGATATATACACGTAAGTAAGGGGAAATTTTAAGATCATAGCAGTAGGTTGTTGTAGATAGGAAAAAAACAGTAGGTGGTATTTCAGATGCATCTGAAATGATATCAGAGAAGGCAGGAGGCAGATGTACAGTGGAGTAACATTGCTGTTACTGGTGATAGTCACTGCAAAGCAACAAAGGATGGAGATATAATATCTTGTGTGAGGCAAGAAACCCAGTGTTGTTACAATTAACTAGGAAAGTAAAATATAACATGAACAGAAATCTAAGATGCTAAGAAGATGTGAATAACTACAGAACACAGGAATTTCCCTATTTGATCCTGGAAATAATTAAGTGCCACTGAATTTTACTGAACAGGGTCAAACTTGCACATTAAGATTATGAGAGAAATGTTTTTTGCTTTTTTTTTAACATTTTATTTGTTTTCCAATTATATACAATAGTAATATGTACCCATCATTTTTTTTCTAGATTTTTTTGCAAGACAATGGGGTTAAATGGTTTGCCCATGGCCACACAGGTAATTATTAAATGTCTGAAGTCAGATTTGAACTCAGGTACCCCTGACTACAGGGCCGGTGCTCTATCCACTGTGCCACCTAGCTGGCCCTGTACCCATCATTTTTGCAAGGCTCTCAATTCTATAATTTTCCCTCCCCACCCCAAGGCTGTCTGATAGTCTCTACATTGTTTCCAGGTCATATA
Source organism: Macrotis lagotis (assembly GCF_037893015.1). NCBI lineage: Eukaryota > Metazoa > Chordata > Mammalia > Peramelemorphia > Peramelidae > Macrotis > Macrotis lagotis. Next base: position 771,097,149 of record NC_133658.1, on the reverse strand, counting down.
TTGATGTAAAGTGAATGTGTTATAAGAGTAAACATAAGAGTAAACTTCAACCCCCACCCCCCCAAGAAGTTGAGAAACCTCAAGAATAGAGAGAGAAAAAATTGTACTTCAGTCTGTGTTCAGATTTCAATGGCTCTGTCTCTAGGGTGAGTTGCTTTCTTTATCATAAATCCACCAAAGAAGTTGCTTCAATATTTTTTCCCACAGATGCTATTACTAGCTGTAGCTCTACTCTATTTGTCCCCACTCTCATTTATTCTATTCTCTCTCTCATTTCATCCTGACCCTGTGCAAAAGTGTGTTGAATCTGAGTACCCTTTCTCTCGATCTTCCCTCTTTTCTATCACCTATTCCCCCACTTCCCTCCCCCCATTCCCCCTTATCCCATCCCTTTCTTCTTATTTTTCTCTCGAATAAGATAGATTTCCTCACTCTATTAAGTGTGTATGTTATTTCCTGAGTCATTTCTGATGAGAATGAAGGCTCACTCATTCCCCTTTGCCTTTCCCCCCTTTCCACTCCATTGAAAAAGCTTTTTCTTGACTCTTATGTGAAATTTCCTAGCTTCATCTTCATCTACTTTTCCTTCCTCCCAGTAGTTTCATTTATCACTCATTGGCTTCATCCTTTTACTATATTATACCATTATATTCCACTCCTTCCTATGTCCTGTCTATATGTCCTCCTTCTATCAGCTCTTATAAATGAAAAAGTTCATATGAAATTCAATAATTTCTTCCTGTGCAGGAATACAAACAGTTCAGTGTAATTAAGTTCCTCATAGTTAGTCCTTCTCTTCCACTCCCTCTTATGGTTCACTAGAGTCCCGTTCTTGGAGATCATGCTTTCTGTTCAACTGTGGTTGTTTCAAAAAGAATGTTTGAAAGTCTCCTGTTTCACTGAAAGTCCAACTTTTCCCCTGAAAGAGAATGTTCAGTTTTGCTGGGTAGTTGATTCTCAGTTGTAAACCAAGACCTTTTGCCTTTAGGAATATCATATTCCAATCCGTACAAGACCTTAATGTAGATGCTGCCAGATCCTGTGTAATCCTAACTATGAAGCCTCAAAAGTTGAATTGTTTGTTTCTGGCAGCTTTTAGAATTTCCTCTCTGATTTGGGAGTTTTGGAATTTGGCTATAATATTCCTGGAAGTTTTTCTTTTGGGATCTCTTTCAGGAGGTGACCAGTGAATTCTCTCGATTTCTATTTTACCCTCTGCTTATAAGATCTCAGGGCAATTTTGCTGTGCTATTTCTTGAAAAATTATGTCTAGTCTCTTCTACTTGTTGTGACTTTTAGATAGTCCAATAATTTTTAAGTTATTTCTTCTGTATCTTTTTTCAAGTTTGGTTGTTTTTTTTCAATGAGATATTTCACATTTTCTTCTATTTTTTGGCTTTTTTGGAAGAGTTTTATTTCTTCCTGATGTTTTGCAAAGTCATCAGCTTCCTTTAGTTCCATTCTGCCTTTGAAGGAGTTATTTTTTTCAGAGAGCTTTATTATATCCTTTTCCAGCTTGCCAAATCTGCTTTTTAAGGCATTCTTCTCCTCATTTGCCTTTTGTTTTGCTTTTTCCATTAGGCCTAAACTGGTTATTAAAATATTATTTCCTTCATTTTATTGTAAATATGTCACCAAGTTTTTTATTTGGTTTTCATGATATTTCAGTATCACTTTTATTTCTCTTCCCAATTTTTCCTCTATCTCCCTTAATTGCTTTCCAAAGTCTTATTTGAGCTCATCCATACTGTGAGCCCATTTCTCTTGGAGGTTTAGCATATGGAAGCTTTGATTTTGTCATCATCTGATTATTTGTTTTTATCTTCCATGGGACTAAAGTAATTCTCTATGGTCAGATTCATATTTTTCTGTTGCTTACTCATTTCCTCAGCACAAGGCAGCACTTACAAGGTTTTGGGTATTTTTTTGGGGGGGACATGCCACTGGGACCTTTATTTCTCCAAGATCTTATGCTCTCTTACCTGTGGTTTGATAAGTAGATGGCCCCCTACTTCTCTCTGCCCTGGGGCTATGGGAAGGGATACTGCTATCTTAGTATGGAATCCCAAACTGCAACCTGGAGTTGAGTGTAGGCAAACAGCAGTGTCCTACCCCAGGGAAGGCAAAGACATCTCTGCAAACTTCCCTTACCATCTGTGGTGGTGCAAGCTGCTTTTTCCAGATTCTCACTGCAGATTCTTCAGGCCAGTTCTCTTCACTCCACATTCATTCTGGTGTAACAGAGTTCTCTCCCCACCCATCAAAGCTGTTGGTTTGATCTCTGGGCTGCTCTGGGCTGGGCTGTGCTGTGCTGCAGCTCTGGTTTTTTTTTTTTTTTTTAAACCTTGGTTCTGGTGAAACATTCCTTTGCTGCAGAACTTCTAAGTTGGGGCGGCTAGGTGGCATAGTGGATAAAGCGCCAGCATTGGAGTCAGGAGTACCTGGTATCAAATCTGGCGTCAGCTGTGTGGCCTTGGGCAAGGCACTTTACCCCGTTTGCCTTTCAAAAACCGAACAAAAAAACTTCTAAGTTGACTTGGACTGGGAAAATGTATCATTCAGTATTTATGTGGGTTCTGCCTCTCTAAATTTTGACTAGAGTCATCATTTGTTTGTTTTCTGGAATTTGGGGGGAAGAGTTCCCAGGAAATGCTGCCTTCATGCTGCAATCTTACCTCCACCCCCCTGATGAGAGAAATTTGAAGGACATTATATTAATTAAGTCAAAAAGTGATGGGAGCATCCTTGTCTGAAATAGGAAAATTGAGAAGAATTTTTTTTGAGGGGAAAGATGATGTAATAAATTTTGAACTTATTATATAGGATATAATATGAACTTCCATTCTAAATATCCAAGAGCAAAATGGTATGATAGAATTGGAATTAAGAGAGAAATGAAGTTGGAATAAATATATTTGAGTTATATCTTTATAGTTATGATATTGAAACTATTTAGAATATATGAGATATGAAATCAAGGTGAAAAAGATTGAGACTAGGACTCAGAAAAGAATATTGGTTTGAGGGTACACACACACACACATACACACACACACACACACACACACACACACAGTTAAGTGTACCGATAGGAGTGAGGATCCAGCAAACAAGACAGTGAAAGAGTGAATTGAACTATGAATAAGCAGCATCATGAAATAAAGAGGGTAATAAGTAATGGAAAAAAAGACTACATAGAAAGATTTCAACGTTTAAAAATCATTGAGAAGTAAAGTGATGCTAATAAATATAGATTTGAGACTAAACACAAAGAAGAGGAATTATATTTGTTGGTAATTGATAGAAATGAATGATTTAGTGAGGGAATATGAGGGAGGGATTATTTATTTTTGTTTATTTTTAAATAATGAGAGAAATGAAGTAGTCTTTGTAGGCATCAAGGGATTAGTCAATAGACAAGGAGAGATTGAAGATTGTGAGATTATGATAAAGGTAAACGAGGTAAAGTGTTTGAGAGGAAGGATGGAATTGAATCAATGGTATATTTAGAGGGATTTATTTTTTTAAGAAAGGTTTTTGAGGAAGGAATGAAGGAAGTAATAATTGGAGAAGACATTGAAGCTTTGTGGAATATGGAAGAGAGGAACAGAAATGGAGAAAAAACTTAGCAAATGTTTTTAAATATTTGAAGAATAATAGAACACAGTACTCAGTTACAAGAGTAGTGACTGTCTGTATCATGGGAAATTATTGCGTTTTGGAAATAAATTCTAAGCAATTTTGACTGTGTTTTAATGTCAAAATTATTATACTTCCTTCACTGAATAGATGCAGTCCTTAGGTTTTGGTCTAATGACATTGAATGAATAGGAGCAATACGATTTATAGCTCTATAGAGTTTGAATTTGAAATGATTTTGAATTCAAACTGAATTTGTCCATGTCTCTGAAATTAAAAGTTGTGAAGAAACACTTTTATCTGACAAACTAAATATAGTGATATCAAAATGGAAACAGATCAAATTCCTCAGAGGTCAAACGAAAGTAAGGAATTCCAAAGGATGCTGTGATATCATGGAAATAAGATGATTTCTTTTTAAAATTGCCCAGTCATTAGTCAAATCTAACTGTATCTTAATTGTAATGAGTAGCAGTGATTCTAATGAATGAGATTCTCATGAGGTAAGAGTCAATATGTGTTCCAAACAATTGAAAAGATATCTGAATATCCAGACTATCTTACATTCCCAATTTTATATGAATTCCTTATAAAGTTAGTTGAATCAGAAAATTTTAAGAATAGATAAATGAGAAATCCTAAGGTTTTCTTTGGCACTTTCTTTTATTTTAACAATAATGGTGCTAGTCTGATTGATTTGAAATTGTTTCATCAAAACTGATTTCCACTAGGCATTTCTCTTGATTGTTAAGATATATTTTGAAGAATGCTGGCAAATTAAAGAGTCAAATTTTAGAACCATTATTATAAATAGCCCTCATTACAAATAATTAGAGATCACATGAATGAAGTCTATTGACTGGTTTGCCAATGAGATTTCTGGGATTTAGGTTGTCCATTAAATTGTTCTCCCTAGCTGTGCAGTGAAATCCAAATAATTGAAAAAAAATCAACTTCTCAATTTGCTTTTTTGTACTGGTTAAATAATACTGGATAGTATTGTTCCTCCAAATGTTGAATGCCAAAACTATAGTATAGAAAAGAAATATTTGGGGAAAAATATTTTGCTAAATTATCACATTCCTTTACAAATAAAAGGCAAGTGATCCCTTTAAGGAAAGGATTTATTTTGCTTTGTGCTCCCAGTAATGAACACCATTCTTTCCTCCAAGTTCATATTGAATGCTTGGAATAGATTGGAAAAAAAATACACATTTTTTTATCTTAATTACAACTTTTCTGTAAATATGTGTTATAGGAACCAATACTTCATCTTACATTATTAATTTTATTGGCATATGGTTAATTATTAACAAAGATGAGGGCTTAGAAAAATGGTTACTTTTAGTGTTAAATCAAGTAGAAATTACTACTTGGAAGTTTTTCTCTCACATTTCATTATGTCACAAGATCCTGTCAAGAAGTCTTACACAAGTGTAAAACCAGCTTTTAAAACTCTGAAATGACTAAATGTTTGAACAAATCAAGGGATTCTCTTTCTAAAAGCTATTCACTGGTGCTGTGAATAAAGACATGGATTGCCAATAATTTTATTTGACTACATTAAAGTAAAATTTCTCAAGAGAATTACATAAAAAGAAATAGAAATAAAGTTTGGGGAAGTATTTGTGGCAGTTATGACAGATTAAAAACCAAGAAATTGTTCACCTATAAAGGTCTATAAAGAAATGTTTAAAAATTGGCAGCTTTCTAAAAGATATTATTAATAACAAAAAATGTTCAACTTTATCAAGGAAATACATTAAAGTACTTGTCAGGTGCCACTTCACTTTCATTAAATGAGAAAAATAAATAAAACAGCATGCAGCTAAGTGGTGCAGTGGATAGAGCACTGGCCCTGGAGTCAGGAGGACCTGAGTTCAAATCTGAAAACCTGGCACAAATAAGAGTTTGATGGTCATTGGGAATTTCTGCTATGATGAGAAAAAGTAATCAGAAATAGACAGATATAATCCTAAGAAACCAAGAGATAATTTGTCTTATCAGTGTAAATCTGAGAGGTGCACAAGAAAAAAAATGGATATTTTACTAAATTTAGGATTTTTACTAAATGCTCAAAAAAGTGAAATTTTTTTCCATTCAAGAAAAATAAAATACAAAGCCTGACATGACAGTTTCCTTAGATAAGAAAAATGTCAATCTTCATTTTGTCTAAGAGAAAAGTACAAGCATTCCAGTAGTACAAATTAACCTCCATCATAGCAGCATTTTTCCAATTTTTTGCAAAAAAAAATTCTAGTTCTAATATGTAAGCAAAAAAATTGAGGAAAGAACCCCAACCTTAGCTTTGGAGATATGTATATAATATATATATATATATATATATATATATATATATATATATATATATTATATACTTTAAAATATAAAATATAGTATTCTTTAATCATTCTTGTGAAAAAATGTAGCTAAATTGAATTAAAAAACAAAACAAAACATGAAAACACATATAATATATAATGGGCTAATGTAAATCCGGAAAAGGGAAAGATCTCATGCCCAAAAATATTTGTGACAGTACTTATATCATTTGAGGAATGGCCAAAAAATTGTTATTTTCTAAGAACCATTTGGAACTTTCTTGTACTATAAGATAATTACAAATATGAAGAATCCAGGAAAACTTGAGAAAGCTTGTATTAGCTTTTATCAACTAAATCAAGAGTACAGTTTACATCAGGAATCTTGAGGTACTACTTTTTTTTAGGTTTTTGCAAGGCAAATGGGGTTAAGTGGCTTGCCCAAGGCCACACAGCTAGCTAATTTTTAAGTGTCTGAGACCCGATTTGAACCCAGCTACTCCTGACTCCAGGGCCGGTGCTTTATCCACTGTGCCACCCAGCCACCCCTTGAGGTCCTTCATACACCCTCTAATTTCCAAGACTTGGAAAACTTGAAGCTTGTTTCCATTCTCTTAGCACTTGGTAACAGTGGTATGAAGAAGAAAAGTCCTTTTTAAAATAAAGGAATCTGAATGCTGCCAAATCTGAGAAGTACAAGTGGAATTATGGGCAACTTAAATCCCCGAAGACCTCAGTTCATAATTGACCTCAGATACTTATTAGCTCTTTCATCCCTAAGTGGAATGTCACTTAACATCTGTTTGTCTGTTCCCTCAAGTATAAAATGAACTGGTGAAGGAAATGGTAAAGCACTTCAGTATCTTTGCCAAGAAAATCTTAATGAGATCACAAAGAGTTGACTGAAAAATGACTGAGTAACGATAACATGGAGATAATGATAAAATTTACTTCCCAGGGTCATTATGAAAATAGGATCATATTAATATTTTTGAAAGGCTTAGCACAGTTACTGGAGTTATAATAGGATCTTATTAAATGTTTGTTAAGATTTTAATTAAAAATTAAATTTAAATAAATTCAAAAAATAAATTCCTCACCAAACCAATGACAGTAAGTGCTGATTTATTTGTGATTCTTACAGCTTTTTAGATTTTGTATTCTGCCTGAGTACACAAAGCTACTTGACTCCAGAAATCATAAATCTTTTAAAGTGCTTAGGTCTATAATAAGTGCATGAGAACCTCAGGGGAAAATGACAAGTATACAGAGACAGATTGAAGATTAGTGAGACACTGAATGCTGGACAATGACCTGGCAGAATAGAATGATATCAGAGTTACATGCAGGGGAATTTTATTGGCATAAACATGCCAGGAATGTTTTTCAAATTGTTTTTGATTTATATTTTTTTCATAAAATTTCAAATAATAATTAAGCTGGAAATGCTAATAATGTTAAGCCTATAATATATGGGGTTTTTATCATGCTTATATGAAGGAGAATATATAGATGGTTTATCTTAGAAGAAGCTATAGGGAACTAAATCTGAGATATAAGAGTGATAATTACTAAAGTCCCAAACTTCACAACTTGAGTGAAAAAAATTTGCAGCCTCTATTTACACTGTGGTGTTATTCATATATACAAAAGAAAATAAAAACAATCCAATCCATTTTTACCTGCCAATCTACCCATATTTTTAATCAATCAAATAAGATCTTGAATTTGAAAGTATTTCATAAAATGCAAAGTTTGATGTAAATGTAAATTATCATCTTCAATTGTAAAGGGCTTATAGTGTTGAAAATTTTGGAAATATTTTTAACATACTATAGAAATTCCAAGGAGAAAATTTTTTATCTTTATATTCCTGAACCAAGTTTGTCTTCAATCAAATTTGACCAGAGAGTGAATATTTTGACTCTGTTTTGTATAAGACTAGCTTGTTATTGGTTGTTCAGGAAAGAAATCGTACTGTAACTGAGAGAAGTTCAACTATGTCAAAAAGAAAAATGAGTAACAAGAGTCAAAGTAAGCAATGAAAACCAATATAAAAATGAATACACAAGAATGATCTTAAAAACTATCTCTTGTGTGAATACCATTTATGTGATTATTAACACAATGTTGTTTTTTTTTGACTGAGATGCAAGATTCAAATACTAGCAGGCATGTTACACATGCATGATTACTTTTTCATGAAGATATGGATCCAGGATTTTGTTTTTTTAGTTTTTGCGAGGATATTGGGTTAAGTGGCTTTCCCAAGGCCACACAGCTAGAAAATTATTAAGTGTCTGAGGCCAGATTTGAACTCAGGTAATCCTGACTCCAGGGATGGTGCTCTATCCAGTGCACCACCTAGCTGCTCACAATCCAGGAATTCTTAAACTAAGAAAAGAATATCTTCTTTTTTAATTTTATATTGTAATCTGAGTTGCGACTTCTAATAAAACCTTTGCATGGATAATTATTTAAACACTTTTGTTTCAAACAAAGGCCTTAACACATGCCTTTTCCAGATTATAATGGGATGCTTTTAATCATGAATTCTCAAAGATTATGCCTGTTGAATACAAGATACTGAAGAATTTAACAATGTGGAAAATTTTCACAGAAGAATCCAGTAATGGACTGAGTATTTGGACTCCAAAGAGAAACCTAGAAAAAATCAAGGAGGCTCATTACCATGTTTGTCATAGTGTGGTGAATATTTTCACCACAATAATATATGCAGATTAGTCTGATTTGAGGGTAGTATTACTATTTGGGAAGCAATATATGATCATGAAAATACTGGCATAAATGCAACATCAATAATAATACTTTTAAGGGAGCCAAGATGGCTGAATAGACAGGGACTCACAATCACCTCCAAATGTCTTTAAATAATGTCTCTAAGCAAATACTAGAGCAATGAAAGTCCCCAAAAGATGAATCTCTCACCCACAGAAATAATACTATAAAACAATCGGTCAAAATAAAATTATAAAGTCTTCTTTGCTATCTCTGAGGTTGGATTCTGTTGCTTTGCCAATACTCTGATCTTATTCACAGTGCTCTCTAGCAGTTCCCAGAGCAAGGAGCAGCAGAAGCATACCAGACCCCGTAGCCACAGAAGAGCAGGGATTCACTTCACAGTTCCAGGGCAGAAAAAAGTGTTTGTCGTCACTCACAGACAAAAGAATAGACCAGAAAAATAAGATTGGTATTTAACATTCCTTGGATCATGCTGTCTTGGAAGAACTGAAAATTTACAGATAAGCAGAAGTACCACTGAAAACAGCTGCACAAAACTCCAGAAACTTGGAATAGGGATACTTTAACAAAGAATTAAAATCAAATCACTGGTAGGGGAAAATAAGCAAATAGTAGGAAAAATATCTGAGCATAGGGATTTATTATGGTTACAAGTGAAGTGCAAATACAGTCTCAGAAGAAAATAAAAGACACCACTACATTTAAAACCACCAACAAAAAATACACAGTGATCTCAAGTCATTGAAGATGTGTTTTTAATTAACTTTTTATTTGTTTTCCAATTATGTGAAATAACAGTTTTATAGAAAGTTTTTTTGTAAGGTTTTGAATTTTGCAATCCCCCCCCTTCCTTCCCACCCTCATGTTGCTATTAAGGTGTAGAATGTTCTGATTCTGTTCATCTCACTCAACAACAATTCATACAAGTCTTTCTAGGCTTCTCTGAAATCCCATGCCTCTTGGTTTCTAATAGACCAACAGGGTTCCAAAACATGCATATATCACAAGTTGTTCAGCTTTTCCCCATGTGAGACATTCACTTGAATTCCAATTCTTTGCTAACATGAACAGGGGTTCTAAGAATATTGTTGTACTAGTGATGTGTTTACAATTTTGCATGATCTTTTCAGGGTATAGACCCAGTAGTGGCATTGCTGGATCAAAGGATATGCACATTTTTATTGTCCTTTTTGCATAATTACAAGTTTCTCTGCAAAAAAGCCTGGAAGAGTTCATCGCTCCACCAATAATGCATTAATGTTCCTGATTTCCCACATCCCTTCGAACATAGAACATTTTCCTTTATGGTCATTTTTGTCAATCTGATAGGCATGAGATAGTACCTTAGAACTGCTTTAATTTGCATTTCTATAATCAGTAATAATTTAGAGCAATTTTTTTCATATGACTATGGATAACTTGGTTTTCCTCATTTGTAAACTGTATTTGCATATCCTTTGACCATTTGTAAATTGGGAAATGGCTTTTTTTAAAAATTTGACTAAGTTCTCTATATATTTTAGAAATGAGTCCTTTGTTAGAAATACTAGTTGTAAAATTTGTTTCCCAATTTACTACATTTCTTTTGATCCTGGGTACCATGGTTTTGTTTTGCAAAGACTTTTAATTTAATGCAATCAAAATTATCTAATTTGGTTTTTTTCAGGTTTTTGCAAGGCAAACGGGGTTAAGTGTCTTGCCCAAGGCTGCAAAGCTAGGTAATTATTAATTGTCTGAGACCAGATTTGAACCCAGGTACTCCTGACTCCAGGGCTGGTGCTTTATCCACTATGCCTCCTAGATGCCCCATCTAATTTGTTTTTAATGATTTTCTCCATCACTTCCTTGGTCATTAACTGTTTCCCTTTCCATAGATCTGACAGGTAAACTATTCCTTGATCTCCTAGTTTGCTTATGATATTTTCTTTTGTATATAAATCCTGTACCCATTTTAATATTATCTTTGTATAGGGTGTGAGATATTGGTCTATTCTGTTTTTGCCATACTGACTTCCAATTCTCCCAATAGTATTTTTTTTGCATTTTTATTTTACATTTTTAAAATTTATTTACATTTTACTTGTTTTAAGAGTAAACATAACCCCCCCCACAAAAAATCCTTAAGAGAAATAAAATGAAAGAAATAGAAAAAAATGTGCTTCAGTCTGTGTTCTGATACCATCAGCTCTGTCTCTGGGTTGGGTCATATGCTTCATCACAAGTTCATCAGAGAATTTCTATATTTTTGCACAATTGCTGTTGTTGCTAGTAATTCCCTCCATCCATTTCTCTTCACTACCAATTATTATATTTTCTCTCACCTTTCACTCTGTCCCTCTTCAAAAATGTACTTTGGGACAGCTGAGTGTCACAACAGACAGAGCACCAGCCTTGGGGCCAAGAGGCCCCAAACCCACATTTCCCCCGTAGAGACCCAGCAACCACTTGGACTGGCTTGGACTGGCCATCCAATCACATCACTTTGCAAAAAGTATAAAAGAAAATGTGTTATAACTGACTATCCTCTCCCATTATTTACCTTCTCCTCTTTCCCCTACATCCCCAAACTGTACCCTCGTCCCCTTTCTCCCATCCCCTTTCTTTCCTTTTTTTCTTCTAGATTCCTATGCCCTAACAAGTATATATTTTGTTTCCTTTCTGAGACATTTTCAATGAAAATGAAGTCTCCCTCATTCCTTCTCATCCCCCCCCTTCAATACCATTTAAAAAGCTATTTCTTGACTCTTTTATATCAGATATATTAGTCTATTCTACTTCTCCTTTCCTTTCTCCCAGTAGATTTTCTTTTCATCCATTGACTCCATTTAAAAAAATATATTATACTTTCATAATCAGTTCCCTCCTGTGCCTCGTCTTTATAAGCTCCTTCTAACTGTTCTAATAAATGCAAAGGTTTGTATGAGTATTATCAGTATCATTTTCCCATGCAGGTACACACAATTCATCATCATTAAATCCCTTATTATTTACCCTTCTCATTCACCCTGTCTATGTTTCACCTGAATCCTGTATTTGAAGATCAAACTTTCTGTTCAGCTCTGGCTATTGCAATAGGGACATTTGAAATTCCCCTGTTTTACTGAAAGTCCATCTTTTCCCCTGGAAGAGGATGTTCAGTTTTGCTTGACAGTTGATTCTTGGTTGCATTCCAAGCAGTTTTGCCTTCCGGAATATTATATTCCAAGTCCTATGAGCCCTTAATGTGGATGCTCCTAAGTCCTGGGTAATCCTGACTGTAGCATTGGAATTGTTTGGTTCTGGCTGCTTGTAGTAAAATACTGACTTGGGAGTTCTAGAATGTAGATATAATATTCCTAGGGCTTATTATTTTTTGGATTTCTTTCAGTAGGTGATTGGTGGATTATCTCAATTTCTATTTTGCTCTCTGCTCCTAGGATATCAGACAATTGCAGAAATTCTTTAAAAATGAGGTCGAAGTTCTTTTCCTGATTATGACTTTCTGGTAGCTCAATAATTATTAAATTGCCTCCTCTGGATCTGTTTTCCAGATCTACTGTTTTTTCAATGAGATATTTCACATTTTCTTCTAGTTTTTCATTCTTTTGTTTTTGAACTATTATGTCTTGATTTCTTGCAAAGTCATCAGCTTCCTTCGGCTTTATTCTACATTTGAAAGATTTGCTTTGTTCAGGGAGCTTTCTTATCTCCTTTTCCATCTGGCCTATTCTGCTATTTAAATTATTTTTCTCCTCATTAACTTTTTGAACTTTTTTTCCATTTGATGTCAACTAGGTTTTAGTATGTTATTTTTCTCCAGCATTTTTTTGGATCTCCTTCACCAAGCTGTTGACTTGGTTTCCATGTTTTTCCTTCATCTCCCTCATTTCTCTTCCCAGCTTTTTTACTACTTCACTTACCTGATTTTCAAAACCTTTTTTTGAGCTCTGAATTAGCCTGAGACCAATTTCTATATCTTGGAGGATTTAGTTGCAGAAGCTGGAACTTTCTCAACTTCTGAGTATGTGTTTTCATTCTCCATGGAACCAAAGTAATTGTCTATGGTTAGGTTCTTTTTATCCTGTTCACACATTATTTATTTCCCTAGCCTTTGACCTGGTTTGGGGTTCCTGAGCTTTTGAGTATTATTTGGACCCCTCCGCAAGGACCTCAGTCCTTTTAAGGTCTTATGAGAGGCTCTGACTGCTCTCCTGATCTGTACTTTGGTCTCTGGATGACCACAAATACACTCCTCTGCCCTGGAACTGTGAGGAGGGTCTCTATGGCAATGGGGGGGGGTTCCAGACTATGATCAGGGTGAATATGGACAAAGCATAAGAGTCCTGTCTAGGGCCAAAGGAGGGACTTTGACAGTCTCTCATCACCCCCTTACTTTCTGTGTCCTGAATGCTCTGGAAGCAGCTGCAGGGTGGCTCCCTGTTTGGTGGCTCCTTATTGAGTGACTCTATGGGCCTGCTTCTGCTTCCTGAGATCTGGGCTGTGCTGATGGCCATGGCCAAGCTGAAGAGGCCCCCACTCTCCTGGACTTCATGCTCCCTCTGGCATAGGTTTCCCTGCTGATTTTTCAAGTTGTGCTTGCTGTTCCCTGGCTTGAAGGTCAGGAAACTGCTTCTGCTGCTGGAAGCCAGTACTCCCCAGGAGCCATACATTCTGGCATCTAGCAGGCTGGTCCCAGAAGAATGACACTCCTTCACTCCAGCTGGATATTCCTGGCTGTGTTGCTTCTCCCTCCACCCCTGTGAAACAGATCCTTCCCAAGATTTTCCAGGTTATCTTTGGCTGGAGAATTGCATCACTGGATGTTTCTGTGGGTTCTGTCTCTTGAAAATTTAGTTAGAGGCACAATTTTAATATTTTCAGAATATTTTGGAGAGAATTCATAGGAAAGTCTGTTTTTATGCTGCCATCTTGACTCCACCCCTCCCAAATAGTTATCATCAAAGAGAGAGTTCTTATCCCAGAAATGAAACTCTTTGGGTACATCAAATAGTAGATTACTATAATCTTTTCTTGCTGTCTCTTTTGCGCCCAAACTATTTTACTAATCCACAAGTCTGTTTCTTAGCCAATACCAGACAGTTTTGATGAGAGTTATTATAACATAATTTAAGATCTGGTAAGGCTAAACCACCTTCTTTTGTACTTTTTTTCCCTTTAAATCCCTGGATATTCTTGACTTTTTGTTTTCCACATGTATTTAGTCAAAATTTTTTCTAGCTCATTAAAGTAATTTTTTGGAAGTTTGATTGGTAAAGCACTAAATAAGTACTTTAATTTAGGTAGAATTGTCATTTTATCATATTAGTTTTGCCTATCTATGAACAGTTGATATTTGCCAAATTATTTAAATATTATTTTACTTGTCTGAGAAGTGTTTTAGAGTTTTTTTTTTTTCAGGCAGCTTTTGAGTCTGCTTTGGCAGGTAGACTCCCAAGTATTTTATATTGTCCAAAGTTACTTTAAATAAGATTTCTATTTCTAGTTTTTGCTACTTTTTCTAGCTAGTAATGTATAGAAATGCTGAGGATTAATGTGGGTTAAAGTTACTAATTGTTTCTAGTGGTTTTTTAGATTATTTTTTAGGATTTTCTAGGTATACCATCATGTCATGTACAAAGAGTGAGACTTTTGTTTTTTCCTTCTCAGTTAAAATAAGAGCCATTTCCCAATTTATGAATGATTAAAGGTTATGGGCAGTTTTCAGATGAGTTTATTAAAACTATCTGTAGTCATATAAAAATCTTGAAAATCAGTATTGATTGAAAAAATGCAAATTAAACCAATTCTGATGTACTACTTTAAATCTACTAGATTTATTAATGGGAAATCAAAGGAAAATGACAAATGTTGAAAGGGATGCATGGAGAAGCAAACATTAAGATACTCTTGGTGGAGTCATGAAGTGATTTAATGCTTTTGTAGAGCCATGTGGAACTATCCCCAAGTGACTATTAAATAATGCATGTCAGTTGACCCAGCAGTGCCACTAAAATATCTTTATTTCACAATAGATAAAAAAATAACAAAAGGGAAAGCACACATAAACAAGGACTTTTGTCTCAGTTCTTTTTTGGTGGAATGTACTTTGAGGGAATTCCTATCAGCTGGTGAATAACTGAACAAATTGAAGTTTGTGATCATGTGGAATAGTTTGGAGATTATAGAGATGGGGGTTTTTTGTGGGGACAAATATTCAGAGAAAATAGTAGAATATAGTATCAAAGACTCTTGCACAGGTTTTGGCCTTATTAAAAAGAAGGCCCAACTCTTTAACATCAATTGGACTAAAGGAGCAAACAAGGAATGATTCTAATAGTGATTGGGATATAGAAAAGAGGATATAAAAGAAACACAGGTGCTTTATTTCCTCAGTAAATCTATGAGAACCCCTTTGCTTTGGGAAGGCATTGAAATTATAGAATAGGAGAAAAGTAGAAAAAAAAGCAACTATGTTTGCAATACCAATATGATAAAGGCAGGAAATGCCAGTACTTTTTCCTCAGAGTACCCAAAATAGCTTTAAATTAAGGCTTTAACCAAATTTTAGAATGACAGAACCCACAGAAAGACTGAGTGAATTTATGGCCCAAGGCAACCTGGATAACTTTTGGAAATGGTCTGTTGCCTTGTGGTAGGAAAGGGCCACAGCACAGCCTGGCCATTCCTGCCACTGGAGGAAACCTGCTCCTGTCCTGCCGGAACACTCTGGAGGTACCAGGGTCCATGGCAGTAGGATCAATTTCCAGACATCTCAGCCCAGAGATTGCCAAGGACAACTTACAAGGTCAGTGGTTCCCTAGAGTGAGTGCAGAATTCAACTCATTGTAGGCCTCAGTACAGTCCCACTCTTGGGAACTAGAAGTAGACCTTCAGAACCACTCAGCAGCAGCTTCCAGTATGTTCATCCCATGGATAATAAGGGTGCTGAGGGAGACTACAGAGGTCTCTCCTCTATCTGTTCTATCTGTTACTTTGCCTATACTCAGATCCAGGTTGCAATCCAGGGCATCATATTGCCAGAGGAACTGGTATCTTACTCATAGTTGACCATACATAGACCAGAGCATATGCCAGGAGAGCAGTCTGATTCTTTCATTAAACCTTGAAGGAACTGAAGTCTAAACCAGGGGGAGTCCCTGAAAGAAGCTGGTAAAACCTTCAAAGGCTTTCAAAGGTTTGTCCTTCACTCTGGAAACAGAGCCCCACCTTAAAAAAGAGAGTTAAAATCCAGTCATAGGCTGGGAGAAATGAGCAAAAGACAGAAGAAAAATAATATTCTGATTATAGATAATTACATTAGTGGCATAGAAGATCAAAATAGATGTTCAGAAGATGACAAGTCAAAGATTCTTTATCCAAGTACTCCAATAAAAATAGGAATTGGTCTCAAGCTATGGAAGAACTCAATAAAAAAAGATTTTGAAAGTCAAGTAAAGGAGGTAGAGGAAAAAATTGGAAAGATAAATTTGAGTGATACATGAAAATCATGATAATCAAGTCGACAACTTGGTGAAGGAGATACAAAATAATACTGAAGAAAATAAGATCTTAAAAATAAATTTATGTCAAATGGAAAAAGCAATCCAAAATGTCAATGAAGGGAAGAATGGCTTAAAAAGTAATATTGACCAGATGGAAAAGGCAATGCAAAGGTTCCCTGAAGAAAATAATTACTTCAAATGCAAAATGGAGTTGAGGGAACCTGATGATGTTGTATGGAATTAAGAAAGAATAAAACAAAACAAAAAGAATGACAAACTAGTAGAATATGGGAAATATCTTATTGGAAAAAAAAAAACTAACCTGGAAGAAAGACCCAGGAGATATAATTTTAAATTATTCTGTTATCTGATTAATTCCTGTTATCAGGGAAAAAGCTTAGATTTCATTTTTTTAAAAAATAATCCAGAAAAATTGTCCTGATATCCTAGAAGGTAAAATAGAAAATGTTGAAATGCACCTATCATTTCCTGAAAGAAATCCCATAATAAAACTCCCAGGAATATTATAGCCAAATCCTAGAACTATCAAGTCAAGGAGAAAATATTACAAACATCCAGGGAAAGCATCAATTCAAATATTGTGAAGCTGCCATCAGGATTACATAAATTGAAACTGTGTCTACATTAAGGAGTCATAGGGATTGGAATATGATACTCCTGAAGATAAAAGAGCTTGGAGTACAATGGAGAATCAATCATGCTGCAAAAGCGAGCATCCTCTTTCAGGGGAAAAGTTGATATTCTATGAAATAGGGAACTTTCAAATTTTCCATAAGAACAGAAAGTTCAATCTTCAAGAACATGACTCAAGTGAAACATAGGGAGGGTAGATGGGAAGGGCAAATTATGAGGGGATTTAATAATGTTGTACTGCTTGTATTCCTTCATGGGAAGATGATGCTGGCAACTTACATGAACCTTCTCATTTATTAGGGCAGTTAGAAGGAGCATACATAGACTCGATATAGGAAGGAACTGAATATGAAGATATGATATATTATAAAGGTGGATTTATTGTGTAGGAAAGGAATGTACTGGGAGAATGAAAAAGGAGAGTTAGAATAAGCTAAGGTCTTTTACATAAGAGGCAAGAAAAAGCTTTTGCAATGGAGTGGAAGGGGGAAGGTGAGGAGGGATGAGTGAGCCTTAATTCTCATCAGAAATGACTCAAAAGTGCACAATCAATAGGATACAAAAATCTATCTTACCCAGAGGAAAATAGGAAATGAAAGGGATGGGAGAAAGGCAACAGAGGAGTGAATGTGGGGGTGTTGATAAAAGAGAGGGAAGATCACAAGATAGTATAGTCAGTTACAACAAACTTTTGAGGGGGTACTAGGTGAAAGGAAAGAGAGAATAGAATAAATGGGAGTGGGGGAATGGAATGGAGGCACATACAGCTAGCAAAAGTAACTGTTGGAATAAATATTGAAGCATTTGCTCTGATGGACTTAAGATAAAGAATGTGTTGGTATCTGAATATTTTCTGAATCACACTTTTATCCTCACTTTATTTTTCTTAAGGTTTCTCTATCTTTGTTGGGATGGGGGATTGTGCTTATTTTTACAACAAGACTATTGTAGTTATGAGAAAAAACAAATATATTTTAAAACACATTTTAAGAAAATAATATCATTTCTGAAGTAAAGTACAATTTAAATTTAATTATGGTGGAACCAATCAACTCCTTTTGTTTTTTCCTCTGTCTCTACTATGTAGAATATTTTCTACATATTCTTTTTCTGGCTCTGTTGATACTGGTAGGAACAGAGGAAATATATGAGGAGAATAATACAGAGTTATTGCTTGGTATGGATAGGATATGAGGCAATAATTTCAAGTGTAAAAATAGTATAAAGTTGAATTAGTTAAGTAAATGATCAAGAACATGAAAAATGGAAAACGAGATCAAGTTATGAGTGGTAGAATAAGAAAACATTAAGGGTGGTGATTCTGAAGATGAATGATAAGAAGAGATGGCTGATAAAATGATAAGAACTTATGATTGAATAAAGAAATGTACTTATTTTTAACTTCTGAGTGCAAGGTAATATTAAGGATGTGATATTTCAGTAGAGTGGAAGATTAAGTTATCATAGCTAAAGAGACTAAAGAATGGAGAGATTTAGGAATTAGAAGGAACATCAAAATGCATCACTAAAACTAATATGAAGGTAGGAGTGTAAGAAAGCACAGCTAATAGAGTTAAGATGCTGACATGAAAAATTAGTGAACAGAATAATGATGAAATATTGGTGAATAACGAGGGCTTAAAGGTCTTCATGAGCAATAAGAGATAGAAAAACTAGATTAAAAAAAGAAAAGTAAAGGCTTGGAGACCATCAGAAGGATATAACTAGTCATAGGAGCATAATTTGCATCACAAAGATTTTTTAAAAATCACAGAAACAGGGAATATCAGAAATTGAATTTTTAATGTTTAAGTTCATAAAGGTACAACAATTTGGGATGAAAGATTTGATAACCTTAGTCAGCTGAAATACACTGGAGAATTGGGTGTGATGAAATGAGGATGTTGGAAGGCTAACTTCTCTTTTAAATTTTATTTCTTTCAGGCAATATTGTTTAGTGACTTGCTTAAGGTTACACAGCTAGGCAATTGTTGTGTCTGCAGCCAGATTCAACTCAGGTACTCCTGACTCCAGGACCAGGGCATTATCCATTGTGCCACCTAGTCACCCCGGAAGACTAACTTCTAAGAGACAATTCCAAAGGATATAATTGTGAATATTGAATTCCCCAAGTATGCCGTCCTGTGATGAAATGGATGCCAAATTTCTTAGGCCTACATTCCTATTCTTATGGGAGGAGGTGAGGAGAATTTTGATGCACCTATTACTAACTTCACTCAGGGCTAACATTCACCTTTCTGTGGAAAACTATCAGTCTTGTACCACAAAGTATATCCCCAGTAATATATATTCAGCTAGAGGTAGGTGGAAGAAGACACAACTATAGATATAGATATAGTTTTTCTTCCTTTTCATTGTGCATGAATATCTAAATGTTCAGTATTCATGTTTAGGTCCCGGACACCATGCAGATAATTGTATTTTTAATGACTTTAAGTTCTATTTGTATTTTACTTAATGTGCTTTTTTTTGTTTTGTTTTTTTAAAGTTTTTGCAAGGAAAATGTGGTTAAATGGCTTGCCCAAGGCTACAAAGCTAGGTAATTATTAAGTGTCTGAGACCAGATTTGAACCTGGGTACTCCTGACTCCAAGGCAGGTGCTTTATCCAATACGCCACCTAGCTGCCCCATACTTTACTTAATGTGAAAAGAATTAGGAACACTCCTAGGGAAGGGTTCAATGAAAATAAATACATACATAAAATAAATGAAGTAACACAACCATTAACAATGTATCACTCTAGAAAATTCATGGTTTAGGTTTTCTCTCTTCTATTTCAAGATAAAGAAAGAGAGAAATCCCTTTGGTTAGAGTTGAAAAATAGTTCAAATTCAGATATCAATCATTTTATAGACAATAAACAACATGATAATAGGAGGTGTAAGAATTGCATGGTTCTCTATTTTCTTTTATAATTTTTCTAGGGAAATATACCTTTTTAAATAACAACAATTATTGCTTTTGATGTTAATGAGTTTTGTTAAAAATCAGATGAAGCAAGTAAATTAATAGTTTATCCTTACTGTCTTGTTTGGGGATAAACTTCTTCAAATACAGATTTTTCAGACAGGTAGTACAAATTAGCCTAATATAGAGAGCTGTGTAGTATCTCTCTCTCTCTCTCTCTCTCTCTCTCTCTCTCTCTCTCTCTCTCTCCATATATATATATATATATATATATATGTTTATGTTTATATTTGGATATATATATATATATAATTATTATTGTTATTATTATATTTTATTCCTGGTAGGGGCCTCTCCTGGGAAAATTCATAAGAGAGTAGAAAACTTCTATTGACCAAATTCTTACTTACATTAAAGTCCTATCTGTTGTGGAAATCACAGAACTATTTTTGAGATATCAATATGAATTTTAGTCCTTTGTGAGATATTAGTAAATACTTATCTTCAAATAGTAGTTAAAGGGTTTCAAAGTTATCAGTGAATCTTTTGATTTTCACAATATCCCTGTAAGGTAGAGAACATTATTCACCTTTAACAAATGAGAAGTCTCAGAGTAATGGACTAAATTGCCCAGAATGACAACATTAGTTTTGGGGCAAGGCAGGATTCATAGGTAGGTTATTCAGTCTTTAAGCCCAGTACTCTAGAGACTTCCAGGGTGGAGCCAATATGATGTGAAGCTAAGAAGCTCATAGATCTTTTTTCCAACCAAATTTTAAATGAAATATCTACACATACCTAAAAGCTACATATCCCACCAAAAAGGGAGTGAAACAAATTCTCAACTCAAGACATCATAAAGGATCATCAGCAAATGTCTCTCCTGGGGCACAGGGTAACTATAGCCCAGCATAGACAGGAGAGTGCAAAAGCCAGTGGAAAGCTCATATCCACAGAACAGCCGAGGTCCTGGATAAGCAAACCAATAATGAAATAGGTAGGTAGTGAGAGTCCCAATCTCACACAATATTTGAGCCCAGGGAACAACAATTGGAACAACAAAGGATACTTCATTGGGAACAAGTCATTGCATAGGCAAACACTTGGCATAAAGGAAAATGAATCCTTGCATAGGCAACCATCTGGTCTGCATAGGCAACACCTTGGTAACAGAAGAGACAGAGACCAGGTTCAGTCTCCAGGACAAGTCTTGGGAATATGTCCCCTGTACTGCAGTAGTAAAGCTCAACTACCAAAATGAGCAGAAGAACAAAAAAAATGGTAAATATAGAAATCTTTTTAGATAGGAACCATCAAAATATTATCTCAGAATAAAGGGGTGACAAATGACTTACATGTGAAGCCTAAAAGGAGTTTATGAAATGACCACAACTCTAATACCTCATGGAAGAGCTTAGAAAGGAAATTCAACAACAACAAAAAAAACAGAAAAAAGAAAAATGGAAAATGGAAAATGGAAATGATAGCCATATAGGAACTTCCTTTTTTCAAGAAATAATCAAACAAAATTGCCCTGATATTCTAGAAGTAGAGGGTAAAATAGAAATTGAGGGGATTACCCTCTAAAAGAGATCCCAAAATAAAAACTCCTAGGAATACAATAGTCAAATTCCAGACCTTCCAAGTCAAGGAGAAAAAATTACACATAGCCAGGAAAAAACCCCAATAAAAATATCATGGAGTTACACTTAGGATAACACAAGATTTAGTAGCTTCTACTCAGAGGGTTTGGAATATGATTTTCCAGAAGGTAAAACAGCATGAATTACACTGAGAATCAAATTCTCAGCAAAAATGAATATCCTCTTTCAAGGAAGAAAAGATGGACATTCAACGAAATAGGTAACTTTCAAACTTTCCAGATGAATGGAAAGTTTGATCTTTTATAGTAATCAGGTGAAATATAGAGGATGGATGGGAAGGGCATATTATGAGGGATTTAATGATGTTGAATTAGCAGTCTTCCTTAATGGGAAGATTATAATGGCAACTCATACAAATCATCTCATTTATTAGGACAGTTAGAAAGAACATATATAGAGAAGGCATAAGAGGGAGCTGAATATGAAGGTATAATATATTTTAAAAAGTTGGAATTAATAGGTAACAAAGGAACGATTTGGGAAAAAGTAAACAGGTAGTGAGAATGGGCTAAGTTATGTCACACAAAATAGGCAAGACAAAGCTGTTGCAATGTATTGAAAGGAAGGATGGTGAGGGGGATAGAGTGAACATTCACTCTTATTGTAAGAGGCACAGAAAGGAAATAACATACAGTAAATTGGGTGTAGAAATACACCTTACCTTAGAGGAAAATAGGAGAGGGAAGGATGGGTGAATGAGGGAAGGGGTGGTATAGAGGATAGAAGAAAAGGAAGATTAAGGGTGAGGGTAGTCAAAGTAAAGACACTTTTGAGGAGAAACAAGGTCAAGTGAGAGAGAGAGAATAGAATAAATGGCAATGGGGATGAATGGAATGGAGTTGCATACAGCTAGCAATAGAACTGTGGGAAAAAATATTGAAGCAATTTCTCTGATTGACTTACCATAAAGAATGCTATCCATTAAAAAGACAGAACTGGTGGCATCTGAATACAAACTGAAACATACCTTCTTTTTATCTTACTTTATTTTTTGTGAGGTTTCTCTTTCTTTGTGGTGGGTCATTATTACTTTTACAGCATGTATATTGTAGTAATGTGAAAAAAAAACAAAAAATGGAATGAATATCAGGATAGTTCTATTCTAGATCTAGTTCTTTCGCTAGTAAGATGACTGATTTGGTATTATTCACAAACATTTTTACATTTTCAGTTCCTTCATAAAAGCATCTCAGTATGTTTGACTGATTAAACTATGTTTTATTAAAGGACTGCCTAGTGAATGATTAGAAAGGGAAACAGCTCTGCAATAGTCAACATCATTACATCAAGAACAGGTAGACTAATTTTCATTCTTTTTTAAGAGTATGGATAAATCCATTGATCAGTGACTTCCTTGGTGTAAATTTTAAAGGTAAGGACCTTTCTCACTATAATAATGTAAATGAGAATAACTAAATTATAATTAATGTTGACTGGGGAACAAATGGAGAAAAATTCTTTTTTTGCAGCAAGGCTAGAGATCACTGATGCAGAATGTTTAAACATTGTCAGAGCCTGTCATTGTGTTTGTTGGTTACTTTGTTTAGTCATTTTTTTGGATGGGGAGATGGAAGTTGAAAAGAATATAATATAAAAAGAAAAGGCATCAATCAAAATTTTTTAAATGTTAAAAAATAAACAAGATAAAAGTAAAGAAGGGGTGGCTAGGTGGGGTAGTGGATAAAGCACCAGCCTTGGAGTCAGGAGTACCTGGGTTCAAATCCCTGCTCAGACAGTTAATAATTACCTAGCTGTGTGGCCTTGGGCAAGCCACTTAATCCCATTTGCCTTGCAAAAACCTAAAAAAAAGATAAAAGTAAAGAAGGTAAATAGAATTTTGGAAAACATAGATATGATAGATTTCTGGAGAAAATTGAATGTGATTAAAAAGAAATATACAATTTTCTCGGTAGTGCATGACACTCATACCAAAATTGACTATATATTAGGGCATAAAAACCTTACAGTCAAATGTTGAAAGGGGAGAAGGAAGATAGGGTAGTAGAAAAAATGTGAAACTCACAAATTTGCAAATAGATGAATGTTAAAAAAAATTGCTATTGCATTTAATTGAGAAAATAAAATTTCAATTAGAAATAGGCAAAGACAATTACTCTATTAAAAAATACTGCTGTACCCAAATTTATTAATAAAAGATTTTTTTTCTGGACTCACTGTATATTTGAAAAGAGGTAGAGTTTTACTGGATATTGATATGAGCTCGCTTTTGATTCTTCCTTGAAGGAGGAAAAAATAGTAAACTTGTACCCAAGTTCCCTGACATTTTCATTCTAATTTCTCTTGTTCCTAATGCACTCTGATGAGGTGTAATAATTGGATTCACAGTAAGAAGAATTTGGAGTCACATTCCCTAATCTTTTCATTTATTTATTATTATTTATCAGTATAATTCTTCCCCAAATATCCAACATAGATAGAAGGATAGATTGAGAGATAGATGATTGGTACATAGATGTAAATAGTAAAAGAGAAAACATTTATTAAATTTATATCATGGGTAAGCTGCTGTTCTAAGAACCATAAAATAGAAATAAATGCAAACAGTCTCAGTCTTCAAATAACTTATATTTTAAGGGAGGAAGACAGTTTATAAAGGAAATTAGAAAAGGAGGAAGTTGGGAAGGTTTCTGAAATTGGAAAATATAAGATTGTCTAGAATCCTTCACAAATTATAAATCAGTTTAGGGAAACACAAATAAGAAAGTGGACTTTAACAGTCAGGTTTTCCTAGATATAGATATAAATTGAGAGGTGACAGAGAAGTCTAGACCTTGCCATCTCAAGAAATTGTGTTGATTTTAAGATGAAGTTTTATTAAAATTGCTTAATGCATTTTGATTTGGACAATTGATTTCTTTAATCCACATTCTTAAGATAAAGCACTCAATTTCATAAACAATGCTAATGAAGACATATAACTTGTTTGTCCCTGGTAGAGTCAAAATATTCCTCAAAATTGATTAGTATGTTCTAATTGCTTTCTACATTGCTGTCAAATTGAATAGATAGCTTAGTAACATTTGACTATCTGCAACTATAATCAAAAGTGTCCTTATAACGTTTCATTTTTCTTAAAGTTAAAAAAGATATCTTGTCACCTAGTGGGACAAACTGTCCAGATAAAAATCTGTATATGATTTTATTAAGGCTTTATTTTCTGGAGTTTTTGAGATAGCTGTAGTTTTTTTTTTATCTTTAATGTGAGTATCATTTGATTGTATATCTTCATTAAATAAAGTTTTACAGATGTTAAATGACAATTACATAAAGAAGAAAAAACATGATATCTTCATAATTTTCAAATGACTTCTTTATGATCAGTACTGTTACAATGAATAACAAGCAATTTCATGATAATTAGTGCTATTACAATGAATATCAAAGGATTTCATGATAATTAGTAAAGGAATATTGAATAGTAAATTAGTTCAAATAAGAGATTAGTCTTTCTATTATACATATATATATATATATATGTATGCACACATATGTGTCTCTGTGAGTGTATAAAACAAATTCATTTAAAATGATACTGATAGCAAAATATTAAAATAATTTTTTGAAAATTCTTCATGTGACTTCCAGCCATGATGGCAGAGAGAAGACAGGCACTGTGTTAAAATCTCCTGATCTTCCCTCAAATAATATTAAACAAACCTCTTAACAGAAATCTGATCAACAAAACCCAGAAAGAGAAGATAGGAGAAGAACATCTACCTCCAGGTTTGTTTTCTGGGATCATGGGTGAGCCCAGGAACAGAGGGCAGACTCTGCTACTAGCATAGGACAGGGTGAGAGGCTGAGAGCCTTACAGCAGGACTGGCCTGACCTGCCACAGGGGTGGGAGCCAACTGTGGAGCAGAGGCATTGGTGGTGGTGCTGACTGTCTAGGACTTGCTGCCATAGTCAAGGGTGAGTTCCAGTGTGGGAGAGTTGCAGACATCAATCCCTGGGTCCTATGATCTAGAGGAACTCAGAGTCTATATCTTCCTTTCAGCTGAAGTCTCTTCTCAGAACAAACCCAATTACATCCCACCTCTGCCCCAGCCTCAGGTGTGAGAAACAGAGTCCCCTCAGCTATGAATAGGGAGAGCAATTACTTTGCCATAGGGCAGAGGCCACCATTGTTGAAAGATAAAAGTATTCAGCAGCTTTAACCACCCCCTCAAGGCCAAGGGAGAGGGCCTCAAATCAAGGTGACAGACAGTACAAAAAAAGCAACAAGCACCCCCTACTGGTCAGCTCATGTAGAGTTAATAAAGCCTCTAGGGATCCCAACATCAAACATATGTGAACCAGCCCCTCCCAAACACAAGGTCTTAGGAAAATGAAGAAAGGTCAGTGAAAAAGAGGGTCCATAGAACAATACTTAGAAGAAAAAGACCCTAACTCAGAGAGACCTAGAACCTTTAAGAGAATATCATCTGGATTCCAACACAGAAAGACTTCCCTGAAGAAATCAGAAAGGAGTTTAAAAATCAACTGGAAAATTTTGGAGAGAAAATTAACACCTTGCAACAAGAAACAAATCCTTGAAAAATACATTTGGGCAAATCCAAAATGATAATAATTTTCTTCAGATCCTCAAGTGGGAAAATGCAAAAAAAGAAAATAATTCTCTCAAATACTCAATTGGTCAAATGGAAAACCCTTACAAAAATAGAATTGAACAATTTGAAAAGGAGTTGCAAAAGGTAAATTGAAAATTCATATCTAAAAAAAGAATGGAGTCTGTGGAAACTAATGACTTCATGAGATGGCAAGAGACTGATAAACAAAACCAAAAAATTTTAAAAATAGAAGAAAGTAAAATACCTCTTTAGCAAAACCACTGACATCAAGGATAGATTGAGGAAGGATAACCTTAGAATTATTGGTCCTCCTGAAAACATTGAAGAGAAAAAATGTCTGGACTTAATATTACAGTATTTAGTGATGGCACATTGCCCTGATATCATAGAAAGAGAGAGCAAAATAGTTATGGAAAGAATACATTGATCCCCTCCATAAAGAGATCCTAAAATGAAAATACTTAGGAATGTTGTTGTCATATTCCAGAACTATCAGATAAAAGAGAAAATCCTGCAAGCACCAAGAAAGAAATAGTTTAGATAGCAAGGAGTCACAGTAAGGATTATACAGGACTGGGCTGCCTCAACATTAAAGGATTGAATGAGATATTCCCCACAGCAAGGGAGCTTGGAATGCAGCCAAGAATCCACTACCCAGCAAAGTTGAGCCTTCTCTTCCAGGGAAAAAGATGGACATTTAACAAAGTGGGAGACTTCCAACATTTCCTGATGAAAAGAAGAGAGCTAAATAGGAAATTTGGACATCAAAGAGGAGGCTCAAGAGACACATGCATAGGTAATGAAAAAAAAAAAGCTGCTATTAAATAAGATATAAGTGGCTATATCCTTACCTATGAGAAAAATTCTCATTATTCTTTAGAATTGAAAGTCTATTAGATAGAATACACTTACCAGAAGTGATGGACACACATTACTTATCCATGAGACTGCTATCCAATAAGATGAAACTGGCTTTATCTGTACCTGGGAGAAAGACACTAATAGCTCTCCAGATTTGTAACTCTATTAGACAGAATATATATATATATAGCCAGGAGTGATAGACACTCTTGACTTTTCTGTGACTCAGATAGAGTAATTTAAAAACAATAGCTCCTTTAAAAGGGGGACAACGGGGCAGGTAGGTGGTGCAGTGAATAGAGCACCAGCCTTGGAGTTAGGAGTACCTGGCTTAAAATCCGACCTCTTAACAATTACCTGGCTTAAAATCTGACACTTAGCAATTACCTAGCTGTGTGGCCTTGGGCAAGCCACTTAACCCCATTGTCTTGAAAAATATAAAAAAAAAGTGGGGGACAGTAAGTAGATGGGAGGATGGAGGAGATTGAATGAGGCAAATGTCATTAAATTAAGAGGCACTAAAAACCTATTGTAGTAGAGGGGAAGAAGGGAGAAGGTGAGAAGAACCTGAATCTTCCTTTCATCAGATTTGGCTTAAAGTTAACATACATGCACTCAGTTAAGATAAGAATCTTATCTTACCTATAAAGTATTCAAAGGGGAAAAGGGGAGGGGGAACAGTGAAGGGGTAAAAAGGGGAACTAACAGGTAATTATTAAGTGTCTGAGACATGATTCGAACCCAGGTACTCCTGACTCCAGGGCCGGTGCTTTATCCACTGCACCACCTAGCTGCCCTAGTTCCCTGAAATTTTTAAACAATGTGATGGACATTATTCGAGACCTGTAGGTCCAAGAATAAATGCAATAATAGATAAATAACAACTCCTTTTAACTCAAAACAAAACAATGATTTATATGCCCAAGCAATGGTGTTAAAAAAACAGGCACAAACCCTTAACATTTTTACAGATAATAAGCATAGTTATCATGTGGTCTGATACATAGAAACAGTTTTTAATTAAAAATAGCACTGATGAAGAATTATATCAAATCTCTAAAGAAGTTATAAGAAATAGATATGATCTTTTTTTAATGAATGCATTCATTCCCAAACTGGATTGCCTGGGTCTATATATGAAGACAATATTAGGACTGATCAATTAGCCCATCCACTTCTTATAACCTTCGTAGAAGAGCAAGCTAGGCAGTCTCACAAAAAAAAAAAAGAATTCACCAGCATGTCTCCTTTGTTAAGGAAAGAATTTAAATAACCAGAGAGCAAGCGAGGAATGTAGTAATATTCTGTCAACTATGCATTCCATGTTTACCTATCTCTCCAAATTATTCTAAAAATCCTAGAGGCCAGGTTCCTAATGAATTGTGGCAGATGGATGTGACTCATTATGCATCTTTTGGAAAAATGAAATTCATTCATGTTACTGTACTTACGTTATTTCATATACAATGGCATCAACAGAATGTTCAGAGGCTACACAAGGTGTGAATAATCATTTATTATATACTTTTATTATATATTATATATATTATATATATGTTATATATATAATATATATATATATATATATATATGTTATATATACATTTATTATATACTTCTATGGCATTTAAATAAATCTGCCGATATTACAATATAAAACATATTACAGGTATTACATATTACATATTACATATTACAAGCTTTAGTAGGAAGGAAACATAAAAGTCTTAGGAGATTTCTGGTAGGGTAAAAGAAGGGGGAATATATAAGAACAAAAGGGAAACAATAGAGGAGAATAAATCTCACCTTATATGTCATGAATTTTTTTAACTTTGAATAATAGACAATTAATGCCTGCAGAAAGATTTTTTTTAATAAGGATATGCAACATGAAGAGAAGGTTATGGTCATGTGGAAGAACCCTAAGGCATCAACAATGAAAATGACTGGATCAATTATTAACTTGGGATCAAGGATATGCTTCTGTTTTGTCCACAGATGGAGAAATTGTCTGGAAAGCAGAAAGAAACATCAGATCATGAATGATGAATTAAGTAAAATAGAAAATGAATAACTTACACTTACAAAATAGAAAAGGAAAAGATGAGAGGAGAAATAAGGAAAGAACACGCAAAAGGAGAGCATGTCATGGATTTATGAGAAAACTGATGATGCTTACATTACTCATGAACAATTTGGGGACTGTAAAAGGAATTGAATATTGGACTTATGTTCAAAACCCTCCATGGGAAACTACTCTACAATGGGGAGAAAGTATGTCTGAAATTGTATTAATAGGGAAAGCAGCAAATTATTCTATGTTTTTACAATATTCCTACTGGAGATATCAAAGAAGACAGATGCTGAGATGTCAAACATATTTTTTTCTGGTTTAAATACTATGACATCTATATGTTTTTGTAAAGCATATACTGTTGAACCATGGGTTAAATTAAGTAAAACTAATCATTCATCTCCTCCAAATATTTATAACATGGGACCATTTAGGACCTTAGACATATCAGGAATTCCATTTGTAGGAAATATTGAAGAAAGAAAGTTATTTCCTACAGAAGCTCCTTGTTTAAATTTACATGTTTGGGAATTCAAACATGAACATTTTCCACCCTGGGTTTCCTAGAACACCCCAAATAGAAGAATTTATGATCATTCTATTTTGCTACAAGTGTGGAATTCTCCTGATAGAGTTATTCCATGGGGTATTCCAGGCTATATTAAACCAAATATATACCCAGAAATAGGATTATCTAATTCAGAGATATGGAAGGCCATGGCAGTAATAGATGAGGTAAGGAATATAAGTGGAATAAGACGTTGGACAAAATATCTTAAGCAGAAAAGAAATTGTCTGTGACTTCATGCACAGGACCAGATATTGCTTTCATTATAGGATCTTTCAAAAATGTCTATATTATCAGAGAATGATAGGGTATAATGTTAACAGTTATAATTGCACTATTTGAGCATGTGTAAATAAAGTAGTGAAGAATGATGATGCTGTTTTTATGAAAAGATAATCAAAATTTGCTAAAATACCCACCACGTTAGAAGGCTGTTACATGTCTCCTGATGGTGAGTTCTGAGAAAAGATATTAAAGAGAATTAGGCAAAAGAGATATCTCGGATACATTGTGTTTAGAATATTAAGTGTTGTGGAAATGACTGTGGCAGCCACCTCTACAGTTATTTCTGTATAAGTGGTGAATAAGGAAAAAAAAAAACTGAAGCAAAATAATCATCAAAAAATGTTACTAGAGGGGCACCTAGGTGGGTAGCATAGTGGATAAAGCACTGGCCTGGAATTCAGCAGTACCTTGGTTCAAATCTGGTCACAGACACTTAATAGTTACCTAGCTGTGTGGCCTTGGGCAAGCCACGTAACCCCATTTGCCTTGGAAAAAAACCAATAAAAATGTTACTGGAGTATTTAAGGCTCAGGAGGGAATTAATGAAGATCTTAATCATTGGATTAATCTGTTACAAACCTCTATAATGTACACAAGGAAAAACTGCAATGTGATTATAGATTTTCTGCTATTTGTGTTACTGCTTTAAAATGTAATACTTAACTTATTCCATGGAATAATATTAAATTTTTTCTTGAATGGTATATGAAATAATGATTCTATAACTTGGATATGAATCAATTGCTTAAAATTGTTAATGATACTGCATTGGCACCTAGAATGGAAATGGACACAGGTATTATAATTTATTTAACTTTGTTAATAGGTTTCATCCTTTTCATTTGTTGAACCTATTAGTGAGAATGCTTCCTGGTAACTCTGAATTATTATTGATATTGTGTATTGTTCCCATTTGTCTCAGACGCCTTTATTCTCTGGGACAAAATATAGATGTTGTAATACACTGTCTAAAGCTTCAGCATGCCTAGGAAGGGGCAAACTGTGGAGGGTCAGCTCCTGAGAGTGATTTACACATATCTTTGGTGACCTTTTCCATGAGAGATATGTATGTATTCTTGTTCTTTAATGGATTTGTTGGCTCTCCTGTGAACTCTGACTTGGGACAATCTGTGGCTCCAGAGGTGGTTGTAAAAGGTTTTTCTGATAAGGAAGTCTGCATATTTCTAATGATGAATATTGTATATTTACCCAGGAAATTGTGAAGCTGGGTCTCTTTTAACTAGTCATTCCTGAGATAAGATTTTGTTATAAAAAGTCTGCATATCTAAGAATAAACCAGTAGAGTTGTATCACGACCTTGCATGTACATATCTATTCAACCTGACTTTCAAGTCAATGTCCAGACACATACCAGAGCTATCTTGGGCAATAACCA
Organism: Macrotis lagotis; assembly: GCF_037893015.1. NCBI lineage: Eukaryota > Metazoa > Chordata > Mammalia > Peramelemorphia > Peramelidae > Macrotis > Macrotis lagotis. The sequence goes on along the minus strand of NC_133658.1, from coordinate 771,065,922 downwards.
GATGAAGTCATAAGTGAATTCTGTCAAACATTCAAGCAACAATTAGTTCCAATTCTATATAAACTCTTTGGAAAAATAGATGAAGACAAAACTGTGCTTAACTTGTTTTTATGACACCAATATGGTGCTGATACATAAGCAGTAAAGAGTTAAAACAGGGAAAGACAATTATAGACCTATCTCCCTGATGAATACAGATGCAGAAATCCTAAATAAAATCTTAGCAAAATGATTACAAAATTTATCACTAGGATAATACATTATGAGCAAGGGGGATTTATCCAGGAATGCAGGGTTGGTTCATGATTAGTAAAACTGTTAGGATAATTAATTATATCAATAATAACTCATATAAAATCATATGGTTATATCAATAGATGCTGAAAATGCTTTTGACAATTCATACTAGCAACACTAGAGAGTTTAAGAAAAAAGTGGATAGTTCCTTAGAATAATAAGCATTATCTATCTGAAACCATCAACAAGCATGATATGCAATGAAGATAGGCTAGAGTCATTCCCAATAAGATCAGGGGTGAAACAAGGATGCCCATTATTACCACAACTATTCAGTATTAGAAATATTAGCTTCAGCAATAAGAGAAGAAAAAGAAATTAAAGAAATTAGAAATGGAAAGGAAGAGACTAAACTCTCACCCTTTTGAGATGACATGATGTATAACCTAAAGAATCCCCCAAAATCATCAAAAAACCCAAGAAATAATTAGCAACTTTAGCAAAGTAGCAGGATATAAAATAAATCTTCATAAATCTTTAACATTTCTGGTGCACAATACTGTAGAAAAAGCTATAAAAAGAAATCCAATTGAAAGTAACTTCAATTTAAAAAAAAAGAGAATTTAAAGTACTTGGGAGTCTACCTGCCAAGGCAAACTAAGAAAATTTTTTACAGCAATTACAAAACACTTCTCACATAAGTAAAATCAGATTTAAATAACTGGGCAAATATCAACTGCTCATGAATAGGCCAAGCCAATATAATAAAAATGACAATTCTACCTAAATTAAACTACTTATTTAGTGCCTTACCAATAAAAATTCCAAAAAATACTTTAATGAGTTAGAAAAAATTGTAAGAAAATTAACATGGAGAAATGAAAAGTCAAGAACCTCCAGGGATTCAATGAAAAGTGCAAAGAAGGTGGCTTATCCCTATCAGATCTAAAATTAAATTATAAAACATCAGTCATTAAAACTATCTGGCATTGACTAAGAATTAGAGTGGTAGATCAGTGGAATAGACTAGGTGCAATAGCAGGAAATGATTATAATAAGCTTCTGTTTGATAAACCCAAGGAGTCTAGCTATTAGGATAAAAATTCTCTCTTTGATAAAACTTTTGGAACAATTGGAAGTTAGTATGACAGAAACTTGGATTAGACCAACACCTCATACCCTGTACCAAGATAAAATCAAAATGGATACCAGATTTCGACATAAAAAACAATATTACAAGCAAACTAGGAGATCAAGGAATAGCTTACCTATAAGATCTATGAAAAGGAAGCAGTTTATGACCAAGAAAAAGATGGAGAACAACATTTAAAACAAACTAGATAATTTTGATTACGTTAAATTAAAAAGCTTTTGCACATATTAAAGCACTGTAATCAAGGTCAAAAGAAATGTATTAAATTGAGAAACAATTTTTAAACTAGTATTTCTGACAAAGGACTCATTTATAAAATATACAGAGAATTGTGTCGAATGTTTTTAAAAACAAACCATTCCCCAGTTGAGAAATGGTCAAAGGATATGCAGGGGCAATTAACAGATGAGGAAATCAAAGCAATTCATAGTCATTTGAAAAATTGCTCTAAATCTCTACTTACTAGAGAAATTCAAATTAAGCAACTCTGAAGTACCACCTCACCCCTCTCAGATTGGCCAATATGATCAGAAGGGACAATGATCAATATTGGAAGGGATGTGGCGAATCTGGGACACTAATAAATTGTTGGTGGAACTGTGAACTCATCCAACCTTTTTGAAGAGCAATTTGGAATTATGCCCAAAGCTCGACAAAAATGTGCATGCCCTTTGATCCAGCAATATATTACTGGGTATATAACCTGAAAATATTATGAAAAATGTAAAAACATAACCTGTACAAAAATATTCATAACTCTTCTGTGGCAAAGAATTGGAAATTGAGAGAAGATCCATCAGTTGGGGAATGGCTTAATAAACTTTGGTATATGTGCTTGATGGAACACTTTTGTTCCATTAGAAACCAGTGGGATGGGTGATGATCAACCTTAATGGACTTGCTCATTTCTTCAGTGCAACAATCAGGCACAATTTTGGGAATACCTGTGATGGATCTATAACCAGAGAAAGAATTGTGGAGTTTGATCAAAGAACAAAGACTATTATCTATAATTTAAAAAATAAAAACTATCTTATTATATAATTTTCTTATCTCTTATACTTTAATTTTCTTTTTAAAGGATATGATTTAATTCTCATCACACTCCACTTAGATCAATGTATACCATGAAAACAATGTATAGACTAATATACTACCTTCTGTTGGGGGTGGGGGAGAGAAGCAAGATTAGGAGAAAAATTGTAAAATTCAAAATAAATAAGAAATAACTTTTAAAAAGCAATAAAATCAGAAAAGGATTATCTAAGGAAAAAGCTAGTCATTAAAGGATGTATAATATCACATGAAGAGTGACCGAGAGTAATTATGATAGAAAGAAAGAAGGGAGAATGTGGATGTTGAGTAAATCTTATTCAATGAAATTGGGGAAAGAGTGAATAACATACATTGCCAATTGAGTTTAAAAATCTATTCTATCCTATAGAGAAATTGGGGCAGGGAGAATAATTGGGAAGAAGGGATTGATAAAAGATAAGGCACAAGTAAAAGTTATGATAAATAGAAATTAAATAGAAAATTAAATAGAAATTTAATAGAAATTAAATTAAATTACATAGAAGTTGAAATTAAACAGAAAAGTTAAAGGAGAAAGTGAGCAAAACATTGATGAGGAGGGATTAGAGAAAAGGAAATTGTGAAATATAAATGGGGAGAGATACAATGACTAGGAATACAGAATTAGTATTCTTAACTGTAAATGTCAATGAGATGAAGTCTCACATAAAACAGAAGAGGATAACAGAATCGATTAAAAATAGCATCCTACAGTATTTTTTTATGCAGGAAACTCATAACAAGTAATGGACAGTGTAAAGGTAAAAAACTGGATCAATATATATTATGCTTCAGGATAAGTATAAAAATCAGAATTAGAAATCCTGTTCTGAGAGAAAAAAAATAGTAAAAATAGATCTCATTAAAAGGGATTTGGAGGGAAACTACATCTTTTTAAAAACATCATAGACAATGAATTTATATTCTTATTTAATATATATGCATCAAATGGTATATTTACATAAATTTCAGGGTGACATAGCAAAATTATAATAGTGGGGGATCTAAATCATCCTCTTTCATAAATGAATAAATCTCATAACAAAATAAAAAAGAAGAAAGTAAAGATGAATAAAATTTTAGAAAATGTAAATATGATAGATCTCTAGAGAAAACTGAATGGGGATAGAAAGGATTATCCCTTTTATTTTTCAAAACCTGGAATCTATAACAAAATTGACCATAAACTAAGGCTTAGGAATCATGTAATCAAATGCTGAAATTCAGTAATATTAAATGGAAGCATTTCAGATTAAATAAAATAAAAGACCATGAAAAGATAAATACAAAATTATTAGTAATTAAATAATCTAATTTTAAAGAATGATTGGATCAAACACAAAATCATAGAAATAATTAGCAATTTCCTCCAAGAAAATGCAAGACATTGGAAATCTATGGAATGTAATCAAAACAATTTTTAAGGAAATTTTATATCTCAATGCTTCTTTGAATAAAATAGAGAAAATAGGGGATTCATGAATTGGGTATGCAAATAAAAATTTAGCAAAAGAACAAATTAAAAATCTTCAATCATATATTCAGTAGAATTTCTGCAAATCAACAAAGAATTTAATAAAGATGAAAGCAAGAAATCATTGATCAGGGGTGGCTAGGTGATGCAGTGGATAGAGTACCAGCCCTGGAGTCAGAAGTACCTGAGTTCAAATCTGGCCTCAGACACTTAATAGTTACCTACCTGTGTGGCCTTGGGCAAGCCACATAACCCCATTTGCCTTGCAAAAGCCTAAAAACAAAATAAAACAAAATTAAAAAAAATCATCGATCAGATAAGTACAACCAAAAATTATTTTTATGAAAAAAATCAATAAAACTGATGTCTTTCCTTAATTTGATTTAAAAAAAGAAAGAAGAAAACCAAATTACTTAATCAACAATGAAAAGGATGAACTCAACAACAGTTAGAAGGAAATTAAGGAGAAAATTGAGAACTACTTTGGTTAATTTTATGTCAATAAATTTAGCAATATGACTGAAATGAATGTTTACAAAAATATAAAATACCCAGATTAACAGAAGAGGAAATAAAATACATAAATAATCCCATTTCAGAAAAATCAATAAACTCCCCCAAAATAATCTCCAGATTCAGATGGATTTACAAGTGAATTCCAACAAACCTTTAAAGAAAAATTAATTCCAATTCTACATAAAGTATTTTTAAAAATAGGAGTTCTACCAAATTCCTGTTAAGACACCAATATAGTGTTGATACCCGAACAAAGAAGATAAAAAACAGAGAAATGAAATTATAGATCATTTTTCTTAATCAATATTGATGCAAGAATCTTAAATAAAATTTTAGCAAAGAGATTACTTCTGGTGACTTCGATAGCATGACGATGTGATAGGATTTATACCAGGTAGGCAGGGATAGTTCGATATTAGGAAAACACTCCATACAATTAAACATGTCCATAACAAACCAACAGAAACCATATGATTATCTCAATGGATACTGAAAAAAGAAATTGAAGGAATTAGAATTGGTAATGAGGAACCAAAATGTTCATACTTTGCTTTTGATATGATGGCATACTTAAAGAACCCTAGAAAATCAACTAAAAAACTATTTCAAAGAACAATTTTAGCAAAGTAACAGAGATGTCAAAGAAATTAACATAAATGATTAGAATTTCTATATATTACCAACAAATCCCAGCATAAAATGTTAGAAAGAGAAATTCCATTTATTCCATTTAGAATAATGACTAATATGTAGATATCTTAAACAGAAATGTATGTGTACAATTTCTAACATATTTTTTCCACCAAAGGAATGGTAATAGAAAAGCATGTAACATAAATTTGCAGATGGATGATTGATGAAAAAGTACAAAGGCGTGTAATTGGAATAATAGAATAAACTTCAATTTAAAGAATAAATGAAGTAAAAATGATGTGGGAGGGGAGAAGTGAAGCCAAAAAAAGAAAGCAATATTATTTAACTTTATTCAAAATGCAATTTTGACTTTAGTAAAGCATCCTAGAGTTTTAAAAAAATGTGACTAGTGATCAGACACATGCTGTTCACAACAATACCTAGAACAACCTAAGCCAGATTAAAATGCAATTCCTGTCCAATATTAATGCTATGATATGCTTATAAATCTCACCTGTGTTTTTCTATGTCAGTAGAAAAAATAAATAAAGTAAATGTAGACATCATAAAATACTTGGGAATCTACCTCCCAGACAAATCCTTAAATAATTTCAACATTATTACACCCTACTTTTCATACAGATGAAGTCAAATCTAAATGAATGGAAAAATGTCAGTTTCTCATGAGTAGGCCACGTGAATATAATAAAAATGACAATTCTACCTAAACTTATTCAATTTCATACCATTAAAGTTAGTCAAAATTATTTTCATAATTAGAAAATTAAGAGCAAAATTCTCCTGAACAAAATTTCAAGAATTCAAATAAAATAATAATTATTCAAGAATAATTATACAGGGTGGCTAGGTGGTGCAGTGGATAGAGCACCAGCCCTGGAGTCAGGAGTACCTGATTTCAAATCCGGCCTCAGACACATAATGATTACCTGGCTGTGTGGAACTTGGGCAAGCCCCTTAACCCCATCACATTGAAAAAAAAAACTAAAAAAAAAAAAAAAGAATAATTATTACTATTCATAATATAATTAAATTATAATTTAATATGCAAAGGAAATTAGACTAGCTGAAACAGATCTAAAATTAAATTATAGTTAGCAAAATTGTTTAGGATTGGATAAGAATAAAAAAGTGTATGATTGGATGAGATTAGGTAAAAAAATAGTAGTAATAGTAGAAAATGATGTTAGTGACCTGTGATTTGAGAAACCCATAAATACCCCACAACAAAATAAGGTAAAGGATTAAGATTTCTATTTACAGCATGATACCATAAACAGATTAGAAGAACAAGGAATAGAATTTCTATCAGTCTAGGGAGAGGTGAGAAGTTTATGAGAAGTGACAAATAGAGAGCATTATAATTTACAAAATGCGTAAGTTCAATTACCTTAAATTAAAAAGCTTTTGCACAAATAAAAGCAATGCAACCAAAATTTGAAGGAATTTAGAAAGCTGCTAATGTTTCTGATAAAGGCCTCATTTATTTTTAGAGAAGTGAGTCAAATTTATAAGAATACAAAGAATTCTCCTTTTGATAAATTTTCAAATTTAATTAACAGTTTTCAGATGAGGAAATTAAACTTATCTATAGTCATGTGAAAAAATTCTCCAAATCATTATTGATTAGGGAAATATGAATTAGAACAACTTTGAGATATGATCTCCCACCTATCAGTCTCATGAAAATGACAAAAAAGCAAACACTAATGCATGTAGGTAGAGGTGTGAACTTATTCAACTATTTTGAAAAGCACTAAAGGGCAATAAAACTGTGCATAGCATTTCATCCAGCAACATCACTTCTAGTTCTATATTCCAGAGAAATCACTAAAATAGTGAAATGACCCACATGTATAGAACTATTTATACCAGCTACCTTTGTAGTGACAAAGAATTTGTACCCTTCCATATCCTCAGCTATAAAATAGAGAAAATACTTGCAATTACTTTTGTATGGTTGCTGTGAGCAAAACGCTACATAAATCACAATAGAAATTAAAAATTTTGTATCCTGTAAAGATCTTTCTGCTTAATGTGACAGGCAAGACAGCTGGTCTAACAAATAAAAAGTTCGTCTAACAAATGAAAAAAAAAATCAAGAACCTAAAATTTAAGTTGAATTTTCTAAATTCCTACCAGTTGCTAATAAAACTAGAAACTGTTTTATCTGACATTTTGCTGACAACTCCTTCACTAAATTAGGAAAGTTGATTGGATGATAAATCATATTGTTGCTCATAGAAAGGGCTTAAATTTATTTAATGAAAAAAAATTTCAATTTAATTTTCTTATTCACAAACAATGTAATTTTAGATCTGGAAAAAGGTTTTGAATTGCATCAAATGAAAATTCTTTTGCCCTAGAAAAATATTTTTAAATGTAACCTTAACAAATGATGATGATGACAATGATGATGATGATGATAATGATGATGATGATGATGATGATGATGATGATCTATTCTCTCGTTGAATGGGCAAGCTCATTATTCTAGGATGAGATCATTTAATTAACAGACAGATGTAATTATAAAATTTCTTCATATCTTTTTCAGATGAGTAATTTAAAACATATATAAATCTTGGCTTTACCCTTTTGAAAAACAAATAAAGTAAAAAAAAATCTCCTGCCTTTGAAATATTTGAAGACAGTTTTAAGTGATTTAATTTTTAAAAATATTTTTCTCTTAATAGCTGATCTGGGAAAACTTTGTAGTCCAATGATCAGCAGTACTAACATTCAAAACATGTTGATGATATTCCAGAAATATTTCATGCTAAATTTGACAGTTTATATATTATTAATTTCATATTTATATGTATTACAAGGAGAAAATGAGCAGATTTTGACAGTATACACACAAGAATGATTGCTGCATCTCACATCTTAAGTGACAATATCAAATCTAGTAAGTGACAAAATTTTATAATTCTTTGTCATAGTTCATGGATATACCTAGATATTTATTAAGATTCAGAATAATAATATTTAGATAGTTACCAATAATAATTTAGTAGCAACATTAAATTCCTATTAGATATGTGTACCACCAGCACAACAAAAAATATAGTAACAAATAGAATGTATAACATATTACTATTGTTCCTCTGAAATTGCTTTGGATAAAAATATTCATTCACAGATAATAAAACATCTAAAACAATGAGAGAAATAATCAAAATTTCATCCATAGCTATGATATTTCATTTATTATAATGTCCCAAGACCCAGAGTGCTTTTTTCAGGGAAATTTGGGAAATTTATTTTATTTAATAAGCCACTGTTTAAAAAATTAATTCCTTTAGATTCTTTAATCCATTCTATCAACACTGTTAAAATTCTCTATAAGTGGAAAGCTATTCTTTTAAAAAATTTCCTTTAATTTATTTACACATTAATAAAATATTCTTGTTTAACAGTAGACATAATATCCCCTCTATCACAAAAATATAAAACTTTATGAGAAATAAAATATAAGAAAGAGAAAAAAATCTGTTTCAGTCTGTGTTCTGATATGATCAGCTCTGTCTCAGGCAGATCACATAATTTATCATTAAGTCCATCATAGAATTTACTTCCATATTTTTCCACACTTGCTGTTGCTGATTATAATTTCTTCCATCCATTCATTCATCACCACTGCCATCTATTATATTTTCTCTCTACTTTCACTCTGTCCCTCTTCAAAAATGTTCTGTGAGGCAGCCAAAAGGTGCAATGGGCAGCGCTGGGACCAAGAGGCCCCAAGCCTACATCCTACCCCAGAGACCCAGCAACCAACCAGTCCCATGATCCCAGACATGACACCCAATCCCTCCACCTTGCAAAAAAGTAAAAAAGAAAATGTGTTATATTTGACTATCCTCTCCTTTGATCTACCCGCTCCTCTATCACCCACATCCCCCCTCCCCTTCCCCTCTCCCTTTCCTCTCCTTTTTCTTCTAAAAGTCTATACCCTATTGAGTGTGTATGTTGTTTCCTTTCTGAGACATTTCTGATAAAAATGAAGGCTCCCTTATCCCCCCTCACCTCTCCCCTTTCCATACCATTGCAAAAGACACATGAAATATCTTAGCCTATTTTACCTCCCCTTTCTCTTACTCCCAGTACATTTTCGTTTCACCCATTGATCCCATTTTTGTAATAAATTACATCTTCAAATTCAGGTCTCTCCTGTGCCTCATATATAAAAAGGTCCTTCTTCCAGCTCTATTAAATGAGAAGGTTCAAATGAGTATTATCAGTATCATGTTGCCATGCAAGAACACATATAGTTTATCATCAAATCCCTCATAATGTATCTTTCTTGTCCACTCTCTCTATGTTTCAACTGAGTCCTGTACTTGAAGACTGAACTTTCTCTTCAGCTCTGGTCATTTCAACAGGAACATTGAAAATTCCCCTGTATATTGAAATTCCATCTTTTCCCTTGGAAGAGGATGTTAAATTTTGGTGGGTACTTGATTGTCTGTTGCATTCCAAGTATTTTTAACCTCTAGAATATTATATTCCAAGCCCTACAAGCCCTTAATGTAGTTGCTTCTAAGTCCTGGGAAATCCTGATATTTGAATTGTTTACTTCTGGCTGCTTGTAATATTTTCTCTTTGACTTGAAAGTTCTGGAACTTGGCTATAATAATCCTGGGGGTTGTTTTTAGATATAATTCAGTAGGAGATCAGTGGACTCTCTCAATTTCTATTTTGCCCTCTGCTTCTAGGATATTAAGACAATTTTCCTATAGAAATTCTTGTAAAATGAGGTCAAGGCTCTTTTTCTGATCATGACTTTCACATTGTCCAATAATTTTTAAATTATCTTTTCTGAATCTGTTTTCCAGGTCAGTTGTTTTTTTCAGAGAGATTTCACATTTTCTTCTAGTTTTTCATTTTTTTGATGTTGAAATATTATTAATTATTGAAAAGTTATCAGCTTCCTTTAGCTCCAATCTACATCTGAAGGATGTGTTTTCCTTAAAGAACTTTCTTATCTCTTTTTTCCATCTGGACAATTCTGCTTTTAAATCATTTTTTTGCTGAATAACTTTTTTGAACTGTTTTATTCATTTGACCTAAGCTGGTTTTTAACATGTTAATTTCTTCATCATTTTTGGGGGATCTCCTTGACTAAGATGCTGGCTCTTTTTTCATGTTTTTTCCCCTGCATCTCTCTAATTTCTTTTCCCAGTTTTTATTCTACCTCCCTTACTTGATTTTCAAAGTCTTTTTAAGCTCTGTCATAGCCTGAGCCCAACTTCTATATTTCTTGGTGTCTTTAGATGAAGAAGCTTGTAACTGTCTATGGTCAGACTCCTTTTTTCCCCTGTTTACTCATTTACCCAGCCTGTGTATGGTTTTGGGGTGCTTTCAGAGCTTTTTAATATTATTAGAACACACCTCCCTGCCATTACCTTAGTATGTGAGGCTCTGACTGCTTTTTCTGGTCTGTTGAATGTACATAAGCACACCCCTCTGCCCTGGGACTGTGAGATGGGGTCCCTGCTCTATGAGGGCCCAGACTGAGATCAGGGCCTGAATATGGTTAAATCTCCAGAGTCCTGTCCCAGGGATAGAGGATAGACCTCAGAAGTCTCCCTCTACTCCCTTAACTTTCATGGACTGAGGGCTCTGGAAGCAACTGCTGGGCAGCTCCCTGCTGAGTGGGTCCATGCTGCTTCTGTTTCCTGGGATCTGGGCTGCACTGAGGGCCGCAGCCATCCTGAGTAGGGCCATGTTGCCCTGGGCTTTATGGTTGCTCTGGCAGAGGTCTCCCTGCTGATCTTCCAAGTTGTGCTTGGTGCTCCCTGGGCTGCAGATCAGGAAATTGTTTTCACTTCCAGGAGCCAGTGCTCCCAGGCACCCTGGGACTGTTCCCTGGAAGTTGAAGTTCCTTCTCTGTGGTGCAGCCCCTCCAACCCAGTGGAACAGAACCTTCACACTATTTTTCTTATTACCTTGCCTCACTGGATCTTTCTGTGGGTTCTATTGAAAATGTAGTTAGTCATAATTTTAAGGTATTTCAAATATTTTAGAGAGGCTGTACTCCAGCCTCTACCCCTGTGGAGAGCTATTCTTTTTTGTTTTTGTTTTTGCATTTGTTTTTAGGTTTTTGCGTGGCTTGCCCAAGGCCACACAGCTAGGTAATTATTAAGTGCCTGAGGCCAGATTTGAATTCAGGTACTCCTGACTCCAGGGCTGGTGCTCTATCCACTGAGCCACCTAGCCACCCCTTGGAGAGCTATTCTTAGCAAATAACTAATATACTTCTCCTTCCTTTGTTTTTTTGGGGTAAAGTGGAAAAAGATACAAACACACACAGTTCGTTATAAATATAACATGCACACGCACACACATGCATGTACACATATGCATACACATACGTATACATATGCATATGCTATACAGATACACACATACAATACATATACACATGTATACATAATATATATGTATACATAATCATATGGATATATTTTTAAAATATTATATTTATATATGTTGATATACATTGGTCACTTACACAGATACCCCCTCACATGTAAATAAATATATAACAATATATTAATATATTTTTAAATAAGCATGAGTGTTATAAAATAAACTGCATCTATATAATACATACATGCATGTACAATATGCATGAATTATATGACACATATCACATATATACACATATCTATATATACAAACAAAATAGTTGTCCTTTGGTATCAAATAAATCCAAGCAAACCAAGTATTTGGTGGTGTGACTTCCATTTTGTTTATTATAATGAGAGATATTTTGCTCAAAGAATTCTTCTCATTTGCCTTTTCCACAACTATTCCAACTCATGGGCATATTTGATAGGAAACATGACTATTCGCATTGGTTTGCATGATGTGGGTGTTTCTTGGACTTTGAAATGGTTTTCTTTCTTCATATTTCAATATGACACCTTGATATTTTCTGCTGTCTCCAAGGACTTATCATCATTATGTCCTTTCCTCTCAGATCTTCCACTATCAATCCTGCTGCCCTCAGAACCTAATTAATGGTTTTGGTTTCTAGGAAGTTGGCCAGCTGGTCAGCATCTTTTATGACTGGAACTATGATAGTATCTGATTGTCTCTGAACTATTTATATATATATATATATATATATATATATATATATATATATATATATATATATATATATATATAGCTGTACATGTACATGTATATGGATACATAACATATATGCACAGATATGAATATATATCATACATATATAATTTATAACCTATAAAGAAATGTTGCTATGAAATTAATCAGTGAAAAACATTTAAGGGTCTACTTTGTGTTCAAAGCCATGCTTTTCTGACAAAGAGCTTCTTCAAAAAAATAAAAAAAAATATTATTTATAGTGGAGCTCTTGTTAGAAATTTGCATTGTTTTGGGAAGAATGAGTAAGTTGAAGGAAATATAATTGAAATCTCCTTTCCAGAAGAATTTGTAGTATTGATTTGATATTTAGGATCAGAACAAGAATCATGTATTGGGGGGGGGGGTATGGGGAAGAGAGTATGAGAGGTAATAAAATAGAAAAATGGAAAGGTCAGATTGGATGACTAGAAAGAAGATGCAGTATTTTTGGTATTTTAGATATTAAATACTCAATAAGTTTTCATTTACTGACTCACAAAAGAAGAAAAATTTCATGAGAGAGTGAGATTTACAAATGTGAGTTGATGAAGTTCTGCCATGACATAATCACTGGGACTCTGGCAGTCCTATGTATACAAAGGTAGGACAGATGACTAGAAAGTGAGCAGGATGAATGTCCAGAATCATCATGGCCTGGGAACATCTGTAATGATCTACATGTATATTTTACACCCCAACAGAGTGGTATATATAAATCCACTGGAATTTTAGTGATAATAATGAGACTAGAAGTTGGTAGAATATCTGGAAAACGCTTCCTTTTTACATTTGCCTTTTAGAATAACTGAAATCCCAAACTCCATTTATTTGCCTTTGATCCCTCTAGCATTGAACTCTCCTTATTCAGTCCATGTTTTCTACAATTTATGACCATTCAGGGATTCCTTTGAGACTCATATCACATAATGAAAAGGAAGTCTTGGGGCTGCTAGGTGGTGTAGTGGATAAAGCACCGGCCTTGGAGTCAGGAGTACCTGGGTTCAAATCTGGTCTCAGACACTTAATAATTACCTAGCTGTGTGGCCTTGGGCAAGCCACTTAATCCCATTTGCCTTGCAAAAATCAAGAAAGAAAAGGAAGTCTTTTAATGTTACTATCCCCTAATTATTTTCTCAATAAAAGATATTGTGATAACTTTTCCAGCTTGACCTTGAAAACAGAGCACATGATACCCTCTTGTTTTTTGATAATAAATGAATAATGATTAAAGTATTCATTCTGCCAGATATTTCTATTAATTATATGTTATTTTACCTGTTGTTTAGTTATGAATTGGACATCCTAAATTTATTATCTTTTCTCCAAAACACAATCCTATTTTAACATCTCTATTATATTGAATTCACTACCATCTTACCAGCTCAAGTTAATCAGTTTGCCTTATAACATCCCTCAAACGCACCCCTTTCTCTACTTTGTCATTCCCACTACCCTAGTGCAGTTTATCATTTCCTCAGGTCTGAAATATTGCAATAGCTTGTTGGTTGGTTTGTACGACAGTCATATCTGCCAACTCCAGTACATTCTTTCTAAAAGAATTGTTCTCCCCTTGTCTCCTCACACCCAAATTATTAACTTCCCAATTCTCCAAGATGAAACAAAAATCATCTTAATCCTCTTTTTTTAATTTTCAGAGTCATTCATGATCCTACAATAAACTTTCCAAGGTATTTTGGCTGTCCATGTACATGTATATGGATACCTTCCCCTTTCATGTTCTCTTCTATCTATACTGGTTGTATTTAATGACACAAAGCATTAAATTCTTTTTAACTCAGGAGGATGCCTGGACAAATGGAAATCAGAGGTATTCCTAAAAAGTAAATTCTTAGAGACTCTGATGAATGTCATCTGAGTGTTTTTTTGTCTGTGTGTGTGTGTGTGTGTGTGTGTGTATGATTTTTTTCCTTGTAGATTGTAAAGTATTCAGGAGAAAGTGTCATAAAACTTTTGTATTCCAATCTGTAGTATAGGGTTTACTTTGTTTTTTTATAGAACAGAATAAATATATATTTCTTGAATGAAAATAAATTAAATTTTGAAGATTATAAAAGACATTCCATGCCAAATTATGAGCCTTGAGATTTATTGTATCCATATATGAAAACTTTTACCTCCCATCTCTATTATCTTCTGACTTCTTTAAGTGTAAGCTGAAGTTCTACATTCTATAGAAAACATTTTCTTATCCTAACTCCTTTTATTCAATTTTTCAAATTTATTCTGTATAGAGTTTGTTTGAACAAGTGTTTTCATATTTTCTCCTCTATTAAATTATGTGCTATTTGAGGACAGAGACCTTCTCTTACATTTATTTTATTTATATCCTCAACATTTAGCTCAGTGTCTGAAATATGTGTTATAAAGATATATGTGCATACACTCATATATATGTAGGAATATATACATATATATCTTACTTGTCTGTTTAAGTATCTATCTATTCATTTATCAACACAGTAGCTAAAATGATGATTTTAGACTCAGAATGACCTTTGTACAGTTCCCTCCTCTAATTCATATTTATTTGATCCTAGCCAAGTTCCTAACCTCTTAGTCTCCTAGGCAACTTTCTGACTTTATAAATTATCAATAAATTGTCAGCCTACTTGCAAATAAAACATGCATTCATTTCTTCATCCGAATTTCCTCACAAATTAAATCATAGATCTAGTCACTGTCACTATGCAGAATTCATCATAGTTTTACCTTCTACATGATTGGCCTTTGTTTTCTTTCATGCCACCTATTTACATTTTATCCATAGTGCTGTAATGTGAAAAATTCCTAAGATATGTTCCTGTAATTCATTGCCCAGACACTCATGGAAGATTTATGCAGTGATCATTTATGGTATACAAGGATTTCTGGATTGAACTGAATCTTAAAGTTCATCAAGTCCAATCGCCTAATTATTAATTAGGGGATTTGGGTTGTAAAACTACTTTTTTACATCCCATAGAAGAATATAAAGGTGATGTTCAGACCAAGATCCTTTAATTTCAAATTCAGAGTGACCATGATAACATGGTGAAGAGCCACAAAGCATTAAACGCATTTTAACTCAGGAGAATACCTGGAAAAATGAAATCAAAGGTATTCCTACAAAATAAAATTTTAGAGACTCTGCTGAAAGGCATCTCTGTGTGTATATGTCTATGGACATGTGCGTTTGTGCGTGTGTGTGTGTGTGTGTGTGTGTGTGTGTGTGTGTGTGTGTTTTTCTCATTGTAGAATATAAGATCTTCAGTGGTAAGAGTTATAGAACTTTGTCTTACAATCTCTAGTACAGGGTTTACTCTGCTCCTTTTTATACAACTGAATTAATATATATTTCTTGAATGAAAGTAAAATTTGAAGATTATAAAAGTGGGAAAGAAGAGTACTGGAGAAGTAATGAAGAAGTACTCTTAGTTTAATATAAAAGACTCCAACTATGATTTTTAATTCAGAAGAATACCTGGAAAAAGTGAAATCAACCCTTATCTTTCAAAACAAACTCTTAGAAACTCTGCTAAAAGACAACATAAAAACACATCCTTGAGCACCAATTCCTCTTTACATTGTCCTTATTCTGATGAATATTCCAGATTTCACATCAAACCTCTTGCTTCTGTCATAAATCAGTGCTGCAAATATTTGTTTTTGCAGTTATTTTTCATAAGATCTAAACAAAGTTTTTCTCTCTGTCTGTGTGTAAATGTACAGTATACACATGCAGCATGTTAATATATATAGAGAGAGACATAGACATGCACATATATATGTGTGTGTGTATATATATATGTGTGTGTGTGTGTGTGTGTGTGTGTGTGTGTGTGGATGTGTATATATGTGTGTAAAATCTTTTCCTGGTTTATGGTCAGTGTCAATTTTATGCTGTTGGAGTCATGAAACCACTGAAAAGCATTAAGGAACTGTATTCTTAGAACTTTTCTTCCTGAGACAAGAAAGTATTAATGATTGCACTTTTCTAATTATGCATATCTATGCAGGTTCACATTATTTTACCATGGTACAAAAAATTAAGAAACTACTTAGAAAATAAATGAAATAAAAAGAAAACATTCATCTCCCATTTAATATATATTATGTATTTTATTTACATATTTTCCAACTTTATGCAAAGATAACTTTCAAAAATCATTTTTGGTAAGATTTTTAGTTTCACATTTTTCTCCCCTCCCTTCCCTCCTCCATCTCCTGACAGAGCAATCTAATATAGATTATACATGCATAACTTTGCTAAAGAAAGTTAAACATTTCCTTATTAATAAAGTTTTGGAAGGAAGAATCAGAGCAAAAAGAAAACATCATGAGAGGGAAAAACACCAAAGCATGAAATAAATTTTAAAAAGTTTAAATTAGTAAACTTTAGTATGAATTTAAAAACCATAGTTTCATCTCTGATATTTTCCATGACAAGACCTTTAGAATTGTACTGTACTGCTGAGCTAAGCAAGTCCATCATAGTTGACCATCACACTATGTCACTGTTAATGTATACAATGTTCTTCTGGTTCTGTTCCCTTCATTCAGCATGAGTTCATGCAAACATTTCTAGGCTATTCTTAAGTTCCATCCCTCATGAATTTTTATAGAACAATTGTGTTCCATCTAAATCACACACCATAATTTATTCAGACATTCCCCAACGAACGGATCTTCCCTCAATTTCTATGTCTTTGCTTTTATGAAAATAGCTGTTATAAATATTTTGGTTCATGTGTATTTTTTATACTTTTTGTGATCTTTTTGGGATATAGACCTAGTGGTGGTATTTCTAGATCAAAGGGTATGCATAGTTTTATTTCCCTTTAGGTATAATTACAAATTGCTCTTTAAAAAGAATAGATGAGTTCATAACTCCACCAACAATGCATTAGTGTCTCAGGTGTCACATCCCCTCCAACACTGATTATTTTCTTTTTCAGTTATGTATACCAATCTCGTAATTGTGAGATGATAACTAAGAGTTGTTTTAATTTGCAATGCTCTAATTAACAATGATTTAGAGATTTTATCATATTACTATAAATAGCTTCAATGTTTTCATCTCATAATTTTCTTTACCTATTCTTTGATGATTTAGCAGTTGGGGAATGACTTGTGTTCATTAAAATTTGACGCATTTCTCTATATATTTTCTAAATGAATCCTTTGTCAAAAACAATAATTACAAACATTGTTTCCCAACTTATTGTCTTCCTTTTAATGTTCATTGCATTAATTATATTTGTGAAAAATATTTTCAATTTGATATAATCAAAAGTTTCCAGTTTGCATTTTATAATGTTCTCTATCTCATTTTTAGTCATAAACTCTGCCAGTTTCCATAGATCAGATAAATAAAAAATTACCTTTTGTTTCTAAAGCTTGTACCTATTTCAGTCTTATGTTAATATAAGGTGTGAGATTGTCCCATGCCTAGTTTCTATCATACTATCTTGAAGTTTTTCCTGCAATTTTTATAAAAGAATAAGCTTTTATTCCAGAAACTGGAATATTGAGTTCATCAAACAGCAGATTACTATAGTCATTCACTACTGTTTCTCTTTCACTTAATGATCAATTCAACGCCTTAACTTAACCCTTCTTGCTGATTTTATGGTTAGATTTATTTAATTCTTAGAGTGAGCATTTGATGTCCTTAACTGTTATAGTTTTGCTATCTATATCTTTCAATAACTCATTTGACTTCTACAAAAATCTGGAGGCTATCCTGCTTGGTATATACATGTTTAGTATTGAAATTCTTTCATTGTCTATGCTACCTTTTAAGAGGATGTAGTTTCCTTGCTTATCTCTTTTAATGACATCTGCTTTTACAATTGCTTTGTTTGAGATAAAGATAGTTATTTCTGTTTTTTTATTTCCACTGAAGCATAATATATTCATCTCCAGTCTTTTATCTTCACTCTGTTTCTCTGATTCAAATGTGTTTCTTGAAAGAAACATATTGTAGCATTCTGATTTTTTTTGCAAGGCAAATGGCATTAAGTGGCTTGCCCAAGGTCCCACAGCTAGGCAATTAGTAAGTGTCTCAGACCATATTTGAACCCAGGTACTCCTGACTCCAGGGCTGGTGCTTTATCCACTGTGCCACCTAGCTGCCCCCAGAATTCTGATTTTATTTTAAATGTTTTTTAACAAGTCAATGGGGTTAAGTGACTTGCTCAAGGTCACATAGCTAGGCAATTATTAAGTACCTGAGGCTGGAATTGAACTCAGGTGCTCCTGACTTCAAGGCCAGTGCTCTATCCATTGTACCACCTTGCTTTCTTAGCATTTTGATTTTTAAATCTCTTGACTATCCACTTCAGTGTTGTGGGGAATTTCATTCTTTTCACATTCTCAGTTATAATTACCAACTCTTTGTTACCCTCCATGCTATCTCTCCTCCATTTTTTTCCTTTTTTCCTCCTTTCACCCTATGTTTCCTGACCATTGTATTGCTTCTCAATATTTCCTCCCTCAATCTGTCCACCCTTATATCAGTTACCCTCCTTTTTCATCTCTCTTTCCTTTTTCCCCTTCTTCCTTCCCTCTGTTCTATCAGACCCTCCTTTCCTTCCACTCTACTTCCCCCTTCTAATATATGAAAAGGAAGATAAATTGCTTAACTCAACTGACTGTGCATCTTTTTTGAGCCAAATCTACTTAGAGTAAAATTCAAGCAGTTTTCTCTCCTCCTTTTTTCCTTTATTGTAATATGACTTTTGTAGCTCCACATTTGATAAGGTTTATCTCATTCTTCCTTCCCATTCTTCTTGTCTCATTTCAATGCTACCACTTTTATAATGTCTTAAATTTTTTAAAACATCCTAACAAAATGAACCTACTTCCATATCTTCAATCTAAGTATAATCCTTTTAATAGATTTACAATACTCAAAATTTCGAGAATCTTCCTCCCATGTTACCCCTTTAGCAGTTTTTTTCCCTCCCATTTACATTTTCTTATATTTCTTGAGTCTCCTGTTTGAAGACTAATTTTGTTTCAGTTCTGAGCAGTTATTTTACAATGAAGCATTTTACATTTTTTTTCTATTTTTTCATCTTATTTTTTTTAAACTGATTCTTGGTGTTCATGGTGTCATTAACTTCAACTAATCTATTCCTCAGTGATTTATTTTCTTCACTTAATTTTTCCATTTTCTTTTCCATTTAGTCAATTCTGTTTTTAGAGTATGTTATCGTTTCCTATTTGGCCAATTGTATTTTTGAATGAATCATTTTCTTTTTTGCTTTTTGCCCAATTGCATTTTTAAAGAATTTGTTTTCTTCTGGCACTTTTTGTGCAAGAAGTTAATTTTCTCTTGCATTTCATTTCCCAAATTTTCCAATAGATTTTTCAAATGATTTTTGGGCTCTTTTTAGAAGTTTTTTTCCTGGACTGGAGATCAATTCATATCCTTCTCTAAAGCTTCACATGTAACACCCTTTCCACTTCTTTGTCCAAGCTACTGTTTTGCCCATACTTATCTCCAAAGTAACTTTAAATAGATCCTGTTTTTCTCTGACTTTTCTTATTCATTGTGAGATTTGTTACTGGACCCTATCCAAAGGCTCTTCAGTTGGGAGAGAGAATTGCTTTCATATCTTTGATGCTGACAATCCAAGAGGCTTGCTTAGTAGTTTGGGACCATTAATGGTAAGAACTCCAAAGCATTGCATAATGATGAAGAATGCCAAAGGAATGCCATTTTCCTCTGGACTGTCTGCCTTTGTGTGTCAGTCATCCAGTCCCTGGGACATTGACAAAGGTAGGAACACCTGGGGTTGGCTCTGTGCTATATGCTCCAGAAAGTCAGTTTCTCCCAACTGAGATCACTAGGTGTGCTTTCCAGGTTGGGCTTTGAAGACCAAATGCATAAACCAAATATTGGAACTGGGCACCTCTTCTGGAGCTCTTCCAGCATGTCTTCTATGCAGTCAAATCACTAAATCAAAATTGTGAAAGTCTCCACTGGAGATCTCCCCCACAGTGAAGATTCTTATATTAGTTCCTGCTTTCTGCACCACTGTTCTTTGCCTTGGATAGACTTGTGCAACCCCTCTGACAGAAATGGTTGAATGAAGTTCCACTCTGTTCTTTTGGAGGTTTTGCCAATTCAAAATCTGTTATAGGCTTGGTCAGTATTGTTTCTGAGGGAAACATAGAAGAATTTAAGAAAGTTCCTAGCTTGTGTTCATCATCTTGGCCCCCTTATTGTATTTTTAAAGGATACATTTTCTTCAATCATGTATTTTGCTTCCTTTTTCAAAGATGTTGAATTTCTTTTGCATTTTCCTCAATTTTTCTACTTGATTTTCAAAATCCCTTTTGAGCCTTTCCAAGAAAACTTTTGGGGCTACAGAACAATTTATATTCTACTGTGCAGTTTCACATGTAGTAATTTTTTTCTGTGATCCTCTTTTGAGATAATGTTTTGCCCATTCTTATCTTCAAGGTAACTTTCTTTACTTCTGGCTTTTCTCTGATGTTTCTTTCTCATTCTGAGTTCTGTTTTGATTCTTTAAGCTTTAAGCTGGAAAAATGTTCTACCCTGTTCTTTTGTGAGTTCTGTAACTCCAGAATCTGTTTAAAGGCTGAGGAAAACCTGGGAGAACTTGAGAAATTTCCTTACTTCCCACTGCCATCTGGATTCTAGCCACAATTCCATTTTTTCAAGTCAAACAAATATTTTAAAAATACACACTATGTACAGAACAAATATCCTATATGATTTTATATAAAGAACAAATATCTTTTGTGTCTGCAGTTATTTTATTTTATTTTTTAAATATATTTTTTTCATTTTCATCCATTTTATATGCATATTTCCAATTTGCAAAATTTCTCTCCACCCTTCCTTGCCATCTCTCCCTTAGTAGGAAATAGTCAGGTTAACATTTTACATACATATTTTGTTAAGCATACTTATAGATTAGTAATTTTGGGCTTGAGGAATTAAGAATAAGGAAAAGAGATACATAATACATGCTCTATCAATTCAGTAGAGGTGTTTATTTTCTTCCTCTGGTTGGAGATAATAGTCCATAATCTGTTAAATACTATTGTCCTAGCTCTCTGGACTTTTGAGAGGAGTACTTCCATCAAGGTTGTTCATCTCATAATGTTGTTGATGTGTGTACATTGTTCTCTTGACTCTACTCCTTTTGCTCAGTATCAGATCCTGTAAGCATTTCCATGCTTCTCTAGGGTCCAACCATTTATTGTTTCTTATAGAATAATAATATTCCATAGTATTCATGTACTATAACTTGTTTAGACATTCCCCAATTGATAGGCATCTCTTAAATTTCCAATTCTTTTCCACTACAAAAAGAACTGCTATGAATATTTTGGAACATGTAGGGCTTTTCCCATTTTTTACAGTTTCTTCTGGATATAGTACTAGAATTTGAATTCCTTGGTCAAAGGGTATGAACTGTTCTATTATTCTTTGGGCATAGTTCCATATTACTCTTCAGAAAGGTTGGATCCTTTCACAATTCCACCAAAAATGCATCAGTGTCCCAATCTTCCCACAACCTCTCCAACACTGATCATCTTCTCTTTTTTCTCAGCTTGGTTAATCTAATAGGTGTGAAATGGCATCTTAGTGTTGTTGTAATTTGCATTTATCTATTCAATAGGGATTTGGAGCATTTTTTTCATATGATTATATATAGCTTTTATATCTTCTTTTGAAAACTGTCTGTTCATATCCTTTGACCAGGTATCAATTGGGGAATGACTTGTGACCTTATAAATATGATGTAATACTCTATATATTTTAGAAATGAGACCTTTATCAGAACTCCTGGTTGTGAAGATTGTTTCCAAGCTTTCTGCTTTTCTTCTAATTTTGGCAGCAATGATTTTATTAGTGCAAAACCTTTTTAATTCAATGTAGTTAAATCATTCATTTTGCAGTTTTTATATGTCCTCTAATTCTTGTTTGTTCATAAACTTATCCCTTTTCCATAGATCAGATTATTTTTTTGGTCTGTCAATTTACCTATGATATCACTACTTATGTCTAAATCCTGTACCCATTTTGACCTTGTTTTGGTATAGGGAATTAGATATGGATCTATGTCTAGTTTTTGCCATGTGTATTTTCCAGTCTTCCCAAGAATTTTTGTCAAATAATGATTTCTTAGCCCCCAAACTGATCTCTTTAGGTTTGTCAAATGGTAGTCATTTACTGCAGTTTCTTTTGAACCTATCCTAATCGACTGATCCATTACTCTATTTCTTAACCAGTACCAGGAAATTTTGATGACTATTGCTTTACAGTATAGCTTTAGGTCTTGTAGAGCTATGCCACCCTTCCTTTCATTTTTTTCCATCTGTTTCCTTGATATTCTTGTCCTTTTGATGCACAAGATGAATTTTGTTACCATTTTTTCTAGCTTGGTAATGTAGTTTGATTGGTATGGCACTGAATAAGTAATTAATTTGCATAGAATTATCATTTTTATTATATTAGCTTTACCTAACCATGAGCATTTGATAGTTTTCCTTTTATTTAAATCTGACTTTATTTGGGTGAGGAGAGTTTTACATTTGTATTCATAAAGTTTCTGGATTTGTCTTGGGAGGTAGAATCCTAAGTATTTAATTTTGTCTACATTTATTTTAAATGGAATTTCTTCTTATATCTCTTATTCTTGGGCTTTGTCGTTCATATATAGAAATGCTAATGATTTATGTGGCTTTATTTTATATCCTGATACTTTGGTGAATTTGCTAATTCTTTCAAGGAATTTTTTAGATGATTTTCTCTGGTTCTCTAAGTATACCAACATATCATCTATAAAGAGTGAAATTTTTGCTTTCTCATTGCCAATTCTAGAACAAATATCTTGAGGTGGTGCAAAGTTTAGAGAAGATTGGTGAAGGCCTAATCACACTCCCCATACTGCTTGCAGGCTAAAAGGAAGAAAAATCATAATTCAGAAATAACTCAAATAAATATAACACATTAGATAGGTGGAAAAGTTAGTAGTAGTAGTGATAGTAGTGGTATTATTATTATTATTATTATTATTATTAGTAGTAGTAGTAGTAGTAGTAGTAGTAGTAGTAGTAGTAGTAGTAGTGGTAGTGGTAGTAATACTAGTAGAAGTAGTAATAGAAGAAAGAAAATCAACAGCAATATTTAAGTGCTAAATACAATGTGCCAGGAACTATCCTAAGTATACTACAACATTGGATCGTTTGATAAATTAAAATGTGAAGTCCCAGGGAAGATAACATGCCAGATGAAAAATGTGGAAACTAAATATAAGATTGACTTAATCTCATTGATCAATAAATTGGACTCCAACTATAGTTCAAAACAGCTTATCATCCAGATTGCTGATATCGTACCTGACACAGCAAAGAAGAGTGAATTAGCCAAGAAGGACTATTCATCATTTAATTTTGTTTGGTTTCATGCTTTTTCTCATTGTCTGTGTGTGTGTGTGTGTGTGAGAGAGAGAGAGAAAGACAGAGAGAGAGAAAGACAGAGAGAGAGAGAGAAAGACAGAGAGAAAGATTTAGATGTCAACACATGGGAGGAATAAAATAGAGAAAAATTAAATTTAATGTCTACAACTATGTATATATTCATATGTGTATATATTTCATATGTATCTATAATTTAACATCTATTGATGATAAACATATATCTATATCTTTCTGATGTATGCCTATGTTACATTCTCTCTCTCTCTCTCTCTCTCTCTCTCTCTCTCTCTCTCTCTCTCTCTCTCTCTCTCTCTCTTTCTCTCCATCCTGTATAAATTTTGCTTTGGGATTGCATACTGTGTTTTTGTTCCTTTCTTCACCCCAGTTGTTCTCTGATACATTTGCCTAACCTTCCTAATTAGGTTTTGCTTGGGGTAGAATTAAAATTAGATTTCATTCCCACAGCACTCAGTAACTGAAGGAGAAGTTGACCAGAAGTATATTATGTTCCCAAGGGGATCTGGGTGGGGATTTGGAATTTGCTGCAGATAATACACAAAGTGGATAATGAGGTTGTAAATAATTGAGAATTTTAAACACCCTTAAAGCTACTTTTCAAGCAGGGCAAAACATTTTTGTACTTAGAAATAAAAAGTCCCTATTGTTCAAGAACTAATTATCTGAGTTGTGGATTTTGTAAGCTTTGTGCCTTCTACATCTTCTTTTCCTTATTCTTGTATCTCAGTTCAAAGGACAAACATGGCAAGACAGAGATGAAGCAAAAATCAGTTTTAAAAAGGTAAATATTTAAAAATAATGTGAAAGAAAGTAGAAATTCTTTGATGAAACCAGGCTAATTTTTCATATATTAAATTTCTACTATTTATGCTGTTGCTCAACTCCTAATTGTTAAACTATGTTCAATGTGTTACGCCTTTTTACTTATTGAGGTAGTGGATGTAAATTGAATAAACTTTTGAATTGTAGGGAAGGTCTAACAAACTGTCATGGCATTTATCATTGGAGATATATTTATTCTGAGCCTAAAAATGAGTATTTAATATTATTTTTAAATTCCTTTCATCATAGGCATTGTGTTCTGTAAATATGTATGCAAAGAAACATATGTCTTATATCAAATGACAATATATGTATGTGTGTATATATTTATATATGTATATATATATTCATGTATATATATCCATATCCATCTATTTGATTTTTTATTATATCCATTACATTTCTAGAATAATTTTGTTTTTTTAAATTTTTTTAAATTTTTACTTAATGCAGTAGGGTTAAGTGGCTTGCCCAAGGTCACACAACTAGAATTTTGGTTTTATGGTTATCAAAAGATCAAACTTTGTTTTAGGAATATGGTTTATCGAGGCATTAAATACATAATACAATGTCTTATGTCAGTCAAATCTGTTAGTCTATTCAGTTGTAAGAAAAATTAATTATTCATTTTCAATATTTATCCATGACATATATTTATATGTGTATATATACCTACATTTATGCATAATTCATGTATTCAGATATACTACAATACATACACACAAAAATGCATATACCAACACACATGCACATGTATATTCTTATATATATAATAACAGTCTATGAATTTATGCATGAGCATGCATATTTGCATGTATATTATATATATTTATATTTATTATTTCTATGTATTACATGTCCCAATTATAGTCTATATCAGTGATATTCAAACTTTTTCATTTCTACACCCTTTTTTACAATTAAAACTTTTTTGGTTTATGTGAGTTTTATTTGCTATCTTTTATTGTTTTTGAAATTAGAACATCTTGGTTTTAGTATGAAAATGGTTTAGATGTTATACATTACTTGTGTCTTGGGGAATTCTAGGGTTCACTGAATCACCCTTTGGTAACCTTTGATCCAGATAATAAGTATCACAAATAAGAGAACTCATTAGATTTAAGGAAATCGGAAGAACTTTTGGGATATTTGATAAGATTTCTTCCCAGAGAGCTAAAAAGTAATAGAATCACAGTAGAGAAGCTCATATATAGTATTGAACAAAGGTACCTTGCCCCCCCCTTAAATTTGTAGACATTTGTTTAGTAAATTTTCAAATAATCAGTACCATAGAAATTATTTTAAAGAGTAATAACAAATGACTATTTACACCTTTATCACTCACATTTTTCTGGTAGCCTCATATGACATCAGAAGTTATCTGATGTCAAGTTGACATCAGGAAAATTTGCGCAGCCTTGACATAAAAATAACTCTTGTTCCCCATTTTATTCTTTAGGAACAAATGATAGGAGAAAATTATAGAGAGCTATATAATTCCATAACTAAGTTCAGGGACAAATTTAAATGACTAAAAACCTTGTAAACCACTAGAGATTATTTTAGTTTACACTGTTTCCTGCCCTTTTCTTAGGACCTTGCAAGATGCTAAAATACTCCTGAGATGTTCTGCTCTTCAAGATATGGTCCTACAATCTTAAACTTCAAGCTCTGCTATAAGGTTTTAATTCAGTAATAAAATCCTATGGATCAAAGTCCACACAGTAATTTTTCAGACCTCTTATTAGAGAAGGACTTTATGATTCCCTATCTTATGTTCTCTTTCTCTTAGTAGTTTTATTTCTCTTCATTTTATTTTGCTGTTTAAAGTAATTCTTCCTGCATATTACATTTCTTAAGTGAGGTGCAAATAGATTATAAGAGAGTTAAAAACATAAGAATATCTCTTTCATATGTCTTAAAGTTACAGATCACATAAGCTGAGATTGCTGGACCGCAACAATTGATTCTTCCTAGGTTTGGGAGGAAGACAAAGCTGTGATTGTTGGTCCCCACAGTGTACCTTTATCTTTATACTGAGAGCACTCTGATTTATAAGACATCCTAAAGCATCTTACTGTCTTTGAATTGCCTTCCATAAACACTGAAGAGCAGGAATAATAAAATATGTCAGCAGAACATTATGGAAGACTTTGAGAAGCATAAACATTTACTGAATCCCTGAATCTAACTGACTTTCTTCGTAAGAATTAGGATGATAATATTGCCTTTCTTCTTTCCCCCATTAACCTTTTAAAGGTCTCTGAAAGTTAGGGGTGTATGATTATACACAGAAGAATTACTTCAAGAGAGAATTCCATTAAATGTAGATTAGCCTTAAATCCCATTTGGTGAGGAAAGTATTTTAAGAGAATCTGTAAGGAGGCATCCTTTCCCCCAGATGCTGTCATGAAATGGCATTTCATTTAGTTTTTAAGCCAGACATACTTTCCATTAAAGATGTATTAGAATCTTAGAGTTGGACAAAATCTGAGTGGCCATAGACTCCAACTTCTATCCATAAAAAAAAATACTTTATAAGAAACCTGATGAGGGATCACTTAAAAATTGAAAATTATTGTACTCCAAACAATCCTGTGAGGTAACATGGAAGAATTATACTTTGCATTGTATAAATTAGGAAACTGACACTCACCTAAGTTAAGTTACTACTTCACAACCTAGTAATAATTGAAAGATCTACATTTTAATTAATTAATTTATTTTCATCTATATGCACATGTATAAGTTTAAGTTACAAAATTTCCTTCCACCCTTCCTTCCCACCCCACTCCCACCCACCAAAGGCAAACAGTCAGGTTAGCATTGTACATACATATTTTGGATACACATGTCTACATATTAGTCATTTTCAGTATGAAGACTTAAGATTAAGGGAAAGAGATACATAAAAGATAACTTTTATAAACTGTTTATCATATTCTGAAGATTTATTTATTTTTTGTTTTGTTTTGTTTGTCTTCCTCTGGATGGCTATAACATAGTCCATAGTTTGTCTAATGCAGTTGTCCTAGCTCTCTGAACTGCTGAGAGGAGCTGCTTCCCTTAAGATTCATAATTTCACAATATTATTGTTAATGTGTACATTGTTCTCTTGGTTCTTCTCCCTTTGCTCTGCATCAGATCCTATAAGTTATTCCATGCTTCTTTCAAGTCTGACCATTTATGTTTTCTTATAGAACAATGATATTCCATAGTATTCTTGTACCATAACTTTTTAAGATCTACATTTTTTATCTGTCTTCTCCTTTCTCCAGTTTCATAACATAGAGGTCCTGAACTCCATTTCTTATTGTATTGATACAAGCTCCTTTCATGGAACCTTGACAAAAATATTAGTGAACATTCACTCTAGTTGACTTGATCCCAGATATAATGAAGCAGTTGTCTCAGATTCAAACAGAAATGAAGATTTCATTTTATTTTGATTTCTTTTGTTAGTTATTTCTCAGTTACATTTTCATCTGGTTCTTGGTTGCAATAGGGAAAATTGCATGCTGAATTCCTGCCCAGGGAGCATTGGGTGTCTCAGCACTACGCCTTCTCTCTTTCTTCTTTCTTCTACACACCACTTTTCTTCTTTTGTATTCTATATCTGAGAACAAAAATCATACCAAAATCACTAAAAATTTTCTCCTAAATTATCAGTTTCCCTTTATTTTGCCTCTTCTAAATTTTTATGATTTCTATATTTTATTTTATTTTCCACAGGAAAAGGAAGCTTTAGCATTCATTTTTTAAAATTTGAGTTTCATAATCTTTCTGTTCTTGAACAATTCTTCCCCTCTTTGAGAAAGTAAGCTATTTGATTTATGTTAAAACTGAAGAGTCATGCAAAACTTTACCATAATACTCATTGCTATGAAAGTAAATATAGACAACTTCTGTAAAAATAGAAACATCAAGAAAAATAAAAATGTCATACCCCAATCAGACATCATTAGCTCTCTCTTGGGGGATGGAAAGTATTCTTTATCATAACTCCTTCAGATTTGTCTTGGATCACAGCATTGCTAAGAAAATGTGATCATTTATAACTGATCATCTTGCAATATTGCTGTGACTTTGCATATAGGACATTTCCTATTGCAGCTGCTCATTTAAGACTTTATTGTTTTTTTCTGAGAACATTCTGTACATTATTTATTATAGCAGAATAGTATTGCATCATAATCCCAACTACAATTTAGAAAAAGCAAAAAGAAAAAGGGTCTGTATATATACATATACATGCATACATAATGTTTATATGTCTAATGTCTACAAAATATGCACACACATTATATATATATATATATATATATATATATATATATATATGTAATTTAGGCTGTATATAATTTCACAGCTCCTCCAACACTGCATTAATGTCTCATTTTTTCCCTCCTTTTTTGTCATTTTTCTCTATTAGTCACTTCAATAGGTATAGGGTAGTACCTGAGAATTGCTCAAAGTTCCATTTCTCCAATCAATAGTTGAACATTTTTAAGAATAATGCATTAATAACTCATCTGACAACTGTTCATATTTTTTGATCATTTATCAATTGGGAATGATTCCTTTTTTTAAAATTTGACTCAGTTCTCTATGAGAGTTGTTTCAATATTTTTTCACACAGTAACTATTGCAAATTATATTTTCTTCCATCCTATTCCCACACCCCATTTACTCTATTATTTCTCCCCTTTCCTCTGGTCGCTCCCCTAATCTGTCTTCTCTTCTTTCAGCTCCCCGCTCCTTTCTCCCATGACTTTTTCCACTTACTTTTCTTCAGGGTAAGATAGATTTCTATGATCAATTGAGTGTGTATGTTATTCCCTCTCTGAGCCAATTTCTATGATAGTAAGTCTCATTCACTCTCCTCAAGTCCCTCCTTTCTCACTCCACTGCAAAAGCTTTTTCTTACCTCTATAATGGGAAATAACATAACTCAATAATATCTTCCTCTTTTTCTTTCTCCCAGTACATAACTCCATTTAAAAATATTTTTATTTATTTATCTTTCTAAGTGCATGCAATGATAATTTTTATCAATCATTTTTTCCAAGGTTTTGAGTTTTAGATTTTTCTTCCTCCCTTCCTTCATTCCCCACTACCCTTCTCAGAAATCAATCTTACATGGGCTCTACATTTATAACTGTGCTAAATATAGATCCATATTGATCATGTTGTGAAAGAAGAATCAAAACCAAACAGAAGAAGGAAAATGTTAGAGGAAAAATGTCATAAAACATAAAATAAAAATTGAAGATAATAAACTTTGGTCTTCATTTAAATTCCACTTTTCTGATATGGATGGTATTTTGCGCAACAGATATTTTAAAATTGTCTTTGATTATTGTACTGCTGAAATGAATAAGTGATAATGTTGATCATAACTCCATGTTATTAGTGTGTATAATTTTGTCTGGTTCTGCTCATTTCACTCAGCATTAATTCATTCAATGCTTTCCAGTATTTTCTGAAATGCCATCCCTCATGATTTCTCATAAACATATATTATCCCATCACATACATATACCACAATTTGTTTAGCCATTCCCCAACTGATGCACAACTCCTCATTTTCCAATTCTTTGACACTACAAAAAAGTTGCTAGGAATATTTTTGTACATGTGGGATTTTTATCCTTTTGTCATAATCTCTTCAGTATTTAGAAAAGTAATAGTATGGTTGAATCTAAAGATATGCACAGTTTTATTACCCTTTGGACATAATTCCAAATTGCTCTCCAGAAAGTTTGGTAAGTTCACAATTTCACCACAATGCATTAGTGCCCTAGTTTTCCCACATCCCCTCCAACATTGAGAATTTTCCTATCTAATCTAATTGGCCAATCTGATGGATGTGAAGTATTATCTCAGAGATGTTTTAACTTTAATTTCTCAAATCAGTAGTGATTTAGAGAAATTTTTCATTTAACTATAGTTTTGTTTGCTTCATCTGAGAATTTCCTTCCATATCCTTTGACATTTGCTAAATTATGGACTATTTTTATTAAACTATCCCTTTGTATCCAACTTCTTCCTGTGCCTTGTTTATATATGCCTCCTCTAACTACTCTAATTAATGTGAAAGTTCATATGAATTACCACTATCATGTTCCCATGCAGTAAGTTCAAATGCAGCACTTCAAAATAATTAAACCCCTTATGATCTGCCTTTAATGTTTCTCTTTGTATTCTTTACTTGCATCTCATATTCAAAGATTACAGTTTCTATTCAGTCATACTGTTTACTTCAGGAAAGTTTGAAAGTCCCTTATTTCATTGAATATCCATCTTTTACCTTAAAAATATGTTCAATTTTGTGGGGGTCTTTCATTCTTGAGTGTAATTCAAGCTCTTTTGCCTTCTAGAATATCATATTCTACACCCTTTGATTCCAATTATGAAGCTACTAAATCTTGTGTTATCCTAACTGTGGCTCCATGAACATTGAATTGCTCTTCCTGGCTAC
The DNA here is from genome assembly GCF_037893015.1 of Macrotis lagotis. Classification (NCBI taxonomy): domain Eukaryota; kingdom Metazoa; phylum Chordata; class Mammalia; order Peramelemorphia; family Peramelidae; genus Macrotis; species Macrotis lagotis. The sequence continues at coordinate 771,034,866 of NC_133658.1, read as the reverse complement.
TTTCAATATTTTCTCCTTGGGAGCTCTGAAATTTTGCTATACTATTTCAGGTAGTTTTTCACTTTAGGATTTCTTTCAAGAGCTGATTTGTGAATTCTTTCAAATTCTATTTTCCCTCTGCTTCTAAAACATCAATTTTCCTGGACAATTTCTTGAACAATGATGTCCAGGCTCCTTTTGAGGTCATGGCTTTCAGATAGTCCAATAATTTTAAAATTATCTTTCCTGAATCTATTTTTCTGGTTAGCTGCTTTTCCTATGAGATATTTCTCATTCTCTTCTAGTTTTTCATTCTTTTTAAAATTTCTCACAAAATCATCAGCTACACTTTCTTTCTTTCTTTCATGCTCCATTTTAAGGAATTCTTCAGTGAACTTTTATATCACTTTTTCCATTTAAAAATTTTCTATTTTTAGAAATTTTTCTTCTCTTAATTAGTTTTTTTTTTTACCTCTTTTTTCCATTTATCATATTTGTCATGTTTTCAGTATTTTTTTTGGTTCTCCTTCATTAAGCTGCTGATTCGGTTTTCCTGATTTTCCCATGTCACTCTCCTTTCATTTCCCAATTTTTCTTTTACCTCCCTTACTTGACTTTTCAAAATCCTTTTTGACCTCTTCTATCACCTTGGACCAATTCATATTCTTGGAGGCTTTTCTTGTAGAAATGTTGACTTCTTAGAGCATGTATTTTGATTTTTCAAGGTAACTATGTATGTAGAGATTTTTTTCTTTTGTTGTTTCCTCATTTCCTCAGTCTATAACTTGATTTTAACTCTTTATAAAGGTGAGGATCTAATTCCAGTTTGGAGGGTGCACTCTTCACTGCTTTTGGGGTCTTTTGCACTTGTTTTCAGAGATACTTCCAGGGACTTCAAGGACTTATGTTCCAATGAGAGTTTTGTCCTGTTTTTGTTCTGGTATGTGACTGAATACAAGCATTCCTTTCTGCCCTTGGACTATGAGGGAGGATCTGTACTCTGCTGTGGTAGTAACTCTGTTGTACTTCCACTCCTTAATTGTCAGATCCAGATCTGTGCATGGGCAAAGCTCTAGAATTCTGCCTCAGTTATAGGAACAAGGCTCTTGTAATCTCTTTCTTCCTTTCTTTCTATCCATGAACTGAGAGCTCTGGAAGCAGCTGCCAATGTTGATTTAGTGTCTACCAAAGATTCCTCTTAGTCTACTGGAGTCTATTCTGTGATACTGAGGTTGCACTGGATTATACTTCACCAATATTATCCCATTGCACCAGAATTTTCTTGTGGGCCTTCAGATTGTTCTTGGCAATATCTTGGTTGAGAGGTCTGGGACCAGACAGCCACCTCTGTCACTGAACCAGTAGTCTTGCTATCTGTTCCATTCCTGGGTGGCTGAGGTTGGTTCACAGGACATGGACCCTGTTGCTCTTCTCCCAGATCTTCCCGGTTGTCTTGGGTGGAAAATTTGTTTCACCCATTCTCTTTGCAGGTCTGCTTCTCTAGAATTTGTTTGGAACCATTATTTAATGATATTTATTGTGGTTTGTGGGAGAGCTCAGGTGAGCATCTTACTCTGCTGTCTTGGCCCCAACCCTGCCTTTTGGAATTATAAGATAAGATCAAGGTATAATTTCTTTGTATTTATATCTTCAACCTTTCCCACCATGCCTGAAAATAAGCACTTCACAAATGCTTTCAATTTATGATACAAACCTTAGTTGTTATTGGGTCAGAGATCTTTCTACCATACAAATTCAAGACAAGAGATGATTCTTTGTGTCTACTTTTTCTTAGCAGGATTTCATATAAGCCATGTTCATTAGTTTTGCTGAATGGAAATCCAAAAACTATAAACATGTCTCAATTTCATTAGTTATTAAAGCTAAGAAAATTCACTAAGATTTTAGGGTCATAATGCTAAGAAATCGTTATGGTACTTTATCATTATTATACTATGTATTATTTAACGTCACTTAGTTTTGTAAAATTGGTTTGGTCAACTGGAAGAAATTATGTTCCAGAATATACTATTTTGAATTAATTGTCTAGGATTTTGAGATTATACATATACATATAAATGCATGCACATATATATTTAACATACTAATATACTTAACCAACTGAATCCCTTATTTCTCACATTTTTCAATACTTAATGAAGACAAATCAACACAGAAACTCCACCAATTTAATCTGCTAAATGGAACCATTTAACTTGGAAATTCAGAGATTTGCTTTAACTCTTTTCCCTATTACAGCATTTCAAAAAATCAAGAAACAGAGAAGCTTAGGATAGCAGACATTTGCTCCTATTTTACTTGCTATCAGAAGAATCTATCTATGAAATATATGATATCCAGAGAGTCCCACTCAATATCCCAAACCCCAAAGATTTTTAAGGTTCTGGTATACCTTGTCACTCTGCTAGGTAAAAAGAATATAAATTTTCTCAAGAAATTTAGTTTTTACTGGAAGCACATAACACACAAAGAGGCCCAAAAGCGTTAGTGTAGTTTTAAGCTAAACTTAAAGATTTGAAACTTGAAACTACATCAATACCTTTGCAACTCTGAATATAAAAAAGTAAGTTTTTGAATTTATTTTTGGAAGGTGGGAAGGATTACTGCCAATAACCATAGAAAAGATGAATGATCATAGTAATGCCATGTAACCTAAATAGCAGTCAGAGGTGAAGAATATGCTTTTACCTCTTGACCTAGAACATGAAAGAAAATATATCTAAAGGTCATGACGCTATCTAGGAATTCAATAATTTTCAAGAAGGTATCTACTTTTCCATTATCCTATGAATAGGGGATGAATATATGGTGAAGAAATTTAGAACAATGATGTCTTTTATATTTGTTTTTCCCCCTAATGATCAGAAAATCAGGAGAACATAATTCATGGCAGAAAATAGGCAATATGAGACTACAGAGGAGTACACTGAAAATAAAAAGGAAAGATATAAAGCACAAGTTTTTATCTCAGCAAGGGATAAATATTAATCTCACAATAAGGGGAATTTGAGTTTGACTTAGATAATAGACCATAAGGGAAAAGCAATTGATTTAATTTTCTATCTCCTTGGGTCATGGACCAAGATGCTAGCACAATGGCAGTATATCTAGAGAGAGGGAAGTTTGGAGAGTAACTGATAGAGATAAAAATATTACCTTGTCAGTTTAAGGAAGTGTTTAATTGCTGTTTTGATATCCAGGTCAAATTCATCTCAAGTCCAGAACCAGGATATCTAGTGATGCAACACAAGCAGAACTTATACAGCATATGGAGCAAAACTTTGATTCTCAAACTATAAATCCCCTGTAACACAGCCTCATTAAGATGCTTAAGATGTCTGATAGATGTTCTCAGAGTCTGACATTTCTGTAAGTTACCTTTCTTATACATACACACACACACACACACACACATATATTATATATATTATATATATTATATATATTATATATATATTATATATATATGCCTCATATAATACCTCTAGCTTCCTGAATCTTATAATCTATTCCATTTTGTAGATGCTAGAAATGGCAAGAATATTTGAATGCCTAGGGACCAGACTGAGCTGGTGCTACATGCTAGCATTGTACCTTAATCCTGGGATTTCAGGAGATGTGTCACAATAACATGTCACCCTCATGTGGACAGGACCATTGATTATCATGTGAGTCTTTCAGAAGAAGTCAGGTCCTTCAATAACTCACTGATTATCTGAGTCTTTGATGTAAGTAAGTGGTCATGAACTAGACCTTTCTACTGTTTCTGAATCCATGAGTATTCATACCCTTCTAGTTATGAAACTCTAAGTAGAGTCTGTGATTCCTGCAGCAAATGAATACTAATAATATTCAAAGCATCTGTGCATTCTGCATGTCATGAAATGGCTAATTAAGCCTCAAAACTCTTTGAATCATTCTTAGTCATGAAAGGTTTAGATAATTTGGCTAAACCTAAAGGAAATCATTTTTATTTAAGAATCACTATCCTCTTTCTAGTCAGTATTGACACTAAGTAAAAAATAAGTAAATAAAATAAAATAAATAAAATTTTTAAAAGTATGCATAATAACAACTACCTGTATAAATATTCTACTATGTCCTGTAAGTATGGAAGATTTGCTAGAAGAAAACTATGTACTTGCTACTACTACAAAAGTCAATTATAATTTGGAATCCCCCATCCTTCACATCTTCATTGATTTACATCTATGTAAACATAATTACTATAATGCTTGTTATCATGAAAGTTGAAGTTTACTTCTTGTGTTTTTGATAATATCCTAAATGACTGAGAGATTAATAAAACCTTGATGACCTAGAATACAGGCTTAAATAGCACCCCCAATGCAAGAGCTTTGATGATAATAGCATTTATATAAAGCCAACTATGTGTCATACACTGTGCTAATCTTTTTTGATGTAATTGAATCCTTATAATATTGAGACAGCTGCTTTTATTATCCAGATTTTACAATTGAGGATACTGAGGCAAACAGAAGTTAAGTGATACAAAATAGCTAAGTAGCTAAGGGAAGTCTAATATGCAGTGCTCCTACCACTCTCAATAGCTGTGCATTTTAAATAGATTCTTAATTTACCGACATTGATACTTCCAGACAATCTGTTTTTCTTTATTAGAATTATTTTTCTTTGTATCTTAGAATGTCCTGCCTAGAAGTCTTTTGCCATCCCAGTGATCTAACCTGCCCCTAGCCCCCTACCATGACATAATTGTAGTTCATGAGATTCTATTTATTTTTTTTTCTCTTAGTCTTTTGCTGGTCTTAGTTTTTACAACAATAAGATGGAGGTAATAGCAGCATATCTATATGAGGGAATAATGTTGAACCTGAATACTTTATCATATAATTTATTGGGTATTATCTTAGTTTCAATTCTTATATCTCAGTGTTATACATATATATATATATATATATATATATGAAGCAATATTATTCTTTCACAGATATTGCAATGAACAAAAGGATATAGAGTGCTCATAATAGCAAACAATAATATAATAATTTATTTCTTGGATGGATATACATTAGGAATATAGTATAAATAGAACTGAGAAGAAGAAAAGATAATATACATCAGGGAGTAAAGAGAGAACCAAAGCAATCAAGAAAAGAATAAGGAACCTCAGGTTTGTGTCTATGTGTGTATAATATAGTCATTTGCACATAATGCATTATGTATGAATATATGCATACATGCACACATTATATTTATGTATATGCATTATATATCATATATAGACATTAAAATCTATATATTATATATAATTATGTAAAACATAAACCATTATTAGTGAGAAAGTTCATAAAAGTAGCTTAGAGATTGTAAACATAAATGAAAATATGAAGAAGCAAAAAATGAAAGCATTTTAATCATAAGTATAAGAATAACACCAAGAATCATAAATTTATGGTTCTTATCATTGGAAAAAGTTATTTTCCACTAGAAAATCTAATTTACATTTATTTAATTAAGATATGACTTTTCCTCTGTTAATCTTCAGTAGCCTAAATATAAATGTTCTTACCTTAGTGATTCCTAATGATATCTGGAAAAATATTTCTGGGATGGGGATTTTGCTCCCTTTCATTTCTTGTTCCTTGTTAGAATTTTCTGTTCCAGGACAACAATTTGCTAAAAGAGGCAAACTGAGTGTTCTGTTACACAATTTTCCATGTGTTTATATATTCCTTAAGAAAAAAAGGTAGATTTTAAAATTTTCTGAGCTCTGGAGCTTTTGAGTTATAGATATTAGTGGTAGTTTTAGACTGATGAGAGATGGGGAAGGGAAAGCATGGTCACATCTGCATGGTGATCTGAGAGTAGTGAAATGAAAGTGTCAGTATGCTTAAAATAAGATGTTCACAATTTTAATCACAGCTCTACTGTTTTGTAGCTGTCAAAATGTTGGGCAAGTTAAACTATGTCTCTTGTACCTTCTTTATATCATATCCCAAATAAGTGGTTCATTATCATCTTTTCAGATGGTTTTGATTTAAAAAACTACTTTAGAAACGTTAAGATCATATCATAATTATACCTATAAGAATAGAAATGAAAGTAAGAACAATGGTATTCATATTGTGCTTTCAAGTTTGCAAAGTGCTTAATAAATATTTCATTTTATCCACACGATATCTCTAGGAGGTAACTTCTATTATCTCAGTTTTATAAATTAGTAAACTGAGAAAAGAGATTAAGTAACTTGGCTAAGGCCAAACAGGCAACAAGTACTGGAGGCCCTTAATTAATCTTTTCTTTATTCCACATCCAAAATTTTATTGGTTGCCTCACCATTCAAGGATTTAAGAGATCTCAGAGAACTTTGAGTTTGACCCATCATTTTATAAATGAAGATACTGAATAATAGATAGGTTATGCAGTTTATTCATGGGTGCTTAAATATTAAAAAGAAAAAATGCAATTAGTACCCAGGTCTTCTCTATCACATCACTATCACTCTGTTGCTGAAATGTGATATGCTATTATTATTATTGATGATCAATTTCTCTGATTCTAATGAACCTCAGAATATTTACAGTTCTAGATTTTTATTTAAGGCAAATCTCCACATGAGCAATGTAGTACACAGTACCCAGCTGTGGTGAGACAGAAGTTTCTGGATACAACTTCCCTTATCTTTATATCACTTTCTGCTTCCATAAAGCTTCCTTCAACACCAGCTTCCTTAGCTTCTTCCTAAATGAAGCTTCACCCACCCCAAAAACCTAATTTTCCCCAAATTCTTTCCCTAAATTTCTTGCTCTAAGTTCAAGTATAAATAATTTGTAGTTTTCACACTTGATGAGTGCCCTGGACCATGCAGGTAGTTCACTTAGTAACCTTAGAAACATTTCTAGTGGGCAGCTAGGTGGCGGAGTGGATGAAGTACTGGTCTTGGAGTCAGGTGTACCTGGGATCAAATCTGGTCTCAGACACTTAATAATTACCTAGCTGTGTGTCCTTGGGCAAGCCACTTAACCCTGTTTGCCTTGCAAAAACTTAAAAAAAAAAAAAGAAAGAAACTTTTCCCGATGGAGACTTAGGTGGACTGATTCCCTTGAGCTTTCACTGTATCCTTATTGCATATCATTGCTATATTAAGACAAAATAAACTTCATTTGTTAAATGTTCAATGCCTTGAAAGTACCTTATACTAACATCAAATGGAATCTGAACATTGCAGCTATCATATTGTAGATGCATCATAGGTGTTTTTGATCGATCTTGTTTTAAAATATTTCAAAGAAAAATTTTTGCAGTTGCTCTCATTAATGTATAGAAGAATCCATATGTCTTTCTGCTCCTTTCCACCACAAATTGAGGTGTCTTTAGATATGTTACATTTGATGATTAAAGGCCCAGCATAACAATGTATCTGAATATTTTCAAGGCTCATCAGTTGTCAATGGGCACTTCTCTTTCTGATGACACAGATGAAAATCCCTGTAGAACCCAATAGTCAAGGCTTAAGTATTATCAGAATGAAAATAAGTCAATAAATCTCAAGATGAGAAGTTTACAAAATTATGATAATCTGCTTTATTGTTGGGTTTGTATGTGGCATCTTTTTAATGAAGAAAACAATTCTTATAACTTATACTCCACTGGCATAATATTCAAGAAATCAACTTTACTCCAGAATATTGGAAGGCAGAGGGACATATCATGTCAGAGAACTGTGGTGAATACCTTCATGTAGAGATAAATTATGGCTTTTGCTTTGGGAAGAAGGGTGGGGAAATAATAATGCTTTATTTAATTTTCTATTTTTCTCAGTGCTTTCTTTTGGATTGTAATTACAAAATCTGTTATCACTCAATAAAATGTTTAAATTCCCACTGATAAAAAATTTTCCCATTAAGATGCAACACCATTTAGTGTCTATATTGGCACAAGCTTGTTAAATTCACAGATCATTTATTCACATATAGGAAATGAAAGACCATTCTGGAATTTTACCAGATGTCTTAAAGCTCAATTATTTAAATAATGGCAGTCATTTCTCATGTGCACTGTAAATGTTTCTGTGTGTTTAAGAATGATAGTGAAAAACATTAACCCTTTAAATTTTCCAAAAGGAAAAGTAAATAGACTAAGATCAAAATCACACTGATGGATAACGGAAAACATATCAAAGGAATTCATTGAGTTTGACACTAATATTTTATTTATTATATACTCTAGCCAAGTAGTCTTCCTTTAATAAACACTCATATTCTTTTTTTGCAAGGCAATAGGGTTAAGTGCCTTGCCCAAGGCCACACAGCTAGTTAATTATTAAGTATTTGAGGCTGGATTTGAACTCAGGTACTCTTGACTCCAGGGCCAGTGCTTTATCCACTGCATCAACTACCTGTCCCAACACTCATATTCTTTAAACTTGAAGGTAATGGTTTGTAAAAAAAGAAGGAAATAAATCCCCAAACACCCCATATAAACAATTTAGAGGAAGTCATGAAAAGTCAGTACCCTAAATTTAGAAGACAAGTTTGATATTCAAATTGTCAGTGTGCTTTTGTTTTACTTAGTTCATGTCACTGGGTATATTGAAGTTCTTTGGATGTCTTCATTTGCAGAGTTTTTAAGACTTTTGTAGACAGAGTCAAAACAGCAACATGAAGCTAGTATGCTCCCCGAGCTTTCCCCTACATGACATCAAATTAAGCTTCTACACAGATATTAAAGCTATAGATGACACTGAAAATATTGAAACAAGCTTTGAATTATAGACACTATGCAGGATCTTCAGTGAAGGTCTGTCTTTTCAGGGGGAAAGGTGGATAAAGCCAAATTAGGCAGAAGAGATGAAAAAACAAGAGGAAATTTCTTATCACAGTGTAGACCATGTTCAGGCAGCTATTAACAACCCATGTCCTGGCAAAGAGATAAAAGGCCAGCAACATCCCCAGGCAAAGTTTAAACCTGAGAGCATCAGGGTAAAAGACAGGAGACAGGCTTGGATTAGGAACAAACTAGTGCATAGGAAAAGCCTAGAGATAAAGGAGGTAACAAATTTCTGCAGAGGAAAAGCCTGGGCTGCATGGGCAACACCTTGGCAAGGCATAATCCAGGGATCAGATCCCAACACCAGTATAATATGCTTGGAACTATACTGTCTATACCCTAGGAGCAGAGCTCAAAAATCAAAATGAGCAAAAAACAAAAAGAGTACTAATCATAGAAAACTACTATTTAGTTAGAAATGTTAAAAATGCCATCTCAAAAAAAGAAAGCAGAGTAAAATTACCTATATGGAAAGTCTCAAAGGATTTATGAATTAAACTCAAATCTAAAACGTCATGTAAGAGCTTAAAAAGATTTAAAAGCCAAAGAAGAGAGTAAGAAGAAAAATGGAAGATAAAAATGAAAAATTGAACCAAGAGTTCAATTCCTTTAAAAGGAAAAATAACCAATTAAGAAAAGAAAATAACTCTTCAAAAATAAAATTGGCCAACTGGAAAAGGAATGCAACTTAGCTGAAAGTTAAAGCAATCAACTGGAATGGGAATATGTGTCAACAATATGGAAAATTAACTTAAAAGAAAAGAAAAACAACTCATTAAAAAGTAATAGTAACCAACTGGAAAAATAAACACAAAAGTTAACTGAAGAAAAAAGTCCTAAAAATTAGAATTGGACAAAAGAAAACCTAATTAAACTTTTAGACATCAAGATTCCATCAAATAAAATAAACTAGCTTAAAAAATGGAAGTAAACATGAAGTAACTTTAGGAAAAGTAAACTGCCTGGATAATAGATCCAGGAATAGATAATTTACAAATGATAGGTCTACTTGAAAACCTGGATTAAAAAAAAAGAACCTAGAAAATATCTGTCAGAATATTACCATGGAAAACTGTCCATACTATCCTAATATAGAAGATCAAGAAGATAAAATAATCTTTTAGATGCTATAGAGAGCACCTCTAGAAATACAGCTGAGGATAAAAACACCAAAGACCATCATAGACAAATTCCAGAATTCTCAAATGAAGGAGAAAATACTGCAGCAGCCAAAAAGAAGCAATTAAAATACAAAGAAAACAAGAGTTTCTGGCCAAGATGACTGAGAGAAGCCAGGCAATGTTTTGTGTTCTTGTGGCTTGTCCCCAGAACTAACATGAATCAAGCCTCTTAACAGATTTTGGAACCACAGAACCGGGAGAAGAACCAAAAAGAAGAACATGAACTAATAAGTTCTGTTACAGGGATGTGTGGGAAAGCCAGGGGTAAAGATCAGAGGCCCAACTCAGAGACAGAGGAATGAAGCCAGGGGACTGATCTGAGAACAGTGGTGGAAACATTTTTTATGTTCATGATGGGCTGAAGAGATCTATTGCTGCTGCCTAGACATCTTTCCTGGCAGCTTTGGTGGCTCTGGAAGACCTAGGCTACGAGCCCCCTTATTTTCAGCAGAGTACCAAGATTTTCAGCTGAGTCCTCTCACCACCCCCCATCCCTGTGGAAGAACTGGACTTTCTCCAGAATAAATGGCCCCAGCTGAGTGTTTATACCTTGCCCTGAAGTTCAGGTGTGGGTGGAAGATCTCCCCCACTGCTGATTGGGGATTAAGTAGATCAACTATCTAACCCCAGGACACAGTGCACATTGTTCAAGGACAGTTTAGATCCTGCTGTGCCTTTACCCTCTCTCCTCTTCTCCCAAACCCAGGCCTAGGGAGTGGTCCATTAATCACAGACAAGCCAGAGAAAGCTTCTGGCATCCCCTATAGACTGATCTACTGAATAGTCCTTGAAATGGGCAAAGCCTCTAGGAATCTCAGCACCCTAGAGCTGTGAACCAGCCCCTCCCCAGCACAAGTCTCTTGGGAAAGGACCCAAAATGAAGACAGGTCAGCATAAAGGGGTCCAAAGAAGACAAAGATAATAACTCAGAGAGGAATAGAGCTTCAGAGGAGAATAAGATTTGGTCTCTCTGGATGAGAAAGACTTCTTAGAAAGGATTAGAAAGGATTGTAAAATTCAAATATAAAATTTGGGAAAAGAAATGAAAGAGAAAATTAACATCTTACAAGAAAGAAAACAAATCCTTGGAAAATACTATTAGACTAGTGCAAAAAAAATTCTCTCAAAATACAATTAGGCAAATGGAAAACTCCTACAAAATAGAATTAAACCATAGAAAAAGGAGATGCAAAAGGTAAATGTAGAAAAGAATTCTCCAAAAAAAAGTTTAGTGTGTGTGGAAACCAATGAATACATGAGGCACTGAGAATCTGTTAAACAAAACCAAAAATAAATATAAAAAATATAAAATGCCTCTTCATCAAATCAATAGTCCTGAAAGTTAGATCCAGTTGATGATTTAAAAATTTTAGGGATTTCTGAACACTGAAGAAATATAAAACCTGGGTCCATACTTCAGGATATAATGAAGGAGAAGAGCTCTGATACCTGGCACCAGAGTGCAAAATAATCATTGAAAGAATATATTGATCCCCCTGCTGAAAGGGATCCCAAAATAACTCCAAGGAATATATTGGCCAGGAGAAAATCCTGCAAGCAGTCAGAAAGAAATAATTCAAATACCGAGGAGTCACATTCAGGATTACACAGTACCAGGCTGCATCAAAATTAAATGACCAAAGGGCTTGGAATATGATATACTGGAGAGCAAGGAAACTTGGAAAGCAGGCAAGGATTCACTGTCTAGCAAAACTGAGCCTTATCTTTCAGGGGAAATGATAAACATTTAAAGAAATAGGAGACTTTCAACTTTTCTTGAGGAAAAGACCAGGTTAAACAGAAAATTTGATCTTTAAACAGGAGACTCTAGAAATACATGCAAAGGTAAAGAGGGGAAAAGAAAAAAAACCATTTTATTCAATAAGATGAAACTGGCTATATCCCTCCCTGGGAGAAAGATTCTTGTAAACTCTTGAGAATTGTAACTATATTAGAATTAATATATGTAGCTAGAAGTAATGGATATTCATGACTTGTCTGTGATACTTATGGCATGAGTTAAAATTTATATCTCCTTAAAATGGGGGTAACAATAAAGAGACAGGAGGAAGGAAAAGATTGAATGGATTTAATTATATTATATGAAGAGGTTCAAAGGACATACTGCAATACAGAGGAAGAAAGGCGGAGTTGAGAAACTCCTGAATCTTATTCACATCAGATTTGTCTCTCAGAAGGATTAATGCACACACTCAGTTGAGTTTAGAAACTTATCTTACCATTTAAGTATTAAGAGAGGAAAGTGGGAGCAGGTAGGAGAGGAGGGACTGACAGAAAAAAGGGAAGGAAGTAAGGGAAAAAGGGAAAGGGGAAAGAAAAGGGAGGGGTCTGGATAGAAAGGGGGTCAAAACAGAATGAGGTGGTATTTAAAACAAAATACCAGGCAATCGGGGAAAAAGGGGAAAAATACAAATAGAAGTAGGATAGCATGGAAGGCAATAAAAACTAATTCAGACTTTGTATGTGAATGAGATGAACTCTCCCATAAAACAGAAGTGAATCGTAGAATGGACTTAAAAAAATCTTATAATATGCTCCTTACAAGGAATGCATTTGAAGCAGAGAAATACATATAAACTAAAAATAAAAATTTGGAGCAGAGAACATTATACTTCAGCTGAAGTGAAAAAGCTAGCAATAACAATCCTTGTCTTGGACAAAGCAGCAGCAAAAATTCATTAAAAGAAATAAGGAAGGAAACTATATCCTCCTAAAAGGTACCATAGGCAATGAAGGAATATCAATACTGAATATGTATGCACCAGACAGTATAGTATCCAAATTCTTGGAGGAGAAGCTGAATTATTTACAGGAAGGTATAGACAGCAAAACTCTACTGTTGAGAGACTTCAACCTCCCTCTTTCAGAATTAGGTAAATCTAATCATAAAATAAATATGAAGGAAGTTAAGGAGGACAATAGAATATTGGAAAACTTAGACATGATAGACCTGAGGAGAAAACTTAATGGGACTAGAAATGAAAACACCTATTTCATGACATTTATGCAAAATTTCCCTAAGTACTAGGGCATAAAATCTCATAATCAAATTCAGAAAGGCAGAAGTATTGATTGCATTCTTTTCTGACCATGATGCAATAAAAGTCACCTGCAATACGGGGCCATAGAAAGATAGACCTAAAACTAATTGGAAAATAAATAACTTCATTTTAAAGAATGTGTGAATCAAACAACAAATTATGGAAAGAAATAGTGATTTCATCCAAGATAATGACAATAATGAGACAGGATACCAAAACTTATGGAATACAGCCAAAGCAGTCAATAGGGGATTATGTCTCAAAATGCTTAGATGAATAAAATAGAGAAAAAGCAAATCAATGAAATGAGCATGCACCTAAAAATGTTAGAGAAAGAACAAATTAAAAACCCTCAATTTAAATACCAAATTAGAAATTCTAAAAGTTAAAGGAGAAATCAATAAAAAGGAAAGCAAGAAAGCTATTGAATTGAGAAATAAAAGCCAAGAGTTGGTTTTATTAAAAAAAAAAAAAAACAATGGGCAGCTAGGTGCCATACAGGGGCATCTAGGTGGCATAGTGAATAAAGCACCAGCCCTGGAGTCAGGAGTACCTGGGTGAAAATCTGGTCTCAGACACTTAATAATTAGCTAGCTGTGTGGCCTTGGGCAAGCCACTTAACTCCATTTGCATTGCAAAAACCTACCAAAAAAACCCCAATAAAATAGTTAAACCTCTGATTAACCTGATTAAAACAAAGGAGAAAACTAAATTACTAGCATCAAAAGTCAACTTACCTTCAATTAGGAGAAAATTAAAGTAATAATTCTGGAACTATTTTGCCAAACTTAATGCTAATAAATTTGATAATCTAAGTGAAAATAGATGAATATTTACAAAAATATAAACTGTCCAGATTAAATGAAGAGAAAATTAAATATGAAAATATCCCTATCTCAGAAAAAGAAACTCAAGAAATCATCAGTGGTCTCCCTAAGAAAAAAAAATCTCCAGAGATGGATGAATTCACCAGTGAATTCCATCAATCAGTCAAGAAAAAATTGGTTCTAATTCTGTATAATTCAATTGTAAAAATAGGTGAAACTAGAGTTCTGCCTAATTCCTTCTATGACACCAATCTGATGCTGATACATAAGCTGTAATGAGTCCAAGTAAAGAAGGAGAAAGAAAATTTTAGACCAAGTTCCCTAATGAATATGGATGCAAATATCTTAGATAAAATATTAGCAAAGTGATTGCAGAAAGTTATCACTAGGATAATGCAGTATGACCAAGCAGATTTTATCCCAGAAATATAAGATAGATTCAGTATTAGGATAACTATCAGCATAATTGACATTTTACTAACTAACCTAACAGAAAGTATATGATTATCTCAATAGGCACTGAAAAAGTCTTTGACAAAATACAGCATCCATTCCTAGAAAACACTATAAAGAACTTAAAATGATAAGCAGTATCTATCTGAAACCATCAGCAAGCATTATATGTAATGGGGATAAGTTAGAAGCATTTCCAATAAGATCAGGGTTAAAACAAGGATGCCCATTATAACCACTACTATTCACTATTGTAATTAGAAATATTACCTTCATCAATAAGAGTAGAAAAAGAAATTGAAGGAATTAGAATTAAGAAGGAAGAAACAAAACTCTCACTTTCACAGACAATATGATGGTAAACCTAGAGAATCCTAAAATATCATCTAAATTTACTGGAAGCAATTAGCAACTTTAGCAAAACCACAGGATATAAAATTATTTCATATAAATCCTCAGCATCTCTATATATTACCAAAAAAGATATAGCAGCAAGAGTAAGAAAGAGAAATTCCATTTAAATAAAACATCAGATAGGGCGTCTAGGTGCTTAGTGGGTAAAGCACCGGGGTTGGAGTCAGGAGTACCTGAGTTTAAATCCTGTCTCAGACACTTAATAATTTCCTAGCTTTCTGGCCTTGGGCAAGCCACTTAACCCCATTTGCCTTGCCAAAAAAAAACCATAAATATATCAGATAAAATACTTAGGAGTCTACCTTCCAAGGCAGACTCAAAAGCTATAAAAACAACTTTAAAAATACTTTTCACACAAATGCAATCAGATCTATATAATTGAATAAATATCAATTGCTCATGGATAGATTGAACTATAACAATGGAAGAATGGCAATTTTATCTAAATTTTATTTAGTTCTATACCAATCACACTTCTCAAAAAATTACTTTATTGAGAAAAAAATTGGATCTAAATTCACATAGAGAAAAAAAATCATGAGTATCAAGGGATTTAATGGAAAAAATGTAAAAGAAGGTTGTTTAGCCTCACTAAACTTAAAATTATATAATAAAGCATCAATAATCAAAACTATCTCCTACTGCCTAAAAAATAGAGTGATAGATCAGTGGACTAGACTAGGTTTCAAAGAGACAGCAGGAAATGATTATAGTAATCTGTGGTTTGATAGCCTAGCTTCTGAGATGAGAACTCACACTGATAAAAACTGTTGTGAAAACTGGACACTAGGCAGAAATTAGAATAAGAACAACATCTCATCTTATAACATCTCATCTGTTTCTGACAAAGCACTCATTTCTAAAATAGATAGAGAGAACTTGGTAAAATTAAAAAGAAGTCAATCCAAATTGACAAATGGTCAAAATATCTGCAAAGACAATTTCAGATGAGGAAATCAAAGTTATCTATAGTCATATGAAAAATTGCTGTAATCATTACTGATTAGAGAAATGCAAGTTAAAGCATCTCTGAGGTAACACCTTACACCTTTCATATTGGCCACTATGGCCAGAAAGGATAATGATCATTGTTGGAGGGGATATGGGAAATCTGGGACACTGATGGGTGGGGTTGTGATCTGATCCAACCATTCTGGAGAGAAATTTTGAATTATGCTGAAAAGGCAATAAAAATGTGCATACCCTTTGATACAGTAATACTACTACTACTGGGTCCGTATCCTGAAGAGATCATGAAAAAGGGTTATAAAGTCCACAAAATAAAGAAAATTATTTATAGTAGCTCTCTTTGTAGTGAGGAAAGAATTGGAAATCAAAGGGATGTCCACCAATTGGGGTTTGACTGAAGAAATTCTGGGATATGTATATGATGGAGAAATCAGGAGGGATGGGATTTCAGAAAAGCCTGGAAAGATTTGCATGAACTGATGCTGAGTGAGATGATTAGAGCCAGAACACCCTAAGAGCAACATTGGATGATAATTAACCTTGAAGGACTTGATCACTCCATCAGTGCAATAATCCAGGACAATTTTAGGGCATCTGTGTTAGAGAATACCATCTGTATCCAGAGAAAGAACTGTGAAGTTTAAATGAAGACCATAGACTATTATCTCCAATTTAAACAGTATGTCCTTTGAACCTCTTCATATAATATAATTAAATCCATTCAATCTTTTCCTTCCTCCTGTCTCTTTATTGTTACCCCCATTTATGTTTGGTCATAAAATACAAAATTATGTATTACATTATTTTGCTATTTCTAAAATATTCTTTCTTCCTTACAGATATGTTTTTTTTTTCTCTCAAAACATTCACTTTTTTTTGTTTAGTTCTTGCAAGGCAATGGGGTTAAGTGGCTTGCCTAAGGCCACATAGCTAGGTAATTATTACATGTCTGAGGTCAGATTTGAACTCAGGTACTCTTGACTCCAGGGCCAATGCTCTATCCACTGCACCACCTAGCCACCCCTAAAACATTCACTTTTGACATACTTGTATCAATGGAAACAAATGTAAAGTATTGGACTGTTTTCTGTTGGGGGGAGGTAGAAGAAGAGGAAGGGGGAAAATTGTAAAATTCAAAACCTTTCCTAAAATGATTGATAGAAACTACTTTTGTATATTAATTGAAAAAAAATAAAATATTTATGTTAAAAATACAAAGAATACTCAATCAGAATTATGTTTTATTTTCAGCATTGTAGGACCACACAGCCTCAATTATGATATTTTCTGATGTCAAAAAACCTTGGATTACAATGAATAATTTACTACTTTGAAAAATTTAGCATATTCTGTGAGGGGAAAAGATAGACTTTCTTTTCTCTCTTTTTTTTTTAAAGCCTTAATTTTTTTTCATATCATCAAAACCATCTTATGCCCATGTACTCTGAGTATATTCTAATACAGATAGAGTTCTCAAGAGTTGTATCATCCTCCTATGTAGAGATATAACCATTTTCTTTGAAATAACATTATTTTTCTTTTCACCAGTTTAATCTTTTATGTATCTCTTGACTCTCATGTTTGATGTTTGAAGTTTTTATTCTGGTCTGGTTTTCTTCATCCAATTTGAAAGTCACCTAATTTATTATTTTCTTATTGTTTCCCTTGATTTTTCTCAAATGTTTTGTATACTTGATTCTTGTCATTAGTCTAAGATACTTTGTCCTCCAGAATATCATATTCCAAACCCTTTTGAACTTTTAGTATTGATGCTGTCATGTCCTGCATAACACTAACTTTGGATCACTGACATTTAAATGTGTATTTTCTACTGGTTCCAGAATATTCTAAATAATACTGGAACTTGGCTATGATATTCATGAAATTTTCATTTTGGGGGTCTCTTTTTAGTAAATGACTGGTGGATTCTTTCAATGAACATTTTTCCATCTAGCTTTAGGATATCAAGACAATTCTCCTTGTTGATCTATTTTTTAAAAATTAATCAATCAATTTATAATCTTAATTTTTTCATCCATATGCACATCTATCCTCCCGTCCCACCCCTTCCATCAGCAGCAAACAGTCAGGTTGGCATTATAGGTATATATTTTTGATAAATATGTTTACAGATTATTAATTTTTGGTTTGAGGAATTAGGTTTAGTGGAAAGAGATACATAAGACATAATTTTTATAAAGTCTCATCAGATTCTGAGGAGTTGTTTCATTTTTTTTGTTTCTGTTTTGTTTTAGTTTGCTTTTCTCTGAGTGGGGATAACATTTTCCATAACTTGTCTAATACAGTTCTAGCTCTCTAAACTTCTGAGAAGAGCTGCTTCCCTCATGGTTGATCATCTCACAATGCTCTTGTTAATGTATACATTGTTTTCTTGGTTCTGCTTCCTGCTCTCAGCTTCAGATCCTGTAACTCATTCCATGCTTCTCTAGAGACTAACCATTTATTGTTTCTTATGGAACAATTTTAGACCATAGTATTCATGTACCATAACTTCTTTAGCTATTCCCCAGTTGATGGACATCCTTTCAATTTTCAATTCTTTGCCACTACAAAGATTGCTGCTATGAAGATTGTGGAACATGTGGGTCTTTTCATAATTTTTACGATTTCTTGTAGATACAGACCTAGAATTGGGATTACTGGGACAAAAGGAATGACTATTTTTTATGAATCTTTGTGCTTAGCTCCATATTGTTATCCAGAATGGTTGGATACATTCACAACTCCACCAACAAGCACTGATGTTCGAACCCTCCCACAACCTATCCATCATTGAGCATTTTTCATTTTTCTTATCTTGGCCAACCTCATAAGTGTGAAGTGTCACCACATAGTTGATTTAATTTGCATTTCTTTAATCAATAACTACTTGGAGCATTTTTTCATAAGATTATATATAGCATTAATTTCTTCATTTGAAAACTGCTTCTTCATATCCTTTGATCATTTATTAATGTGGGAGTGACTTGCAACCTTATATATTTGATTAGATTCTCTATATATTTTAGAAATGAGACCTTTATCAGAATTCCCAATTGTGAAGATTGTTTCTCAGATTTCTGCTTTCCTTCTAATTTTGACAGCATTGATTTTATTAGTGGAAAAACTTTCTAATTAAATATAGTCAAAATCATCCATTTTGTAGTTTTTGATTCACTCCAATTCTTGTTTGGTCATAAATTTATCCTGTTTCCATAGATATTATTGATGATGTCTTGAAAGATTTTGTCCAGTTTCTTCTTTTGATCATGACTTTTAGTTCATCCAATAATTAAAAAATTACCCTTCCTGGATCTATTTTCCATATCAGTTGCTTTTCTGAACAACTTTTTTTTTTTCATTTTTGTATTTGACTGAATGCTGATGTCTCATAAAGTCATCACTTTCTGTTTGTCCAAGTTTTCACAAAATGATTTTTTTTCACTAAGCTTTGGAATTTCCAATGTCATTTGATCAATTCTATTTTTTAAAGAGTGGGGTCTTTCGCATATTTTTGCATTTACCTTATTTTTATTGATATCTTACTTTTCCAGTTACATATTGTGAGAATTTTTCAATATTCATCCATATGCTTATACATATTTTAAGTTGCATAATTTCCCTCCACCTTCCCTTCCCTTCCCACTTCCCCTCTGCTCAGTTATGAACAAACAGACAAATATTATACTTACATATTTCTGTTAAACATGTTTGCAGATTAGTCTTTTTTATTATGTGGAATTGAGATTAAATGAAAAGAGAAAAAATCATGTGATAGGAAAGAAATACTTAAAAGAATTTTTTAAATTAAATTTAGTGTTCATCAGATTATGAGAGTTTTTTTGTTTCTTTGTTGTGTTTTGTTTATCTTTCTCTGCATATGGATAGCATTATCCATAGCTGGTCTAATAGGATTGTCCTAGCTCTTTGAACTGCTTGAAGAGCTGCAACCATCAAGCCTTATCAAATCATTATGTTGTTAATGTGTAGAATATTCTCTTGGTTTTGCTCCCTTCCCTCAACATTAGCTTCTGTAATTTATTCCATGTTTTTAGAGTCCAGTC
Organism: Macrotis lagotis; assembly: GCF_037893015.1. Taxonomy (NCBI): domain Eukaryota; kingdom Metazoa; phylum Chordata; class Mammalia; order Peramelemorphia; family Peramelidae; genus Macrotis; species Macrotis lagotis. The sequence goes on along the minus strand of NC_133658.1, from coordinate 771,015,085 downwards.
ATTTATGGTTTCATATGCAAAATAGAATTCTATAACATTCATGTAGCATAACTTGTTCAGCCATTCCTCATTTGATGGATATCCCCTCAATTTCCATTTCTCTGATGCTAGAAAGAGAGCTGCTTAGATGGAATATGTAGGACTTTTCCCATTTTTTTATGATTTCTTCTGTGTATATGCCTGGATTTAGAATTACTGCTCTCCTGAATGGTTGGATCAATTCACAATTCCACCAACAATACATTACTGTCCGAATTCTCCCACATCCTCTCCAAAAAATGATCATTTTCCCTGGGGAAATATTATAGGTATGAAGTAATACCTTATATTTGTTTTAATTTGCATTTATGAGATCAAAAATGATTTAGAGAATATTTTCATATGATTATTTATATATAGTTTTAATTTCTTCATTTGAAAATTGTCTGTTCATATTCTTTTATCATTTATCAATTTGAGAATCACTTGTGACCTTATAAATTTGATACAGTTCTCTGTAGATTTTTAGCAAAGAGACCTTTATCAGAGTTCCTGGTGGTAAAGATTATGTCTCAGCTTCTGCTTTCCTTCTAATTTTGGCAGCATTGATTTTATTAGTGCAAAAACAGTTTTTATTTAATAAAGTCAAAATCATTCATTTTGCAGTTTATACTGTCCTTTAAGTTTTGTTTGGTCATAAATTTATTCCTATTCCACAGATAAGATAGAGTATTTTTTATCTATTAATTTAGTTATGGTGTTAGTATTTATGTCTAAATCCCATACTCATTTTGACTTAATTTTAGTATTGGGTTTGAGACATGGATCTATGCCTAATTTTTGCCATATTATTTTTCCAATTTTCCCAACAATTTGTATCAACTAGTGAGTTCTTATGCCAGAGGATGATGTCTTTGGATTTGTGAAATAGTAGATTGCTGCAGTCATTTATTGCAAATTTTTTGAACATATCCTAATCCACTAATACATTATTCTGTTTCGGTTTTGATGACTGCTGTTTTATAGTATAGTTTTAGATATGGTAAAACTAGGCCACCTTCCTTTACATTTTTTCATCACTTCCCTTCTTATTCTTGCCCTTTTGTTTCTCCAGATGAATTATGTTACTATTTTTCGTAGCTCAGTAAAATAGTTATTTGGTAGTTGGATTGGTATTTCACTGAATAAGTAATTTAATATGGATAGAGCTGCCATTTTTATTATATTAGCTTCACCTAACCATGAGCTTTTGATAGTTTTCCAATTATTTAGATCTGACTTTATTTGGGTGAGGAGTGTTTTTTAACTGTGTTCATACATTTCCTGGGTTTGTCTTGGGAGGTAGATTCTCAAGTATTTAATATTGTCTATAATTACTTTAAGTTGAATTTCTCTTTCAATCTTTTGCTCTTGGACCTCGTTGTTCATATATAGAAATGTTGATGATTTATGTGGTTTTATTTTATAACCTGCTATTCTGTTGAATTTGGTAATTATTTCAAGGAGTTTTTTAGATTAATTTCTAAGGTTCTCTAGGTATACCATTATATCATCTGCAGAGTGAAAGGTTTGCTTCCTCACTGCCAGTTCTGATTCCTTCCATTTGTTTTTAGTCTCTTGTTGCTACTGCTAATATTTCTAATACTATACTGAAAAGCAATGGTAATAATGCGCATCCTTGTTAATATTTGTTAATAGTTTTAGATAGATTCTATTTATTATTTTAAGGAAAACTCAATTTATTCCTAAACTTTCTAGTGTTTTAAGTGAATTAAAGTTGTCTTTTATCAAAGGCTTTTTCAGCATCTTGAGATAATCATATGATTTCTGTTGGTTTTGCTATTGATATGTTTTATTATGTTTATTCTTTTCCTAATGTTGAACCATCCCTGCTTACCTGTTATGAATCCGACCTGATCATGATGTATTTTCCTGGCAAATATTTATTAGGGAGATTGTTCTATAATTTTGTCTGTTTTGGTTCTTCCTGGCATGGTATCAGTACCATGTTGGAGTCATAAAAGGAGTTTGGCAGAACTCCTTTTATTTTTTAAAATAGTTTATATAGAATATGAATTAATTGTTTCTTAAGCATTTTTGGAGAATTCTCTGTAATATACATCTGGGCATGGAGTCTTTTACTTAGGGAGTTTATTGGTGGTTTATTCAATTACTTTTTCTAAATTGTGATAATTTAAGTAATTTATTCCTCTTCTGTTAATTTGAGCATTTTGAATTTTTGATAATTTCCATCCATTTCACTCAAGTTTTCCAATTTATTGGCATTCAGTTTGGCAAAATAGTTCTGAATTAACTTTTTAATTTCATCTTCTTTGGTGGTTAAGTAACCGTTTGCATTTTTGATAATTGTAATTTGATTATCTTCTTTCTTTTTTTTAAATCAGATTAACCAAAATGTTTATCTATTTTATTGACTTTTTTCATAAAATCAACTTTTAATTTTATTTATGATATCAATGGTTTCCATGTTTTCAATCTTATTAATCTCTCCCTTGATTTTCAGAATTTTCAATTTGGTATTCATTTGGGGATGTTTAATTTGGTCTTTTTCCTAGCTTATTAGTTACATAACCAATTCATTGATCTCCTCTTTCTCTATTTTTATCATATATGTATTCAGAGATATAAAGTTTCCCTTCAAAACTACTTTGCCTGCAATCCATCAATTTTGGTATAATGTCTCATTATTATCATTTTCATGGATATAATTATTGATTATTCTATTATTTGCTGTTTGATCCACCCATTATTTAAGATAAAGTTATTTACTTTCCAATTAGTTCTTGGTTTATCTTTCACTGGTCATTTATTGCATGTAATTTTTATTGCACCTTGGCCTGAGAAGTGAGTATTTATTTCTGCATTTTTTTCATTTGCTTATAATGTTTTTGTGCCCTAGTACATGGTCAGAGAGAAGGTACCATATACTGCCAAGAAAATGTATGTTCTTTTCCATCCCCATTAAGTTTTCTCCAGAGGTCTATCATATTAAAGTTTACTAAGATTTCATTCACCTTTTTAAGTTTCTTCTTGTTTATAATGTTGCTAAAATTATCTGAGAGAGGGAAATTGAACTTCCCATCATTAAAGTTTTGCTGTCTATATCTCCTTGTAATTCACTCAGCTTCTCTTGTAGGAATTTGGATGCTATACCACTAGGTATATACATGTTTAATATTGATATAGCTTCATTACAAATGGTGATTTTAAGAAGATGAAGTTTTCTTCCTTATTCTTTTTAATGAGATTGATTTTTGCTTTTATTTTATCTGAGATCAGGATTGCCCCCTAGAATGTTTACTTAAAGTGAGGCATAATATATTTTGCTCCAGTCTTTTACATTAACCCTCTGTGTATCTCTCTGTTTCAGATGTGTTTCTTGTGAGGAACATATTGTAGGATTCTGGTTTTTAATCCATTCTGCTATCCACTTCTAGTTCTATGAGACACTTCATCCCATTCACAATAAAAGTTAAGATGAATTATTTTGTGTATCCATCCATACTATCTTTTTCCATTCATAATTATCCCTTTCCTTTTCTCCTATTTCTCCTCATCAAAATTTTACTATTTTTCCTCTTTATCTTTTCTTTTAAATATTTAACTTTCAGATTATTTTTATTTATACCTTTCCTTCCCTTTTATCAGTCCCTTTCCCCTTATCTTTCCCTTTCCCAGTCTCCCCCTTCTCTGTATATTTACTCAAATTTTAAACCCAAGTGAGTATGCATCTAATTTCCTCATATGCTAAATCTATTGAATAGAATTTTCTCAGCATTCAAATTCTCCCTTCTTTCCTTCTAAGATTATAAATCTTTCTGTCTCTTCTTTTGGTGTTTCTTATCACTCTAATATAAATAATCAAGTATCTTCATTCAAAGTTTGATTATTTGATTCGTTGTTAAACTTCAATTGTTATCAAGATATCGTCACAGATAGTTTGCTTGATTCCTTGATAAGCAGCGTTGACTCACTTTATATCAAATTATAATTATGATCATTTTTTTTATGTTGCCCCCTTTTCAAGTATCTTTCGATATACAGAATCTTCCTCATGAGCCAATATATCATTCAAAGCCATATAATTTCTTGAACTATTTGTGCCCCTCCTCCAGGGCTATTTTGTTTCAAACTTTACCTGTCCCCCTTCCCACCAGAGTATTTAACACCTTGTTAAGTGAAGCAAGATCTTTTTCCATAAAGTAACATAAAATATTTGAAATCAAGTTTGCTATCTTCCTGAGAACACTTAGTAAATAATATACACACACTGCTTTCTAGGCAGATAGTCTAAACCTCTGGTAGAACTATCTATCATGCTCTCAAGGTATAAGCTGCCATCCTTGATTTGGATTTCTGTTTCCATCTCTCATTGTATTATTTAACAGCTGGTTGTCTCAGCCTCCAAATTTTGTCATGGCTTTCAGCTCCATTCAGCTGTATTAGGGTTTTCTTGGCATAGATTGCTATCTGACCTTAATATATTACATTGTTTATGGCCCACCTTTCTCCGCTGATCTTTCAAAGCAATCTGGCTATCTTGTTCATGACATTGGGTATGAGTACTTATAGTACAATCATTGGTGCACAACAATTGTTGGATGACAGTAGCATCCAGTTTCAACTCAAGTTGCATTTCTATGATAGCAATGAGAGAGATGTATTTTATGGATAGAAGCTTCTGTCATGAAGCATAACTGACAGTAATAAAAACAAATTGTGTGACAAACTCAAGTCACCTAGAGTTTCTATAATATTAAAGAATGTAGTAGTTTGAAGGATTCAGGTATGGTATGAAAAAAATTTTCTTACTTAAATTAAACTTTCTAACTTCCAATAATTCACAAATTTGAGACCACGAGCTTGCTCTGTTTAATTATTAGATGTGTTATTACTGATCCACAGAGTAATAAAACTTTACAAACCCTTTGATTCAGCAATTCAACTACTAGGGCTGTATCTCAAAGAGATCACAAAATGATTTTAAAATTCCACATTAACAAACATTTAAAGCAGCTCTTTTTTGCAGTGGCAAAAAATTGGAAATTTTTGGGATACCCATCAACAGTGAAATGTCTGAACAAATTGTCGTATATCAATGTGATGAAACACTATTGTTCTTTAAGAAATCATGAGGGATGGGACTTCAGAATATCCCAGAAAGATTTACATGAACTGATGCAGAGTGAAACAAGCAGAACCAGATCATTATACACATTAAAAACAACATTGTGTGATGATCAACTATGATGAGCTTGCTTATTTCAGCAGTACAATAACCAAAGATAATTCTAAAAAACTTGCGATGGCAAATATCATCTAAATCCAGAGAAGAAAAAATGGAATTTAAATGTAGACAGAAACATACTATATTAATTTTTTATAATATATTATGCCAATTTTTCCTCTCATTATTTTTCCTTCCATTTGGATTTGATCTTCTTTCACAACATGATTTATATGGAACTAAATGTAGCATGATTGATAATTTTGAGTCTGTATTAAATTGATTTATTTCATTGTGGGGAACAGAGGGAACGAAAATGCAAAACTCAAAAACTTGCAAAAAATAATTGTTGAAATTGTCACTTTATGTAATTAGAAAAATAAATAAATAAAATATTTAAATAAAAAAGAAAACTATTTCACTAAGTCCAAATGCAAAATATTTTTCCATTTTTTTGGGGGGGGAGGTTTGCTTTTAGTCTCTTTTCTGGTAGAAAGTAGGCTTGTAGGCAATAACAATTGTTGCGTGGGATAAAAGTCAAAATTTAAACTCAATTGTATTGCAGCATTCCCCTTCTGAAGTTTTCTAAAACCACATCGGACTACCTCTCAGAAGTAATGAATGCGAAAAAGAAGGACCTGAATTGTTTTCCCTGAAACATGGGAATAGAGAGATATAATACCCAATTTGAGGACAAATGGATTCATTTATTTCTACTTCTGTGGAATTAAAAAAAAGATTATAAAGTTTTATGCATTAAAAAACATTTTGAGCAGCATTAAAAAAAAGTAGATAACATTGAATTATTTTGTCCAAAAAGCTGTGCACTTTATCATTTTTTGGTTTTTCTTTCCTTCATAATTTTCCTGAGACCCTTTTTAATGAAAGAAAAATGACCAAGATATCAGATGCTATTGAGACCAAACAGTATATTTTGAAGAAAAAAATAAACTTTGGCCTTGGATATTAAATGATTTTGTCAAAGTTTATTTTTTTCTTCAAAATATACTTTATCATATTTAAGTTTAATAGATATGATTTGAACTCCAAATTTCTTACTCCAATTTTAATGACTTTTCTAGTATACAGATTACTTTGATACTTCCTTTTATCCTAAAGGAATAAATAAATAAGGAATGGAAGGAAGGAAGGAGAGCTTAAAAATGAACTTCTTGTTCAGATTACATTTCACCAATTGAGTTGTTTGTGTATTATTGGTAAATTCGTTTTACCAATACCTAAATAATACCAAGTTAATCTAAACTGGAATCACCAAGATTATCTCACAGTCTGATGATGATAGAATAATTTAATATCCCTAATTTTTTGATAGCACTGATAGGGAATTGGCCCAAGATCTATTTAGGAATTTGCCATAAGGTGCATTGACTTCATTTTACTGCTATTTTATAATGTCTGAAATGTTCTGGGGTCATGTTTATGCAGTAATAATTCTTTTATGCATTGTTGATGAAGTCTGAGTAAAGGAGAGAGAGAGGTTTACCCCGAAAAGGTTTACCATCAGGCACTTAGTGTTTTCCAACACTTGAAATTACTTTCCATCTACTTATGTAAGCACAGGAGATAATTCTCCAAGATATATAAAGTTCTTCTGCACAAAGTTTGTTTTCTTTATATCTTTGTTTCCTAAATCTCTAAAATGGTGCTTGCAAATTGATTTAAATTGAATCACGATGGAAAAGACCAATTCAAGATATTTAACATATAGCATAAAAAGACCCTGCTAAATCAATTTCCTTTGGTATATATGTCATGAGTGAGAATGACAATAATGTTTGTCCTTCATTATCAAAGAAGATCATGACATGATTCCATGACAAGCACATGAATTGGATTTGAGGAAAGAGATATTATTATCACTAGCCTTATTTTCTCCTCTAACGTCATCTGGATCTGGTGGTCAAACTGGAGATGGCCCTGGATGTGAATCAGTAAGAGATAAGTGACTTGTCCAAGGTCACACAGGTAATAAGTATATAGTCTCTGAGGTCAGTTTTGAATCCTCATCCTTCTGACTCCAAGACCAGTACTTCATTCACTGCACTACTGGGAGAAGAAATTAATCCTTTGGACCAGACCATCCAACTAATAAAAGAGGATTAGCACAATTCCCTCTTTAATCTAATAATAGTTTTTCACTTATAAAAGTCAAATGTCAAATTAAAATTTTCATCCAGAAGATCCATGCTACTACACTGCTGACAATATTGACATGACACACCACCAGTAATGCCATTTTCCATGACACTCCTTTTGATGCACTATTAAATAAATCTTTTATTTTTATAAATATAGAGGTGAAATTGAAATAAACATATCAGATATTACTAGATGTTAATTGAAAGTATCTGAGTGACCTGCTCCACATTTCATCCCTAGAATATGATCAGAATATATGGATCTACCTCTAAAACAATTCCTGACCAATATAGTTATATACATTACTAATTTTTCCTTTGTGCTGAGTAAACTTTTAAACAATGACTAATGGCATTATATTATATATTATGATATCATATGATATCATATAATATGATATGATATCCTATAATATCATTTCATGCCATATCATATTATATTATATCATATCGTATCGTACCGTATCGTATCATATTTATTATATTGTATTATGTTGCATGATATTGCATGATATTATATGATATGATATTATGTGTTATTATGTGATGTTATATGATATGATGTGATATGATATGATGTGATGTGATATGATATGATATGATATAATAAACCAGTAAAGGGATTTAAAAAATAAATAGAAGAAATATTCAGGGTAAAGTGTCACATCATGATATATTGGGAAAGAAATATTTAAAGATATCCATAATTGGAATTATCAAATAAAAGGTCATTAATTGCTCCTATCAGTATCAAAAGATATATTTCTAAATGGAATGTATTCAGTGATGTTGGATACATATATATATATATATATATACACATATATGAATTATTTTAAGATATTTTTACACTAGAGTGAACTGAGAATTGTCTACTAGAGGAAATATATGAAATTTCTAAACTGAGGACATTGCAGTTATAATAGTATATGTTAACTGACAAGACAACTCAACACTTAAAAGGTATGATTAGAAAAAATACTAATATAAATAAAACTATTTATCCATTATATCAATCATTTCACTCAATTTCCAGTTCTTTGCCTCCACAAACAGGGCTGCTATGAATATTTTTGTGCAAGTGATGTTGTTACCCTTTTTTCATCATCTCTTTAGGGTACAGACCCAGTGGTGGTATTGCTGGATTAAAGAGTATGCACATTTTTGTTGCCCTTTGGGAGTAATTCCAAACTGCTCTCCAGAAAGGTTGCATGAGTTCACAGTTCCATCAACAATGTATTAGTGTCCCAGATTTCCTACATCCCTTCCAACATTGATCATTGCCCTTTCTGGTCATATTGGCCAGTCTGAGAGATGAGAGGTGGGTACCTTAGAGATGCCTTAATTTTTATTTCTCTAATAAGTAATGATTTGGAGCATTTTTTCATATGACAATGGATTGTTTTGGATTGTTTTGATCTCCTCATCTGTGAATTGCCTTTGCATGCTTTTTTTTTTGACCATTTGTCAATTGGGGAATGGCTTTTTATTTTAAAAAAATGACTCAGGTCTCTATATATTTTAGAAATGATTCCTTGGTCAGAAACAATAGTTGTAAATATTTTTTTTCCCAGTTTGCTACATTTCTTTTGATCTTGGTTACAGTGGTTTTGTATGTGCAAAAGCCTTTTAATTTAATGTAATTGAAATCACCTAGTTTGTTTTTAGTGATATTCTCCAACTCTTCCTTAGTCGTAAACTGCTTGCAATTCCATAGATCTGACAGGTGTACTAATCCTTGATCTTCTAGTTTGCTTATAGTATTGTTTCTTATGTCTAAATCTTGCGTACATTTGGATCTTATCTCATTATAGGTTGTGAGATGTTGGTCTAATCTAAGTTTCTTCCATACGAACTTCCAATTTTTCCTAGCATTTTTTATTGAAGAAAATGTTTTTACCCCAATAGCTGGACTCTCTGGGTGTATCAAACAGCAAATTACTATACTAATTTGCTGCTATTGCAGCAAGTCTAGTCTCCTGATCCACCACTCTATTTCTTAGACAACACCAGGAAGTTTTGATTACTAATGCTTTACAATATAAATTTAGAACAGGTAGGACTAAGCCACCTTCTTTTGCACTTTTTTCATTAAATCCCTGGAAATTCTTGACATTTTATTTCTCCATATGAATTTACTTATAATTTTTTTTCTATCTCATTAAAGTATTTTTTTGGAATTTTGATTGGTAGGACACTAAGCAGGTAATTTAGTTTTGGTAGAAAAGTCATTTTTATTATATTAGCTTGACTTATCCATGAGCAGTTGATGTTTGCCCAGTTATTTAAATCTGATTTAATTTGTGTGAGAAGTGTTTTATAATAGTTTTCATAAAGTTTATGAGTATGCTTTGGCAGACTTCCAGGTATTTTGTATTGTCTGAATGAGATTTCTCTTTCTAGCTCTTCCTGCTGTATCTTGCTGGTCATATATATAGAAAAGTTGAGGATTTATGAGGGTTTGTTTATATCCTGCAACTCTTCTAAAATTGCTTATTATTGCCAGTAGTTTTTTTGCATGATTTCTTGGCATTCTCTAAGTATATTATCATGTTGTCTGCCAAGAGTGAGAGTTTTGTGTCTTCCTTCCCAAATCTAATTCCTTCAATTTCTTTTTATTCTCTAATTGCTGAAGGTAACATTTCTAATATGATACTGAATAGCAGTGGTGATAATGGGCATCCTTGTTTCACCCCTGATCTTATTGGGAATGCCTCTAGCCTCTCCCCATTGAATATAAAGCTTGTTGATGGTTTCAGATAGTTACTGCTTATTATTCTAAGGAACAGTCCATTTATTCCTCCACTTTCCAGTGTTTTTATTAGGAATGAGTGCTGTATTTTGTCGAAAGATTTTTCAGCATCTATTGATATAATCATATAATTTTTTGCAAGGCAATGGGGTTAAGTGGCTTTCCCAAGGCCACACAGCTAAGTAATTATTAAGCATCTGAGGCCAGATTTGAACTCAGGTACTCCTGACCCCGGTGCTCTATGCACTGCACCACCTAGCCACCCCAATCATATAATTTCTAATAGTTCGTTCTTGATTTAATTAATTATACTAACAGTTTTCCTAATGTTGAAACAACCCTGCATTCCTGGCATGAATCTTACTTGGTCAAAATGAATTATCCTAGTGATAACTTGGTGTAATCATTTTGTTAAGATTTTATTTAAGATTTTTGCACCTATATTCATCTGGGAGATAGGTCTATAATTTTCTTTCACTATTTTATCTCTTCCTGATTTAGATATAACCACCATTTTGCTTTCATAGGAAGAGTTAGGCAGAGTTCAATCTTCCCCTATTTTTCCAAAGAGTTTATATAGAATTAGAAGCATTTGTTCCTTAAATGTTTGGTAGAATTCACTTGTGAATCCATCATGCCCTGGAGATTGTTTTTCTTTGGGAGATTAATAGTGGCTTGTTGAATTTCTTTTTCTGAGATAGGGTTGTTTAGGTATTTAATCTCCTCTTCATTTAATCTAGGAAATTTAGATTTTTGTAAATATTTGTCCATTTCACTTAGATTGTCAAATTTATTGACAGAGTTGGGCAAAATAATTCCAAATTATTACTTTAATTTTCTCCTCATTGGTGGTGAGTTCAGCTTTTTTCATTTACGATACTAGCAATTTGGTTTTTCTTCTTTCTTATTTTTTAAAAAAATTGACCAGAGTATTATTAATTTTATTTTTTTCATAAAACCAACGCTTGGTTTTATTTACTAAATCGATATTATTTTTTTGCTTTCGATTTTATTTCTCCTTTAACTTTTAGAATTTTTAATTTGGCATTTAATTGGGGAATCTTAATTTGTTCTTTAATTTTTAATTGCATATTTTAGTTCATTGATTTCCTCTTTCTCTAATTTATTCATGTAAGCATTTAAAGGTATAATATAACCCTTGATAGCTACTTTGATTGAATCCCATAGGTTTTAGTTTGTTTTTTCATTATTTTAATTATCTAGGAGAAAATAATTTATTCTTTCTATAATTTGTTACTTGATCCACTCATTCTTTAAAATGAGGTTGTTCATTTTCCAATTAGTTCTGGGTGTATATCTCCATGGCCCAATATTGCATATGATTTTTATTGCATTGTGATCTGAGAAAGATGTATTCATGATTTCTGCCTTCCTGCTGTTGATCATTAGGTTTTTATGTAATAGTACATGGTCAGTTTTTGTACAGGTGCCATGTACTGTGGAGAAAAAGGTATATTCCTTTCTACCCCCATTTAATTTCTTCCATAAGTCTATCATATCTAGTTTTTCTAACAATCCATTTACCTCCATAATGTCTTTCTTGTTTATTTTATGATTCTTTTTATCTAAATCTGAGAGCAGGAATTTGAGGTCTCCCACTAGTAGGTTTCATAGCTGTCTATGTCTTCCGGTAGTTCTTTCAGCTTTTCCTGTAAGAATTTGGATGCTATTCCATTGGCAGCATGTATATTCAGTATTGAAATCACTTTATTGTCTATGGCACCTTTTAGGAGGATATAGTTTCCTTCCTTATCTCTTTTAAAGCTGTCTATTTTTGCAGCTGCTGTGTATGAGATAAGGTTTGCTACCCCTGCTTTTTTCACTTCATGTGAAGCAAAATATATCTTGCTGCAACCTTTTACCTTTACTCTATTTGTATCTGTCTGCTTCAAATGTTTTTCTTGTAAGCAGCATATTGTAGGATTCTGTTTTTTAATCCATTCTACTATTTGCTTATGTCTTAAGAGAGAGTTCATCCCATTCACATTTAAAGATATAATTACTACATCTTTATTGTCCTCCAATTTTCCATATGAGTGTGTCACTTTAATTTCCTCATCTGTAAATTACATACATGTAACCTTTGGCCATTTGTCAGTTGGGAAATGGCTTGGTTCTTTGAAAATTTGATGCAGTTCTCTGTATAATTTAGAAATTAGCCCATTTGTCAGAAATACTAGTTGTAAAAATTGTTTCCCAGTTTACTACATTTCTTTTTATCTTGGTTATAGTGGTTTTGTTTGTGCAAAAGCTTTTAAATTTAATGTAATCAAAATTATCTAGTATGTTTTTAATGATGTTCTCCATCTCTTCCACTGCTTCCCTTTCCATAGATCTTACATGTAAACTACAGTTTGATCTTCTAGTTTGCTTATAATATTGTTTTTATGTCTAAATCCTGTATCCATTTTGATCCTATCTTGATATAGGGTGTGAGCTATTGGTCTAATCTAAGTTTCTTCCATACTAATTTCTAATTTTCCAAACAGTTTTTATCGAAGAAAGAGTTTTTATCCCAGTAGCTGGTCTCTGACTTTATCAAACATCAGATTACTATAATAATTACCTGATATTGCACCTAGTCCAGTCCACTGATCTACCACTTTGTTTCTTAGCCAATATCTGACAGATTTGATGACTGATGCTTTATGATATAATTATAGATCTGGTAAGGCTAAGCCACCTTTTTGCACTTTTTTTCATTGAATCCAAGGAAATTCTTGATGTTTTATTTCTTCATATAAATTTATGTATAAAATTTTTCTAACTCATTAAAGTAGATTTTTGGAATTTTGATTGGTAGGGTACTAGAGAGTTAGAATAAGTTTTGGTAGAATTGTCATGTTCATTGTATTAGCCTGACCTATCCAAGAACAGTTGATGTTTGTCCAGTTATTTAAATATGATTTTATTTGTATGAGAAGTGTTTTGTAATTGTTTTCAAAAAGTTTTTGAGTCTGCCGTGGCAGAGAGACCCTCAGGTGTTTTATATTATCGGAGATGTCTTTGAATGGAACTTCTCTTTCTAGTTCTTTCTGTTGTATCTTGCTAGTCATAATTAGAAATGTTGAGGATTTATGAGGTTTTATTTAACATCCTGAGAATTTGCTAAATTTTCCAATTATTTCTAGCAGTTTTTAGATGATTTTTTGGAATTCTCTAAGTATACCATCATGTCCACTGCCAAGAGTGAGAGTTTTGTCTCTTTCTTCCCAATTCTTATTCCTCCAATTTCTTAGTCTTCTCTTGTTGCCGAAACTGACATATCTAATACAATATTGATTAGTAGTGATGATCATGGTCATCCCTCTTTCCCACACTGATCTTATTGGGAAAGCCTCTAGCCTATCCCTGTTGCATATAATGCTTGTTGATGGTTTCAGATAGATACTGCTTATTATTCTAAGGTACAATCCATTTATTACTACATTCTCTAGTGTTTTTAGTAGGAATAGGTGCTATATTTTGTCAAAAGTTTTTTCAGCATCTTTTGATATAATCATATGATTTCTGATAGGTTTGTTTTTGATATAATTAATTAGAACTAACAGTTTTCCTAATATTGAACCAGCCCTGTATTACATTGTGTGTTACATCATTTCAATATGTCCCAAATGAATTAGTCATCAATCCTGTTTATACTATCTATAGAACATCTTTTCTTTCTGTCCTTTGTTATCTTTCAGTAATGGGCCTACTGTAAATTGACCCCCTACTTCCATTTCATTTCAGGAGTTTTATCTCTTTTTAAACATGCATATTTCCAAGTTACAAAATTTTTCATTTCACAGTGATGTTCATGTGCACTGTGTTCTCTTGACTCTACTCCCTTTGCTCAGCATCAGATTCCCATAAGTCATTCTATGCTTCACTAGACTTATAGTTTGTTATATAACAATAGCATTCCATAGTATTCAGGTACTATAACTTGTTTAGTCATTCCCCAGTTGATGGGCATTTCCTCAATTTCCAATTCTTTGCCAATACCAAAAGAACAGCTCTGAATATATTGGAAGATGTAGGATTTTTCCCTTTTTAAAAAAAAATTCTTCTGGATATAGACCTAGAATTGGAGTTTATGGGTCAAAGGGTATGAAGAGCTTTTTTGCTCTTTGGGCATACTTCTATATTGCTCTCCAGAAAGGCTGGATTCATTTACAACTCCACCAGCAATGCATCAATGTCCTAATCCTCCCACAACCTCTCCAACATTGATCATCTTCCCTTCTCATCTGGTCTACTCCAATAGTTGTGAGATGATACCTCATTGTTGTTTTAATGTGCATTTCTCTAATCAATAGTGATTTGGAGCATATTTCATATGATTATATATAACTTTAATTTCTTCATTTGAAAACTGTCTTCATATCATTTGACCATTTATCAATTTGTGAATGTCTTCTCACCTTATAAATTTGATACAATTCTCCATATATTTTAAAAAGAGACCTTTATCAGAATTCTTGATTGTGAAGATTTTTTTCCCAGCTTTCTGCTTTTCTTCTAATTTTGGCGGCATAAATTTAATTAGTGCAAAAACTTTTTAATTAAATACAATCAAAATCATTTATTTTGCAGTTTATAATGTGCTCTTATTCTTTTTGGTTCATAAATTCATACCTCTTCTGTAGATCAGATAGATAGAGTATTTTTGTTCTATTGATTTATCTATGATAATGCTCTTTGTGTCTAAACCCTGTACCCACTTTAATTTTATTTTGGTATAGATTGTGATATGTCCATGCCTAGTTTTTGCCATATTTTTCAGTTTTCCCAACAATTTTTGTCAATAGTGAGTTCTTATAACAGATTGCTGTAATCATTTACTTCAGTTTCTTTTGACCCTATTCTATTCCACTGGTCCATTGCTCTATTTCTGAACCATTAACCAAGAAGTTTTAATGACTGCTGCTTTATAATATGGTTTTAGATCTGGTAGAGCTAGGTCATCTTCCTTTACATTTTTTTCATCATTTTCCTTGCTATTCCTTCCCTTTTGTTCCTCCAGATGAATTTTGGGTTATGTTGATGATATGAACAGAACAAGTAAGTTAGAAAAATATTGGGAATTGAGTGGTAATAAGTGTGCTTATGCATTCATCTATACATGCATATATATTCATGATATTTAATATTTCAGTATATAAAGACATGTCCAATTACATATTTGTATGTCTATATATTTATATACATGTGAATATATATTTGTAAATAATATTAGGGTGTTGTTTTTGACTCTTTTTGATCCCATGTGGGAATTTCTAAGAAGAGAGTATTAGAGTGAAAG